>NC_090437.1:792677577-793298514 GCF_031143425.1 Pleurodeles waltl | reverse complement strand
GCCAAGCGCCAAGCCCCTGCTTTAAAAGTTCAAGGCTCAAGGCTCAGATCCATCTCGCCTGCACCCAGCAGGCCCTCAGCACCACAGGTACTTTTGGAGGCACGCAAGCAGCAGGGGCAGGAGACTGACACCCTGGGCCCCACTCTGGGCTCCAGAAACATCGAAGCGCCCTCTATTCACCTGAAACCCCCTGCAAAATCTTGCAAACCCTGCAATGCCTGCCTCAGCCCCAACCTTGCACAGTCCAACCTAACCTAACCTGGACCTGGTCCCGGACCAGGGCAACTCCACACCTAGGGCTGCCCACTAGGCGTGTGCAGGCACAACAACCCTGCACTGCTCTGGTCCCTCGACACTCAGCCCGAGGCAGTGCAACCACAGAGCGGAGCATGAAAGTGCTTGCAGTGGTGCTCTTAGTAGAGTGCCAGCTCAGTGTTCAGCAACAGCATCAGCGAGCAGTGGAGCAGGAGCTTAACTCAGACATACAACTCCACTGACAGATCGCATACTAACCACAAACCACAAACTACGGTCGCAACTCAACCTAACTCAACCAGACCAGGAACAGAAAATGGTGAGTGGTGGTGACAGGCGCCTTGGCCGCCCGGCAAATCCCTGAGAGCTTCGGTACCGGAATCACCGCACCCGCACTTCGGCGTCACAGGCTAGCAGTTCCACACCTGCCTGTCCCTCAACAACGCAACACAAGGATAAATCAAGCAAAGTGGCAAAGTGGCATATCACCCACAATTCCAAATCCAATAAGGAGGTGGCACAGTCAGCAGCCAGCAGTAGTTGGAGTGTCCTCTGGGCAACTCTGTACTGCGAGAAAAAAGCGCGCGGACACTCCCATTGCCTATCAACAACCACTCTCAACTGAAAGCCTTGTGAAGGTCTTTTCGCGTAGACCACCCTCTCACAAGTAAACTAGCAAACAGATTGACCAACCAGGGGTAGGAACATGAGATCAGGTAAAGAACAAAGTAATGCTGCCAGTCAACCCACAAATCAAATAAAGAGGAAAAGGAAAAGAGAACCAGCTTCGGATGAAGTGGCAGTAAAAAGTAGAGCAAGCAGCGACTTGGACTTGAATCACCCCATTCCGTGCAGGAGACTCTCCCCAGTCAACGGCCCAGGCAGGAGGCAGGTTGAACAATTCCATAGCATGGAATAAATAAACGGGGGGAACCGGACGCTCGGGAAGTTGGGAACCCTCCACCCAATCACCGCAAGATATTGGACTACTTCGGTGCTGTAACAACTGATGGTGCCAGAAAAAGGACCACATCACCAGCACCAAGCAATCAATCCAGAGGGGGCGGCCTATCACCCATTTTCAATTTACAAATGCAAGGAATCATCAGAGAGAGTCCTAGAGTGACCTCACCTGTCCCCACCCCTCTTTCGCCAACAATAGTGTTCATGAGGAAACAGCCTCTGAAATCAGACGATCCGGACACAGCTCAGCAACCCTGCGCTCAAGCACCAGGAGCGTCCCCAACTCTCGGGCAAGAGGAAAACAGAAGGAGTGCTAGCTCAGATCCTGACAAGCTCCGTCGAACATCCAGCTCAGTAAATCAATCGATTCTGGACTCAGAGATGGTAGCAACTGCGGAAATCCTAGAACAAGAGCCCTGGCAAGGCAACCCCCTGTGCCAAAGCCTCAAACTTAATTCCTTCCCAGCTTTTGGGCATGAAAGTGAGGAATTTGAGCTCTGGAATACAGATCAGGGTGGTCCAACTAGATCACCCAAAGAAGAAACCGAGATAGTCGCTCAGAACCATGCCCATAAAGCAACTAAAACTGAACGTACCCTATGCGGGGATTACAAATCCAACCTGCAACCACAACCACAAACATGACCCCTGGATGTTATAAGGGCAGATGACATGTGGGCTGCAATCCTAACCTCAATGCAAGCAACGGTCATGGCTCTGCAGTTCCACTCAAATAAAATGGATGTCCAAGTAGACTTGTTAAATTCAATAGCAATATTTGTCTCCGGTATCGACAGCAAGTTGGAAGGGTTAAACGCCTTAATTACAAGGGCACAAGCTAAACAAGCCAATGACTTTACCATCTGCTCCTGCAAGGAGGTGGTAGATAAATTGTCTCAACTGCCTCAAATCCTAGAAGGAATACTAAAAGAAATCATCTCTGCCCAGAATGATGAACACACACATACAACTCCCCTCGCTACCATGCTAACATCTGCCCCGTTTGTGCAAAAATAAGAGGATAGGCTCCACTTCCCTCAAACAACCTTACCGTCGACCATAAGAGAGAAAAGAACTCAGGCAGATAGTAATGCTTCAGCAAGCTTCAGAATGGAAAATATGGAGAATCACTTTTCATCACAAGCTACCGCCAACCCCGGGACATTTGAGAAACCCTCAACATGGGTTCTATCAAAAAGAGAACGCAAACGGCCAAGAAAAGGAAGGAGCTCTGCACGATCACTTCAACTATCCATCTTAAAGACCTCCAAAATTATTTTAAATGATCAAAGTCAGGAGCATATGGCTCCAAGTGGAAGGCAAAACAGTGATATCCACGTTCAAGCAAGTACTAGCACCGACACAAAGGCTGGAGTAAAGACCACTTCTGACCCAACAGGGGTCATCCAGCTAACAAAGTCCCCGTTGAGGCCCCCCTCTGTGCCTGGCAAACATATGGACAATTGTACAAGTCCCCAAAGGGTCCAGCAGAGCACAAAATCAAAAACCACTATGCTCAGACAATTCAGACAGCCAGCACAGGCAAATCCAAGCAGCGAGAGAAACGTCCATGGCACAAGGCTGGGTGAAGTGGTCTACATGGAACATATCAAGCATGCAGAGCAAATCCAGGCCCCTCATGCAGGTACACAAGACGACAAACCAAACCTCTAGCTGCTCTGGGTTCCGGAAATTACCTCAAGATCCTCCACAGATGTTCTCAATCGCTTTACTATCCTAAGACTCATAAAGGCACTCCCGGATGTACAGCACGTGTCCTCGGTTGACATCGCTGCAATTAAATGTATCCAAGCCAGAGGTAGCCAACACACGGACCTAACGCTTACTATCTTTGAAGAGCCAGTCCTACCCAAACAGATTATGGTAAGAAGGGACCTTTTGAAAGCCTGGGGTATTGAGGTGGTCATCTATAAAGGTGAACAATATCCACCTCCACTATTAGACTCTCATCATCTGGAAACACCAAAAGGCACACGGTCTGTCCTGCATGGAGCTTGCTCAGCCACCCCTGACAGCAAAGTCTCTGAAGAAACAATTATCGATAGAAGGCTTCCCAAATCCCCGTTGAAAGTCCACATATGGAAGGAAGAAGGCAGGAAAAGACTGGTTCAAGGTCAGAGATCCCACCACGGACGGGAATGGGTAGTATCGGCTCCTCGTCCAGGAGCGATGGGTAACAGCTGAACAGCTGAAGAATCATTCCTACAAGGCATATTGAACATCTGCTCGTGGAACATAGGCGGCAAAAATGGAGGACCCAGAGGTATCAACGTTTTTTAGCACCCTTGATATTATACTCCTACAGGGATCCTGGGCAGTGGAATCAATACCATTAGTAGGATTTATAGAATATCTCAGTCCAGCCACAAAAACAAACAGGCCAGCTGGCCAACGGGAGGCCTAGTGACATATATTAGCACAAGCATCCTAGCAAAGATCTCAGAGCACAAGGAGGAAGATCTACCTTTGCAACTAGTCAGGCTTGATGGATGGGGAAAGAATGCACAGGAACCCCTGATCTTAGTCAATATATACATCAACCCAAAATCCAAAACAATTGAAGCAAATAAGTTATTAACTGAGCTGATAAGGATGAAAAGTACAGTACAATCAGCATATTGGCTAATATCGGGGGATTTCAACCTCAACCTATTCCACATTCCTGGTAAAAATCACATCCAATCAGTGGCAACAGTGCCTGCCCAAACCCTCCCAACAAAAAGCAGGAAAGACAAATTAGGTGAGAGTTTTATACGCACCTGCGAAGGGGTAGGCCTGTTTGCATTAAATGGTCGAAAGCTGCCTGGCATCCCACCGGCATGGACAACATCTTCCGGGAATACAGTCTCCCACCTTGACTATACACTGATAACACCCGCCCTGTATACATTAGTGAGTAATTTCAGCATTTTGGACCGAGTGGAAAGTGATCACAAGCCACAGGTAATCGGGATCTGCTCATCACCATACATGCCAGAAAAAGCGTAGCCCTGGAAGGGGAAATTGGCTCCGAAAACCTAAAGCGACTTAAATGGTACCCTGATACCATTGAAAGCTAAGTGGAAGGGGCTTTACTAAGGCTAGAATCAATGGCCACGGGCAGGGGGAATTAGACAATGGTCTGGGAGAACTTTGCCATAAACCTTATTAACAAAGTGAACGTAGGAAACACAAGAAAGGGAGCACAATTGATCCACCAAAAGCGTTTACATCTACCACAGCCTGTACGGAGAAGGAAAGCAACTGTAGCTAAACTACTAAGGCAAATGTGAAAATATCCAGACCATAGGCCACTATTGGTAGCCTTGCAAGAGCAAAGAAAACCTATAAAAGGCGAATTATGGTCCTTTAAAAAACGGCAGCAGGAGATGCTTTGGGCCAAACTACACTATGCATTTAAATCATCTGACCCCAACAGATTCTGGAAAATCATCACTACAATGGACAAGGGCCCAATGGCAGCTAATCATGCAAACATATCAGAGGAAGCATGGGTGTGCCATTTAAAGTGGCATCTAAAGGAGTTGGACACCGAAATCGGGTCCTCGAAAACCCAGGAACCCGAGGTTGTAGAAAGCCTGAAGATCGCAGCATCAGAATTAATAAACATAATTGGGAAGTCGCAAACTGGTTGCGCTCCAGGGCCTAACGGTTTACCAAAGGCACTGTTTAAACAGGAAACAGAAAAATGGGCCAAGTTCCTGGCAGCGATGTTCAACTGTGTGCTCACAACGGGAATTGTCCTGGCAACCTGGAGAGGCTCAATAATTCACCCCATCTACAAAGGAGGGAACGCAGCTTCTCCAACGTAATTACCGACTCATAGCTCTCCTAGATGTCGACCTTAAGTATTTTTCATCTTGTGTATTAAACCACCTAGAGACTTGGATTACAGACAACAACATTCTGCCACTCAACCAAAGAAGTTTCACCAAACATCAAGGAACACTAACAAACCTCATGGCACTGGGACTCATTACAGAGCAAAAGCAACCAGGACTCCCACCTACCTGTGTTTTGTTGACTTTAAAGCTGCCTTTGACTGTGTTCCGCGTAGTAAACTGTGGGCTAAACTACAGCTTTGAGGGCTAGAAGTTACTATTTTAAAAACTATCGAAATGATTTATTCTGATACATGGGTGAAGGTAAAACTTGGGGGCGGCTCACATCTCTCCAGGGCAGTTAAAACAACCGTTGGTGTCAAACAAGGCTGTGTATTGGCCCCAACACTCTTTAACCTGTATATAGCGGATCTGTCTGCAAAGTTAAACGTGGGATCATCCCATTCCCCCTCTCTGGGTGGCCAGCAACTATCTAATATATTATATGCAGATGACCTATTACTAACTAGCAACACCAGAATAGGCATGCAGAAACTGCTAAACAAACTAGAAGAGTTTGCAAGGATAAATGAATTAGAAATCAACCACAACAAATCTAAAATGATTACCATAAATCGCAGACCCTCCACCCAGCGTAAATGGTACCTAAATGAAAACACTTTGGAGGAAGTAAGCACCTATAGATACTAGGAGTCGTGCTTGATGCCAGGTGCACCTTCGCGCCACACAAAAAGAAGCAATGAAAAACAAGGTGCAGACACTTGCTTATGCCTTTTGCAAGCTCTCTAATTCAATCTGTGGCCTTGCCTTGAACCCCTTGACAGCCATAATGACAGCAAAATTATTGCCAACCCTCTCATATGGGGCAGAAATAATGAGGGGTATGGAGGTAGCTCTTTTGGAGAAGCTTTTGATAAAGACGGACAAGCGTGTCTTTCGGTTTCCAACGCATGCTTCAGCAGCCCAGGTCAGACTAGAATTCATGTTGGTTAAGCAATCACTGGCTCGCCCGGCAGCCTTCATCAAATGTTGTTACAAACTGAGTTGCGTGCAAAAAGGGTCTTTAGCCAACCTAGTCTGGCAGGAAATCACTCTAGAAAGAGGGAATGGAAACTACAAAGGTATCTGGAAAAGAGTATAAGCCTTTTGAACCTAGGTGAGGTATGGGATCAGTTGCTTCCCACGCCGGCTTTTAACAAAGCAGTTAACAAGTCAATTAAACTACAGAGCTGGTTACAAGACAGGGGGGCTCTGACCAAAAGATCGCATGGCTGGTTGACTCTCAAATCGTATAAAACTCTTAAACTTAAAGAATCATCACTTATGGCTGCCCCTATTCATGGAAAGTTAAGCAACGCTTTCTAAGGCTCAGGCTGGGTGAAGTTCCAATGCCAGACCTCATGCCAAATCGGAAGAAGGGGCCATGAGCTGGCATGCATGAGTGCCGCCTTTGTCATCTGGAGGTAGAAAACTTGGTGCATGTGGTCTGCATTTGCCTAGCCCTGGCTGTAGAAAGAAAACGCCTACTGAAAAAAGAACTAAATGGCTTAGGAATTAGATCCTACAGACAAGCACTAATCGTGTGATGGGGTGGGTGCAAATAGAGACAAAATCCATCTACTCTGAGTAAACACATCAAAGAAAGAAAGGTAATTTGGTAACATTGCTGGTCACACAGCTAGACCACTATGAAGTCTTGCACCAGTATCCGGAGTCAAGTAGTAGTAATTCAAATTTGTAGAATGTATTTAGCTCTGCTCAGTTTTATATATTTATGTAATTTATATATTTCAGTGTACTAACATGGTTCTGTGAAATTTTATGTTGAAGGATTACTTTTATGGTTTTAATTAACTAATAAAATAAACATTCTCTCTCTCTCCCTCATGTCTCTGATTCTTTACATTTCTTACATTTCTTACATCTATGCCTTCTCTTACTCATGCCTACACCTTCTCCTTGTCTGCCCCTTTTCCTCACACTTCCCCATTCCCATACTCTTTCTTCTTTCCTCTTCCTGTTGTCTCTTCTACCACCCTCAGCCACATCCCATTCATATCTTTTCATCTCATCTTCACTCTCCTCCCACCATATCTCCCATTTTCTCTCTCCCTCCTCTCACTTCCTCCTCTTTTTGCCTCATCGTTTTTCTCTTTTCCAGTCTCCCTCCTTTTTGTGTCCTTCTCTCCTTCCCTTGCAGACCTTTCTTTCCCTTTTCTCTCTCTCTCATACAATTCTTAGGGAGAATCTGTACATATTTGGTGCTCCCATGTCCTGTAATATGAAAGACAGTCTTTTAAGCAATGTTTAGCTTGCATGGGACTCTCTACTTTGTATCATATTCTGTTGTGAGCCTTTACACAACACCAGATTGCATTCTAGGCATTGTACTTTCACACTTTGGATTATCAGTTTAACTTCCCAAAGTGCACAGGATGCTGACTAAAAACATGTACTTATACTGACAAAAGGTCACAAACGTGGTAGAAGTCATGGTAATTGAAGTAACTAACTTGTATTGTGGAAGAGGTCAGAGCTCATACAGGGGCAAGCAGTCAGAGCTCCTTGCAGGTGTAAGACAAGTCAAATATTTGTTGCTGGATAAGGTAGTTCAGTGGGCTGACAACCTGGCCATAGTGTTGCCAAAGAGCATGTTTGAACAAGCATGAGTGGAGAAACTATGGATTTCATAGTTTCTCTAGCATATACTTTTCAGCCATGAACCTGCGAGTACATATTGTTCACAGAGTGCAGATTCCACAGGCAATGAATTTCTGCAAATATGAAATTATGTTTTTTCTCTAAAAGGAAAACATGTTTTCATGAAATCACCTCAACGCTGATGCATGATTCTTAACTTACTGCATCACATCTCCCCCACATCATGTGGGTGTAAGTTTAGACATGCTGGGAAATGCACTAACAATTTTTGATATTACCTACAATTTTGTGTTCGTTCAATATAGTGGCATGGAACTCCCATGTGACCAGCAATTTTATGTTACAAATAGGTCTGGGTGATATTCCTTCTGTGCTTGAGCAATGTCACAAATTGTGTGTTATGCTTGTTAAGCAAAACTCCCCAAATATGCCAATATGCCATTCGGTGAAATTACTGCCAACTACAGAACAACATGAATGACCAGAACATGAGTGTCTGATGCTTGCAGCACTTGTGTTTTTTGCACTTTTTTTTTTTACAGTGAAATGTGGCCTCTCTTCCAAAATGGGCAAAATGACTAAACATTAGGTGCTAAATGCCAACATTGCATTTGCCTAGTTTTGCACAATATTTGCTGAATCTCAAGCAATTGCATAAAAGGAAATTATGTGAATTTTACACACATGTGCACATATGGCCACTGAACATGTAGCATGAAGATATTCTGCTATAGTGAGTCATGTGGGTGTCCATAAACATTGGCAGACTGATATTCTGTGAATTCAGATTTGTCATTAGTTGGTGCAGATTTACTAACATTTTGTGCTGGGTTTGCATCACAAAAGTTACCTAAACCAGTGCTAAATATGTATTTTGAATTTATGTTCCAGTACAAAGCTTGTTTTGCTTTGGAAAGGTACCTCAGATTTCCTTAAAGCAGTGTTTTGAGCTATGTTGCACTATTTTGGGTCAAGCGGGTGTTCCACAAATGGCACATGGGCATTTCCAAGCAATCACCCATGGGTTTTGAGGCATGGACCCATCTATTAACTATAGTAGACAGGGTTTTGTTAAAAAAATTAACACATCTTTGAAATAGGCATTAACATGGAGCAATGTTTCTGTTTCTCCACACTAATCTTGAACTTTACATGTGTATTGCACTGTGCACCACACTTTTAAAGTGGGGAAAGTTTTAAAATGTGGCCAGTCATAGTATTTTGTACTGGAAGGGTTCCTGTCCAGAACAAAACCTATGGCCGACATGATGCAAACACCTTTGCACTAAGATGTGTGTCACTGGGTAGCCTAACTGTGTACCAGATAGATATGACACTTTCCTGCTCTCTCCCACTCATGCAATCTAACACTGCAACTCTGGTATAATCTTAGTAAAAAGATACATCTGCACCACAGGGCAAATTTACAAAGACCTTGGTTGCTGCACACATTGCATGACATCTTTGTAAATCTGGCCCATGGTGAAGATATAGGCCCTCATTACGACCCTGGCGGTTGGTGGAGAAGTGGTGGTAATACCGCCAACAGGCCGGCAGAAGAAAAATGGAATTATGTCCATGGCGGTTACCACCATGGACAACCGCCACTTCTCCACTCCAACCGCCAGGGTGGTGACGACCGCTGGGCTGGAGACTTTGGTCTCCAGCCCGGCGGCTGTCACAAGACCGCATGCGGTATCAGGACCCTGCATACCGCCATAGATTTCGTGGGGTTTGGAACCACCACAAAATCCATGGCGGTAGGCACTGTCAGTGCCAGGGAATTTGTTCACTGGCACTGAGAGGGGTCTCCTCAACCTCCCTCCCCCTCCCCAGGGTCCTCCCCTCACACCCACGACCCCCCAACCACCCCTCAAAGGTGGCAGGACCTCCCTCCCCACCCCCCCAACATCGACACACGGCCCCGTCATGCACACATACACTATCACCACACATACCCGCACACATACTAACAAACATTCAACAGACACACACAGTCATACACGCACACATACTCACAGACCTACATACAGACAGACACGCACACATTTCCAAGCACACTACACCCCCGCATGCATACATGCACTCACACACCCCCTCTACACACTCACACTCACACCCCCATGCACGCACACAACACACAACACCTCCCCACCCCCCTCCCCTAACGGACGATCACCTTACCTGTTCCGGTGATCCTCCGGGAGGGAACGGGATCCATGAGGGCTGTTCCGCTGCCAGCACCCCGTCACCAGAACACCGCCACACCAAATCCTGGGACGTGATTCGGTGGGCGGTGTTCTGATGACGGGGTGGTGGAGGTGGAGCAGCCTCTACTTCCCCGCCAACCGCCAGTATGGCTGCTGGCGGCTCTCCGTCCGAAAAAGGACAGAGGGCTGCCATCAGTCATAATACGCTGTACGGGAAACCGCCTGCACTGGCGGTCTTCAGCACGGCGGTACCTCGGCGGTCTTTAAAAAAGACCGCTGAGGTCGAAATGAGGGCCATAGTGTTTTACTTTTGCAAGTTTTAATTGCATTCCCAGAAAGTTTTAAAAGTCATCTCTTATTTTTTAATTCTTGCAATTAAAGCAAAGGGTGTCTAGATAGACACGGTATTTATGCATAATGTCATGTTAGATAAGTGTGCTGGATTTTATATACATAAACATGTCCAAAAGTGTAATAATTAGATTGGCCATGCAACACATAGTGTGCAGCCATAAAGTCATGGTGCATAAATACATTCCAAAGCTTTGCTTTCTTAATGTGATTGGTTCATATACAGAATGTAGGAAAGTAGAGTAATATGTGGTGTGGGAGGTTAGTCCTTTCCATATAATACTCTCCCAATACCCCAGAGATGGTCCTTGGACTCACACTAGTAAATCTGTAAATCCATCCTGATAGTGTGAGAAACAAAAATCAGGCTTTACGTAGAGGAGCATGTGTTAGGCATTTCACAGCACAAACAAGGACAATTGACACAACTTGAAAGAAATCCACCACCAATTTATAAAAATAGAGCTTGTTTTCATCTTAATTTAGACACTAAAGCAAACAGAACTGAAACAGTATAACCATAGTTATAGATTTTAGAAGCAATAATAAATTACAGCAGAGCTGGCATTTAAATGTTGCATTGAAGTCTAAAGGAGAAATATCACTGGTTACAAAAATGCACATAGAAAGTGAACTGTGTGGAACTCTTAGAGGGTTAAGGTTGTGCAATCTTAGGACCAGATCACAACAGTCAGTGCATTTTTTCCTGGCCCATGGTGACCGGGTGCAGAGTTGTCCTGGCTGTCCATGGTACTGAACGGGACTTGTGTTGAAGTCAATGGCAAGGAGCTGCTGTAGAAAAACAACCACTTAGAGGTTGAGTTGCAGGGAACCCTTGCAGTGTTAAGGTTGTGCAGGTCCTGGGACTAGGCAGCAGCAATCAGTTCACTTCTACCTGGTCCATGAGGACTGGGTGCAGAGTTGTCCTGAATGACTGCGATTATGAGTGGGACTCATGTGGGTGCTGATTTTACCATGCACACAGTGCTGCTATAAAGGGGATGCAAAAACCTAGCTGTAGGGTTGTTGCTGTCATCTGTCCCAAGTGTAGGGCAGTGCTCTTCTGTTGTAGCATCAAGTTAAGGGGTTGGTTAACGGGCTGGTGATCAACAAGCATTGGCAGCGGTAAGTACAGCAAAATGCTTAGGAGACATCTGGAAGTTCATGAAAGGCCAGACTATGACTCTTACAATGCATGGGAACCTCAGACCACCACACTCGTAATGAGGCCCATTGCCTTTAAAATATTTGTTGACAATAGAGAAGTCTATGTATTTTAATTATGATCATCAGCATTTCCATTGTTTCCAGAATGCATATGTAAAGTGAGCTTTTGAAAAGTGTAAAGTCATATTTTCAAGTTTGTGATATATTTACTACTGATTGTAGAAGCAAAACAAGAATACAGCTAATTTTCCATCCCTAGAAACAACGTTTTGTAATGTAGGCTTTATAATCTGTTTTTATCATTTCTATTGCATTTCTGTCTAAGCAAACATATTTAAAATTTTCTTGCCAAACACTGTCCTGTCTCTATTACACTAATATTGTGATTTCTCAACTACTAAAATCATTTCACATGATTTATATTTCTCATCCCTGCTGCTGGTAAGACCAAAGGTACCCACAACGTGTATGCTACATCACTCTCATGCTCAACCCCCTTATACATACATACATGAGGAATCACCGTGTAGAAGTGAAATTTCTACCTGGCCAGAGCAGGTCATATTCCAACATATGATTCTGGGGATCCTGCATAATGCACACCACATCTTCTGACATGTCAGCTGCCTGGCTTGTTGTGTAGCTATTTTAGTTATAGCTCCATGCACGTTATTTTAACACACTAGGACCCTGTGCACTTTAACCTAGATATATTTTATTCAGCTTCATCTTATTATTGTTACAGTAATCATTTTTACGGTATTGTTTTATTTTCCGTTTATCTAACTGTTTTTGCCTAGGCCAGCACTTTGTTCTCAAACAAGACATTCTTGATCACTCTGTGCTTCTTTCAAGGCTACAGCACGGTACATTGCGGGTGAATGTGGTAGAAGTTTAGTCTCCAATATTCGTAGAAAACACACATCCTTATGTAGGGACATTTTCTCAGAACATCAGCTGTGTTATTATAAAAACACTTCCTTGTCCCTTACACGTTAGAGGGAGATTCCAGCCAGGAAACCATGACTGTATGCTGATTGCTGAATGCTTCGCTACAGATGCTAATGCAGACCGCAGGCCTTTGCTCAGGTATGGGGGTTGATGTCTTCCCAGGGGAACCTGAAAGGCAGAATTAGAGCTGAACATGCTGTGCTCTATCATAGCCTAGGTAGGAGCTAGTTCATTGATCATAGTGACAATATGATAGCAATATGATGGCATTGCTTTTATGCTTCACTCTTCTTGTCACAATTTTAATACTGTCATGTTGTGTCATCCTGGTTATTGCAGCTCACGCTTTGCTATCTAAGATGCAGTTGTTTTATTAAACTCATTATTGAAACATATATTGCCTCTGTTTGTCATTTATATATGAGACTGAATTGTTAATAAGAGAAACGGATGAGACCTGAGTGACCACGACTTCCCTCAGAAGCCAAGTATGTCATGCGCTCGGCTTCCCACTCACCGCCATCCTTGGGTCGAGATGAGGCACTGATAGTTAGCCGGAGCAAAACCCGGATTGGAGCTACAGGTGTCACCCGCGGGCGATTCTGCCGCTCAAAATCCAGTAGTTTCATTAGAATAATGAGAGCCTACGCGACAGGCTGACATGCCACAAGATGTGGCAAATAACATATGAATATGTGCCATTTGTTGGTTTTGCACAATTGATGAATTGTGCCTGGACAGTATGAAAACTGTTAAACAAACTCAACTCCTATTCAATATGTGTGTTCAATTTTGGCAACTACAGCACCAACATGCATCAACAACAGTTGCATATGTGGCTTCTATGATGAGTCATCAACAGTAGTGACCCATTCATACTAGTTAATCAGATGGACATGTGGGTTCATGCTTCTGCTAAAATTGAGTGAGTTGGAAAAAATATGTTGTGTGAAATCAGAGCATATGCATTATTGTTAGAATTAAGACCAGGGTGTGACTCTTTGTGATAGCCATTTGTTAATTTCAAAGGAAGTGCCAACATCAGTTTACATTACAACATATATACTAATGTATTCTCCAAAATATCAGCAAACAAAACAAAACAAACAAAAAGTATCCTCTGCCACACACCAGGATGTCAGATAACAGTCCATTTGTTTTAGATTTTTATAGGATCTTGTTGGACGTGGCCATCTCTGCAGGGTCATCCCCAAACTTCAAATAATTTTTGTTGGCTTTAGGACTCTGCACTTTATCACTGTGCTAAAGTGCTTATTCTCACTCCCCACTCCCCCATGGTAATATTGGCTTACACCTGTTTGGCATATTTAAATTACTTATAAATTCCTAGTAGAGAGGTATACCATGCAATGCAAACATTCACCCCCAGTCACAAAGATCTGGGTTTAATCCATCATATTTTTGCTCACCACGCCACCCCAGTTTGGACCCAGCCACATGCAAATCAGTCTGAACCCTGTTCCTCATGGGATCAGTCCATCCCAAACTGCTAAGCCACGTCCTTCCTGGACTGGAAACAAGCATGGGGAGCAGGGTCAAGACTGATTTGCATATGGCTGGGTCCAAATTAGAATGGCATGGGTAGCAAAAAACTATGGATTTAGGCCCAGATCTCTGTACGTGTTTGACATTGTCCAGCATTCTATCCATCACATGTTCTTTTTGCATTTGCTATAGTTCAGACCTCTCTTTTGCAGCTTTTCACATTATTGTCTCTCCTCATTTCTCTGTGCTCTCGAGTCAGGCAATCTGCTTGGTCCCTTTAGTTTACTTTGTTGTACTCAGCAAGTTTCCTCCTCAGTTTCTCCCACATGTGAACTAGTGCCCACTGGTTGCTGTGCATCTTTACTGAAGAAATAGATTCTTATCATCTTTTAAGTTGCTCAGCAACATGTCTGATCAGACATTGGTAAAAAAAAGTTAATGCACTAAAGGCCATATCATGTAAAGTGAACAATGTGAATGCTAAGTTAAGACACAGTTTCTGACACAGTTTTTGGCTGATGATGCGCTGATTTACGACCTCCTGGACTGCATGCTAGTACCCCTTAAGGGTATCCTAGATGCCACAATACCTTTAATCCACGATCAAAAGAAATATGAACACATCACCCCTATCCTAGTGCAACTCCATTGGCTCCCCTTGCCACCTCACTCTACCTTCAAATGATGCAACAATGCATAATTTACAAAGCCAGCCATGCCAGCATCCTTGCTTGTCCTGCAGACAAGCTCACTATTTCTGGTGATTCTTAACACACCCACAACCAGGACATCATCAGACCGTAGACTAAGAAGTGCCAAAATAAAAACCATGGCAGCACCCCTTTTCCATCTAGGATCTGGAACCACTGTATACAAGAGCCCGCATAATAATGCTACAATTTAGGGAAGATTTGAAGATTCACCTTTCTAAAAAAAATAGTACAGCAGAATGCATTAACTGTCCACCAACCCTGTACCTCCCCTATTACTTGTTGATTTTATACTTGTTTTGACTCTGTACAGAGGTGTGCATATTTGCACAACTCACTCTTGGGGGATTTTGTAGTTTTTGCTACCAATCTCCCTGGTCTACCTTTCAAAGGGGGAGTAACAGTGGTAATTGTATTTCCTCACCAGTAGCACATTTTGAGACTCAGTTTTTGAAGGAGCGCTGTGTTTAGCTGGTTTCTTTCTCCATCCTGCCCTACTTATTTAGAACTGTAGCAGAGACATGCAGCAGATGCTTGCAGTGGGTACTCTGCAGGAAAAGCTTTGGTGTACCTGGGACAAGGCCTCCTGTTCCCATCCACGTCCAAACAGGACCATGGACCAGGCATCATGCGCCTCATTATGAGGATGGTGGTCTTAAGACCGCCAGCCTTGCAGTGGCAGTCAGGACTGCTGCTGCGGCAGTCCGACCAGCACATTAAGGCCCTGGCGGTCAGGATGCCAGGGAACTTTCATCTGCGGGGTCATTGGTGATCCTGATGGGTTGACTTGGAGGAGGTTGGATGCAGCCAGGGTGGCGCTGATTACAACCTGGTTCTCCACCAGCCTTTTCATGGCTGGAGAACAGGTGCAGGGGGGCACAGGGGGGCCCTGCACTGCCCATGTACTTGGCATGGGCAGTGCAGGGGTCCTCCTGCCCAGCACCCTCGCAATGCTCACTGTCTGCTGGGCGGACAGTAAGCATCGCGAGGGTGCTGGTGCTCGTTTCGGGCACCTTCGTTTCCACCTGTCAGCCCAGCAGGAAAATCATAGTGGTCCGGGTGGGGAGGTAGCCAGTATGGTAGTAACCTCCCTGTTGAAAGTTCAGCAGACAGGTCTTCCCATCCACCAAACTCATAATCAGGCCCCATGCCTGTGACTCGAAGGAAGAACTTAAGACAGTCAACTTGGTTGGGAAACAGCTTTTTCTACGAGGCCGGAGCAACGCATAGCATAGCCATGCAAGCGTTACCACGCTTGCCTGAACCATGCATGTGTCTGAACCATGCACACAGCAGGAATAGTTGTGAGAGGAACATGGCGGCCGGGTAAGGAAAGGACAGGGTAGGTTTTAGAGTTCAGGGCAGGGGGGTTGGGGTAGTTTTCAGGAGAGGTTGGGGTAGGTTTTAGGACAGGATTGGCTATGTTTTAGGGTTTAAGGTGGGGTTTCAGGGTAGTTTTTAGGACAGGGCAGGGTAGGTCTCAATGTTTAGGGCAGGGGTGGGTCGGGGTCGTTTTTTAGGATGGGGTGGGGTAGTTTTTAGGACAGGTTATGTTTTATGGTTTAGGGTGGGGGTCGAGGTTGGGGTAGATTTAGGACAGCACTGGGTAGGTTTTAAGGTTCAGTGTGGGGGCAGGGGTTCAGGGTAGATTTAGGACAAGGTGGGGAAGGTTTTAGGGTGGGGCAAGGGATCAGTATAGTTTTAGGGTTTCATGCGGTCGGGGTAGTTTTTAGAACAGTGTGGGGTGCTTTTTATGACAGGATAGGTTTTACGGTATAGGGCAGTGCAGGTTTTAGGACAAGATGTGGTAGTTTTTAGGACAGGGTAGGTCTTAGAGTTTAGGGCTTGGAGTCAGGGTAGCTTTTAGGACAGGGCTGGTTAGGTTTTAGTACAGGGCAGGGTAGCTTTTAGGGTTGAGAACTAGGTAGGTAGGCAGGGTAGTTTGTAGGACATGGTAGGGTGGGTTTTAGGGTTTACCGCGGGGTGGGGGTCAGGATAGTTTTTAGGACAGGGTGGGGTAGCTTTTTAGGACAGGGTAGGTTTTAGGGTTTAGGGTGGGGGCAAGAGGGGGTTGTAACACACAATCATGCATTGCATTACCACATATACCTTTACTAAGCATGCTTTTACAATGGGATTTTTTGTAAAGGCCTGCATGGTACAGACGTGGTTGTGGTTCCGACCGCATTGTTAAGCCATGCGTGGTTCTGTCATACAACTCAACTCGGTAAGCCACTGCGTTGTATTGATAAAATATCAATTAGAAAAATACTGTTCTACAAAAATATTGTGTCAAGAAATCCAAAATGTCAGAAATATCATGAACCGAAATATTAAAGTTTAATTATATCAAATTTTAAGTATATTGTTTTAAATGTTGTTTTAATTATCATTGTAAAAATATTATTTCAGAAAATATAATTTGTAAGTGTTACTTTATATTTGTATGGAAATATGTTTGATTTTAAGTGTTTTATTTTTAATGTATGTACTTAGTAACATAATTTATTATTTAAGATTCTTTTTTACGTTTTATTTTTTTGTTGTATTAATGTGTAAAAATAATGTACATGTATACATATATTGTTTTTCAGTAGTAGGCTGCTGTTTTTGATGGGGTAAGGGTGGGGAGATTTTTAAAAGGTTTCATTTTAATATAATATTGATTTTTATATTGACATAAAAACGAATGTTGATACATTAATACATTTATTATGTGAAAGTATTTTTACAAATACAAATTCATAAATATTTTAATGTATTGATAACTTTTATTAAATAAAAATCATGCATTTTATTGTACATATTAACATATTTTTTGAATTAGAGACAATTTATAAAAAATAAAGTTATTAAATTCAATAATGTAAAAATGTTGTACGATTAGTTACATTATATATTTTTTCAAATGTTTTTATTTAATTTCTCTTATAAATGTTATACATTTTTATTTTTTAAGGTTGAAAATGAGAATGTTATTGTCAATAAATTGGAGTTTTTTGTAAATGTAAAAATCTATATAATACTATGTGCAATTACGTATAGTTAAATTATGAAAAATCGAATACGTTTCTGTTGTTTATGCATTATTGAAGATGTTTTGCATGGTTATATTTCATAGGTGTATTTATTGTAATATCAATTGCAAAATAATTATTATATTTGTAATAATGCTAGTATTGAAATAACTTCTGTTTTTGGGAATATACGTTTTAAATGTATTAATATAAATGTAATACAATATATTTTTAGAAAACAAAGACATCGTTTTGCATGTTTTTTATAAATTCAGTGATTTTTAAATATGGATTATGAGTGTACATTTTTATTTTATGTTTCTACATTTAGAAATAACAATAAATAACATAAATATTTGTTTTTAAATATGGTGGTGAACGTATGTCTTTACATGTTAATGTTTAATGTTCAGTACATAGATTTTTTAGTTTGTTCATTGTGGCGGTCAGTCCAAGTCTGGCGGGCGGCGGTAGCTGCCCGCCAGGCAGGAACCGCCATTTGTCCGCTACTCGGCCAAAAGACCGCTGCCGGCATTACAACCTTCCCGCTGGGCCGGAGGGCGCTAACCATGTTAGCGCCCGCCGGCCCAGCGGGAAGGAGGCCTGCAACACAGAAGCCGGCTCCGAATGGACCCGGCGGTGTTGCGGCCGTGCGACGGGTGCAGTTGCGGCCGTGCGACGGGTGCAGTTGCACCTGTCGCGCTTTTCACTGTCTGCTAGGCAGACAGTGAAAAGCCGGCCGGGGCCCTGTTCGGGGGCCCCTGCACCGCCCATGCCAGTGGCAGGGGCCCCAAGACACCCGTTACCGCCAGCCTCTTCCTGGCGGTGACAACCGCCAGAAAAAGGCTGGCGGTAAGGGGGTCAGAATCCCCATGTCAGCGCTGCTTGCAGCGCTGCCATGGCGGATTCGCCCAGTCCGCGCAAAAACGGCGGGAAACCACCAGCCCCGGTTTTCTGACCGCGGCTTTACCGCCGCAGTCAGAATGGGCTATGAAGCACCGCCAGCCTGTTGGCGGTGCTTCCGTCATCCGCGACCCTGGCGGTCATAGACCGCCAGGGTCAGAATGACCGCCTGTATCTCCTAAGTACTTTTCATATTATTTATACATAACAATGATGGGTTAGTATGGGATAGTGATTGTGTCTATAAACCTTTTAGGCCAATATTTATACATTTTTAGCGCTGAATTCGCGTATTTTTTTTATGCAAAAGCAGAGCAAACTTACAAAATACAATTATGTTTTATACGTTTGAGCCGCTTTTGTGTCAAAAAATGATGCAAATGCAGCATTAAAAAAATATAAATATGGGCCTCAGTTCCAACATGATACCGAAAATTGTTTAGATTGGAGTAGGAATAGTAGGTCTCATCCCGCTAGTTTCCAACACCTTCCTGAAGCCGGTTTAGATTTGAGTTGGAATAGTAAATGTTGCTCCATTAGAGTCCAGCATCTTTGCCAAAATGGTTTACGTTAGAGTGAGAATAGTAAATGTCAACCATTTAATGTCCATCACCTTCCTCTTAGTAGTTTAGATTGGATTTGGAATAGTAAATGTTTCTTCTTTATTGTCCAGCACTTTCTCCAAAATGGTTTAGATGAGAGTGGGAATAGCAAATGTTGCCCCTTTAGAATCCAACACATTCCCCAAAATAGTTTAGATTGGAGTAAGAATAGGAAATGTTGCATCAGTGCCAACTCAACCCTTCCACTTCTAACAACTCCAGATAAGATATATGTGGTCTACTTGAACACCCACTCCTTAATAAGACACAAATATATTTGACCTATTTAACACAGAAAATCCCATGATTTACTTTTTAAAACATGGTTAATTGAGGAATCCTCCCCAGTATTTTTTAGCAGCTTTCAATGATAACACGTATTTATATTTAGTAGGAGTGGTTTATTTGATTTAATTAGCATTGTTAATGTTTATAGAAATAATTAACATAGTAGTTGGTTGTACATTTGTAATAAACAACATTTTTATTTACATATTGTAAAAGATTAGGGGCCTGATTACGAGTTTGTCAGTCTGAAAAAACAACATCCAGATGCATGGTGAGGAGATCACTGTCCCCATTTGGAGTTTTCCACTGGGCTAACCGGCGGGTAAGCCCAGTGGAAAACTTGTGGTAGCACTGGACTCTGCTCCACATGGAGCTGAGTCCAATGCCGTCGCACAGGGGGCCCCCCTAACACCCTTAGAATGAGCACTGTCTGCAGAGCAGACAGTGCTCATTCTGACCGTAATGTGCAGGGGGACCCCTACACAGCCCACAACAATATTTTGGGTGGTGCAGGGGGCACCCTGTGGCCCAAAGCACTTGTTCTCCACCAGCCATTTCATGGCAGTTCAACCGCCATGAAAAGGCTGACTTCAATGCCGGTGTGGCTGATTACAACCACAACTGCCGTCATCCTGTAAGGATGAGAGATCCTGGCGAAGATGGCTGTCTATTGGTTGCATCCGACTGCTGATCTTGTAATGTGGCAGTCGGACCACCACAGCCATGGCGGTCCGACCTCCACTGCGAGTCTGCCGGTCTTTGGTCCACCAGACTTGTAATCAAGCACTAAGATACGTAAATCAATTGCCAGTTTTTTTAGTTTTCATAGATTATTTAATGAAAATGTTCTTTTTTTTAACATATATACTTTTATATATTGATAAATAAATCTAATTGTCTTACATTCTTATTAATAAATACACAATGTAGATCATATTTTAATAGTATTGTATGTTGTACATTTTTCAGGGTTTTTTGTATTTTTTTAAAATATTAATTCAGTTGTTTTACATACTTTGAGCATTATTACGTGTTTGGGGGTCCTGTGACCACTATGTTGGTGGTCCTACCACCAACAGGCTGGTGGAGTGGACTGCCAAATTAGGAGTTTGGCAGTGATGCACACAGAAGACCGCTAGTGGTCCACTGACACCACCAGGCAGCACAGACCGCGGCGGTCGTCTGGGGGCACAAACATTCCAGCAGAGACCATGTCACCGCCGGACCCATTAAGAGGTTGCCCACCACCAATACAACCTCCGCGGTCCACTCACCACATTCCAGGAGGTGGAAGCAGACACAATAAAGTGAGAATCTCACCTCCAGGGAGCCATCAAGTCTGGAGCCACCATGGCACCCCAACTAGATGTCATCCCACTGCTCCTGCTCGCCGAAAGACAACAAATTAATTGCTGACAAGGATGACAACAACCGTAAGTGTACACACTGTCCAGACCTCCATATCCCCAGGGACCACCACCTCCCCGGAGCTAAAAACATTATGAAAAAGCCCTGGGGCCAAACATATTAGGTGTGCAGAGCACAACTCAGCCACTTCCAGCCCCAGGGACCACCACCTCCTTGGGACACAAATTTAAATGTAAATAGAGTACGGGGGCAGCCCATGGCACCCCGCAGCCCTGGGGACCTCTATCTCCCTGAGGCACAAATGTAATTGAGTGCAGGGGGCTGCCTGGCCCCTGCGCAACTCCAGGGGACTGCCAACTCCCTGGGGCAAATATTAAAATATAAGGGATCCATTTCAGACCCCTGCAACCTTGGGGACCATCACCTTTCCATGCCACTTTTTGTGGGAGGGGCCACAGATAGTCTGGGAACCGCCATCAGGCCAGCTCCTGTTATGTCCCAATGTGCCCACCCCAGGACATAGCTCTTTGCTTTTGCTTGGTAGGAGCTGACATCTCCCACCAAGCAAAGGCAAACAATATCCGGTTTCTGCAAGAGAAAGCTGTCAACCAGCTCTTCCTTGTAGAAAGGGGAGTTTTCATCTGTCTTCCCTGTCTACAAATATGTGTGAAGGGAAGATAGGTGAAAACATTGCTCCCTCAAGCAGGGAGGTGCTATTAAAAGCAGCTCCAAACTTGTAGGAGCAATGACAGATCCGACAGGATGTGGGGAGCCAGCTAAGACCACAGGGGCCTTGGGGCTCCCCCCACAGTCCTATCACTTGCTCTCTCTCTTCCATGCCACAACGGGATGGAAGAGAGAGAGAAAGAGTCTTTACAATAGTCTCTTTGTGTTATGAATTGGCACAGGAGGGTCCGGTGGCATAATGGTTAAGGTCACAGGCCCTCACAATGAGAGTTTAAGGTTCTAGTCCAGGTGTGTCTGTGGTCATTCCATATTTGGATATATTTTAAACTTTAAAAGTTTAAGGTTCAGACTGCTAGGTTATATCACTATTTTTAATTGACAAATGCATTTTTCTTTTCAGCTTGTCCAGAAATATCTTATTCTAAGTGTATCATTCACCAAAGCCTAAAAAACTCACTATTTCTCTCACTCTCACTTTATTTCTCTCTCTCTCATATTCTCTTTTTCAATCTCTTTCTCCCAATCACACACCCACTCAGATCCTTATGTACTCACTTACAGAGACACTCAGACATTCAGACACTGACACACAAACTCACATACCTACTTGGAATCTCAAACACCATCACAGACACACTGAAACCATCAAGTACCCACTGAGCCACACAGACAGTGACGCACCCACTAAGACACTGATGCACCCAGTCTCACACCCAGACAGAGACTCTCACATCATGGGGTTGGAGGGTTATGGGGGTTGGTTCCAGGGCCTGGCTGCAGGCCAGGCCCTGCAGTCAACCGCCGCCACACCTGGCTGAAGAACGTGCATAGCGGTGGTTGGATTAATGTATAGTTGTAAAAATTACTTTACATTAGAAAAATCATAGAAATTCACTGAAAAAAACAAACTTTACAGAGACATTATAATTAGGATATAGAATTTTTTTTAAATAGAAATTCACGTAAAAACACAAAGATTAAAGGGACATTATAATTAGTCTCACATTTTAAACATACAAAACCATAGACATTAACCTATTATAGTAAGAGTTACCTCAGGTAACTATAACTCACGCCCAAAAGTAACTATAATGCACGCCCTCGCCATGAACTGCTAATTACCCCACAAATTACGGCACTTATGACATCTTTGATAACATCATGGATAATATCAATGTAATATTGCACTAAATTTTTTGACGGAAAAGCTGTGCATGGCGAGGGCGCAAGTTATAGTTACCTTAGGACACAAGTTATACTTACTTAAACTATTTTAACTATGTTACTTATAAAGTCCCTGTAACCTTCGTTTTTATATATATATATATATATATATATATATATGTGCAACCAAACATTCTACTCCTCTTCAGTCACATCCACTATAAGGGGGTTGGTGCAGGGCAAGTAGTATTCCAAAGGTTCCTCAACAGCCTCAAAGAAAAGCGCACACTCTGGGATGTTGCTTCCTAAAAGAAAAGTTTATCAACCTCACTGTCTTCCTCAGAGCCAACTCATAGTGCAGAACAATCTCCATAGCCCTTAAAAAACACACCACATGTTATAAACATAAACAGACACAAAATACTACAAAACATATTCCCCTATTCTAAACATGCTGAATGATTGCACAATTGTTCATTGTTAACATTGTTATCATATTGTGATAAACTCTTACATGTTACAAAAAAGTATTGTAAGAAAATGTGCAGTATGCATATCAATATTCTAAATGAGAATAAAACAAAATTAAAGTGCAACTTTTTCAAAACCTCAACCCACAGCGGACATACATCTCCAAAAATGTCATATTATGTAGAATGCAGCAAAATATCACCAAATGGTGCAATTTTACCAACATGAACATGCAGTTCCTCATCTAAATTGATTCCTCTGGGATATTTACTGCCAAGCTTTATTATGTATTCTGATTCCGTCTCTCTCAGGGTCCACTCTTTGTTACCTCCTTTGTACTCTGAGGTACCCTGTCAATGTCAAAAACATGAAATCTTGTCATCACTAAGCTCATGTACCCTGTGCCAGTGTTGTGCAGCTCGGTAATTAGGATCCTTTTTCTTAATGTTCAAGGATCCTCTTTTTCACTGGAAAAGTGGTGCTTCCCACATATTGTTGCCCATAGGGACATACCAGGACATAAACAACAAAATCACTATTGCAGTTGATAAAATTATCGATCTTTCAGCCAGGACCCTGTGCCATCCTGTCCTTGAGATGGCACAGGGTCATGACTGGTATGACTACAAGGTTTTTTCAAATGTGGAATTTGTAAAGCATGCACACACATTGCTAATAGGAAAATGTACACACTGCCCACAGGCAAGATGGTGAACCTAGGTCAAAAATTAGCAGGAAGCTTTCATAGGATCCTAATATAACTGACATAATGCACCAAGTCTAGGTTTATGTAAATAAATACTCTGTCACCTTCAGGTAATACAGAATGTAACTGCTCACTGTTTATGGCTGTACAACATTATAATGTTTCTTATTTGTCCATTGGCTAACTATTTTGACTAGGATCACCTCCAAAACAAATAGTAATATTCATCACACCATACTTTGCATCTGGGCTGCTTTCTACTTGTACCCAAGCTGATCAAAATATCAATGGAGTCGCTACGCTTCTAGATATTACTGCAGTAAGGCAATTAGTGGATATTAACGAGGCTCCGTTTGAAAGGTTTCATTATGATCAAAAGTATTTTGTATTCTTGACCATTCTCTCTGGTTAGACCTGTGGCCAACTGCTACTTTTCCAAACAATGATAAAACACTACTTTTCAATGTATTCTCTAATGGATGTTCTATGTTCTTGTTCACCTCTTTTGTTGATTTTGTTGGCTCAGAGCCATGAAAGCCTCTGAGAATCTGATTGTGCTGTACACATAATCATATAATATTATAAGTCAAAGTAAACTAAAGATAACTTAGAGGCGATGAAGAGGTAGCTGGAAGGGGGCAGTGGGCTATGTAAAGGTTGCCTTTCTTGCTTTTTTCCTCTTGGTTTTTATAATTTCAGTTGAACCATTTTAAGTTTGTTAGACCTGTCAGTCTTATGGTGTTATTCCCCCCAACTGTTTGCCTGCTTGCCTCCAATTTAGCTGAATTTGTTTTTGTTGGCCTTAGGACTGCACTTTACCGCTGCTAACCAGTTCAAAAGTGCTTATGCTCTCTCCACCAAATATAGGAACATTGACTTATCCCCAATCAGCATATTTAATTTACTTATAAGTCCCTTTGCAAAGTGCAATACTTGTACCCGGGCCTATAAATTAAATTCTACTAGTGAGTAGTCAGCGCTGATTGTGGAACCCACTTACGTAGCCCTCTAACCATAGCTCAGGCCTGCCATTGCAGGGCTTGTATGTGCAGTTATACACTTCCATGTCAACCTGGCAAAAACATTTTTTGCCGGGCCTCAACCTTCCTTTTCATGCATGTGAGTCACCCCTACGGTAGGCCCTGCACAACCCAGATGGCAGAGTACGATACATGTGAAAGGTAGGACATGTACTCTTAACTATTACATTTCCTAGTACTGGAAGATTTCGAAATTCATTTTTCACTACTGCAAGTTCTACCTCTCACATGGTACAACAGTCTGATTACCTTATTACATTATATAAAAGATAAACTTTTCAAGTTTGGTGTCTCTGAAATCATAACTTATGGTGAAGTCAAAATTTTAATTATGAAAATGCCACTTTTAGAAAGTTGTTTTCTTTCTTTATCCATTTAGTGCCTGCTGCCTGTCTTGGATCACTTGCCTGGGGTGGGTGACAGCTGGACATTGTGTATTCTCCCTAGATAGCCACACACCAAGGGAGTTTAGGGATGAATTGATGGGCCTTGTTGGGCCAACCTGACAGGATGGGAGGGAGGAGCTTGCCACAGCCTCAATTACACCTGAATAGGTTGTGTCCTGTCCTCACACAAAGGGCTGCATAACACCCTGTAGTGACTCTGGAGCCGGGGCAGGAAGGGCAAGACCTCTGTGCACTTCAAAGGCCTGTCTATGAAGTGTCCCCCACATCGAAGGATCAATGGGCCAACTGGGTATAAGTACTGAACCACTGACACCACCAACTCAGTACACATCTGGACCTGTGGATACCCTGCCAGGAAGAAGGACTGCTGTGCTGCTATAAGGACTTTCCCTGTGATGGACTGCTACTCTGCTTTGCTGACCTGCTGCCCTCTTGCCTGGGAGTGAGAATGATTGGACCTGCAACCTTTCAACTCAGACCCCCGAGTGAGTCCAAGGGCTAGGTGGCTGGCCTCCTGATGCAAAGTCTCAGGGACATAAAAGACTTCCAACCAACCTGATTTTACACCTGGACTCAGTTAATGGTGAGTTTGTCCTGCCAAGTGGTGCCACCTCAGTCCTGGACCCCTGGAAGTGGTTCTACAGTATTTTGCTCCAGCAGAAATGATGCATCCTCTTTTGCATGGGCAAAATTGGTGCATCACCACTGTTGCTTGAAACAGAATTGGCGCATCACCTTCGGAACTGATACTGCAGTGTTTTTTCCTGTACAAGGACCCCGCATCCCCATCAACAACAGACATAATGGTGACAATGACCATCTGCATCATCCAACTCAATGCATCGCCTTGACACTGACGTAGCTGCAACCTACATACGAACTTCACCACATTCTGGCAGCGACGCATTGCAGCTCCTACACACAGTGGTTCATAACTAACTAACACCAGGATTAAAGGTACTTTGGCTCAGCGGGCCCAACTGGACCCCCTGTAGCCAGCACAAGCTCCATCTCAGACGGTCTGAACTTTTAACTTTGTCCTGGTCCGGCCATCACGGACAGTCTGAACTTTTGACCTTGCCGGGTTTGACCAGATATCTATGATTGGTGCTTATTGCTTCTATGCCATATTTTACAGTTTATTCTTCAAAAACGCATAACTAAAGTTCTACTTATTTGATGTTTGTTGTGTTGGTCTTGTTTTATTTAATACATTAAGTTTTAGTCATCTAACCAGGTGTTGTACCTTTTTGTGTGGTGTTTTCACTGTTTTACTGTTTGATGTGTTGCACAAATACTTTACACATTACTTCTAATCTAAGCCGGACTGCTCTGTGCCAAAATATCAGATGGTGCGCCTAGGTTAATTTAGGGTTTTCCTGACACTTACCCTGACTAGGATTGTGGTTCCTGCTTGAACAGGTTGCATATGCCTGTAAGCCAGAAGCCCAATATCTAGCAAACGTTCTTTAGGATTTTTACTTACCTAAAAGTATTGTTTTTTCTTGGGGAAATAGGTTTACTTGATTTCCCCTAACAATCTATAGAATTTCAATATAGATACCACAATTCTATAGGTTGTCTCTTTTAAAATGTCTGTAAATAGAAAACACAAATACATGCAAATAGTCCTCCATCTCTGAGGTTCTTGATAATTTAAATAGAATTCACTGCATAGCAAATATAATCATCTTGTGGGTTGAGGGTTAGACAAAATTTATTTTTGATGGAATGGGGAACATATTGACAATGTTAGCTATATAGTGTAACACAGACTTATGCTCTATATATGTATTGGGCACTGTAATTAGGCTGCCGAACTGCGGTGCTGGAATACACTCTAACTCTACTAATCCCATAGTAACTCAACCACCAAATTCTGAGTTCCAGCCAAGTGAGTGAACATTTTTCCCGGAAGGAGCTTCTGTCAACTTCTCCAATTTAAGATTTGCACATCAGGATAGCTTTTTTAAATTGAAGAAGCTTTGAACAGTATGAAGAAAATCTATATGCCGAGTGCCTGCCTAAAATTAGAATATAAATGAAAATTGTTGCTAGGGGACAGTGGAACTTTGCTTGCAACCTCTTGTGTGAGGTTAGCTGTGCCATAAATTGAAGTACCAGCATACCAAGGGAGCTTACTGGGGCTTAGAAATATAAAGTGAGTGGCCTGACCAGGCTGAGGGAATAACAATATTGGAGTCTGAAGGAGATGAACTAACTAGCGCTTGAATTCTGAAGGTCGAAGACTGCCAGATGGGTTTCTGTTTGAAATAAGGACAGCCTAATCCCCAGAGGGCCACCTAAATTTCCAATAAGTCATGAATTTTATTCTTAATCTCATAAGATGTTGGAAAGCCATCTAAGAGTCCAGCCATCTGGAATAGCAAAAAAAACAAAAAACAATAAAGAGGTCTTCATATGGTCAGGCTCTGAATTCGGTTTTCACAAATACATTTTTAAAAATTACTACTCAAATTGAAAACAAAGAAAGTGATTGTTTTCTAATTAGGATGCATGTATGAATTTAAGTATTGAACACTGGTGTTTCCTCCATGGGAGTGGAGGAACATCGCCCCCCGCAGTGCTGTGCAGAAAGCACATAAAAAAATGGTGATTAAATTATTTTATTATCATTTTATTTTTTATGCTTTCTGCAAACAAAGTACAAGGACAGGGTGGGGCCAATGTGCCACTGCTGCCAATGATTGGCAACAGTGAGGAGTGGCCCCTTTGTTTGAAGTGCACATGGTGGTTTGGCCAACTACCTTGCTACAGCAAACCAGCATACACATTTCAAACCTCTCCAACCCGGATGCTTAGGACAGCTGGGTTGGAGAGAAGGCGCAGGCATACAGTGCCTTTTGGAGTGTGGAGCCGCCTGGCTCTAGCCAATCAAGACACTTTTTTCATGCTTCTTAACATCATGAATAAAGTATCTTGATTGGGTCAGGGAGTTGGCTGTGGGCTTTACGCTCCGAGGACATGCTGTAAAACCAGGACGTCATGCAGGACATCAAGTAAGGTAAGTGTATTTTTTAATATTTATATTGGTGTGCATATTATCTGTGTATGTTATGTGTGTATTGTATGTTTTGCTATGTGTGTTGTTGTAGTTTTTTGCAACCCTCCAATTTATTTTGCTACCAGCCGCCTCTGGTATTGAACAAGAGGGGTGGTAAATATTGAAGATGCTTAATGAGTGGAGCAGGAATAGCCATGGGTTGTCTTAGTAGCGCTAGGAGAGACACTGTTGATCCACAACCAATGAGGGTAAATCTGATTTTCCTGTGCTGTTCCCAGCTCTAACATTTATACTGTACACATTTAAACTGTGCATTTGACTAGTTGGTAATAACTAAAAGCGGAATACCATGCGTGAAACTCCCAAAAAACGCACTGCTACGTTTAGGATGTAAAGCCATGAATTGCAAATATTAAAATGTTAAGGCCCATATTTATAGTTTCTTAGCACCGCATTTGCGTCATTTTGTGATGCAGAAGCGGCACAAACAAAATATAATTGTATTTTGTAAGTTTGTGTTGCTTTTGCGTAAAATAAAGACGCAAATGCCACGCTAAAAGAGTACAAATATTGGCCTTAGTTTTTAAAGTTTTGAAAACTAAACGCAAATACATTTTATCTATCTCCCACTCGACTGCAGCGAACTTTAGTGAATGAATGCAGCTAGTTTTTGGTGAGGTTTGGCTCTGCATTTTCCATTATCAAAACTGTAAAGTCATGTTCATAAAACAAACCAGTGAATCACATTTAACCTCTTTCTTATTTGTACACTGAAATGTGTCCTTCGGCGTTTTTCTCGTAGCAGACACTTAATGTAGGCGTCAAATATTCTCTCTCAACTTTCCTTTCTTGCAAATTGCTCTCCTCCTAATACGATGCAAATTAATTGCCTTGAGCAGATCATTCCGTTCAGGCGTGCACTTACTTTCAGCTCTTCTCAGCTTTGGGTTCCATAGTAAGCATGTATTTCCGTGCAGACTTCTGTTAATTTTCTTTATTCATGGAATGCAAAGTGTAGTTCTCATATCTTATGTATGAAGAGACAATTTGCATAGCGGGGAGGGAGTTGAGGGGATAAAAGATTTTCAGAAGTTTAAGAAGACTATTAGTGAACATCAGGTGTGTTGCAGTTTTTGACTGCACTATATGAAGTCTATAAAATAACCAACGTTTTGTGATATATCTAGTAGAGTTTTGTAGATACCAAGAGGCTGATTCACAAAGCCACATATAAGTACTTAAAGAAGTGTTACCATATGCTACATGGCACGCTCAAGAATGCTTTTGTGAATGAACCTAATACTGTCAAAAATCCTTCACAATCCACTGATTTGCAATTAAATATTACTCTGTTTGCCTTGCCTTCCTCTCTATGGATAACAATATTTGTACATTTTTATCGGTGTGTCTGCTATTACTCTACATGTTATTTTATTAAACACAACTGAACATACTGTACGATGCCTGTGAACATAGAAACATGTCTCCTGAATTACCAAGGTACTCAAATAATAACATAAAAATCCAAAAGCAGTATGTACAGAAAAGCCCAGCTACTCTAATATTAACATGAATCATAATAAACTGGGCTGATGGGGTGCAATTCACAAATATTTTGGAATGACTTACTCTTTCAGTACTCCTGAATTGATGGAGTAAACCAGGACAATTCTTGGCTTGCTCCCAAAATTCATGAGCAAGCCAGCAGTTCTAAAAGAGTAAGACACAAATACTAATTTGCCGGTCTTTCAGAATCGGGCAAAATCTGTTTAGTGGGGCCAAACCAGAAAAGGTTTGATTCCTAAAAACAAATCGAGAAGTTTATGCAGAGAGTTTACACCTCTGACTAAGTCTGCATTTTTAATTTTCTTTTCTCTAAAATCCGAAATGGTTTGGCAGAAAGTTGCAGCATGTGTAGATTTCAAGGCATTTTACTGGATATAAAATGAGTTTTTCTAAAAGTCTCAAATACCCCATGTACAGAGGTCTCCATAGGAAGAAGACCATACAGGGAAAACAGAGCAGTCTGCGCAAATGCACAGCTTTTTATTTCTCTGCGGGGAAAGCATGTTTCTCTATGGAGAAAGCTCCATCAAATATCGGGTTGATGCGTTATATTCCTATTCTGGAAACTCAGGTATTTAAATCCTTTGTTGGATTAAATCACCAATCATTTTAAATGGTGGAAAAGAGGATGGAGAAACGTTTGGGAATGCCAGAGTTTCCAAGACAAACATCACCTTTGGATACCCTTTTCCAACCTTTTGCATTTGATTTATGAGTGAGATTTCTTTGTGCTCATGACAAAGAAATCCACACTTATGAAACCAAGGCCCATATTCATACTTTTTTAGCGCAATGTTCAGACAAGTCACTCTCAAATAGAAGATGAAATATGTATGGGATACACTGTCTGAAGCTTGGATCCTCTGAATATAATTGTGTTGATTGGTATTCAGCTGCTGGTGTTTGTAGGGACTGTTTATCATACCGACCTCCTACTCCAGTTGGAAACAAGTGGGGAAAACAGAGCACCTCTAATCTATTTTCCCACATGCTAATGGGGGCTCCTTTAGCCTGCTTTATTTGGAAAAGATCAAAAGCATCACCAATGAGTTCTTTGGAATGTAATGGATGTAATCTGTAGTGCTCATAAATTTGCTCTGATGGGGATGGAGCTACTTTTTCTATGTGTCCACTTACTAGCAAACTGTTATCATCAACATTTGATACATCAAGTTCCACATCAACATTTTTATAACAAACATTAATTTGTACCAGGTACAATGTTGCTTGTTTAACGTTATTAGCCTCAACTAACTCTTGCCAAGTTGTTTTATTCTTAGTTGGTACACATTTACTGAGAAAATAAGTGGATCTTCATTATCTTTCTCTATTCCTACAATTTCAACATTTTTTTACAGTCTAATGAAAAAATACACTACTCTTCCCTTAAGGCCTTCCAATAGGTATGTTGGATGTGTTTGACCTGTTTTTGGTTCCAACAGTATAATCACTTGAAATGGATGTACAGATTGTATAAGGATAGATTCATATACATTTAAGTCTCATAGTAGTTCTGGAATAGCCACACTTGGATAAACATGCTAAAGAATGGCATTGTAAATTGGCATGCTTTCTTACTTTGCATGGATCTAATCCTTGCAACATTTTGATCTTTTGGTTGAAACGTCTACATGGGAAGTCACATACAAAAACACTTAATAAATCTATAGATTGCTTCAAAATGCTGCAACTACTGCTACAGTTCCATTAGTAAAGAGGGCCCTGTGTACAGCTTCCCTGAACCTCTTCAACTATCACCTCTTCCATCTTTCTAAGAGGAATCTCCTTTTTTTCAATGGGACTTCTGTCCTTTATCTCATAACATCAACCAGTTGAATCATCTGCATGTACTATTGTGTTCTCCTGCAAATAACCTTCTTTGTCAAAGTAAGGTTCTGTACTGGAGGTATGTGTCCATTCACCACTAAAGTTTTTTTCCCAAAATTACTTTTATTAAAACATCTTTTCCTGTGACTACATTTCTTCATACATTACACTGTTTTGTCTAGTGTTTTCATTCTTTTGAGTATCAAAACAAAGTGTTTCCCTCTTTAAGGAAAATGCCTTATCAACTACATCCTCAACACATTTCCTTTGTTCCCCTACTTCTGTTCTGTCTTTATACTGCTTCATATTATTCTGTATGTTCTGGATTACCATTGCAAGGAACATTTTACCTTTAATTTCTTTGAAATATTGATGTCTTCTGGTTATGCTATCTTCTCTTTTCAATGTGCCCTTACTATTCATTTGGCATGATTTTTGTCCATCTTTGCTTGATTGCAAACCTTTCTTTTTATGCACCTCCTTATGCAGACTTTGCAATTTTCCACATACAAGTTTTAGAATTCTTTTGTTGTCTTACCAGTAGCTCCTTTCTTTTTAACACTATTATCCACATGTTCTCCCTTTTGTTTCTCTGTTCCAAGTAAATAGTATGCTTTCCTTATTTTCTTACATCTTTCTGTTTTTTTCGACATTGTAGAGATATGTTTTTAATACAAATAGATATTTGAAAACAAAACCAAAAAATCAACATATTTTACAATGTGCATTCATCTAGCCCTGGGTGTGTCAGTTGGCGCATAAGTGTGTGCTTGAGTGTGTTACTGTATAGATCAATATGTGACTGAGTGCATGCATAATTCTGTCACTATGTGTGCTACTGCATGCAAGCCTTTCTTCTTGGTATGCCAGTTTATCCATCAGTGTCTGTTATATTTGTTATGGTATTTTTGAGTGTTGATATCTGTATTTTAGAGTATGGGTTAGTGTGTGAATGAGTGGGTTAGAGTCTGCATTAATGTAGGCTTATTCTTTTAATTTTATGCATCAGTATGAGTCTAAAGCAGTCATTACAACATTGGCAGTAAAAGCCGCTTACCGCCGTGCAGAAGACTGCCACCACACCGCCGCAGCCGCGGAATTCCACCACAGCTATTATGACCCACAGCTCTGAATCTGCCAAAATTCAGACACCCACACAAGTCCGCCGCACCAAAGGTCAGTGATAAACTGGCGAAAACAAAACCTCCACAATCATGCCAACAGAAATACGCCCACACTATCAGGACACACGAATCCATGCGGCCGTCTTTCAACCGCGGTATTCCATTGGCGGTACACACTGCCGCGCTCAAAATACACACACTCTTACAAACCACAGCCACATTGGACAATTCCAAATACACACACCTGATACACATACATGCACCACTCCCACACACCCAATACTCTCTAAAACACACACCCACATTACCCACAAACTCTTACAACAACAAATCACAAACGAAAGCCAGAGAGAGACACCACCATTAACAACACTAGCATCCACAGGCACACAACACCATCACCCACATAACTTCCACGCACCTCACACAACACCCCACTACATATCAGCATACTTATTACCCCACACACCACCCCACACATCACCTACACCACCCCATGGCCCGGCAAAGACACCTCAGGTTCTCGGAGGAGGAGCTCAGGGTCATAGAGGAGGAAATTGTCCGGGTAGAACCACAGCTATTCGGATCACAGGTGCAGCACACCTCCATTGCAAGGAAGATGGAGCTATGGCGAAGAATAGTGGACAGGTTCAACGCAGTGGGACAGCACCCAAGAATTCGGGAGGACATCAGGAAGAGGTGGAACGACCTACGGGGAAGGTGTGTTCCGTGGTCTCCAGACACCACCTGGCGGTTCAACGGACTGGCGGCGGACCCCCAGCTCCTCCCCCACAACTAACAACATGGGAGGAGCAGGTCTTGGCGATTCACTATCCTGAGGGCCTCGCAGGAGTAGGTGGAGGAATGGACTCTGGTAAGTCAAACCTTTAACTACTTCATCCCCCACCCACCTGCATGCTACCACCTACCCCCACCCTCACCCTCACCCCATCACTCCTACTCCTCACAAATGTCCCACTATCACAAACCACACATCCCAACACCAAGCCCTGCATGCAACACCAAAGCATGGACACCCATCACTAAAGTATGCCCACTGCACATACCCATACACCCCCCTAAACCATCATCACACAAGGTCCCACACAGGAATGCTAGCACTGGGGTACACGGTCACCCACCCATTGCACACCTTGACACACACAGATGCAATAATCATGCCTTTATACCCCTGCAGGACCCCTACCCAACGTCACCGGACAGGAGGGTCCACACATGTCCACACCACCAACAGAAGAGACCCACAGTGATGACAGCACCTCTGTCCAACTGGATCTAGATCACCAGCCCGGCCCATCGGGGACCTCGGGACAGTCGGTTCCCCACACCCAGTCACAGGTCACTACAGAGCTTCCCCCCTCTGGAAACACCAGCACAGCACCCACCCAGTGGGCCCATACCTCCGACCCCAGGACACGTCAATCAGCAGTGTGTCCACCACTACAGGGAACCCAGGCTAACCCACCACCCCAACAACAACAGGGACCTGGGGGCAGTGGTAGTGGGCACACGGTCCAGGGGACGGAGGCCCAGGAACACAGGGGAACTGGGAGGGCTGCTGTGCGACAGGGGGCGGACAAGCCCAGGGAACCCACTCTCCACGAGGCCCTCTCCTCCATCGTGGGAGCCTACCACCACTCCCAGGAGACGATGGCAACGGTACTGGCCAAGTTTCAGGAGACCCAGAGCCTGCAGGAGGAACAGTATATGGGCTTCAGGGAGGAACTCAGAACCATCAATTCCACCCTGGGCACCATCGTAGGGGTGCTGAAGGAAGTACTCAAAACCAGGAGGGACACTGTGGTACTACAAGGGGCCCCTGACACTAGCCTGGACGATGAACTGTCCACTACTTCCGCCGGCGCTAGTGGACAGGAGGCACCGCCACAGGACCACTACACCAGCACCCCACCCCCTGCAGAGGGAGAACCACCTCGCAAACGGTCCCTGAGATCCAGGAACAAGACAGAGAACGATGCCAAGACCCCCACCAAGAAATGAGACCACACTGATTGTCATCCTACTGTCCCACTATGTCACCCTGTCCATCCTTAAACTGCCCCAGCTCCACTTCCTATGCCCATTTGGGCAATGCACCTGTGAGACTAATAGACTGGGCTCTGTCATGGACATTCATCCACCATCACCCCTCACCATTTTGCTACCCCCTTTAATTTTGAGCACTAAAATAAGCACCCTTAAAGCACAAAACAATCTGGAGTCTGTCTGTGATTTCGGAATACTGTATTAGCAATAACTGTGGCAAAAAGCTCTTTCATTTGTAATGTCAACATACCTATGTCACACAGCTCTAGTCCATGATGAATCAAAGCAGATGTCACACTGTGGGACCCAGATCTGTGAAATCGTAAGGGTAAGTGACAACTCAGTGACCATACCCTGGGTGAAAAAGGCAGACAGTAGAGAGTTAGTAGTGTATAAGTACATGTAGTAGCCAGGTTTGTATTCTTACCTGTGTTTCACTGGAAATATTGCTGGATCACTGAGTCCCTGTTGTCCATATCTTCTTCCTCTGCTTCCTCGTCTTCACTGTCCACAGGCTCCACAGCTGCAACAACACCGCCACCTGGACCATCCTCCTGCAGAAAGGGCACCTGTCGTCGCAAAGCCAAGTTGTGAAGCATACAGCAGGCCACGATGATCTGGCACACCTTCTTTGGTGAGTAGAATAGGGATCCACCTGTCATATGGAGGCACCTGAACCTCGCCTTCAGGAGGCCGAAGGTGCATTCAATCACCCTCCTAGTTCGCCCATGTGCCTCATTGTAACGTTCCTCTTCCCTTGTCCTGGGATTCCTCACAGGGGTCAGTAGCCATGACAGGTAACCAGAGTCACCTGCAAATGGCGAGGGACAGCTGTTAGACACACACTAACCTGGAGGGATATCCCCAGGCCCAGACAACCATTCCCACTGACTAGCTTCCAGATGCTCACCTAATAGCCACACACAGTGCCTCTGGAGTTGACCCATCACATAAGGGATGCTGCTATTCCGCAGGATGTAAGTGTCATGCACTGAGCCAGGGAACATGGCATTCACATGGGAGATGTACTGGTCTGCCAAATATACCATCTGTACATTCATCGAATGATAACTCCTCCGAATTCTGTACACCTGTTCACTCCCGTGGGGGGGACGAAAGCCACATGTGTCCCATCAATGGCACCTATGATGTTGGGGATATGTCCCAAAGCATAGAAATCACCTTTCAATGTAGGCAAATCCTCCACCTGAGGGAAAACGATGTAGCTCCGCATGTGTTTGAGCAGGGCAGACAGAACTCTGGACAACACGTTGGAAAACATAGGCTGGGACATCCCTGATGCTATGGCCACTGTAGTTTGAAAAGACCCACTTGCCAGGAAATGGAGCACTGACAGCACCTGCACTTGAGGGGGGATTCCTGTGGGATGGCGGTTAGCTGACATCAGGTCTGGCTCCAACTGGGTACACAGTTCCTGGATTGTGGCACTGTCAAGCCTGTATGTGATTATCACGTGTCTTTCCTCCATTGTCGACAGGTCCACCAACGGTCGGTACACCGGAGGATGCCGCCATCTCCTAACATGTCCCAGCGGACGGTGCCTATGAAGGACAACAGTGAGCACAGAGTCAAACAACTCAGAGGTATGTACCCACAGCTTACACAGAACACCATTCATAATCTAAAAAGTGGCCTGTATGTATGTTGAGTCTAGGCCTAGATATGTGTGACGCAGTTGAAAATGAAGCCATGTGGGCCCCTGAAATGGCGGCTGCCTGACCTCTAAAGTGGGACAATGGGATGTGAGGTAACTGCGCTGGCGTTGGACACCATCGCGGTAGGCGGTCGAAGACCGTGGCGCAATGCTGCATTGGTTAACATTGGAACCTATGGGTCCCAGGAGCCAATGACGATGTACGCCGGCGGTGACGGTACAAACCGCCGCGGACGTGACCGCCATTTTCTATCTGTTCAATCACTTGATACCTGGTCTTCGACAGGAGAGGACCTACACTGCAAGTGTTGCTGTGACCTCGGTCTGGAAGAGACAATGGCTCGAGTGTCTTGGGAAAGGGCCCCTGCTTTCACATCAGAGGAGTTGGAGAAACTCGTGGATGGGGTCCTCCCCCAGTACACGCTACTCTACGGTCCTCCAGACAAACCGGTAAGTACACAGGGAGCATGATGTATGGGCTATGCCTGTGTGGAGAGGGATGGATGTAAGAAGGAAGGGGGGAGAGTGTGGCGTGCATGAAACGACAGAGAGTGCATGTGCCACATGGCAAGGGTAGGGATGGGGGCCAATCACTTTGACGGTGCAGTTGGTAATAACTTTCTCTTCCCCCTGTACAAATCATGTAGGTCAGCGCCCACCAGAAAAAACATATTTGGCGTGCCATCGCCAAGGACGTCCGGACCCTGGGGGTCTACCACAGACGGAGCACCCACTGCCGGAAAAGATGGGAGGACATTCGCCGCTGGAGCAAGAAGACGGCCGAGGCTCAGCTGGGGATGGCCTCTCAAAATGGGAGGGGTGCCCGTCGCACCATGACCCCCCTGATGTTCAGGATCCTGGTGGTGGCGTACCCGGAGTTGGATGGGCGGTTGAGGGCATCACAGCAGCCACAAGGGTGTGAGTACACTCGCATTCTGCTGACTTTGCACGCAGTGGAGGGGTCTGGGTGGCGGAGGTGGGCTGTGGGTTTCCCTAGGCCAGGGCGAGTTCCGTAGGCAAGGTCCCTCAGTAAGGCAGGCCATGTGGCACCCCACCCCACCTCTGTAGAGTGACAACTACACCTAGTCATGCCCCTGTGTCACCTATGTGTGCAGATGTCATCCATTGCCTTGTAGGCCAGTTCCCAGGAATTGAACAGTGGAGCCCAAGAGCACAGCGTAGTGCAGGGGGCTTCTGTGTCTGTCATATCCGCCAACGGTAGCGGTAATGCATGCACTCAACATGTCTTTCTTCCGTCCTCCCCCCCATTTTGGTGGTCTCCCTGTTCTTGTGTTCATTAGCATCACCAGGCGGAGGAGCAGTGCCACTGGAGCAGGAGGGAGCTGCATCTTCCATGGCCATGGAGGGCCACACTACGGACTCTGAGTTCACCAGTGGGACGGAGGGCAAGGGGAGTTCCACGGCAGGGACAGGAGCTGAGACCAGTGACACAGACTCATCCTCTGATGGGAGCTCCCTTGTGGTGGCGGCAACATCTGTGCCCCCCCATCTAAAGGTACAGCCGCAACCCCCCCTTCCAGAACCGCCCTCCCAGCAGCCCCTCAGCCTTCGCCCTGTGCCCGCACACCCGGGAGGGTGGGCATCACCTTCGCCCCAGGCACTTCAGGCCCTGCCACAGTTACCCCTGCTGCCCTCAGTGAGGAGGCCATTGACCTCCTCAGGTTCCTCACTGTGGGGCAGTCTACCATTTTGAATGCCATCCAATGTGTAGAAAGTTGCAACAAACAAATGCATTCCTGGAGGGCATTCATTCTGGTTAGGCGGCCCTTCAGCGAGCTTTTCAGACTTTGGCCTCAGCACTGATGGCAGCCATTGTCCCTGTGTCCAGCCTCTCCCCTCCAACTTCCTCCACCCCGACCCAATCCCCTGTAACTCAGCCTATCCCAAGCACACCTACAGACCAGCATGCACACACGTCAACACACAAGGGAAGCTCAGGCAAACATAAGCACCAAACATCCCACAGGGACTCACGCAAGCATCACACTCATGCAGACACACCAACATCCACTTAATCCACTGTGTCCCCCTCCTCATCGTCTCCCTCCTCCCTCCCTGTCTCGTCTACACTCACACCTGCATGCACTACCTCTACAGCCACTACGTCCCTCTCCAGCACACCCACCACCACACCCCGCTCACGTGCAGTCACCACCCCCACTACCATTCACATGTCCCCTGTGTCCAGTCCCAGTGTGTCTGTGACTCCCACACCGAAGATACACAAACGCAGGCACACACCCACCCAAAAGCCATCCACCTCACGACAGCCTCCAACGCATGCACCTTCACCCAAAGTCAGCAAACGAACACATCCTACAACCACAACCTCTTCCTCCACTCCCAAACCCCTTCCAGCTACCCGTCCCAGTTTGTCCAAAAAACATTTCCTGTCCAACCTTCACCTCTTTCCCACACTTCCCCCACCCCATCCGTCTCATAGATCCCGAACTAGCACCTCAGCCACAACATCCCTGGGACCAGTGGTGACTGTAGTCACCGGAATCTGGAGTGCACCGGCCACCAGGGCAGCAGCCAGTGTGGCACGGAGCCACAGCACAGACAGTCCCCCACCTGTGAAGCATCAGAAGTTGGCCAGTGCCCGGAGGGAGAGGGGGAAGACTCCAGCCACCAAACCCACTCCCAGGGGTCACGGTGGGAGTGTGGATTCAGCTGTGACACCTTCCAAGGTGGGGAAGGGCCACAAGAAACCCATCAAGTCTGGGAAGAGCAGCACGGCGGAGAAGACCGCCATCATCCCCGCTGCCCAGGAGGCCACCGCCAGCACCAACACCAGCCAAGCTGCCCAGGAGGCCACCGCCAGCACAAGCCCAGCTGCCCAGGAGGCCACCGCCAGCACAAGCCCAGCTGCCCAGGAGGCCACCGCCAGCACAAGCCCCGCTGCCCAGGAGGCAACCACCAGCACAAGCCCAGCTGCCCAGGAGGCCACCGCCAGCACCAGCCCAGCTGCCCAGGAGGCCACCGCCAGCACAATCCCAGCTGCCCAGGAGGCCACCACCAGCACCAGCCCAGCTGACCAGGAGGCCACCGCCAGCACAAGCTTAGCTGCCCAGGAGTCCACCGCCAGCACAAGCCCCGCTGGGCCCTGAAGGACCACCAGGAAAAGTCCCGCTGGACCATAAAGGACCGCCAGCACAAGCCCCGCTGGGCCCTGAAGGACCGCCAGCAAAAGCCCCGCTGGGCCATGAAGGACTGCCAGAAAAAGCCCTGCTGGGCCATGAAGGACCGCCAGCACAAGCCCGCTGGGCCATGAAGGTCCACCAGCAAAAGCCCCGCTGGGCCATGAAGGACCGCCAGCACAGGCCCTACTGGGCTATGAAGGACCGCCAGCAAAAGCCCCGCTGGGCCATGAAGGACCGCCAGCACAAGCCCCGCTGGGCCATGAAGGACCGCCAGCAGCTGAGTCCCTGCAATGGAGACCGCCGCCTGAAGCACCACTGAACAGGGCACCGCTGCCTCAAGCACCGATGAACAGGGCACCGCCGTCTCAAGCACCGCTGAACAGGGCACCGCCGCCTCAAGCACCACTGAACAGGGCACCGCCGCCTCAAGCACCGCTGAACAGGGCACCGCCGCCTCAAGCACCGCTGAACTGGGCACCGCCGCCTCAAGCATCGCTGAACAGGGCACCACCGTCTCAAGCACCGCTGAACAGGGCACTGCCGCCTCAAGCACCGCTGAACAGGGCACCGCCGCCTCAAGCATCGCTGGCCCATGAGCGGCAAGGGCACTGACGCTACTGAGTCCGTCACGGGCAGAATGAAGCACTCTGGGAACAAGGCCCCCTCCAGAACCAGTGGAGAGATCCATCCACTACCTCTGTCTTCAGCAGAATGAAGCACTCTGGGCACCATGCCCCCTCCAGAACCAGTGGAGAGATCCATCCACTACCTCTGTCCTTAGCAGGATGAAGCACTCTGGGCAAAAGGCCCCCTCCAGAACCAGTGGAGAGATCCATCCACTACCTCTGTCCTTAGCAGGATAAAGCACTCTGGGCACCATGCCCCCTCCAGAACCAGTGAAGAGATCCATCCACTACCTCTGTCCTTAGCAGGATGAAGCACTCTGAGCACAAAGCCCCCTCAAGAACCAGTGGAGAGATCCATCCACTACCTCTGTCCTTAGCAGGATGGAGCACTCTGGGCACCATGCCCCCTCCAGAACCAGTGGAGACTGTTATCCACTTGAGAGACTGTGGCTTTGCACTCCCCAGGATGGAACAGTGGGCAAACCACCCACTGTAGAGACTTGAGAGACTGTGGCTTTGCACTCCCCAGGATGGAGCAGTGGGCAAACCACCCACTGTAGAGACTTGAGAGACTGTGGCTTTGCACTCCCCAGGATGAAACAGAAGGCAAACCACCCACTGTAGAGACTTCAGAGACTGTGGCTTTGCACTCCCCAAGATGGAACAGTGGGCAAACCACCCACTGTAGAGACTTGAGAGACTGTGGCTTTGCACTCCCCAGGATGGAACAGTCGGCAACCCACCCACTGTAGAGACTTGAGATACTGTGGCTTTGCACTCCCCAGGATATAGCAGTGGGCAACCCACCCACTGTAGAGACTTGAGAGACTGTGGCTTTGCACTCCCCAGGATTGAACAGTGGGCATGTGGCCCCCTCGTGGATTTGGCGTCATGCACTCAACCGGCTGAGGTGCCCCCCCTTTCCCTCCCCCTGAGGTGCCTGTTTAGTTGCTGTCTGATGTCCCTGCAGTGTTCTCTCCGTCATGGTCGGGGATCTTGTGTGGGCCTCGCCCATACCGTGTGGGCCCAGTGTTCCACAGACTTAATTGGAGCACTACCTGGACTACTATGCTTGGTATATATTTTGTAAATGGTGTATATATATATTTTTGCCTACTTGATTTTAATATATTACAATGGTTACACTCATTTTCTATTGTCTTTGCATTCTTCCAGGGGCGTGGGGGGGTGTAACTGTGATGTATTAATAGGCATTAGTGTGTGTGTTGTGGGGGTGGGGGTGTTGCGTGTTGCATGTGTATGTCCCTGTTTTTTCCCTCCCCCCTCTCCTGTGTCGTAGGTGCAGTACTCACCGTGGTCTTCGCTTCCGGCGTTCGTGCTCCTGGTAGGGGAGCAGGAAGACTATCGCAGGTAGAATTTGGAGTTCCGAGTCCATGGTGTCCTCGTTCCTCGTGGGGTGTGTAGAGATGAGTGTTTTCCCTTCTAAATTCCGGTTTCTGACATGTTTTTATCCGGGGTGAATCCGCCCCGGAAAAGGTGGCAGATTGGCCTGTCATAATAATGTGGGCGGTAAATTGTCTCCCGTCTGTCTGTTGGCGGTGACCGCCGCGCTGTTTATTTGTACCGCTGTGGCGGTTGGAGTGGTAAAGTGGCTGTCTTTGTTGGCGGTTTCCGCCACGGTCGTAATTGCAAAATTTTTACAGCCGGCCTGTTGCCAGTCTCACCGCCGATTTAACACCGTCCGCAAGGGTTGTAATGACCACCTAGTTGTCTAGTCTTTTACTGCACTGGTTAGTGGCTGGTAACCCTATGTTTTCCTTCCATAAAGAAGGCCAATTCGTTAGTGCATAATTCTGGAGTAGCCATTCTGTTGTGGCCCTCAGCCCACCCCAAGTGTTACTTCGCAATAGAGTTGTGACTCCAGATGGGGGGTTGAAAAATTGACTAATGATTGTTTTTCAATGAATATGAATGCAGATATAATACATACTCATAATACTGAGTTGAAATAAAATCTTCTTTTCCAACTCATAATCGGCCAAAAACACTTTTTTCTACAGTTCCAGTATCCTTTAATGCACCCTCCCCCATAGTCTTTCACTTTAGCTACCATAGCCACCTCCTTTGGGACACTCCACTGTAGCAGTAATTCAAAAGTCCACAGCACTTTCTGCAAGCAGTAAACTAGCTTTACATTTCTTCTGTAGCAATTGTGGCTGACTGTTACCGATTGTAAGCTTATCCAAAGTACCATAACTTCTTTGTGAAATAAGGTCACCCAATTAGAGATATATTAGCTTAATACTCTAGAAAACGACCTACTTTCATCTACCAATGTATTTTCAACATCCATTCAATGTTGTGATTTTTGTTAAAGGTGGTGCTTCCCTCCACTTTACCCACCTCACATTTTGAAAACTGCTTCGTTCACCTGCAGCCTTCTCCTGATTGCTACTGCTCATACATTTCAAAATGCTGAGAGTATGGATTGTTGGTCACAACTATGGTTTTTGGGCTAATGAGTATGCTAGAAAGAGTGGCATTAACAGTGACCTGGGTTTGGCTAATGTGTATATTACTTGGGTTGGCCAGGGACGGTTAAAGAGGCAGCAATTGCTTCCATTCCAGCCCCCTCACCTCATGAATGTGCACTATGGTGGTGATGACCTAGGCACACTGACTGGGGTAGGACTGGAAATCCAAATGAAGGATACTTTTAGTCAATTAATGACACTTTTCCCTCACACATCATTTGTGTTGTCAAACATGTGCCAGAGACACAAATGGAACTGGTCAACTACAATCTGTCCACAGAATGACAAAGCCAGGAAACCTGTTAATAAAAATGTTTCAGCATACCTCAACAGGGGTTGTATTTACAATAATAATCTGCTCTTTGATATGCCAGGAATATATAGAAGAGATGGTGTTCACTTTGCAAATGAAGGCAACGGAGTGCCTCTGAGTAACTTCAAACTCTGCATCCGGTCTCAACCGTATTATTCACATAAACACAATTAACACAAAGGTTCTTCTTAAAGCCACTCTACTTTCCAAACAGTAGTTAATGTGTTTAAAAACCTAGTTTATATTTTTTTTCAAAAAGTTTGGAGTTGCAACTCCATTGCATATTTGCAAACCAAATGCACACATTTAACCTACAATAGCAAACACAGGAAACATATTATTTATGTTTGTGTGTGAATGGATGTCAGAGTGTCTGAATGGGTCTGAGAGTGGTGTGCATTAATGTGTGAATGTATATTTTGTTTTTCCTTTCTCGATTGGAGTTGAAACTCTGTCACAGCTTTAAACCCAGGAGCCACACTGAGCACTGCACAGGAGTTGCAACTCCATGATCGTGGCCAAAAAAAGGGTTTTAATCTCTTTAAACGACCCAACAAGGGGTCCCTCAGACACCCTTTAATACCCCCATAGGGTCAGAGTACCTCTACTCTGACCCCTTTTATTAGTCTCAACCCCTATTTTTATCCCCCGGGACCATGCCTTTGTTCATAAAATGTGGGCCGCAACTTCCTCAGCAGGTTGCACCCAATCAATCATAGTATGTATGCGAGTGCCTGGCTGTGCCAGACTGGGTCTGATAGTAGGTTTGTCAGTGTCAGAGTGGGTCTATGAGTGGGTGCATGAGTCTCTATTTGGGTCTGTGAGTGAGTGTGAAGGTCTCTCAGTGGGTCTATGAGTGGGTGCATAAGTCTCTCAGTGTGTTTGTTAGTGGGTGTGTGATCCAGTGAGTGGGTCTGTAAGTGGATGTGTGAGTGTCTGAGTTGGTCTCTGAGTGAGTGCATGAGGGTCTGAGTGGATCTCTGAGTGGGTCTGTCAGAGGATGTATCAGTGTCTGATTGGGTCTAAGATTGGGTGTGTCGGTGTCTAAGTGGGTCAGTGTCTGACTGGGTCTGAGATTGGGTGAGTGAGCCTCTGAGTGTGTCTCTGAGTTGGTGAATGAGTCTATGACTGAGGTTGTGACTGGGACCATTAGGGTCTGAGTGGGTCTGTGAATGAGTCTTTGGGTAGGTGCATCAGTGCCTGATGGGTCTGTGAGTGGGTGCATGAGTGTCTGAATGGGTCTGCAAGTGGGTGGATGAGTTTATTAGTGAGTCTGTGAGTGGGTGCATGAAGGTCTGAGTGGGTCTATGAGTGTGTGCATCAGTGTCTGACTGGGTGTGAGAATTGGTGCGCCAATGTCCAAGAGGATCTTTGAATGGATACATGAGTGTCTGAGTAGGTCTGAGATTGGATTCACTGTTAGAAAGTGCTTAAGTCTCCAAGTGGATGAGTGAGTGGGTGAGTAAGTCTCTTAGTGGGTCTGTGAGTGGGTACATAAATCTCAGAGTGGATCTGTGAGTAGGTGCATCTGTGTCTGACTGGGTCTGAGAATGGGTGCGTGAGTCTCTGAGTGGGTCTGTGAGTGGGTGTATGAGTCCATAAGTAGGTCTTTGGGCCCATGAGAGTCTGAGTGGGTCTGTGAGTCATTCTGTGAATGGGTGCATGAGTGTCTGAGAGGGTTTGTGAGTGGGTGCCTGAGTGTCTGAATGGGTCTGTAACTGGGTGCATGAGTCTCTGAGTGGGTTTTTGAGTGGGTGCATGAGGGTATGAATGGATCTGTGAGGAGGTGCATCAGTGTCTAACTGGGTGCATCTGTGTCTGTCTGGATCTATGAATGGGTGCATGAGTGTCTGAGTAGGTCTGAGATCGACTGCATCAGTGTCCGAGGGGGTGCATGAGTATCTGAGTGGGTCTGCGATTGGGTAAATAGATGTCAGAGTGGGTCTGTGAGTGAGTGCATAAGCCAGTGGGTCTGTGAGTGGATGCATGAGGGTCTGAGTGGGTCTGTGAGTAGATGCATGAGTGTCTGAGTGGGTCTGTGAGTGGGAGCATAAGGGTTTGAGTGGTTCTGTGAATGGGTGCATCAGTGAGTGATTAGGGTGGGTAGGTGTGGGTGAGTGCATTTGTGAATGTGTTGAATAGTGTGTGAGTAGGTCTGTGAGTGGGTGCATCAGTGTATTATTGCATATGTGAGTGGCTGTATGCGTGTGTTTGTGGTCTTTAAGAGGGTGTTTGACAGTCTGAATGTGAATGTGTTTTTTTCCTCTCTCAGTCGGAGTCACAACTCTGAGGTGGCTTTAGGGTGCACAGTCAACTCCTATAATCACTCAGTCGTATGCAGAGGGGGTTGACCGTTGCCCATTCCCCTATAACCACCCAACCCTGTGCCCTGCAAGGCCTTCAGCCGTGTGTGGCAGGGGTTGGCCACAGGGCCAACCTCTATAACCCCCCAACCATGCGCAGCCCACAGCCTCCAGCTGTGCAGAGCAGGGGTTGGCCGCAAGGCCTTGCGGCAAACTCCCTGTAACCACCCAGAGAGTTTTTATAACTTTTATCAAACAATATTGCTAGAAGGATAGATTTTAGGACAAATAAAAAATAAAAAAATAATTGTTATTTAAAAATTGAAAAAGTGTGCAATCACCTTTCAGTATATACCTTAAACATTTGAAGTAGAAAATAAATTAAATTAGGCAAACGATCAGAGACACAATAAGACTGGAATCCTCAACCTGAGGGTCAGATACCTTAACCACTAGTCCATAGATTACTCATTAGTGTATAGCATCAAGACATAACTTTGACATTCAAGCCAAATATTTTGCTGGAGAAAAAGATTCACATGGGAAAAAGACTTCAATGTGCCCCTTCACTAGGAATGTTTAACAGTCAAAACACTAGAAAATAAACAGACACATTGCCATGAGATACAAGGATTTGAACCTACAACCTACTGACAGTCCAAGAACTTTACTATTAGGCCAGAAGGGACCATGGTCTGCTGTCCATCAAAATGTAACTATAACATTTGCGTCAAACAACTTGCTAGTTTGATGCTTTGTAGTCATTGCAGAAAAATCTTTTTCAAAAAAGTGCCTTTCTGCCCTGGCAGAACTAGGGGTCAGGGTGTCCCTAACCGGCCCTTTTTTTCACTTTTTTTCTGGGAATCGGCTGACACCAAGTCCCAAGATGGCTGAAAAAACACTTCCTGGTTTGAAGTTTTGGCAGCCAATCAGAGCTTTGCAGTTTGCTGCACCAGCTCCTATTATTCACAAATTCATTAGGGAGGACCCAGGTCCCTAGATATACAAATTTGGATTTCTTTACATTTTAAATTTCTCAACAACTGCTGAACGGATTTATACCAAATAACAAAAGGTGTAATTTACATAATGAATGCTACCTTTCTGCCAACTTTGATCTAATTCCGTCCAGTGGTTGGGGCTGTAATCATGTTCAAAACTCCTATGGGAATTAATATAGTAAATTCACTCCTCCCTACCCCTTTTTCTAAGCCCCTGCTTGACAGATCTTCCCGAAACATTCCATGTGCAGCAAAAATCACTAGAAGACTTTTTTTTTAGAACATTTTGTGAAGAATTGTCAAACAGTGCCATAGAGATAAGCAAGTCAAAAGACACTTTTTCTATGGAAACATGGTCTGGTCCTATCTATAACTACCTAATGACGAACACCAGTAGGTTATATATATATATATATATATATATATATATACATATATATATATATATGGGAATATTATGCAATTAATGTATTACTGAACAATTTAAAGCAACAAAATGGTTGTCTCCTGTTGTGCTAGCCAAAAAGGCTAGTGGGGGATATCAAATGTGTATACACCTCTGTGATTTAAATGCTGCATGTTAGACCTGCCATCCCTGGCATAGTAGTCTCGCAAACTTTTTGTCTTCACTACTCCTGTTTTGCTGAATTCATTTTTGTTGCCATTAGGACGCTGCACACTTTAGCATTGCTAACCAGCATTAAAGAATTTGCACACTCTCCTTCAAACATGGTATAATTGCACTATACCTAGGTTGCACATTTAATTTACTTGTAAGTCCATAATCAATGTTACTAACTGCACCCAGGGTACGTAAATTAATAATGGGCTGGCAGGATTCATTACTGTCATGAGTGAGCTAGCTCCTTAAAGTAACCTTTTAAAACATGTTGCAAGCCTGTCACTGCAGCCTGTTGTTCAGTTTTAAACTGACATTTTGACCGGGCAAAAAAGCTTTTGCCAGACCTAAACCTTCCTTTAAAAAATACATTTTTTACCGCTAGTGTAGGGTCTAAAGACCCATAGGGCAGGATGCATTGTATTTAAAAAATCGGACATGTATACTTCAGTTTTACTTGTCTAGCAGTGAAAAACTGTTAAATCTCTGCCTCACTGTTATGCAGTCTACTGCTTCCTTTGACTAAAACTGGATTACCTTGTTACATTCAAAAGGTGAAAACTTTGGAATGGAAGCAGATAGAGATATGCTGTTCACACTCAAATGAGCAATAATTTGAAACATTCTTTAACAGTAAAGTAACCTTTTGAGTCACAATTCTGAAAAGGCAACTTTTAGAATGTGCACATTTTTTTGTTCCAACCATTTGTGCTTTCTGCCAGTGTCCTGGGTAACATGACTATGAATGGTTGTTGCTGTTTGGGTATTACTTAATGGCAGTAACACAAAGGGAGCTTAGGTATGTACAGGATGGGCCATCCATGCAGAATCCTTGACCCTTGGCTGGCCTCAGAGTGTACTACTTCCTATGTATATGGTGCATTCCAGCATCTGGATGCAGGACCTCACATTGCAGCCCCTCACAACTCTTGTTCGTTGGCCTCAAAGGACTCCACCCAGCACGATTCAACTTGATGCCGGACCTCACATCACAGACCCTCATAGCTCCTGATCAGTGGCCCCCTCAGAACTGTTGCAGAGCAACCCAACTCCACACAGGACCTTGCCTCATAGCCCTGTCAGCTCCTGCACAGTGCTGACTCAGCTCAATGCAACACGATACAGAACTTCTCATTGCAGCACCCCACAGCCCCTAATTAGAACCAACGCAAGGGGATATGAAGGATTGCATCACAAACATGAGGTACAACTCTCAGGGGGACTAACATGGTCGCTGTATATGGCCCACACTGTTGAAAGATCATTTTTCTAAAAAAGACAAAAATGTATCTACACCGTGACTCAGGGAAAGAGTCAGTACTTAATGGTTCTTCCAAACAAGACATAGGGGGTCATTCCGACCCTGGCGGTCATGGACCACCAGGGCCGGGGACGGAGGAAGCACTGCCAACAGGCTGGCGGTGCTTCAGGGGCAATTCTGACCGCGGCGGTAAAGCCGCGGTCAGAAAAGGGCAACCGGCGGTTTCCCGCCGGTTTACCCCTGCCCCAAAGAATCCTCCATGGCGGCGCTGCTCGCAGCACCGCCATGGGGATTTCGACACACTTCCCGCCATCCTGGTCCTGGCGGTAAAAACCGCCAGGAACAGGATGGCGGGAACGAGTGTCGTGGGTCCCCTGGGGGCCCCTGCACTGCCCATGCCACTGGCATGGGCAGTGCAGGGGCCCCCTAACAGGGCCCCATAATGATTTTCAGTGTCTGCCTAGCAGACACTGAAAATCGCGACGGGTGCCACTTCACCCGTCGCACACCAGCAACTCCGCCGGCTCCATTCGGAGCCGGCTTCATCGTTGCTGGGGCTTTCCCGCTGGGTGGGCGGGCGGCCTTTTGGCGGTCGCCCGCCCACCCAGCGGGAAAGTCAAAATGACCGCCACGGTCATTTGACCGCGGTACGGTCTTTTGGCGGTTCCCGCCAGGCGGGCGGCTTCCGCCGCCCGCGGGGGTCACAATGACCCCCATAGTTCTATTTTGTTCAAATGCCCTGATCTACAAGAAGTGCAGATGAGTTACTTAAATTAAAATATTTGACCCTTACAAGAATGGGCCAGAGAACACAGGTCTATAGAGTCATTATTTGTCCAGGTCCACATATATATTACATGAGATCCACTACTGGCTACTGGCTATGTTAACAATTGAAACTGAGGGAATGCATATATGATGTTGTCTGTACAGAATGCTTGTAAAGTAACTGTGTATTGACAGTACCATTATAATTCTTGTTTCAAATGTCTGATCTGACAATCTTCAATATTTCCCAATCCTATACCCTTGCCAAGATGATTTCAAGCTTATTTTCACCAATAAAATAAATTATTTCTTTTTCTAAAGCTATATTGGTGTGATGGTAAAAACCATATTCTTCCACCCATTCAACATCAACAGACTTATTGCCTATTTTGCTGTCTACTTGTCATGTTTCAGTCCTAGAACACAATGAGGTTGATCCAAAAATATTTTCATCTGTGTGTGTGAGTATTACTTAGTGTAGGAGACTGGTTCTTTGTGTAGTGTGCAAAACCAGTCACACTGTGCAGAGAGTCCAGGCAACCACATGTTGGTTTACGGAGGTAAAACTTATACCACATAAGGCACTAATTTTTATGGTAGCATGGTCGAGCAGTTGGACAAATCTTAGAGAAATGCAAAGCATTTGTTATACTCACATTATCAATAAAGCAAGACACACACTCAAAGAAATAACTTGAGACCAATTTACAAATTACTTCACATTTTGTATAAAAGATTTTAAGACCAAGATCATCAAAATTGGGTTAGTACTTTTCAAGTTATGATTTTTCAAAGTTTAGCAAAAATTATATTTTTGAGCGTAATTACGCACCATAGGAATCAATGAAAGAAAACTGTAAAAATCAATATAAATCAGGCAATGTGTTTACCAAAGTCTCTTTTGGTTCTTTGGTTAAGACCTTTGAGAAGTACTGTGGGCCAGCTGGAGGAGTTCGAGCAGTTCCCAGTTTTGTGCAGAAGAGCTGCTGAAAAGTCCTTGGAGCTGGTCCAGGACCACTGTGGGATACGACTTGGAAAAGTAATGCACTTCAAGGTGACTCCGGTGGGTCCCCTAGGAGTGTAGGGGTTGCAGAGGGTGGTGGACCCTTAGATCACAGCTGGTTCTCTAGCGCAGGGCACAGGGAGGCCAGGTGCAGAGCAAATAGATAAGCCAAGAGCTGTGCGCATAGGTGCCCCTGGAAGCAGGAGGGAGGTCACTTTGAGGTTTGCTTACAAGTCAGCAGGGCCACTCTGTTGGGTGGGCCTGGTAGTTTCTGAAGTCCCTTGACTCAGGGTTCCTCCTGGTCCTTTTGGTGTCCGGTGTGGGCTTTCTTCTTGCTGTCTGACATTGAGTAACCAGTACCATGGGCTATTGCACGGTTCAGCCACTGGAGATCACAGTGCCACCAACATTGGCACACTTTCAGATTTTGTCCTCACGGTATGTCTGGTGAAGTTTGGTCTAGCTGCAGCATCCAGTTCCTTGTTCAGAAGCGACATTGAACTTCACTGGTATTTTAGTCTTTGTTGCAGGAGAGTGATGCCTTCACACTGTAGGAAGATCTTCAGCAATTTTTAGAAGAGTGGAGGTCCTCTGGGGATTTTTAGAGTATGTCTGATGTTCGAGCAACCCCTCAGCGGAGCTGGTGCAGCAGCAGGCACTGTTTGACACCTTTTTCTTTGAGCCGCAGGAATGGAGTTCTCGAGCCCTGGGTTTTCTTTGTTGCTGGTCTTCTTGTGTCCTTGGAATCTGATCTGCAGGTCTAGAATTGCCCACTAAATACTGTATTTAATTGGCCTTTAGGGGAGTACCTTGCAGTGATGAATGAGTCATCTACCTTAGGGTGGCTATACCCACTATATGACCACTTCTTGTGGGTAGAGGTCACTTTCCTATCCAAGATAGGCTATTTTCTTACCATGCAAGATAGAGGAAAATGAAATGGAGAGGTCACCTTGCATGCAACGCCTTTGGGGTGGCCCTAGCTTGTGGTGGCCACTCTTCCTGTCCTTTGTTTGTTTTCACACCATTGCTCCCACAAAAAGTGTGGGTTTGCAATGGGGGCAGCCATCAGCTGCTAGTAGCAGGGCTGGGGGTCAAGTTACGAGGGTGGTAAGCCCTTTGAAGCTCGCTGGCAGGGCAGTGCACATTTCTGGTGAAGGAGGTGTATTACCTCTGATTGGGAAAAGGCTCTGTTCTCTGGACCCAGAGATCACAGGCTTTCACCTCATGGTTCTAAAATCCTGTCTGGTGGTGGCAAGCTGGTTGGGACAGGGCAGCAACCATGCCAGGGTAGTTAACTTCTCTAAGGTGACCCCTGGGTACATTTTGTAATAGATACAATACTGGTACCAGTTTGGATTTATCATTCTGAGTTGTTTGATACCAAACAGCCCAGGGTGTAGCATGGCCATCGTGTAGCTGTGAAACTTGTACTGACCAGTGTCCAGCACATGCATATAAAATGGCTTCTTTGTTCACTTACCATGTCCCACGTTTGTCAGGAATGCGGAAGGGGCATATTACTTATGCATCTATGTCCATACATGCAGTATAGTGCACCTTGCCATAGCACTGAAAGGCCTGCTAGAGGGGTGACTTACCTATATTGCATGCAATGTATAGTAGACAGGTCACACAGGCTGTGTGCCATGTCAGTTTTGCAAATTAGGACTGTACCAGGACACTGAGCCTGCAATGGCAGTGCTGGGTGCACTTGGATGCATGGTCCTTGAGGGTGGCACAATCTGTGCTGCTGCCCTCAGGGGCCTACCTTTAGTACCCCATACTATGGTTATATGGGTACCGTTTACTAGGGACTTATAGTGGCACATAAATGTGTTTCTAATTGTGGCAATGCATCACAACAGTTTTGGGAAAGATCTCTGTCCCAGGGAACTTGGTTAGCAGTGGCCCTGGGCACTAAAAACTTTCCTACACTTAGTTGTGCAAAAGGACCTAATTCACTCATGCTATCATAAGGCTCACCTTCACAGAACTATTACATTTAATACATGCAAATACAGGAAAACATAGAGGTGGTCATTACAACCCTGGCGGTCGGTGTTAAAGCGGCGGTAAGACCGCCAACAGGCCGGCGGAAAAAAAATTGGAATTACGACCGTGGCGGAAACCGCCAACAAAGACAGCCACTTTAACACTCCGACCGCCAAGGCGGTACAAACAAACAGCTTGGATGTCACCACCAACAGACAGGCGGGAGACAATGTACCACCCACACTATTATGACAGGCCAATCAGCCACCTTTTCCGGGACGGATTCACCGCGGATAAAAACATGGCAGAAACAGGAACCCCGAAGGGAAAATGCTCACCTTTACACACTCCACGAGGAACGAGGACACCATGGACCCGGAACTCCAAATTCTCCCTGCAATAGCCTTCCTGCTCCTCTACCAGGAGCACGAACGCCGGCGGTGAAGACCACGATGAGTACTGCACCTACGACACAGGGGAGGGGGAGGGAAAAAACAGGGACACACACACGCAACACCCCCACCCCTACCCTCACCCACTACAACACACACACTAATGCATTTCAACACATCACAGTTACACCCCCAAGCCCCCCGGAAGAATGCAAAGACAATAGAAAATGAGTGTAACCATTGTAATATATTAAAAGCAAGTAGGCAGAAATATATATATATACACCATGTACATAATATATACCAAGCATAGTAGTCCAGGTAGTGCTCTAAGAAAGTCAGTGGAACACTGGGACCACACGGTATGGGTGAGGTCCACACAAGATCACCGACCATGACGGAGAGAACACTGCAGGGGCATCAGACAGCAACTAAACAGGCACCTCAGGGGGAGGGAAAGGGGGGGCACCTCCGCCGCTTGAGTGCACAATGACAAATCCACGAGGGGGCCACATGCCCACTGTTCAATCCTGGGTAGTGCAAAGCCACAGTCTCACAAGTCACTACAGTGAGTGGGTTGCCCACTGTTCAATCCTGGGGAGTGCAAAGCCACAGTCACACAAGTCTCTACAGTGGGTGGGTTGCCCACTGTACAATCCTGGGGAGTGCAAAGCCACACTCTCACAAGTCTCTACAGTGGGTGGTTTGCCCACTGTTCAATCCTGGGGAGTGCAAAGACACAGTCTCTCAAGTCTCTACTGTGGGTGGTTTGCCCACTGTTCAATCCTGGGGAGTGCAAAGCCACAGTCTCTCAAGCCTCTACAGTGGGTGGTTTGCCCACTGTTCAATCCTGGGGAGTGTAAAGCCACAGTCTCACAAGTTTCTACAGTGGGTGATTTGTCCACTGTTCAATCCTGGGGAGTGCAAATTCACAGTCTCACAAGTGGATAACAGTCTCCACTGGTTCTGGAGGGGGCATGGTGCCCAGAGTGCTTCATCCTGCTAAGGACTCAGGTAGTGGATATATCTCTCCACTGGTTCTGGAGGGGGCTTTGTGCCCAGAGTGCTTCATCCTGCTAAGGACTGAGGTAGTGGATGTATCTCTCCACTGGTTCTGGAGGGAGCATGGTGCATCATTGACCCTGTGACGGACTCAGTTGCGTCAGTGCCCTTGTCACTCATGGGCCAGCGGTGCTTGAGATGGTGGTGCCCTGTTCAGCGGTGCTTGAGATGGCGGTGCCCTGTGCAGCAGTGCTTGAGATGGTGGTGCCCTGTGCAGCGGTGCTTGAGATGGCGGTGCCCTGTTCAGCAGTGCTTGAGATGGCGGTGCCCTGTTCAGCGGTGCTTGAGATGGCGGTGCCCTGTGCAGCGGTGCTTGAGATGGCGGTGCCCTGTTCAGCGGTGCTTGAGATGGTGGTCTCCATTGCAGGGTCTCAGCTGCTGGCGGTCCTTCATGGCCCAACGGGGCTTTTGCTGGCGGTCCTTCATGGCCCAGCAGGGCTTTTGCTGGCGGTCCTTCATGGCCCAGCGAGGCTAGTGCTGGCGGTCCTTCATGGCCCAGCGGGGCTTTTGCTGGTGGTCCTTCATGGCCCAGCGGGGCTTTTGCTGGCTGTTCTTCATGGCCCAGCGGGGCTAGTGCTGGCGGTCCTTCATGGCCCAGCAGGGCTAGTGCTGGCCTCCTGGGCAGCTGGGCTGGTGCTGGCGGTGGACTCCTGGGCAGCTGGGCTGCTGTTGGCGGTGGTCTCCTGGGCAGCTGGGCTGGTGCTGGCGGTGGCCTCCTGGGCAGCTGGGCTGGTGCTGGCGGTGGCCTCCTGGGCAGCTGGGCTGGTGCTGGCGGTGGCCTCCTGGGCAGTTTGGCTGGTGTTGGTGGTGGCCTCCTGGGCAGCGGGGATGATGGCGGTCTTCTCCGCCGTGCTGCTCCTCCCAGACTTTCCGGGTTTCTTGTGGCCCTTCCCCACCTTGGAAGGTGCCACAGCTAACTCCACACTCCCACCGGGACCCCTGGGAGTGGCTTTGGTGGCTGGAGTCTTCCCCCTCTCCCTTCGGGCACTGGCCAACTTCTGATGCTTCGCAGGTGGGTGACTGTCTGTTCTGTGGCTCCGTGCCACACTGGCTGCCCTGGTGGCCGGTGCACTCCAGATTCCGGTGACTACAGGCACCACTGGTCCTGGAGATGTTGTGGCTGAGGTGCCAGTTCGGGACCTATGAGATGGACGGGTGGGGGAGGTGTGGGGAAGAGGTCAAGGGTGGACAGGAAAAGTGTTTGGGACACACTGGGGAAGGGTAGCTGGAGGGTGTTTTGAAGTGGAGGAAGAGGTGGTGGTTGTAGGAGGTGTACGTTTGGTGACTTTGGGTGAAAGTGCATGCGCTGGAGGTTGTCGTGAGGTGGATGGCTGTTGGGTGGGTGTGTGCCTGTGTTTGTGTATCTTGGGAGGCCGTGTCACAGACACACTGGGAGAGAACACAGGGGACGTGTGAATGGTAGTTTGGGTGGTGACTGCACGTGAGCGGGGTGTGGTGGTGGGTGTGCTGGAGAGGGACGTTGTGGCTGTAGATGTAGTGCATGCAGGTGTGAGTGTAGACGAGACTGGGAGGGAGGAGGGAGACGAGGAGGAGGGGGACACAGTGGAGGCAGTGGATGTTGCTGTGTCTGCATGTGTGTGATGCTTGTGTGAATGCCTGTGGGATGTGTGGTGCTTATGTTTGCCTGAGCTACCCTTGGGTGTTGACGTGTGTGCATGTTGGTCTGTAGGTGTGCTTGGGATAGGCTGAAGTACAGGGGATTGGGTCGGGTGGAGGAAGTTGGAGGGGGGAGGCTAGAGACGGGGACAATGGCTGCCATCAGTGCTGAGGCCAGAGTCTGAAAAGCTCACTGAAGGGCCGCCTGACCAGAATGAATGCCCTCCATGAATGCATTTGTTTGTTGCACTTGCCTCTCTACACCCTGGATGGCATTCAAAATGGTAGACTGCCCAACACTGAGGGACCTGAGGAGGTCAATGGCCTCCTCACTGAGGGCAGCAGGGGTGACTGTGGCAGGGCCTGAGGTGCCTGGGGCGAAGGTGATGCCCACCCTCCTGGGTGAGCGGGCACGGAGCAAAGGCTGAGGGGCCGCTGGGAGGGCGGTGCTGGTAGGGGGGGTGGCAGCTGTACCTGTAGATGGGGGGCACAGATGTTGCCGCCACCACAAGGGAGCTCCCATCAGAGGACGAGTCTGTGTCGTTGGTCTCAGCTCCTGTCCCTGCCGTGGAGCTCCCCTCGCCCTCCGTCCCACTGGTGAATTCAGACTCTGTAGTGTCGCCCTCCAGGGCCATGTGGGATGCAGCTCCCTCGTGCTCTGGTGCCACTGCTCCTCTGCCTGATGATGCTAATGCACACAAGAACAGGGAGACCACAAAAAGGGGGGGAAGACAGAAGAGAGACACGTTCAGTGCATGCATTACCGCTACCGTTGGCGGACACGACAGACACAGAAGCACCCTGCACTACACCGTGCTCTTGGGCTCCACTGTTCAATTCCTGGGAAATGGCCTACAAGGCTATGGACGACATCTGCACACATAGATGACACAGGTGCATGACTAGGTGTACTTGGCACTCTTCAGAGGTGGGCTGGGGTGCCACTTGGTGTGCCTTACGGAGGGGCCTTGCCTACGGAACTCGCCCTGGCCTAGGGAAACCCACAGCCGACCTCCCCCACCCAGACACATCCACTGCGCGCAAAGTCAGAAGAATGAGAGTGTACTCACCCCCTTGTGGCTGCTGTGATGCCCTCAAATGCCCATCCAACTCCAGGTAGGCCACCGCCAGGATCCGGAACATCAGGGGGGTCATGGTGCGACGGGCCTCCGCCGTCTTCTTGCTCCAGTGGCGAATGTCCTCCCATCTCTTACGGCAGTGGGTGCTCTGTCTGTGGTAGACCCCCAGAGTCCGGACGTCATTGGCAATGGCACGCCAAATATCTTTTTTCTGGTGGGAGCTGACCTACATGAAATGTACAGGGGAAAAAGAGAAGTTATTACCAACTGCACCGTCGCAGTGATTGGCCCCCATCCCTACCCTTGCCATGTGGCACATGCATTCACCGTCTTTCATGCACGCAGCACTCTCCCCCCTTCCTTCTTACATCCAGCCCTCTCCACACAGGCATAGCCCATACATCATGCTCCCTGTGTACATACCTGTTTGTCTGGAGTACCGTAGAGTAGCATTTACTGGGGGAGGACCCCATCCACGAGCTTCTCCAGCTCCTCCGATGTGAAGGCAGGGGCCCTTTCCCCAGACACTCGAGCCATTGTCTCTTCCAGACCGAGGTCACAGCAGCACTTGCAGTGTAGGTCCTCTCCTGTCGAAGATCAGGTATCGAATGATTGAACAGATAGAAAATGGCGGTCACGTCCGCGGCGGTGCATACCGTCACTGCCGGCGTACATCGTCATTGGCTCCTGGGACCCATAGGGTCCAATGTTAACCAATGAAGCATTGCGCCGTGGTCTTCGACCGCCTACTGCAACGGTGCACAACGCCAGCGCAGTTACCTCACATCCCATTGTCCCACTTTAGAGGTCAGGCAGCCGCCATTTCAGGGGCCCACATGGCTTCATTTCCAACTGTGTCACACATACCTAGGTCTAGATTCAACGCACATACAGGCCACCTTTTGTGTATGATTGGTGTTCTGGGTAAACTGTGGGTACGTACCTCTGAGTTGTTTGACTCTATGCTCGCTGTTGTCCTTCATAGGCACGTCCGCTGGGACATGTGAGGAGATGGCGGCATCCTCCGGTGTACCGACCGTTGGTGGACCTGTCGACAATGGAGGAGCGACATGTCATAATCACATACAGGCTTGACCGTGCCACAATCCAGGAACTGTGTACCCAGTTGGAGCCAGACCTGATGTCAGCAATCCGCCATCCCACAGGAATCCCCCTTCAAGTGCAGGTGCTGTCAGTGCTCCATTTCCTTGCAAGTGGGTCATTTCAAACAACAGTGGCCATAGCATCAGGGATGTCCCAGCCTATGTTTTCCAATGTATTGTCCAGAGTGTTGTCTGCCCTTCTGAAACACATGCGGAGCTACATCGTTTTCCCTCAGGTGGAGGATTGGCCTACAGTGAAAGGTGATTTCTATGCCCTGTGACATATCCCCAACATCATAGGTGCCATTGATGGGACCTATCAGGAGTGAACAGGTGTACAGAAACCGGAAGAGTTATCATTCTATGAATGTACAGATGGTATGTTTGGCAGGCCAGTACATCTCCCATGTGAACGCCAAGTTTCCAGGCTCAGTGCATGACGCTTACATTCTGCGGAATAGCAGCATCCCCTATGTGATGGGGCAACTCCAGAGGCACTGTGTGTGGCTATTAGGTGAGCACCTGGAGGCAAGTCAGTGGGAATGGTTGTCTGGGTCTGGGGTTACCCTACAGGTTAGTGTGTGTCTAACACTTGTCCCTCGCCATTTGCAGGTGACTCTGGTTACCCCAACCTGTCATGGCTACTGACCCCAGTGAGGAATCCCAGGACAAGGGCAGAGGAACGCAACATTGAGGCCCATGGGCGAACTAGGAGGGTGATCAAGCGGACCTTTGGCCTCCTGAAGGCCAGGTTCCGGTGCCTCCATATGACAGGTGGATCCCTATTCTACTCACTAAAGAAGGTGTGCCAGATCATCGTGGCCTGCTGTATGCTTCATAACTTGGCATTGCGACGACAGGTGCCTTTTCTGCAGGAGGATGGTCCAGATGGCGGTGTTGTTGCAGCTGTGGAGCCTGTGGATAGTGAAGACGAGGAAGCAGAGGAAGAAGACATGAACAACAGGGACTCAGTGATCCAGCAATATTTCCAGTGAGACACAGGTAAGAGTACAGACCTGCCTACTACATGTACTTAAACACTATTACATCTCTACTGTCTGTCGTTTTCACCCAGTGTATGGTCAATGAGTTGTCACTTTCCCTTACGATTTCACAGATGTGGGTCCCACTGTGTGACATCTGCTTTGATTCCTCATGGACTAGAGCTGTGTGACATAGGTATGTTGACATTACAATTGAAAGCACATTTTGTCACTGTAATTGCTAATACACTATTTCGAAATCACAGACAGACTCCAGATTGTTTTGTGCTTTAAGTGTGTTTATTTAAGTGCCCAATATTGGAGGGGGTAGTGAAATAGTGAGGGGTAATGTCGGAGGAATGTTCATGGCAGAGTCCAGTCTATTAGTCTCACAGGTGCATTGCCCAAATTGGTATAGGAAGTGGAGCTGGGGCAGTTTAAGGATGGACAGGGTGACAAAGTGGGACAGTAGGATGACAATCAGGGTGGTCTCATTTATTGGCGGGGGTCTTGGCATCGTGCTCTGATGCAATGGCCACTGTTGTTTGAAAGGACCCACTTTCCAGGAAATGGAGTACTGACAGGACCTGCACTAGAGGGGGGATTCCTGTGGGATGGCGGATAGCTGATATCAGGTCTGGCTCCAAGTGGGCACACAGATCCTTGATTGTGGCACGATCAAGTCTGTAGGTGGCTATTACATGTCGCTCCTCCATTGTCGACAGGTCCACCAGCGGTCTGTACACCAGAGGATGCCGCCATCTCCTCACCTGCTCCAGCAGACGTGCTCTATGGATGAGAACAGCAATCAGAGGGTCAGCCAACACTTTATTGCTCACATTTGTCAATCCGCTATGTGCTTGTCTTAGTATGTATGCAAGGCCTATATATGTGTGACACATTTAAAATTAATGCCATGTGGCCCCCTGAAATGGCGGCTGCCTGACCTGTAATGTGAGACAAAGGGATATGAGGTAACTGCGCTGGAGTTTTACACCGTCGCGGTAGGCGGTCAAAGACCGCAGCGCAATCCTATGGGTCCCAGGAGCCAATGACGATGTATGCCGGCGATGACGGTATGCACCGCCGCGGACGTGACCGCCATTTTCTGTCTGTTCACTCACTTGATACCTGATCTTCGACAGGAGAGGACCTACACTGCAAGTGCTGCTGTGACCTCAGTCTGGAAGCAGCAATGGCTCAAGTGTCTGAGGAAAGGGCCCCTGCCTTCACATCGGAGGAGTTGGAGAAACTAGTGGATGGGATCCTCCCCAGTACATGCTACTCTACGGTCCTCCACACAAACAGGTGAGTACACTGTGAGCATGATGTATGGGCAATGCCTGTTTGGAGTGTGTGGATGGGAGATAGGGGAGGGGAATGAAGCGTCCACGAGCGGACGGTGAGTGTATGTGCGTCAGGGCAAGGGTGGGAACGTGGGACAATGACTGTGACAGTCCGGACTGTTCTAGTTTTTCCTTTTCCCATGTACTATTCCTGTAGGTCAGCGCCCAGCAGAAGAAGGATATTTGGCGTGCCATCGCCAAGGACGTCTGGGCACTGGGGGTCCAACACAGATGGAGCACCCACTGCCGGAAAAGATGGGAGGACATTCATCGCTGGAGCAAGAAGATGGCGGAGGCCCAGCTGGGGATGGCCTCCCAGCGTGGGAGGTGTGCCTGTCGCACCATGACCCCCCTGATGTTCCAGATCCTGGCAGTGGCGTCTCCGGAGTTGGATGGGCGCTTGAGGGCCTCACTGCAGGCACAAGGGGGGGAGTACACTCACATCCATCTGATTCAGCGTGCATTGGAGGTGTCTGGGTGGGGAGGTGGGCTGTGGGTTCCCCTAGGCTAGGGCGAGCCTTGTAGGCAAGGAACCTTTTTGAGGCAGGCTTAGTGGCACCCCATCCCCACCAGTGGTAAGAGCCATCTACTCCTAGTCCGGCTCCTGTGACTTGCATGTGTGCAGCAATTGGGCATAGGCCTTGTACCCCATGCCCTGTGATCAATTAGGGAACTCAAAGTGCATGGCGTAGTGCAGAGGGCTGCTGTGTCTGTAGTGTCCACCAACGGTAGCAGTATTGCATGCACTGAACATGTCTTTCGACTTTCTTTCCCCCCCTCTTTGTGGTCTCCCTGTTCTTGTGTGCATCAGCATCATCAGGTGGAGGAGCTGTGCCAACGGAGCAGGAGGGAGCTGCATCCCACATGGCCCTGGAGGGCATGACTAAGGACTCAGAATTCACCAGTGGGACGGAGGGCAAGGGGAGCTCCACGGCAGGGACAGGAGCTGAGACCAGCGACACCGATTCCTCCTCTGATGGGAGCTCCCTTGTGGTGGAGTACCCCTCTGTGCCCACCACATCTACAGGTACAGCCGCCACCCCCCTACCAGCACCACCCTCGCAGCAGCCCCCAGCATGTGCCCCGTGGCCGCTCACCCAGGAGGGTGGGTATCTCCTTAGTCCCAGGCATCTCAGGTCCTGCCCCAGTCAGCCCTGCTGCTCTCAGTGAGGAGGCCATTGACCTCCTCAGATCCCTCAATGTTGGGCAGTCTACCATTCTGAATGCCATCCAGGGTGTAGAGAGGCAGTTGCAACAGACAAATGCATACCTGGAGGGCATTCATTCTGGCCAGGCAGCCCAACAGCAAGCATTTCATACTCTGGCCTCAGCACTGATGGCAGCCATTGTCCCTGTGTCCAACCTCCCCCCTCCAACTTCCTTTACCCAGACCCAATCCCCAGTACCTCAGCCTATCCCAAGGACACCATCAGACCAGCATGCACACACCTCAACACACAAGGGTAGCTCTGGCAAACATAAGCACCACACATCCCACAGGCACTCACACAAGCATCATGCCCATGCACACATACCAACATCCACTGCCTCCACTGTGTCCCCCTCCTCCACGTCTCCCTCCTCCCTCCCTGTCACGTCTCCACTCACACCTGCATGCACTACATCTTCAGCCACTACGTCCATTACCAGCACGCCCATCACCACACAACACTCACGTGCAATCACCCCCACCACTACCATTCACACATCCCTGTGTCCTCTCCCAGTGTGTCTGTGAACCCTCCTCCCAAACTTCACAAACGCAGTCACACACCCACCCAACAGCCATCCACCTCATGACAGCCTCCAGCCCATGCACCTTCACCCAAAGTCAGCAAACGAACACCTCCTACAACCACTACCTCTTCCTCCACTCCCAAACCCCCTCCATATACCCGTCCCACTGTGTCTAAAAAACTTTTCCTGTCAAACCTTGACCTCTTCCCTTCACCCCCCCACCCCTTCTGTACCCTAGGGCCCACTTTTCCAGGTCCTAACCCAACAACTCAGCCACCACATCACCGGGAAGTGTAGTGCCAGCAGTAACCAGCTTCTGGAGTGCGCCAAGCTGCAGGGAAGCCAGTGTCCCAAGGAGCGAGGCCAAGGACATTCCCCCACCTCCAAAACAAAAGAAGTTGCCCACAGCCCGGAGGGAGAAGGCCAAAACACCTGCCACCAAGGGCTCAGGCAAGACAAAAGTTGGGAATGGCAAGACAGCTGTGCCACCATCCAAGGTGGGGAAGGGCCAGAGAAAGAAAGGGAAGTCGCCGCCAACCTGCACGGCAGACAAGCACCGCCGCTCAGGACACCGCCGCCAGCAGCACGCTCAGTGAGCCACCCACCAGTACTGCTGCCCAATGAGCGCGCCGCTAGCACCGCCAGTGGCCACGCCACGCCCTGTGTCAGTGGCACCACCACAGACATGGCTGCCATCCCCAGTGGTCATTTGTACGACCCTGGTGGTCAGTTCCAGGGGCCTGGACAGCTTCCATGTTGCCCCACCGTCAGTGGAGTGTCAGATCCACTACCTGAGTCCTTGGCAGGATGAAGCACTCTGGGCACAACCCCCCCTCCAGAACTAGTGGAGAGATACATCCACTACTTCAGTCCTTGGCAGGATGAAGCACTCTGGGCACAAAGCCCCCTCAAGAACCAGTGGAGAAAGGCATCCACTACCTCTGTCCTTGGCAGGATGAAGCACTCTGGGCACAAAGTCCCCTCCAGAACCAGTGGAGAAAGGCATCCACTACCTCTGTCCTTGGCAGGATGAAGCACTCTGGGCACAAAGCCCCCTCCAGAACCAGTGGAGAAAGGCACCCACTACCTCTGTCCTTGGCAGGATGAAGCACTCTGGGCACAAAGCCCCCTTCAGAACCAGTGGAGAAAGGCATCCACTACCTCTGTCCTTGGCAGGATGAAGCACTCTGGGCACAAAGCCCCCTCCAGAACCAGTGGAGAAAGGCATCCACAACCTCTGTCCTTGGCAGGAAGAAGCACTCTGGGCACAAAGTCCCCTCCAGAACCAGTTAAGACTGTTATCCACTTGAGAGACTGGGGCTTTGCACTCCCCAGGATAAAGCAGTGGGCAAACCACCCACTGGAGAGACTTGAGAGACTGTGGCTTTGCACTCCTCAGGATAAAGTAGTGGGCAAAGCACCCACTGGAGAGACTTGAGAGACTTTGGCTTTGCACTCCCCAGGAAAAGCAGTGGGCAAACCACCCACTGGAGAGACTTGAGAGACTGTGGCTTTGCACTCCCCAGGATAAAGCAGTGGGCAAACCACCCACTGGAGAGACTTGAGAGACTGTGGCTTTGACCTCCCCAGGATAAAGCAGTGGGCAACCCACCCACTGGAGAGACTTGAGAGACTGTGTCTTTGCACTCCCCAGGATACATCAATGGGCATGGAGCCCCCTCGTGGAGCTGGCGTTGTGCACTCATCCGGCTGAGGTGCCCCCCCTTCCCTTCCCCCTGAGGTGCCTGTGTTTTTTTTCTATCTGATGCCCCAGCAGTGTTCTCTCCGTTTGGATCGGGTATCTTGTGTGGGCCTCGCCCATGCATTTTGGGCCCAGTGGTCCACAGACTATGTAGGTGCAGTACATGGACTTGGATTCTTGGTGTACATATTTGTTAATAGTGTATATATATTTTTGACTAATGGATTTTACATGATTACAATAGTTCAACTAATTTTCTTTTGTCATTGCGTTCTTCCAGGGGGATCGGGGGTGTAAATGTAATGTTTCAGCATATATTGGTGTGAGTGTTGTTGTGGGTGAGGGTGGGGGTGGGGGTGGGGGTGTTGCGTGTTGCGTGTGTGTGTCACTCTCTTTTCCCTCCCCCTCCTCTGTGTCATAGGTGCAGTACTCACCGTGGTCGTCGCCGCCATCGGTCGTGCTCCTGGTAGAGGAGCAGGAAGTCTATAGCAAGAAGAATTTGGAGTTCCGGCTCCATGGCGTCTTGGTTCCTCGTGGGGTGTGTAGAGGTGAGAGTTTTCCCTTCCAAGTCCTGTTTCCGCTGTGTTTTTGTTTGCATTGAATCTGCCCCAGAAAAGGTGGCGGATTGGCCTCTCATAATGGTGTGGGCGGTACATTGTCTTCCGCCTGTCTGTTGGCGGTGACCGCCTAATGCTGTTTGTTTGTACCGTCGTGGCAGTCGGAGTGTTAAAGTGGCTGTCTATGTTGGCGGTTTCCGCCGCCGTCATAATTCCATTTTTTTTACCACCGATATGTTGGCGGTCTTACCGCCGCTTTAACACCGACCACCAGGGTTCTAATGAGGGCCTTTATGTTTAAGCCATATAATGTAGATTATGTGTACTCTCAAGATTTACTAGACTTCATAGGCATTCACAAAATTTCAAATCAGCAATTTGGTTGAGATCGCCAAATTGCCCAAATTAATCTAACAAAAGTTGAGGGAAAAATTATGTGAAATGCATGGCACGTATGAGTGAATGTTTGTATTAGGAAAACGAAGAATGCATCAGAAAGGAACTTTAGCTTTTTCCATTTTATAAATGTACACAATTATTTTCTAAGTAGTTTGTAAATTAAACATTTGTTGCATTATAGACGTACTGGCGGGCGAATGGCAGTGGATGTATTTTTGAATGGAGCGGTAGGGAGGATTTGTCTCCCTTTGAGAGTACTTGTAGGAGCCTGGCCTGGTTTGTAGTGGGCACCTGGGTAGTTACACCTTACACCAGGCCAAGTTACCCCTTATTAGTGAAATGTATTAGTGTTCTAGCAGCTTAGGCTGATAGAGGTAGCTATAGCAGAGCAGCATAGGCTGAACTAGGAGACATGCAAAGCTCCTGCAATACCACTTATAGTTACGCAGTTGTGCGTCAAAAAATCTAACGCCGGCTAACGCCATTCTGAATCGCCATGCGGGCGCCGTATTTATTCAATGACGTTAGCCGGCGGCGCTGCCTGGTGTGCGTAAAAAAAAATGACTTACACCAGGCAGCGCCGGCGTAGGGGAATATGGAGCTTGGGCATCAAAAAATTGGGCAAGTCAGGCTGAGGCAAAATTTTCGCCTCAACCCGATTTGCGCCATTTTTTTTGACTCCCAACCCCCATTGAAATGACTCCTGTGTTAGCAAAGACAGGAGTCATGCCCCCTTGCCCAATGGCCATGCCCAGGGGACTTATGTCCCCTGGGCATGGTCATTGGGCATAGTGGCATGTAGGGGGGCACAAATCAGGCCCCCCTATGCCACAAAAAAAATAAATAAATACTTACCTGAACTTACCTTAAGTTCCCTGGGATGGGTCCCTCCATCCTTGGGCGTCCTCCTGGGGTGGGCAAGGGTGGCAGGGGGTGTACCTGGGGGCATGGTAGGGCACCTCTGGGCTCCTTCTGAGCCCACAGGTCCCTTAATGCCTGCCCTGACCAGGCGTTAAAAAATGACGCAAAAGCGGCTGGACGTCATTTTTTTTGACCCGCCCACACCCGGGCGTCATTTTTGCCCGGGAGTGTAAATACGGCGCACATGCCTTGGAGTCATTTTTTAGAAGGGAACGCCTACCTTGCATATCATTAACACAAAGTAGGTGTCCACGCTAAAAAATGACGAAAACTCCATGAACTTTGGCGCTAGACGCGTCTAACGCCAGAGTATAAATATGGAGTTTGTTTTGCGTCAAATTTGCGTAAAAAAAAACGACACAAATCCGGCGCAAACAGAGTATAAATATGGCCCTCAGTGTTACCAAAAATAAAGGTAGTTTATCCTTTATATCCTATATGCTATATCCTAGAGGCAATACTCCTTCTGGGGGTAAGTATTATACACAATATATACACTAGACACCAAAATAAGGCAAGAAAGTATACATAGGATAGTGCAAACAATAGGAAATGCTATAGAATACAAAGGGAGAAAATAGGTCTAGGGCAACACAAACCATATACTAAGGAAGTGGAATGTGAATCACGAATTCCCCCTAGACAAGTGTAGTGTGTGCAGAATCGCTGGGAGAGTAGGAATACAGTAAAGGTAAGTAAATTATCCCACCCCAGAGCCCAGAAAAGCAGGAGTAAAGTACTTCAAGTTTCCTTAGGACACACTACACCTTGTTTTTGAGATTTTGCAGCAACCAACCAAGTATGCAAAGAACAGCGGCTGGATTTTTGGACCTGAAGACCTGCAAAGGAAGAGGACCAAGTCCAGAAGTCGAAAGAAGTTCCAGGTATGACAGGAGCCCCTGCCAACCCAGAAGAGGGTGCAAAAGAAGAGTCCCTAGTTAGTGAAAGACTATAGAAATGCAACCTAGGAAGATGCCAGCGGATTCCTGCATAATGCAAAAGATGTCCCATGGTGTGAATATTGTTGCAGATGAGATTTTGTGTTGGAAGCAGGCCTTGGCTATGGCAAAAGTGTGTTTTTCATCAAAATGGCACTGGACCAGGAGCAACCTGGGGGCCTCAACTCTGTGTGAAAAGGAAGGGAGGGCTCTCAGCTCTTCAGAGAGCCCTCAGGATGCCAGCCAGCACCCCCAGAAGCCACAGGATCTGGGTTCAAAGGAGGTGCAAAATGAGGTTGATGCAGCACAACAAAAGAAGGTCCCACGCCCCCGGAAAACACCTCAGCGAGTTGAGGATTGCAGGGTGGAGTGCTGGGGACCTGGGCCAGGCTATGCATAAAGGAATTTTGCAAAGAGTGCACAAAGGCCTCAGGAGGCGAAGAAGACACAATATACAGGGGTACCGTCGTTCTCAGGGAAGGCAAGTTCTTACCTCCATCAGCAGGACCTCAGGACAGTCCATGTTGAGGATGTCCACCCTTTGTGTCCTTAGGAGCACACTCGTTGCCGTGAGAGGAGTCCCAGGGTACAGGTCCTCACCTTTGAAGGTCCCTGCTTGGAACAGGGGAGTGATTCCGTCGCTCCACGGAAGATTTCTTTGGTTCTTCGGGTGCAGGATGAAGACAGGGAGTCCTCTGAGCATGCACACTGTGGAAACTGTTGCAGTTGCTGACTTGGAGCTGAGGTTGCTGAAGAAAAGTGTCTCTTGTAGACACTTTGTTGCAGTTACAGCATTTCTTGCAGCAGGCTGCGGTTGATCCGAGGTCAGAGGAGTCTGAAGTTGTTGCAGAGGATTCCCAATGGAAACTTGCAAGCAGAATCTGCAGAGAGCCCACAGGAGAGACTATAAATAGCCCTGAGAGGGGATTGGCTACCTTATCAGGTATGGACCTATCAGGAGGGGTCTCTGACATCATCTACTGGCACTGGCCACTCAGAGCCCTCCAGAGTGCCCACACACCTTGCAAAGCAAGATGGCTGAAGTCTGGAACACATTGGAGGAGCTCTGGGCACCACCCCTGGGGTGGTGATGGACAGGGGAGTGGTCACACCCCTTTCCTTTGTCCAGTTTCCGCCAGAGCAGGGGAGAACGGGCCCATGAACCAGTGTAGACTGGTTTATGCAAGGAGGGCACCATCTGTCCTCTTCAAAGCATTTCCAGAGGCTGGGGGAGGCTACCCCTCCCCAGCCTGTAACACCTATTTCCAAAGGGAGTGGGTGTAACACCCTGCTCTCAGAGGAAGAGCTTTGTTCTGCCTTCCTGGGACTGGGCTGCCCAGACCCCAAGAGGGCAGAACCCTGTCTGTGAGTTGGCAGCAGCTGTACCTGCAGTGCAAGCCTCAGAGCTGATTTGGCAGCACTGGGGGGCATGGTGGAGCCCCCAGGATGCATGGAATTGGCTCCCCAATACCAGATTTGGAATGGGGAGACAATTCCATGATCTTAGGCATGTTACATGTCCATATACAGAGTTACCATTATGAAGCTACATATAGGTATTGACCTATTTGTAGTGCACGCGTGTAATGGGGTCCCCGCAATCACAAAGTCCCTGAAAATGGCCCTGAACTATGGGGGGCCCCTTTGCTGGTGCAAGGGTGCCCTCATACTTAGTAACTTTGCACCTAACCTTCAGCAAGTGAAGGTTAGACATATAGGTGACTTATAAGTTACTTAAGTGGAGTGAAAATAGCAGTGAAATAACGTGTGCGTTATTTCACGCAGGCTGCAATGGCAGGCCTGTGCAAGGATTTGTCTAAGCTCCCTATCGGTGGCAAAAGAAATGCTGCAGCCCATATGGATCCCCTGGAACCCCAATGCCCTGGTACCTAGGTACCATATACTAGGGACTTATAAGGGGGGGTCCAGTATGCCAATTGAAATTGGTAAATGAAGTGACTGGCCTACAGTGACACATTTAAAGACAGGGAGAGCATAAGCACTGAGGTTCTGGTTAGCACATCCTCAGTGACACAGTTAGGCACTACACAGGCATACACATTAGGACACAAACTATGAGCACTGGGGTCCTGGCTAGCAGGATCCCAGTGAGAGAGGCAAAACACACTGACATATAGGTTTTTATCTGTGAGCACTGGGGTCCTGGCTAGCAGGATCCCAGTGACACAGTAAAAACACACTGACACACTCACAAACAGGCCAAAAGTGGGGCTAGAAAGAGGCTACTTTCTCACAGAACCTCCCCCCCCCTAAACGAAGGACAATAAGGTTAACCTTGGCCAGTTGAGACTTTATTGTCTAAGTGGTGATAAGTGGAGAGTAGATCTGCAATAGAGTGGTTACTCCCTTTATCATCCACTATATGGTTACTTCCCTGTGGGGATGTGAACCACCCTGGTTGGAGATTTTTTCCTAACCAACAGTGTGAGTGTAAATTCTCAGAGTTCCTATTAGTATGTTTTAAAGTTGGGCAGTGGGATTGGTCCACTGGGCCTGTGTCAAATGCAGGAAATGCTAGGCAGGGATGCTGTCTCAATAAAGCCATAGCTGGGCAAAACCTTTGTCCATATGGCTGTAAGAGAGAACAGGGTTGCTGTTTCTCTTGAGTTTGAGCAGGGCAGGGCTGTTGTCCTATTAGCTCCACACCAGGACAGGACTGCTGTCCTAAGTGTTTAGAGGCAGTGCAGGGCTGCTGCACTAAAGTTTCTCTGGGAGGGTTGGAGGGATGCTCCATATTTACTAAAAGGGTTCATTTTTGCAAATCTGGATTAGTAGTTCCACAGAGAGGTACTTTTACCTCTGGGAGTCCAGCTGTGGTAGCTGATGGCTCCTTTGGTACAGGTTCCACCCCAGGAGAGGTTTCTCCCACCACAGGAATGGTATCCTTAGTGGCAGGGTGGGGAAGGGATACTTTGATACCCTTTTTACCTATTGGTGGAAAAGGATCCTGAGATTTTAGGCCTTTTTCTCTCCTTTTCTTTTTAATTTTACCAGAAATGAGAGGAAGCAATTCCTCAGGGATACCCAGCATGGATGCACGGGTATTAAACTCTACCTCAGCCCAACCTGAGACCTCTAGGTAATTTCCTAAGAGACAATCTACAGGTAAGCTAGGTACCACCACCTGCTTGGGCCAGTAACTCCACCACAACTAAGTTGAACTACAGCTAAGGGGAGAGACTGAGTGGAGTTATTGATATCAGTAACTTGGTACTTCTATCCAAGGGGGTGTTGTGCAGGTGACACTATTTCAGTCACCAAAGTGATATTGGCACCTGTGTCCCTGTAGACCTGGACCTCAACACCATTGATTAAGATTGATTGCCCGTACTTATCCATGTTAAGGGGACAAGCAGCCAAGGTGGTAAGGCCAATGCCAGCAGGTGTCACAGAAACTGTCTACCCCAGTTTCTATTACAGTCCCAAAAGTGAACCCAACTACACCTTTGGTTTGACTATTGCCAGTAGTCCCACCACTATTACCACTACTGCTAGGGTCACTGGAGTCTGATGTCTTAGTGGTGGTAGGATCAGGGGCTTTACCTGTGCAGGACGTATCCCCTGGCCAATGGCCTTTAATTCTACACACATAGCACCAAGGCTTTTTCTGATTGCGTGAAAAGTTTGAAGAAGATGAAGAAGTTTTATCCCCACCCCCAGATGAGTGTTTTGGACCTGAAGAAGGATCTTTGTGTTTACTTTTATCCCCATGCTTGCCCTGAGATTGATCACCTTCTTTCTTCTTCTTGACATCCTTGTCACCCCCTGTATGAGCTTTTCTGCTCACCCTTGTTCTGACCCATTTGTCAGCCTTCTTTCCCAATTCTTGGGGAGAGGCCAGATCTGAGTCCACAAGATACTAATGTAAAAAGTCAGACATACAATTATTCAAGATATGCTCTCTCAGAATCAAGCTATATAAGCTTTCATAATCAGTCACCTTACTGCCACGTAACCAACCTTCTAGGTCCTTCACAAAACAGTCTGCAAAGTCTGTCCAGTCATGTGATGACTTCTTTCTGGTCTCTCTGAACGTTATCCTGTATTGCTCAGTGGTTAAGCCCAGGTCATCTAAGAGTGCACTTTTAAGAATTTGGTAAGGATAGCCACAGGATAGCAGCCCACTGAACATGAGGGACCCTTTGAACTTTACAGGCCCTCTCAAGTGCAGCAAACCACTTATATATGTCATCACTATCCTTGTAAGGAGGGGAAACTTCATGCAGATTCCTAGAGTCAAATGAAGGTTCCCTAACATTTGCATTTCTGAAACTGCTGCTGTCACCATGGGGAACTAACCCCAAACCCTGCCTTTCCTTTTTCACAGCCAGTGATTCCCTGTCTAAGGCCAACTGTTGCTGCAATAGTTTCAGTCTGGCCTCCTCTCACCTCAGCTTTCTGAGTTCCCAATTTAGGGACTGGTCCTCAGGGTTAGATGTGTGGGATGCCTCTGAAACAGAGGTAACATGGGAATGTGCAGAGGTTGATCTATCTCTAACAGGACCCACCCTAGTGACCTGGCCTCTAGGTGTGAAGGGAGCCCTATTAGTGTGTTAACCCTTCCCACTTCCAGTTGTACTAAGGAGTTTGTTAACAGATAAATCAGTGGAAGGACCCTCCCCATGATTGTCAGTTTGCTCATCTGAGCCTTCCTGGTTGGAATCATCCTCTACTTCCTCCCCTGTCTGATCTAGAACAGTGCTGAGGCCCTGGTCATCTTGGAGGAGAAGATTTAAGAGGAACTCCTTATTGGGGTTCTTCCCAATCCCTAAACTTCTTTCAGTACAGAGACCCCTCAAACCTTTAAAGTTAGGATTCTCACATGTTGTTTTCACAACTCTAGGGGTAGCTTCTACAGAAGAAATATTGAAAAAGAAAAGGTTTAGGAAAGTAAGTAAAAAGTTAGTAGAATAACATCTAACTTTTTAGAGAAAAGATGAAAACTTTTCAGAACTTTGTAAAAACGTTTACAACGTTTTAAGAACTTCTAGAAAGTTAGAAAATTACTTCTAGTTATATGCTATGTATACTCGAACTATTGGAGCAAGCTTTTCTTGTGAAAAGATCTAGTAACAAAGTGGTAAAGCAATTGCAAGTACTTTTCCCACCACTGCACCACCATTGTAGGAGGCTGGCCTGGTTTGTGGTGTACCTTGGGTACTTACACCTTACACCGGGTCCAGTTATCCCTTATTAGTGAAATGTAGTAGTGTTCTAGCAGCTTAGGCTGATAGAGGTAGCTATAGCAGAGCAGCTTAGGCTGAACTGGAAGACATGCAAAGCTCCTGCAATACAACTTATAGTTACACAGTACTTATACACAAGTAAAGTCAATACTCAGTGTTACCAAAATAAAGGTATTTATTTGGGTGACACAGTACCAAAATATCTTAGAGGCAATACTCCTTCTGGAGGTAAGTATTATACAGTAACATATACACTAGACACCAAAATAAGGCAAATAATTAGACATAGGATAGTGCAAACAATAGGAAATGCTACAGAATGCAATGGGAGAAAATAGGTCTAGGGGCAACACAAACCATATACTAAGAAAGTGGAATGGGAATCACAAATTACCCCATTGACAAGTGTAGTGTGTGCAGAATTGCTGGGAGAGTAAAAATACAGTAAAGGTAAGTACATTACCCCACCCCATAGCCCAGAAAAGAAGGAGTAAAATACTGAAAGTTTCCTTAGGACACACCACACCTCATGATTGGAATTATTGCAAGAACTAACCAAGTGTGCAAACAACAAATGGTGGATTCCTGTACCTGAAGACCTACAAAGGAAGGAGACCAAGTCCAGAAGTCGAACGAAGTTCCAGGAAGGACAGGAGCCCCTGCCAACCTAGAAGAGGGTGCAAATAAAAAGGCCCCAGTTGGACGAAGACTGCAGAAATGCACCCCAGGAAGATGCCAATGGGTTTCTGCATTATGCAATGGATGTCCCACGTTGTGAAGTCGGATGCAGGTGAGTTTTGGCATTTAATTCTTCCAAGAAGCTTGGTTCCGGCAAAGTCACGTTTTGCATCAACTAGGTGCTATATGGACCCAGGAGGGACCTGGGGGCCTCAGATTTGTGTGAGGAGGAAGAGGGGGCTCTCAGCACTTCAGAGAGCCCTCAGAGCACCAGAAAGCACCCATGGGAGTCCCAGGACACGGGGACAAAGAGTTGGTGCAGCACTACAAAAGATGGCCCCACGCCACCGGAGGTCAACTGAGTGAGTTGAGTGTCGCAGGATAGAGTGCTGGGAACCTGGGCCAGGGTGTGCACAAAGGAATTTTCCAAATAGTACACAAGGCCTCAGGAGGTGAATAAGACGTGGTGCACAGGGGTAATGTCGTTCTGGGAGCAGGCAAGGTCTTACCTCCTCCAAATTGCGACAGCAAGACCTCAGAACAGTCTGTGTCAATGGGGTCTGCCCTCTGTGTTCCAAGGAGTACGATCATTGCCAGGAGAGAAGTCCAAGAGGACCGTTCATCGACTTAGAAGGTGCTTGCGTGATCAGGGGGGTGACTCCACCACCCCACAGGAGATTTATTCGGTCCTTCTGATGCAAGGTGAAGACAGGGAGTTCTCAGAGCGTGCACACCATGGAAACTGTTGCAGTTGCTGGCTGGAGCTGAAGTTGCAGAGGAAAAGTATCCCTTGTGGATACTTTGTTGCTGTTACAACGGTTCCTGGAGCAGGCTGCGGTTGATCCGAGGTCAGAGGATGAAGCAGTAGTTGCAGAGGATTCCTGCTGGAAACTTGCAAGGATAATCTGAAGAGAACCCACAGGAGAGGCACTTAATAGCCCTGAGAGGGGGATTGGCTACCTTATCAGGTAAGGACCTATCAGGAGGGGTCTCTGACACCACCTGCTAGCACTGGCCATTCAGAGCCCTCCAGAGCGCTCCCACACCTTGCAAAGCAAGATACCTGAAGTCTGGGGCACACTGGAGGAGCTCTGGGCACCACCCCTAGGGTGGTGATGGGCAAGGGAGTGGTCACTCCCCTTTCCTTTGTTCAGTTTCGCGCCAGAGCAGGGGGCAAGGGGTCCCTGAACCGGTGTAGACTGGCTTATGCAAGGAGGGCACCATCTGTGCCCTTCAAAGCATTTCCAGAGGCTGGAGGTGACTACCCCTCCCCAGCCTGTAACACCTATTATGAAAGGGAGATGGTGTAACACCCTGCTCCCAAAGGAAATGTTTTGTTTTGCCTTCCTGGGACTGAGCTGCTCAGACCCCAGGAGGGCAGAACCCTGTCTGTGAGGTGGCAGCAGCTGTAGCGGCAGTGCAAGCCTCAGAGAGATGGTTTGGCAGTACTGGGGGTTCATATTGGAGCCCCCGGGATGCATGGAATTGGCTCCCCAATACCAGATTTGAAATGGGAGGACAATTCCATGATCTTAGACACCTTACATGTCTATATTCAGAGTTACCATTGTGAAGCTACATATAGGTATTGACCTATATGTAGAGCACATGTGTAGTGGCGTCCCCGCAATCACAAAGTCCCTGAAAATGGCCCTGAACTATGTGGTGGCACCTTTGCTGGTGCAAGGGTGCCCTCACACTTAGCAACTTTGCACCTAACCTTCAGCAAGTGAAGGTTAAACATATAGGTGAGTTGTAAGTTATTAAGTGCAGTGAAAATGGCTGTGAAAGAATGTGGGCACTATTTCACACAGGCTGCAATGGCAGGCCTGTGGAAGGGTTTGTCTGAGCTCCTTATGGGTGGCAAAATAAATGCTGCAGCCCACAAGGATATCCTGGAACCCCAATGCCCTGGTGTGAGAAACTGGGGCTGATTGCAGAGGCCCCCTAACTTTTTGCCCCCATTTTCCACTTTATGCTGGTGTTTTCCTGACTCTGATGGTGCCCTGGGTACTGCTAACCAGTCCCAGGGCCTGTGCTCTGTGTAAAATGGATATGCAAATTAGGCTAATTATAATTGGCTAAGTTAACCTACCTATAAGTCCCTAGTATATGGTAGGGCATGTAGGTTTAGGGACCACAGCATAGGTGGTGCACACCTAGGTGCATTGCTGAGGTGCCCAGTGTCATTTTAAAAGCAAGCCTGCCTTGCTGCCTGCTTTTAAATTAAAGTTATATGCAAATTCGACTTTGGAATTAAAGGTACTTCCAAAGTCTTAAACTACCTTATTTTTACATATAAGTCACCCCTAAGGTGTGCCCTATGTGCCCCTAGGGCTGGGTGCCATGTAACTATAAGCAGGGACTTTATAAAAATAGATTTATAAGCCCTGGTGAGGTAAAAACAGCCAAATTCGTTTTTCCCTCATTGAAGTAAATGGCCTTCATAGGCTAGAATGGGCAGACTTTATTTTAAATTTTAAAGTCTCCTTAAATGTTACATACCAAGAATTTGGTATCAAATTGATTGTTATAATAAATCCCACAACTTCCAGTTGTTGGATTTAATATAACTAGTGCAGGTAAAAAGTTTAGACTTTACCTAAAAAGTTGCCAATTTCAGCTCTGCATTGTTTTTGCTGCTGTGCTCTGATTGGCCAGCCTGCAGCAGCTTCTGCCAGGCTACTTTAATGAGGTGTGAAGTGGCCTGACTTTACACAAAGGAATGTGCTTGGGGGAGAGAATCTCCCCTCAGCAGATGGGGAAGCAGGAAGGGGGAGGGCTGCCAAACTGGTCTTCAAAGGCAGAGAAGGACATCTGGAGCACCCAGCAACACCCCCACATCCTGCAACCCCAGACAGCTAGGTGCCCCCTTGATTAGATTAGGAGAGGGCAGGAGAGGGGTGTGTTTATGATTTTTAGCCACACCAGTGGGTGGGCTCAGCCAGATCTCTCCTCTAAAAATCAGATTCATCCATTTTGGATTTTTAGAGACTGTTGCCTTCTGGGATGGATTTTTGCCACACTTCCCAGGAAGTGGTCATCACAGGGGGACGACCCTGTCCCTGATTGGAGGACCAGGGCCCCCCTGCTTTTCACCCAGGAGCAAGGATAAAACTGGCAGACCTGCACCCACGCCTCAGATCCCCACCAAATTTCAAGAAGAAAGAACTACAAGGAGAAGAAGGACTGCCCTGCTGGACCCCTGGCCTGCACCTGGACCCTGCACTCAGAAAGACTGCACCAGCTGCACACTTGGGCTTCACCACAAGAAGGACTTTGCCTGGCTTCCACTGGTTCAAGGAGGGACTCCCTGTTTGCTACAGGTGAAAAATTGCTAACCAGAGTCCCCTGCACCAACTCCTGAAAAAGTGACCAGCTGACCACTGTCCAGTGGCCAAAAAGGAGTTTGCGCCAGGTGCATTCTGGGAGTTGAAGTCCGCACTTCCCAAGGACCATCACAGAACTTCTGGACCCTTGGGGTGAGCTGTGGACCCCAAAAGAACCTTAAAAGAACATCTGGGTGAAGCCCCAGAAGTTTGGAAAAGATTGGAGAAATTTTGGAAAAAAGCTCCATAAAGTGACCGACCCGACGCAGAAATTCTAGCCGGCTTGCCTCAACCGCGACCCGGCCTGACTTCGTGGTTCGTCCCGGTAAAGAAAAACATCCAAAAAAGAGACTAAGTCCGAACGTAAAAAGTTGACCGGGACCTTCCAGCCATCGTATCCGAGAAGGGCTCCACGGACGTCGGATCAAGATCCAGGTTTACCCCGGTCGAAGGATTTTCATCTCGAAAAAACGACTAAGTCCGAAGGTAAAAATCACCACCGAGGAAACCGACTTCGCGTATCCGGACAAGGGCTCCAGGAGGTCGGATCCAACTGGCAGGTTCGTCCCGGTGAAGAAAAACTTCAAAATAAAGACTAAGTCAGAAGGTAACTTTTTAACCGAGGCTTCCCGCGACCTGTAGCCGAGCAGGGCTCCATCGCGGTCGGCCTGAAAGTTTGACTTTGTCCCGGTCCTGGTGCAACCAGATGACCCGATTGGCGCTTTTTGTTTCTATGCGCTAGAAAATAATAATACTTTAAAAATTCATATCTCCGGTTCCCCTGAACCGATTTTAATCGTTTTTGTGTCATTTTAAAGATAAAAATATAAGCTATTTTTATAAATTGGTTTTGGATTTTTAAACTGTTTCCTGTGTTTTATTTAATTACTGTTTTGTGATATTTGAATGCTTTACACTTTGTCTCCTAAGTTAAGCCTTGACGCTCGATGCCAAGCTACCAAGGGTAGAGCTGGGATTAATTTACTGAGACCTAACTGTACTTTTGTGGAGGTTTGTGGCTTGTTGCTAGGTGTAGGTACCTACCTGCCCTACCAATAACCCATTTTCCAACATAATTGGTGGCAGCGACGGGATCCTGTACTTGTGTTCAATATCACGTTACAGTTTTGGGTAAAACAAATTAAAAATCCTTTAAATTGTCCTAGTGCAAAAATTGTTTTTAATTTTTAATTTTTTTTTTTTTTTAATTAATTTGGATTAATTTCAATTATTGAATTTTTGTAATTTTTCTAAATTCTTGTTACCAATTTTTGCAAAAAGTTTTTGTTGACACAAAACTAGGGAACCATGGAGCTTGATCTGGCTAGCCTACCCACACTGACAGTAGTCCAGCTTAGGGGGTTGTGTCTTGAAAGAGGGTTGCCTGCAACCACTGATCTCAGGAAGCAAATCCTGATTAAATCCCTGACAGCATGGGCTGAGGCCCAAGAGCTAGGCACAGAGGAAGCTCCAGAGGGGGAAGAAAAAGAGGAAGATGCTAACTCTAACCACTCAGGGGAGGGAAGGCATCAGACCCCAAGTGAGGAAGAGGAGGAACGGTCCTCACTGGATACAGTCACTAGGGGCAGACCCAAAGCTAGTGGTAGGAAGAGGGTCCTTTCAGGAGGAGAGAACCCATCCATCAGGGAAAGAGAGCTGGAAGCCCAGCTAGCCTACATAGCTTTGGAAGCAGAGAAGCTGGCCCTAGAAAAGAAAAAGTGGGCATACAAAGAGAAAAGAGATGGAAGCAGCGATAAAGAAGCTGAGGTGTCCATGGGTGGGGGAGTTTGCCCCAGATTACCCAAGGGGGTGGTTCCTGCTTATGTAGAGGGGGATGACATAGATAAGTGGCTAGGGGCCTTTGAGAGGGCACTCCAAATGAGAAGGGTTAAGCCTCAATACTGGGGTTCCCTTTTGTGGGAGTTGGTCCCCAACTCAGGGAGGGATAGGCTTCTGACCTTAAGGGGGGAGGAGGCAGATTCATACCCTAGTATGAAGAGGTGCTTAGTCAAGAAGTTTGGTCTGACCCCAGAGCAATATAGAATGAAGTTCAGGGACACCCAGAAGGTCAGTACCCAGTCTTGGGTTGACTTTGTGGACACCTCACTAAAGGCACTAGAGGGCTGGATTATTGGCAACAAAGTAAATACTTATGAGGGGTTATACAATCTGATCATGAGAGAGCACATCTTGACCAATTGTATCCAAGAAAGGTTACGCCAGCATCTAGTGGACTCTAAGCTGACCAACCCTAGAGAGCTAGGGGAGGCAGCTGATGAGTGGTTGAGAACCAGGGTGGTTGTCAAGTCCCAGGGGGGAGACTCCAAGAAGGGGGGGACAGGTCCCCAAAAACCTAAGGAGGGAGGTGGTAAGCCCACCACAGAGACTCCCTCTGTACCCCAGAACCCTAAGAAGGAGGAGAGTAAATCCCACTCCCACTCTGACATGCAGAGACAGGGAGACCCAGGGTTAAAAAAGCTCTTGGACAGTAGGGCTTGCTTTGACTGTCAGCAGACAGGTCACTTCAGAGGAGATGCAGCCTGTCCAAAGAAAGTGGTTAGCACTGGGCTGTCCAGTGTAGCCATAGAGGAGGATTCCTCAGATGATGAAGTCCTCCTAGCATTGTGCTGGGAGACAGGACCAGATGGTAAGCTGGTGATCCCTGAGGGTGGGAGTAGGCACTTCCACCACATTCAAGTGAATGGGATCCCTACCACTGGCCTGAGAGACACCTGTGCCAGTCACACTGTAGTGAGTGACCGGTTAGTGACCCCAGACATGTATGTCCCAGGAAAGACAAAGAAAGTCAGGATAGCCACAGGGGAGGTCACCTCCAAACCTGTAGCCATAGTGCCCCTAGAGAGGGAGGGTATCCTTGACTGGATTAGGGTGGTAGTCAGTGCTGACCTTCCCCTAGATTGTATCCTGGGCAATGACCTCCCAGAGGTGAGTCTGGTCACAAATGGGGTGGTCGCCCAGGGCGCCCCCCCAACCCAAAGTCCTGGGGAGTCAGTCCCTACAGTTAGGAGACAGGGGTCCCCAAGAAAAGGAAAGAAGAAAAGGAAGGGTAGGCCACTCTTAAAGAGAGTTCCAAGGAGCCAAAGGCCTTCTGCCCCAGTAGGGGGGGAGCCCAGAGTTGGCACTGGTGAGGCCTCACCTGACCCCAAGGAAGTCCTGAGTAGTCAGGCAGCTGTCCAGATGCAAGGTGTTGCCCCTGCACTGACAGAAGGGAGAGTGGAAGGAGGGTGTCTGCCACAGGAGGTGGTAGCCCCCCACTCTAGACAGCAAGAGGGGTACCAGGACCCCAAAGATGCCCCTAAAGCAGCTCAGCCACCTGTCAGTGGAGAGCTTAGGGTGTGGTTCTGGGTACTGACAGCTGTCAGTAGCCTCTGCTGGGTGCTAGCCTTCCTGGCAGCACTGTACTTGGCCTGGGAGGCAGACCCCAGGGCCAATAGCAAAGTAGGCCCCCTGACCCTATTGGTCATGGTGGGGTTGCTCAAGTGTTGGGTGACCTCTTTGGGTAAGCTAGGTGTTGCCCTAGCAAAGTTAGGAGTAGGGGAGGTGGGCACCTCACTACCCAAGTTGGCAGAGAGAGAGGAGGAAGACCCCCCTAGAGGGAAGTTTCAGTTTGAAATGGGTCCTTTCATTGTTGGGGTGGGTTCACTACCCAGAGGGAGAGACCCTGACAGGAGGATGTAAGGCAGAGTAGGCCCTGCAAAGGGACAGCCAGTTTTCTTCACTGTCTTCCTCGCCTAACAAGCCAGGAAGACTCTCCCAGGGTTGGGCTGAGTCTCCTGGGCGTGTGGGCTGGGGGGGGGGGTTGTGTGAGAAACTGGGGCTGATTGCAGAGGCCCCCTAACTTTTTGCCCCCATTTTCCACTTTATGCTGGTGTTTTCCTGACTCTGATGGTGCCCTGGGTACTGCTAACCAGTCCCAGGGCCTGTGCTCTGTGTAAAATGGATATGCAAATTAGGCTAATTATAATTGGCTAAGTTAACCTACCTATAAGTCCCTAGTATATGGTAGGGCATGTAGGTTTAGGGACCACAGCATAGGTGGTGCACACCTAGGTGCATTGCTGAGGTGCCCAGTGTCATTTTAAAAGCAAGCCTGCCTTGCTGCCTGCTTTTAAATTAAAGTTATATGCAAATTCGACTTTGGAATTAAAGGTACTTCCAAAGTCTTAAACTACCTTATTTTTACATATAAGTCACCCCTAAGGTGTGCCCTATGTGCCCCTAGGGCTGGGTGCCATGTAACTATAAGCAGGGACTTTATAAAAATAGATTTATAAGCCCTGGTGAGGTAAAAACAGCCAAATTCGTTTTTCCCTCATTGAAGTAAATGGCCTTCATAGGCTAGAATGGGCAGACTTTATTTTAAATTTTAAAGTCTCCTTAAATGTTACATACCAAGAATTTGGTATCAAATTGATTGTTATAATAAATCCCACAACTTCCAGTTGTTGGATTTAATATAACTAGTGCAGGTAAAAAGTTTAGACTTTACCTAAAAAGTTGCCAATTTCAGCTCTGCATTGTTTTTGCTGCTGTGCTCTGATTGGCCAGCCTGCAGCAGCTTCTGCCAGGCTACTTTAATGAGGTGTGAAGTGGCCTGACTTTACACAAAGGAATGTGCTTGGGGGAGAGAATCTCCCCTCAGCAGATGGGGAAGCAGGAAGGGGGAGGGCTGCCAAACTGGTCTTCAAAGGCAGAGAAGGACATCTGGAGCACCCAGCAACACCCCCACATCCTGCAACCCCAGACAGCTAGGTGCCCCCTTGATTAGATTAGGAGAGGGCAGGAGAGGGGTGTGTTTATGATTTTTAGCCACACCAGTGGGTGGGCTCAGCCAGATCTCTCCTCTAAAAATCAGATTCATCCATTTTGGATTTTTAGAGACTGTTGCCTTCTGGGATGGATTTTTGCCACACTTCCCAGGAAGTGGTCATCACAGGGGGACGACCCTGTCCCTGATTGGAGGACCAGGGCCCCCCTGCTTTTCACCCAGGAGCAAGGATAAAACTGGCAGACCTGCACCCACGCCTCAGATCCCCACCAAATTTCAAGAAGAAAGAACTACAAGGAGAAGAAGGACTGCCCTGCTGGACCCCTGGCCTGCACCTGGACCCTGCACTCAGAAAGACTGCACCAGCTGCACACTTGGGCTTCACCACAAGAAGGACTTTGCCTGGCTTCCACTGGTTCAAGGAGGGACTCCCTGTTTGCTACAGGTGAAAAATTGCTAACCAGAGTCCCCTGCACCAACTCCTGAAAAAGTGACCAGCTGACCACTGTCCAGTGGCCAAAAAGGAGTTTGCGCCAGGTGCATTCTGGGAGTTGAAGTCCGCACTTCCCAAGGACCATCACAGAACTTCTGGACCCTTGGGGTGAGCTGTGGACCCCAAAAGAACCTTAAAAGAACATCTGGGTGAAGCCCCAGAAGTTTGGAAAAGATTGGAGAAATTTTGGAAAAAAGCTCCATAAAGTGACCGACCCGACGCAGAAATTCTAGCCGGCTTGCCTCAACCGCGACCCGGCCTGACTTCGTGGTTCGTCCCGGTAAAGAAAAACATCCAAAAAAGAGACTAAGTCCGAACGTAAAAAGTTGACCGGGACCTTCCAGCCATCGTATCCGAGAAGGGCTCCACGGACGTCGGATCAAGATCCAGGTTTACCCCGGTCGAAGGATTTTCATCTCGAAAAAACGACTAAGTCCGAAGGTAAAAATCACCACCGAGGAAACCGACTTCGCGTATCCGGACAAGGGCTCCAGGAGGTCGGATCCAACTGGCAGGTTCGTCCCGGTGAAGAAAAACTTCAAAATAAAGACTAAGTCAGAAGGTAACTTTTTAACCGAGGCTTCCCGCGACCTGTAGCCGAGCAGGGCTCCATCGCGGTCGGCCTGAAAGTTTGACTTTGTCCCGGTCCTGGTGCAACCAGATGACCCGATTGGCGCTTTTTGTTTCTATGCGCTAGAAAATAATAATACTTTAAAAATTCATATCTCCGGTTCCCCTGAACCGATTTTAATCGTTTTTGTGTCATTTTAAAGATAAAAATATAAGCTATTTTTATAAATTGGTTTTGGATTTTTAAACTGTTTCCTGTGTTTTATTTAATTACTGTTTTGTGATATTTGAATGCTTTACACTTTGTCTCCTAAGTTAAGCCTTGACGCTCGATGCCAAGCTACCAAGGGTAGAGCTGGGATTAATTTACTGAGACCTAACTGTACTTTTGTGGAGGTTTGTGGCTTGTTGCTAGGTGTAGGTACCTACCTGCCCTACCAATAACCCATTTTCCAACACCTGGGTACTTAGGTACCATATACTAGGGACTTAAAATAGGTGTCCACTGTGCCAATTGAAATTGGTAAATGAAGTCACTAGCCTACAATGACAAATCTGAAAGCAGAGAGAGCATAAGCACTGAGGTTCTGATTAGCAGAGCGTCAGTGACACAGTCAAACACTATACACACCACACACACTAGGCCATAAAGTATGAGCACTGGGGTCTTGACCAGCAGGAGCCCAGTGAGACAGACAAAAACACACTGACATACATGTAAAAATGGGGGTAACATACCAAGAAAGATGGTACTTTCCTACAGTACTGTACCTCCCATTCCTCTACGATCCTGTAGTAAGGTGGTAGGAGTGAGCTAGCCTTCGTTTGAAAAAGTTCTCCCTCTTAGGTCTAGACCCATTTACAATGTATGTGTGAATGGCATTATCCCGAATGCAGCTTCCACTTGTGGCCTGCCATTGGGGTCTGTGACTATAAGCAGACATCTATCCAATTGTGCATTTCTCTGCCTTGGTGTGAGGGGTGCAGTTTATGTAGTAATTGAAGGGAAGATTTTGAATGCTGATTGACGTTTGGTACTTTTGTTACTGAACAGCTCTTCTAGGATAACTGTAGCAGGCAGAGAGGAGAAAAAAGAAAGGAGAAAGGAGAGAGAGATAGACAGAGAGAGAGAAATGGATGAATGGAGAGAGGTAGAGGGGAGCAAGAGGGTGGAACTGTTTTGATCATTTTTGCCAGAGCTCTAGACCTCTGTGCTCTTGTCACTGGGGCTCAGCTGAATCAGGATTCACCAAGCACCAATGTATGAAACTCCACTGATTTGCTTTGTTTGCTCCGCTTTATTGATCATGCATATTGTAGGTGCACTTCCCCAAAACGTTCAGCCACACACGAACACAGACTGCCACACCTAAAAACACACTAACACAAAGTCCAACAGATATACAACCAACTCACAGGCATCAATCAACACAGATCAACAGCTGTACATAACATTGAACAGGTGATCTGACAACAAACGAGGAAAAAAATATTTTTTGGCCAAAATTTTGTGTCAAGAATATCGAGGACAAAAATATTGTGAAGGTAAGTTTCTATAGGTAAGCAATGTTTTAGTACACATAACTCTCTCTCGCTCTATATATATATATATATATATATATATTATATATATATATATATATATATATCTTCAAGGTACATAGATGTTTTAAGAATAGTAAATCTATACTTACCTATTTGCACTTATGTTCTGGATATTTTGGTCATCGATATTTTTGACAAGAAATTCTGTCCACATGTATTCCAAGTCAGTACAAGTTGATTTGTATAAGAGGGCACTACTGCTCAAAGATGATGTAATGGTAGACAGTGTATTGGAAATGTAGCTGTGGTCAGACAAAAATGTGGAAAATAATGAAGTAACATATAACCTAAGCTACTGGCACCTGTCATTTTGGAAGACTAAGATTTTTTAGTCTGACTAATGTAGTTGAGAGTTTTCTTTAAAAGACGGGAACCTATTTTTGTGTACGATTTTTATTTACAATGCCTTGCTCAGTAGAGACCTACATAACACACTTACTGGAAACTCAGATACTGGCACAAAGATTTAAGAGATCCCATGTGTGACACAATCAGTCACTCTTCAGCATTTGGCAGTAAGTATTTGCTGAGGTTCCTGAGGTTTAGAAACTGATTCATGTAATAAAAGCAATGCTATATGTCCAATAAAATATTTGGAGGCTAAAATGTAAGAACTTGCTGAATGTGTCGCAAATGACACAGCGCTCCTCGAAGTAATGCAAAAGGATGAATGAATTGAAAAATAATATATATTTCATATTTATAGTGCAGACAATGTGAAGTGTTTTGCTATGCTGATTTAGTTTTAGATTCAGATTACATTTTCTTGTGTAGTTTTGTAGTAAAGTCTTATATTAACTCAAACTTATCAAAATAATCTTGTAGTTCTACTTTCCAACTAAATATTATCACCTTTGATAATATATGTGAATGCCTCATTAAGTCTCTGAATGTCCAATGCTCTGATTGACGGGCAAAGTCAGTACCTTTTTTCTGTAAATTACCTAGGTATTAGCATAGTACATAGGACAAAGATTCAAGTTTATAACCACAAAATCTTCAGAACTTTGTCCCATGAACATCAAATGGTGTGCAAGTCCCCCAAATCCGAGGATGGGAGTATACCTGATTCAAATTCTCAAGAAATTACTGCACATCCCATTAAATATGGGAGGTGTTAGACTTTTCATCCATGGCGTGGTCTCCCTTAACTTTTTGCCTCTGTTCCTCAGGTTGTTAATGTGTGCTGGACTCTGATTTTGCTGTTTTTGTTACTCTGGGCACTTTACCACTGCTAACCAGTGCTAAAGTGCAAGTGCTCCTTTAGAAAATGTGTATGTGATTGGTTTATCCGTGATTGGCATATTTGATTTACTAGTAAGTCCCTAGTAAAGTGCACTAGAGGTGCCAGGGCCTGTAAATCAAATGCTACTAGTGGGCCTGCAGCACTGGTTGTGCCACCCACATAAGTAGCTCTGTAGTCATGACTCAGACCTGCCATTGCAGTGTCTGTGTGTGCAGTTTTACCTGTAAATTCGACTTGGCAAGTGTACCCACTTGCCAGGCCTAACCCTTCCCTTTTCTTACATGTCAGACACCCCTAAGGTAGGCCCTAGGTAGCCCCGAGGGCAGGGTGCTGTGTATGGTTAAGGTAGGACATATAGGCGGTGATTCTAACCGCGGCGGGCGGCGGTCGCCGCCCGCCATGCGGTTACCGCCAAATGACCGCACCGCGGTCACAAGACCGCGGCGGCCATTCTGGCTTTCCCGCTGTGCTGGCGGGCGACCGCCAAAAGGCCGCCCGCCAGCACAGCGGGAAAGACCCAGCAACGATGAAGCCGGCTCCGAATGGAGCCGGCGGAGTTGCTGGAGTGCGACGGGTGCAGTAGCACCCGTCGCGAATTTCAGTGTCTGCTAGGCAGACACTGAAATTCTTTTTGGGGCCCTCTTACGGGGGCCCCTGCAGTGCCCATGCCATTGGCCCCGCGGCCCCCCCTACCGCCATCCTGTTCCTGGCGGGAGACCCGCCAGGAACAGGATGGCGGTAGGGGGTGTCAGAATCCCCATGGCGGCGGAGCGCGCTCCGCCGCCATGGAGGATTCTCAAGGGCAGCGGAAAGTCGGCGGTACACCGCCGACTTTCCGTTTCTGGCCGCGGCTGAACCGCCGCGGTCAGAATGCCCAGCGGTGCACCGCCAGCCTGTTGGCGGTGCTACCGCGGTCATTCGCCCTGGCGGTTTTTACCGCCAGGGTTAGAATGACCCCCATAGTAATGTGTTTTATATGTCCTGACAGTGAAATATTGCTAAATTTGTTTTTCACTGTTGCAAGGCCTGTCCCTCTCATAGGTTAATATGGGGCTACCTTTAAATCTACCTTTGGGAGCGGATGGACATGTGGAGTTTGGGGTCTCCAAGCTCACAATTTAAAAATACATCTTTTAGTAAAGTTGATTTTGAGATTGTGCGCTTGAAAATGCCACTTTTAGAAAGTGAGCATTTTCTTGCTTATACCATTTCTGTGACTCTGCCTGTTTGTGGATTCCCTGTCTGGGTCAGTTTGACAGTTGGGCTGGTTGCACCTCACACTAGACAGTGACACAAAGGGAGCTGGGATGTAGCCTGCATATCCTGATGAGCCATCTGTGCTAGGAGGGAGGGGAGGAGTGGTCACTCGCACCTGAAAGGGCTGTGCCTGCCCTCACACAATGCAGTCTCCAACCCCCTGGTGAGTGTCTGGGGCCTGGCCTGGGCTAGGCAGGATTTCACATTCCAAAGAGACTTTACTTTGAAGTAGGCCTACTTCAAAGGAGAAACTGGGTATAAGAAGGGCACCCAAATCCACAGACTTGAGAAACACTTCTGGAACCAAGAGGAACCTCTGCCTGGAGAAGAGCTGAATAGCTGAGGAAGAAGTGCTGCCCTGCCTGTGACTGTGCTTTGTGGAGCTTTCCTGCAGTGCTGCTTCTGCCCGAGTAAGAGGGCATAGACTGGACTTTGTGTGCCTTCCATCTTGTGAAGAAATCTCCAAGGGCTTGATTTAGAGCTTGCCTCCTGTTGTTTGAAGTCTCAGGGACAGCAAAGACTTCTCTCTGGCAGCACCTGGAGTCTCTGGAGAGACTCCTGCTCTGACAAGTGGTGCCCTATCCAGTCCCTGGGCCCTTGAAAGGAAAGCTGGTGGAAATCTGAGGAAATCGACTTCGGATGACTTCGAACCGACGCCGCTGCTGAATCGGGTGACACCGCCTGCACCCGACGCCGTGACCTTCGCTGGAACGCAACGCTCTTCGCAGGCCCGACACCGCTGCAACCTCACTGAAGTCCGCGACTCCGTGGAAGTCGCCGCACCACGTCGTGACCGACGCTGCTCAAAGTGCACAGATTCAACGTTTTGCACAGACGCCGCGATCCCCGACTTCGCGCATCGGCTTGTTTTCACTCTTCACCAAAGGTACTGTACTTGGGGGTCTACGCGACTCCGTGTCCAGTGCCGCTGGTGTCGGCTTGTTGGGAACGACTCCGTCACAATGCCGTGTTAACACCTCATCAAAGCATTTTTGTTTCTAAGCGCTATTTTTGAGTTTAATCTTTAAAAATTCATAACTTGACTTGTGTATGTTGGATTTTTGTCGTTTTGGTCTTGTTTTGTTTAGATAAATATTTCCTATTTTTCTAAACTGGTGTTGTGTCATTTTGTAGTGTTTTCATTAAGTTACTGTTTGTGTTGGTACAAATACTTTACACCTAGCACTCTGAAGTTAATCCTACTGCTCTGCCAAGCTACCAAGGGGGTAAGCAGGGGTTAGCTGAGGGTGATTCTCTTTTACCCTGACTAGAGTGAGGGTCCTTGCTTGAACAGGGGGTAACCTGACTGTCAACCAAAGACCCCATTTCTAACAGGAGGTCATTAAATGAAGGCGCAGTGCAAACTAGGCTCAAACGTATTTACTTGTCTACAATGTCTCAATGTTCTGTTGACAATCCAAAAAAGGAAAAAAAAACATTATCTCAAACATCGGCACAGATCACAAGACATTCTGGAGTATATTTATGAGGTTGTAGCACAGTGCAGGAGGTCACCTTGCTGTGCTACAGAGAACGGGCAGGAATATGCTGTATTTCCGAGTATATGGTGCATTCCTGTCTTTGTTTCAGCACTGGCTCCATTTTAGCTGCCTAGACACAACACAGGCACCCTTTCACCAGTGTGCAACATCTTGCACAATAACTATCCCCTGAGGCATTTGCCTCTTTATATGTGTGCTGCAGAAAGCAGCACACATAGAAAGAGCTACAAACAAGGAGAAATAAAGATATTTCTACTTGTTACACCTCACCTGGAAAGGCATTGCATTTTGACACATTCTCAGGTCTACAACTTCTGGTACATCTGGGAATGTGTCAAAATTCATGGATGTTGCATGGGTACATCCTCATAACACCCATGGAACGCCTCCCTGAGGCAGAATAACGCAACACAATGATTTGTGCTGCATTGCATTACTCCAGATTTATGAAGCCACATGAGGCCACAGAAGGTGGCCTTGCATGGATTCATAAATCACATGTTTGGGTTGCATTGCAATTGCACCACTGTGTGTGGTGGAGGTGTGGTGCAACTGAGCTCATAAATATGGCCCCCTATTTCTAAATCTATGCAACAAGGACAGAATAAGTGCAAACTAAAAATTGATTTGTGACTTTATTTGAGTCCAGTCCTGCATTTTCAGAGTGCTTCTCACAACTTTAAAACACACTTCAGAAATTCTTCATCCAAAAGGGACAACATATCTGCTTTATATTCAAGCTAAAACAATGTAAATTATTTTTTGTTCTTTTCAGTGTTTACATTTCGAACAAACAGTTATCTTACTAAACAATATTGCCTCCTCCAGCCCTTATTCAATGTTGGCTGCTCGTTCCCATCTTCTATGATTCAATAGGTTCTGTTTACTTATAATATGGGCATTAAAAGAGTTGTAATGGAACCTGCAAAAGGTGAGACTCATGCCCATTTTTTTTTACGAAGGACATTTTCCATTTTATGTGCCCAGGGTTTTGTCTAAGAATACCTAATGCTGATAAAATTATGTAGATTATGTGAGGATGAGAGAAAAACTATACCCCCTTTGTTATTTGGAAGTATGATGATACATGATCTTTGGGAGAATATATGTGTCTGCAGATTTATGTTGATTGTAGAGTAATGTGATCTACTATAAGCCTTCCCTACAGCAACTGCGTAATTTGACATTAGAAAATACTGAGTGCCACCATGGGGCTAGTCCAAGGTATTCAGGGATGGCCTGGCCTAGCAGTTTAGACTGACTTGTTTCCACTGGACCAGGGTCTAGTCTGATTTGCATATGGCAGGGCCCAAACTGAGGCTGCCTGGTGTGCAAAATAACAATGGACTGGAATGCCTCCCTTAGTAATTACCATTGGCTTAGATTAATTCAAACATTCTATCCATCACTTTTTTGGATGTCACCATAAGTGGTATGGATATACACAGATTTGGGTCCTGTGCATACTGTATCATTGGAATCAAGCTATACCTGCCTGACGAGCCTTAACCAGCCTTGGGCTGTTTGTTTTCTGGTTCAAGGGGGACCTGGTCAGGCAGTTCAGGCTAGACTGTTTCCATTGGAGTAGCATCAAGACTAATTTGCACCTGTCTAGGTTCAAACTGAAGTGGCATGGTGTGCAAAATACCAATGTACTTGGATGAAGCCCTGAGTAATTGTGAGTGACAGAGTTTAATCCAAGCTTCCCACTCTTTTATACACCAGGAAACTAGATATGATATTCATTGAATTCCCTATTTTCAGTGTTCTGTTTTTCATGTTAAGTATGCATTTTTATGTTGTTTTAAACAAAATACCAGAGAAGTGACTCATTGAAATATTAAGAGGGAATGGGTCATCTAACCCAATAGATTTCTGTGACAAGTGACTCTCTTTCAAGGAGTGCTCATATTAAAAAATGAATGTTATACAACCGATATTGGGCAGAAACTAAACGATATATCTGACAGAGGATACTGGCAGTTCAATGCATCACTGATGGGGTTGAACTACTGTTGCATCACATCCGGAGTATTTGAACTCACCAGAGAGGAGAGGAAGGCAGACAGAAGCATATGAATGATTGTTGCTTGGAAACCTGGCCCACAGTCGAAGAAGAGCGAAGCCTGAATCACAGGACTTGAGGATAGCAACCCCACTCCCGAAGGAGACGTGCAGAAGTGATGAACGTTTCACAGTAAAGGAAAAGACCAACAGATGAGTGGAAGGAAGCCACCCATTGGGGGGTGAATTAAGAGCAGTGTCTGAGGAGGGCTAGAAAGATGATGAGGGGTGGAGTTTCCCAGCAACAGACCGGGATCCTGGATCTATCCTACTGTAATTCCACGGTGCAAGCACAGGGTATAAACAGGCAAGTGGTGAAGGCCTCTCTAATCACAGTTTTATTGCACACAGCTTCCTGTTGGGAAAGGTGGACACTGTGGCCAATAATGAAGGGGAAGAAAGGTGAATATTGTATGGGCAGGCACTTAATGATGGGTGGAATAAGTTGTCAACTTCCAATTACTCATTTCCCCAAGCGCAAGATGCATATTTCCCTTTTAGTAAATATTGAGATAGTAAGCAGATGCAGAAGGGCATTCCAAAATCATTTATAAAGTACACTAGGCAAAGTTTTAGAAACACGTTTTTTAATTTAATATTTGAATTTACATTTTACACAGAGTAAGAAAGGGCATATATTAATATGAGTAAGAAAAGCAACTAAAATAATACGTTTTTTTTCTTTTCATGATATATATATTTTACTCATGATACTCAAATTATTCTATGTGTTTTTCCTTTCTGTATGTACATAAAATAGCAAGCTGTCTCCCAAATATTATCGAAAATTTACAATTGAACAATGAATGTAAAAAATCACCTTTTTCACACTGACATAACAAACATATTAAGTCATGCGAATTTGAACACTTATTGTGTGTAACAGTCTACTATAAACCAAAAAGACTGGGAAATATTAGAAAACTTAGAATTAATTTGAAACCAGGCCTCAGGCTCACCAGACCATGTCAATGGAGTCAATGATCCTTCCAGACTGTCAGCCCTCTTATGAGATCCCCGCTTGACTGGCAAAGATATATACTGAATCAACAACAACGCACACAGCCACAAGGAGCTCTTCAACGTTGTGAAGGAACTCTCCAACCCCAGCTCCAACGTCAATAACATCCCGCCATCCCAAGACCTCTGCGACTCCCTAGCCTCCTACTTCCACTGCAAGATTGCAGACATCCACGACAGCTTCAGCACCCAGACCCCACTGGCAACCACCAACATCACAGATTCACCTCTGACCAACTTCCTGCTCTCCTGGACCCCTATCAACGACAACGACACCATCGAAATCATGAACACCATTCACTCCGGCTCTTCATCTGATCCCTGTCCTCACCACATCCTCAACAAAGCAAGCTCTGTCATCGCACCCCCAACTACAGAAGATCATCTCCTTCGAGTCCGCCACCTTCCCAGAGAGCTGGAAACACACCGAGATCAACGCCCTCCTCAAAAAACCCAAAGCGGACCCAAAGGACCTTAAGAACTTCCGGCCTATCTCCCTGCTCCCCTTCCTGGCAAAAGTAATCGAGAAGGATGTCAACAGACAACCAACCTGCTTCCTGGAGAACTGCACCCTGCACCCTTCCCAATCTGAATCCCGCAGCCACAACAGAACTGAAACCGCCCTCATCGCTGCCACCGACGACATCAGAACCATACTGGACAGTGGCAAAACCACGCCCTCATTCTCCTGGACCTCTCGCCCGCGTATAACACCGTCTGACACCATACTCTACGCTCACTCCTCAGCAATGCTGGAATCCACAACAGAGCCCTGGACTGAGTCGCCTCCTTTCTCACCAGCAGAACCCAGAGAGTTCTCCTCCCCCCATTCCCCTCAGAGGCAACCAAAATCATCAGTGTACCCCAGAGTTCGTCCCTCAGTTCGACCCTCTCCAACGTCTACATGGCCTCGCTCGCTAACATGGCCCGATCCCACAACCTCAAAATCATCTCATATGCTGACGACACCCAGCTGATCCTCTCCCTCACCAAGGCCTCCGCCAAGACCAACCTCCACGAAGAAATGAAGGCCTCCTCCAAATGGATGAAGAGCAGCTGCCTGAAACTCAATTCCGACAAGATGGAAGTCCTCATCTTCGGCTCCACCCCCTCCGCATGGGATGACTCCTGGTGGCCTGCCACTCTCGGAACTGCACCGACTCCCACTGACCACGCACGCAAACTAGGATTCATCTTGGACCCCTCCCTATCCGTGATCCAGCAAGTCAACGCCATCTCCTCCTGCTTCAACACCCGCTGCATGCTCTGAAAGATTTACAAATGGATAGCCACCGAAACCAGAAGTACAGTCACCTAAGCCCTTGTAAGCAGCAAACTGGACTACGGCAATGCCCTCTACGCAGGACCCATGGCCAAACTCCAGATGAGGCTGCAACGCATCCAGAACGCCTCCGCATGCCTCATCCTGAACATCCCCTGCCACTGACACATCACAGACCACCTGAAAAACCTGAACTGGCTCCCAGTCAACAAGAGAATCACTTTCAAACTCCTCACCCACGCTCACAAAGCACTTCACAGCACCAGACCAGAATACCTGAACAGACGACTCTACTTCTACACCCCAACCTGGCATCTCTGCTCCGCCGCCCTCGCCCTCGCAACCGTCCCACACATCCAGAGAACTAGAACCGTCGGTAGATCATTCTTGCACCTCGACGCCAAAACGTGGAACACTCTTCCCACCCACCTGCGCCAGACCAAATACCTCCCTACCTTCAGGAAACTTCTCAAGACCTGGCTGTTCGAGCAGTAGCACCACTTCCTCCCCCATTCACCCCCTCCCCTCCTCAGCACCTTGAGACCCTCACGGGTGAGTAGTGCGCTTTACAAATTCCTGATTGATTGATTGATTGATTGAGTGCTTACAGAGCAAACGCTGGTATAGCAGATGGTCTGAAGCAGGTACCACTAAGCACATTTTTTTTATTTTGAAAAACAAATTCCCAGATTGTCTTTGATTTTCAGGAACAATAAAATGATTGTCCAAATGTGCAGTTCTCTTCTTGCAGGTTGGGGTCATTGTTTGACTTCCCTGCATTGGATTGGAATGCTTAGCAGGGCAGGGATATAGTGATGGTTGAGGGCAGAACAGGCCAACCTTCATTATGACTGGTCAGGCTTGAGGTGAACTGTCTGAAAGGGCAGGGGTTTCACTGACGAATTCGGCTGAGGCTCCACCTGTAGAAACCCTGTGATCCTGTTAACTCTTAATAAGGGCAGGTGCCTTGATTTCAGTACGGAGGTCATCCAATTTTGTGAAATAGTTCTCTTAGCCCAGACCTGCTTTACTAGCTATTACCATCATTCTACAATGCTGCATTTGTTGATTATGTCAGCTGGATGCTTGAGATATGTTTTGACATCATCTCCTGGTTGGCCCTTTAAAACATATTTAGATACTTTAAAGGAAGCAAACAAATCCTGCACACAATATTAGGAGACATCATCATCTTAATTGTACCATGTACCCAACATGAGAGGTATATAGCTGACCAAGTTTCAATAAAACTAAGATATTTTATGTATGTAGGACAGACTTAAAGTTACTACTGTCAAACTTATACCTAACACATAAATTATTAAGCGGAAATGTATTTTCTTTTTTAAGAATTGCGCTGATAGCCACATGTATTTGAATATAAATGATCATTTTGGAAAGTGGATTTTTATTTGGGTTGCTTGCCTTTACTCAAGGAATAATAACATATCTTGCCAAGGTGAACCCTCAAGGCCACTAAATTAACCTGAGCGCAACCCCCTAGTAGCTATTGCATAGACAGGCCTAACTTAGGGCAATGTGTAAAGTATTTATCCAGTAAAAAAAACACAAAAAAATTGAAAATTCCAAGTATTAGAAATCCTACAGTAAATGAGAAAATTAGCACAAAATATAACGAATAAAAGAACATCAAATAACAAGAATCCAATAAGAGAAAATGGAGATACATATTTTTAAAGTTGTAAATAAAAATACTACAAACATTTACTATAGAAGAGATAGACTTGGACCCTGGTGTGATTTCACACTGACTGAGATGGAGCTGGGGTCGGTTTAACCAGGCGGGCTCTTTCTGGTCAAAGATTTTCCCTTTTATTCAAAAATGTTTCTAAGTTGAAATTCAGAACTGAACTTTTTAACTTTTTTTAATAAAAGCATTGAAATTTCGTCAAAGCCCAATGCATAATGGGACTTTGCCTTTTTATGAGAAGAAAAATCTGCTCTGAGCAAGAGGCTGATGAAACTGTAGCTGCTGATATGAAAACAAGCCAAGGATACTTGAAGCTGATTGGTCCCTCTGGCACGCTGGGGTTTTGGAGATTTCTCACTCAAGATTTTCTTAGTCCCATCATAGTATGGGACTTTGGGCCAGATTGAGATGTTGGTGGATGGGTTACTCCATCACAAAGGTGATGGCTATCCCATCCACTGAAGTCTAAATCTCATACAAAATAATGGGATTTAGATTTTGCCAGACATAATATCTGTCACCATTGTGACAGAGTAACCTGTCCGCCAACATCTAAATCTAGACCCATATCTTTTTTCTAGGATGTCGGGATCTTTGAGCAGGATAAAGCTGAAATCCAATCCAATGCTGTGGAACTGCAGATCAAATACTTTTTCCAGTGGGCCCCACTGAGGCTCTGGAGGAAATGTTTTCAAAAGTCTCCATACTTGGTGCTTAAACAAGTAGTAGAGTACACTATTAAGTTGTCCAGAATCTCATGGGAAGGCATTACAGACTCTCAGGAAGGAAGTCACAGCAAAGCCCGGTCCCAGTCCAGTAGCCAATGGTCAGCAGGAAAATGCAGGGAAAAAGGCCTTCTGCAGCTGATAGTGTCCCTGTAGCTACATAGGAAGCTAGCCAACTGACCCATGAAGTCCACCTCTTCAGCTGCTCCATGGTTCAGGGCTCTGTATAAGCGACAAATAGCAGGTCAAGGCCTCCTCTGATCTTCCAAAGGTCCAGAAAGGGCTCGGAGGTTGGTGCTTTGGGGTGCCACGTCAATATGCCTAGCACCACCTAGTGGGTGGAGGTGACTCCTGGCTCCTCCTTAAACAATGGGGTAAAAATTATGTGGGGCAACCATACTCGCTTTTGCAGCAGTTCCTGTTCGCCCAAGATCAAAAAATCCCACTGTATACCTTATTCCAAAAAATCCTAGATGTGGGAAGACCTTCTCACATTGTGGAGGGCCTGGGCGCCAACCCAGAGGTGTGGACCAGTTGAAGAGTAGTCCTCTCCCCTGTGGTCACTCAAAACTTGTACAGGGGACAGAGTCCCTGTCACCAGGCTTGGGGCCAACTTCACAGGGGAAACAAAAGGCTGCTTCCTCCAGGTCTCCCTTCACACTTACTTGTGAAAGGGCAGATCCACATTCAAGTTCATGACGTTCATGGACCCACTTTAACTGGCCTCTGGGCAAGTTGCAGAAAAACACACAGGCCATTATCTCCCCTCTAGTAGTAGTTTTTATACCTTTTGACAGCTCAAGCTAAGAACAGGTTGGCCAGTTGCTGGAAAGCCAATGAAAATAGCTTCCAGAAACTTTAGGCGGGGAAAGGTAACTTTATAAACATTTCAATTATTTAATATAAAATCATCTTCACCCTTAGAATGGATTTTAATTAAATATAAGCACATTTTTTATGGAGTCTGTAGCTCGTACAGGTCAAATGTTATAGATTTAAGCGCAACATCTATACTTTGACTTTTCCTGGGTGCCAGTTAAATCCTGACCAGTGATAATGTCATGTTAGGCCTAGTCAGTGGGGGGAGCATGGCATATATAATGCCACACATGTTCCACTCATAAATACTACACCCTACCTTTTGGACAGCAAGGTTTGCTAATAGGTGATTGATTCAATATTTGAAATCAGGTTCTCCTACCTGTCAAAAGGGTGATTTTAACCAGTCTATGCAGGAGGGTTCAAGCTGCTGTTCTCAGGCTGCATTGGGTAGGCCTCAAACCATGGTTTTACTACCAGTGTAGTCGATGGCACAACAGGTGCTGCAGCCAAAAGGTAGCATTCAACTCTCCATGCCAGGGGTCTATATGTGCACCATCTACTACGGCCTTTTAGAAAGTTAATTGCACCAATCAGGTTTCAGACAAAACCAGTCTGTTTAAGGGGGGGAACAGGCATTTTACTCGTGTTTTGCAGGTGTAAATTGCACTTAGCTGTAATGTCAGCAACACAGCAGCAGACCTAATGGCAGCACAACCTAGGGGGAAACCACATGAACATATAATATTTCCTCAAACACTCACCAAGAAAATGTCTTCAAGACAATCCTAAAGTTTGCACATATATATTCCATCTGCATAAGCCAAAACCTTAACAGTTTTAGAAAGAAATATATTTTTCCCTAACTTTTGATTTCATCTGTATCTTGCTAAGAATGTTCTAAAAACAAAATATATAATATTTCTTAGGCAACAACTATATTTTGTGTGGTATTCCCCCAGATGTTTGCCTTCTTTTCTTACGGAACCCATTTTTATTGGCCAAAGGAAGTCGCACATTTTATACCTGCTAACCAGTGGTAAAATACTTGTTCTATTCATTGTAGCATACTAAAATTGGCATACACCTAATTGACACATTTAATTTACTTATAGTTCCCTAGTATATGTGTTAGACCTGACAGCCTTAGGGTGGTCATCCCCCAACTTTTTGCCTGCCTCCCTCCATTTTTCTGAAGTCGTTTTTTTGTGGGTTTTGGGACTCAGCGCTCTTTACCATTGCTGACAAGTGCTCAAGTGTATGTGCTCTCTCCCCTAAATATGGTAATATCGGTCTGTGCCCAATTGACATATTTGATTTACTTGTCAGTCCCTAGTAAAGTGCACTAGAGGGGCCCAGGGCCTGTAAATTGAATGCTACTAGTCGGTCTGCAGCACTGATTGTGCCACCCACATAAGTAGCCCCTAAACCATGTATCAGGCCTGCCATTGCAAGGCCTGTGTTTGCAGTTTCACTGACACTTCGACTTGGCATTTACAACTACTTGCCAAGTCTTAAACTCCCCTTTTTCTACATGTAAGTCACCCCTAAGGTAGGCCCTAGGGATCCCATAAGGTAGGGTGCTATGTAAGTAAAAGGCAGGACAGGTACCCCTGTGTTTTATCTGTCCTGGTAGTGAAAAACTCACAAAATTGTTTCACACTACTGTGAGACCTGCTCCTTTCATAAACTAGCATGCCCTCATATACTTTTAAGTGCCAAATTCTGATCTGGAAGGAGTAGCCCTGTCATGTTTAGTATTGCCAGAATGGTAATAGAAAATCCTGCTTACCAGTGAAGTTGGATTTAGTATTACTCTTTTAGAAATTTGACTGTTAAAAAGTGGGCATTCCTCTGCACTGACTGCCATCTGTGCCTTACAGCCCTGTCTCCAATCCACATCTGGTCTGTGCTGGTTGACAGCTCGCCTTGTGCATTCAACCCAGACAACCGAAAACAGAGGACACATATTCATCTGCATACTGAATGGGTTTCCCTGGACAGGTAGGTTGGTGGGGCTCACTCTTACACTGCAAAGGCCAGTGGCCTGCTCTCACACACAGAGAACTGATAACTTCCCACAGGCATCCTGGCAGTCAGTACTGGGCTGAAAGGGGAACTTGTGCACTTCAAAACCACTCTTTGAAATGTACCCTACTTCAAAGCCATTTTTGTTTATATAAACTGGGTCTTTGACCCCCACAAAATCAAACACTTTTGGACCTACACCTGGATTCTGGATTCTGTCAGAGAGACTGCTTGGCTGTCCAAAGGACTCATCTGGACTGCTTTGCTAAAGGACTCTTTCCTGCTCATTGCCCTGCTGCCTGGTGCTCTTGACTCTGCTGGAAGGACTCTGCCTTCCTCAAAAAGTGCTCTCCAGGGGCTTAAATTGAGCTTGCCTCCTGTTTCTAAAGTCTCAAGGGCAACAAAGAATTCACCCCTTCAGGAAACCCTCATAAGTCATAAAATCGACCCAACGCCTGCAGAAATCAACTCAACGCCTGCCTCGCACCTGGAAAATCACCACACCACCAACAGGAACGACACAGTGTCAGATCCGCAACAGGAAATTGAATAGCACCTGCCTCGTGGCTGAAATGTTGCTGCAACACCTACTGTATCAATGCAGTGCCTGCTCCTCTACCATTGGGTCAAGGATTTTCAATGCATCAACCCTGGGTATCAAAATATCACTGCATCACAGTAAGAAACCAAGGCTGCGGTCGTGAAATTTGACCCACCACCTTGCAGCATGGGAAGAAACAAAGCATTGTCTGTGCCGCACCAGAAAATCTGACGCAACACCTTATTTATTTACACATCTCCTCCTCTGTGGCACCTGTGTGTCGTTATTTTTAATGCATCCTAGGTACTGTGTGATACAAAAATACAGCCTTTGGATTCTAAGGATTTAGATTTTTTTTAACCTTTTAAAAGTGTTATTTCAACTTGTTCTTATTGGATTTTTGTTGTTTTGACCTTATTTTATTCAGATAAATATTATCTATTTTTCTAAACCTGCATGGTGTATTTTTGAGGTGTTTTCACTATGTTACTGTATGAGTTATTGCACAAATACATTGCACATTGACTTCTAAGTTAAGTCTGCCTGATCTATGCCAAGCTACCGGAGGGTGAGCACAGAATAATTTGGGCTGTGTTGTGACTTACCCTGACTAGGATTTGGTCCCTACTTGGAGAAAGGGGTATACCTCTGCCAACTAGAGACCCCATTTCTAACAATATGGTACTGCGGGTGTCTAGGGCCTACAAATTAAATGCTTCAAGTGGGCTGCAGCACTCATTGTTCCACCCACTACATTAGCACTATAAAACGTGTCCAATCCTGCCCTTTTAGCCTGTGTGTGTAGTTTTAAACTGCCATTTTGACTTTTTAACAGGTCTGAACTTTTACATTTTAATACTCATAAGTCACCTCTAATGTAGGCCTAAAGATCCATAGGGCACATGCAATGGCAGTGAAAAACTGATAATGAAAGTTTTAAGTGCAGAAATGCTGGCTCTCCTGTAGGAAAACACTTGGGTATAACACCTAACTATGCTTAGTGTTGGTTTGGGTGCAGCTTGAAAAATGATTCAAGGACTCACCGCAATTCAGGATCCAACCTAATGGTAAAGTAGGATTTTATGTTACTATTTTGAAAATTACTCCTTTATAAAACTGTCAGTGTGCTTTTGCAGAACTTTGCCGTGGGACAACAGAAGGTCAGAATGCAGGGGCTGCGCCATTTCTGCAAAATCAGTACTGTCACACCAAGATACCTGACTAGCTCACAGTGCCTTACTTGCCTTCCTAACCTTACAGAGTGATAAGTAATTGTGGCAACCCAAAAGGCATGACACTCTAGCCCCTCTCTCAGGGAACAGTGGAAAACAGGCCAGTCCTTTTCATACATTTTCTCAGTCATACATATCCATAGCAACAGTAAAGATGACACAATGAAAAAACACAATATATTTATTGCAACTAACATAGTCTATTATGGAGCAAATTAGATGCAATTACAATACAGGCAATAATTATGAAAATCCTGAGCTCTGCTGGAATCCTCGTTTCTAAAAATAAACACTACGGGATCTACCTTATAACGTTAGCTTGATACAGTAAAAAAATCTACTGTGTTATGTCTTTAGGCGCCTGGGAACAATTGCTCAATGGACAGATAACACCACTAGGTACTTGTTGTGCCCACTGAGCTGTTGGAACCCAGGAAAGCGGTGGCACAACAAGTGAAATTGCAGGATATTTCATAACAATGGCATGAAGAAACAATTGTGCAGTGTACAACAATGCAAGACAAAGGGGCTGATTACGAGTGTGGTGGACCGAGGACCTCCATGTTAGCCATGGCTGTCCGATCACCAATGGGCTAGCAGAGCTGGCTGCTGTATTATGAGTTTGGTGGCTGAGCAAATAGAAGACCGCCACCGCCAGGCAGCGCAGACCGCCGCAGTCCCTTGGTAGCACAAACAAGCCAGCGGAGACCAGGTTTCCACTGGACCTATTAAGAGGTCCAACCATCAAATAGCAGAAGGCGGAAACAGCAGTATAAAGGGAGACACTCACCTGCAAACATCTATACATGTTTGGAGCCGCCATGGAGCCATTCCTAAACATCATGCCGCTGCTCCTGCTCACCAAAAGACAACGGAATCAGTGCCAACATGAATGACAGCAACCGTAAATACAAACACCTACCTGTATTATTGATATTAGCAAAAAACTTGTACCTCTAGCAAACACATCACAGTAGGGGGGGACGCTATGGCAGTAGCTGTACCTAACACTCAACACACACACACTCACATACTGCAACACGGACCCCCACATATTCACAACACAAACACTTCAGCCAGCACATACACACTGTATGACAATACTACACATTTACACACAGTTACACAGCACAGGCTCAGAGACACAGAAGGCCACACAATGGGCCTCATTATGTCCCTGGTGGACGGCGCTATTTTGCAGAAAGGTACTGCCAACAGGCTGGCGGCACCTTTCCCCAAAATATGACATTGGCAGTTTGGCTCAAGCCAAGCGGCCAATGTACCACTCCATTTGCCAGCAGCCGTCACAGTCCTCCCTTGGGATTATGACCCCGCCTACTGCCATGGTTTTCGTGCCAATCTTACTTCAATGAAACCCATGGTGTTAGGCACTATCAGTGCCAGGGAATTCCTTCCCTGACACTGATGGGGGTCTTCTCTGCCCCCCTCCATCAACCAGCCCCCCATGACATACACACACCTACACGCACAGACATACACATGCATACACACACGCAAACCCACATTTACCCACGCATGCATACATTCATTTAATGTAATTATTCATTCACACACACATCAACACACACTGACATACATCCTAGTACACACGCATTCACACCACACAACATACACGCACACTCACACCCATTCATGCACACACACATTGCAAACGCCCCACACAAGCATGCACACACACAAAAACAGTCACACACACCCACAACACCTCCTCCCCTGTCGGAGCACGTGACTTACCTGCTTGCAGGGGGTCCTCCGGCAGGAGATGGGGTGCGGCGCTGCTGCCAGCAGCAGCTTCCGCCCGTGGAACACCGCCAGGCCGTATCATGTGTCATGATACGGTCGGCGGCAGTCTACCTTTCAGCCGTCTGCCACCATGACCATAGTGGAATTCCGCCAGCCTTCTCGGGGAAGTCCGGCTACGGTCATAATATGGCAGATGGTAGGTAGCCACGGTAACGGTCTTTTGGCAGCCGTCGCCATGGCGGTAGGCGCCATGTACCTCCATTGTCATAATGAGGGCAAATATTCACACACACAGCAACAACAACACAACTACTGCACATATACAAATGCATTTCACACACACACACCCAGCACTGGCCAGATTTTGGCCCAACATACAACACACATACACATGCATGTGCCATGGCACACTCATAACACCACCAACATCAATTTCTGCACACCTGGGATGGGAACATCGGGACCATACATGGAAGGAGGCTACACTGGGACACATATAGCTGTTGAACAGGGCTACAAACAACATGTGCACAGGGATTGTCCCCAAATGATTCTCAGGGACAAGCAATACCAATACCATTTGTCTTGTGCAGTCACACAAGCGGTAAGAGAAAGGCAACAAAGCACACACAACTCACACTCAATGGGACATACCCCTACACCAACCAGCTGCAAGGGACACACACCTAAATAAACATATGTACATTCAAATACAAAGCAAAGTAGCACAACTCAAAACACTCCATGGCTGCAATGACAAAACTCAAGAACACACACAGCATATGTAGACAATAGCCATATCAGGGGGAAAAGTCCTGCACCATACATGCCCACATCACATAACACAAAAAGAAACACATACTGTAGGAAAGCACCCTGTTTTTGGCATGTTACCCCCAATTTCTGCCTGATATCAGTGTGTTTGACTGTGTCACTGGGATCCTGCTAACCAGGATCCCAGTGCTTATGCTCTATCTCCCCTAAATGTTGTCACTGTATACTGGTAACCCAGTATTTCACTCAAAATCAGCATACTGACCACCCGTTAGTCCCTAGTATAGTATATGGTACTGAGGTACCCAGGGCATTGGGGTTTCAGGGGAGCCCTATGGGCTGCAGCATTTCTTTTGCCACCCATAGGGAGCCCATGCAAAAGGCTTCTACAGGACGTCCATTGCAGCCTGTGTGAAATGATGCATGCATTTTTTCACAGTAATTTACATTGCACCAGGTAACTCATAAGTCACCCATATACCAGGCCTTCCAACCCTGAAGGCTGTGTGCAGAGTATCTGTGTGTGAGGATACCACTGCACTAGCAGAGGTGTCCCCACATCATCCAGGACCATTTTCGCAGACTTGCAGGGACGGCTTTTATGTGTGCCCTATACATAGGTCACTACCTATGTACAGCTTCACAATGGTAACCCAGAATATGGCCATGTTTGGTATTAAACATGTTGGAATCATACCCCAAGGCTTTTGCAAGAGCATTGGTTGTATGATTCCATGCACTCTGGGGGTTCCTTAGAGGACCCCCAGTCCTGCCATTACAGCCTTCTGAGATTTTCCAGACAGCCCCAGCTGCTGCCACCTCACAGACAGGTTTCTGCCCTCCTGTTGCTTGAGCAGCTCAAGCCCAGGACGACAGAACAAAGGATTTCCTTTCAGAGAGGGATGTTACACCATCTCCCCTTGTAAATAGGTGTTGCAGAGGGGTAGCCTTCCAGAGCCCCTGGAAATGCTTTGAAGGGCATGGATGGTGCACTCCTAGCATAATCCAGTCTACACTGGTTCAGGGACCCCCAGTTCCTGCTCTGACATGAAACTGGACAAAGGAAAGCGGAGTGACCACTCCCCTGTCCATCACCACCCCAGGGGTGGTGCTCAGAGCTCCCCTAGAGGGTCCCTGGATTTTGTCATCTTGGATTTCAAGATGGTAGGGAACTCTGGAAGCATCTGAGTGGCCAGTGCCAGCAGGTGACGTCAGAGCCCTCCCCTGATAGGTGCCCACCTGTGTAGGTGACCAATCCCCCTTTCAGGGCTATTTGGGGTCTCTCCTCTGGGTTTTTCCTCAGATTCAGACTGCAAGAATCCAGCAGGAATCCTCAGCATCCTTTACTTCACCTTCTTCCAAAGAAACTGCATCTGGACCCTACAGGAACTCTACAACTGCAACAAAGAAGCATAGACGACTTATGCAACATTGTGTCTTCAGCTCCTGCCAGTAACTGCACCTCTTTCCCAGTTGTGCATCCTCAGAGGACAGCCAGTCTTCAGCCTGCATCAGAAGAATGAAGGAATCTCCCTTGGAGTGAAGGAGTCACTTCCCTGCTTCAGCAGGCACCCCTCTGCAGAGACGATCGGTGGCTTGGGTCCCCTCTCCTGAAGAAGTGCATGGATTCAGCAACATGGATGGTAGACTAAAGTTGTCCCGACAGTCCTGAAGTCCAGCTGTCCAACTTTCATGGAGGTAAACGCTTGCTTTCCCACCCAAGACAATACCCCCATGCACTGTGTGTTTTACAGTTGCCAAGGATTGTTGGCAACCTTCCAGGAAGTTCTTTGTGCACTGCACATCTCCGTCCCCCAGCACTCATTCCTGTGACTCACAGCCTCCTGTGTGGTTCTCTGGCGGCATGGGATCCCTTTGTGTATTACTGCATGGGCCTCCTTTAGCACCTTCTTAGTCCCCTTGCTGTGGGATTCCTTCACATGCTGCCTGGTCTTCTGAGGGCTCTCTGAGTTGCTGAGAGCCCACTCTGCCTGCCCCTCCTGGCTAGAGGCCACCAGGTCCCTCCTGGTCCCAGGCAATGTCATTTTCCGCTAACCGTGAGCTTTGTGTGTGCCAAGGCTTGTTGGCAGAATCCAGTGTCGCAAATCAGACTGCAATTGTCCATCTGGCATGGGACATCATCTACACCAATCAGGAACCTGCATCCCTCTTCTTGGGTGCAACTTCATCTAGGTTAGCAGGGGCTCCAGTTCTCCCTGGACTCTTCAGTGCTTCATGGACTTGGTCCCCTTCTTCCACAGGTCCTCAGGTCCAGGATTCCATTGTTAGTGTCTTGCAGTCTCTTCTGGTTCTTACAAAATCTTCTATCACATGTTCTTGTGTGCTCTAGGAACATTAGTGTGATTTGCTCCTGCTTTCCTGGCCTCTGGGTTGGGTTCTATTACTTACCTTTGGTGTTTCCTAATACTCCCTGCACCCCTCTACACACTACACTTGCCTACATGGGAAACCGACTTTCACATTCCAATACTTTAGTATATGGTTTGCGTTCCCCCGGGCCCATTTCTAACTTATGTGATTTTCACTCTTTGCACTGTTTTATAACTTTGTTTACAGCTAATTCTGCATTCTAGTGTAACTACTCTGTATATGACTTACCTCCTAAGGGAGTATAGTTAGGCCCTCATTCTGACCTTGGCGGTCGGCGGAGAGGCGGCGGTCGGACCGCGAACAGACCGGCGGTCCAAAAAATGGCATTCTGACCGCGGCGGTCACCGCCGCGATCGACCGCCACTTCCCCACTCCGACAGCCATGGCGGTCATGACCGACGGGCTGGAGTCTGCGCACTCCGGTCCGGCGGTCGACCCAAGACCGCCAACGGTATCATGACCCTGCTTACCGCCGCGGTTTCTGGCGGTTGGGAACCGCCATGCGAACCATGGCGGTAGTCACTATCGGGGCCAGGGAATTCCTTCCCTGGCACTGATAGGGGTCTCCCCCACCCCCCACTGCCCCCCCGAGTCCTCCCCCCACACCCTCCACCCCCCTGCCACCCCCCAGAGGTGGTACGAACCCCCTCCCCACCCCCACCCCGACATGCACATACACGCACCCCGACATGCACACACCCCCAACATGCACATATACACACCCCCTACACACACACATACACAACGGGGACACATACCCGCACACATACATGCCGACATGCACACCCGCCGAACTACACACATTGCCCATAGGCACAGCAGCACTCCCCGCCCGCATGCACGCACTCACACACCCCCTCTACACACTCACACGCACACCCCCATGCACGCACACATCACACAACACCCCCCCACCCCCTCCCCTCACGGACGATCAACTTACCTTGTGGCTTGGTCCTCCGGGAGGCGACAGGAGCCATGGGGAGGTGACCGCCAACAGAAGACCGCCAACAGAAGACCGCCACACAGAAATGTGGGTCGTAATTCTGTGGGCGGTGTTCTGCTGGCATGGCGGTGGAGGTTGACCAGTCTCCACTTTCCCGCCGACCGCCAGTGTGGCTGCTGGCGGTTTTCCGGCGGAACGCTCCCAGCGGTCGGAATGCGCACAGCGGCATACCGCCGCGGTCGGCGGTCTTCACCGCGGCGGTAACTCGGCGGTCTTGCGAAAAGACCGCCAAGGTCAGAATGACCCCCTTAGTCTCTAAAGTATTTTTGGCATTTGTGTCACCAAAAAAAAGTACCTTTATTTTTGTAACACTAAGGGGGTCATTCTGACCCTGGCGGTAAAATCCGCCAGGGCCAACGACCGCGGGAGCACCGCCAACAGGCTGGCGGTGCTCCCATGGGCATTCTGACCGCGGCGGTACAGCCGCGGTCAGAAATGGAAAACCGGCGGTGTACCGCCGGTTTCCCGCTGCCCTGGGGAATCCTCCTGCGCCGCCATGGGGATTCTGACCCCCATACCGCCATCCTGTTCCTGGCGGTTTTGGCTGCCAGGAACAGAATGGCGGTATGGGGTGTCTTGGGGCCCCTGGGGGCCCCTGCAGTGCCCATGCCAATGGCATGGGCACTGCAGGGGCCCCCGTAACAGGGCCCCACAAAGATTTTCAGTGTCTGCCATGCAGACACTGAAAATCGCGCCAGGTGCAACTGCACCCGTCGCACCCCTTCCACTCCGCCGGCTCCATTCGGAGCCGGCATCCTCACGCCAGCCCAGCGGGAAACCCAGAATACCCACGGCGGTCTTTTGACCGCGCAGCGGTATTCTGGCGGTTCCAGCCAGGCCGGCGGCTTCCGCCGCCGGCCGGGGTCAGAATGACTCCCTAAGTATTTTTTCATGTGTGTGAGTAATGTGTGACTACAGTGGTATTGCAGGAGCTTTGCACGCCTCCTAGTTAGGCCTTGGCTGCTTATCCACACTACCTCTAGACAGCCTGGCTTCTAGACACTGACTACATTTCACTAATAAGGGATAACTGGACCTGGTATAAGATGTAAGTACCTTAGGTACCCACTACAAACATGGCCAGCCTCCTACACATACAACAAACACACCACTATGCCACAACATCAACATTCAATCTACATACAGATACCCATCACACAACACACACCCTTCCCTTGGGGGACAACAGCACTGCACACAATCTCACATACTGCAAAAAAAACACAACATGGAGCAGCAAGCAGCCCAAACACACACAACTACAGGCACACAACCAATGTTACTCAGGAACAACAGAAAGATAGGGAAGGAAATGCAAGACAAAGGTGTAAACAACAAACCAACAACTTGTTGGCTTTATTATAAAATAATGTCTCACAACCAAGGTCCAAGGCCATAGGCCGCACAAAAAAGCCTTGGGCCAAGAGGCACATTGTTGAACCCCTTCTTAACTCCTGACTGCCATGTAACCTCCACAGGTAGTGGCATCAAGAGGGCAGGCACTATCAAAGTTGAACAGCAGGTGTGAGGGGTTGGGTTTGAGCTTGGGAGGGGAGTTTGGGCTTGGGATGGGGAGCCTTCTTGGGGTGTGGACTTCTTCTTGGTGTGGGGAGGGGCATGAATGCTTGCAAGGGGGTAGGGAGGCCTTAGAGGTGGAAAGGCTGGCCTTTGAGAGGGAAACAATCCTCTTGGGGGGGATACTGGGGGTGAACAGGGGTAAGGTCAAACTCACAAAGGAAAACTTTCTTAGACACACGGGGATGGTCATCTGAAAGGGGTTGGGATTTGGAAGTTGAGGGAGTGGTTGTTTGATATGTAGGTGTAGATATCTTGGGTGCATGTTTGTGGGAATTGTGCTTGTGTGTGGTGGGTGTCTGTTGGGTGGGTGAGTGAGGGTGTTTATGTGCTTTGGGCTGAGTGGGTGGTGGTGTGGGGGGATGCCATGGTGTTAGGGTGAGTGTCTGTTGGGGTGGTCACTGCAGGTATGACGGATATGTTGCAAGTAGGTGTGTCTGTGGTTGTGTTGTTGTGGGTGTGGTGACTGGGTTGGATGTCTGAGGGTCTGTTGGGGTGCTGTCAGTGGGTAGCATGGTGTGTGGTGGCTATATCAGTGACTGTTGATGTGGTGTCTGTAGGTGTGCCAGATGTCACGTGTGTGTACTGGAAGTGGGGGGGTGTCAGGGCAAGTTGTGACTGTTGCTGACCCATAGGCAGGATGTTGTTTATGTTAAAGGTAGGACATGCACTAATGTGTTTTATATGTCCTGACAGTAAAATACTGCCAAATTTGGTTTTAAATGTGCAAGGCCTATCTCTCTCACATGGGAGCTGCCTTTAAATATTATTAAAGTTCAGATTCCCTTGGGAGCAGATAGAAATTGGAGTTTAGGGTCTCTGACCGCACAATTTAAAAATACATCTTTTAGTAAAGTTTGTTTTTAGATTGTATGTTAGAAAGTAGACATTTTCTTGCTGAAACCATTCGGTGACTCTGCCTGTTTGTGGATTCCCTGTCTGGATCAGTTTGACAGTTGTGCTGTTTGCACCTCTCCTCTAGACAGTAACACAAAGGGAGCTGGGGTGTGGCCTGCATATCCTGATGAGCCATCTGTGCTGGGACGGAGGGGAGGAGTGGTCACTTATACCTGAATGGGCTGTGCCTGCCCTCACACAATGCATTCTCCAACCCCGTGGTATGTGTTTGGGGCCTGTCCTAGGCAAGACAGGATCTTACAAATAAGAGAGACTTTATTTGAAGTTTGCCTACTTCAAAGGCAGAAAGGGGTATAAGTAGTGGACCTAAAACTCCTGAAAATTAGATCACTTCTGGAGGAACCTCCCCCAAGCAGAAGAGCTGAAGAGCTGAGAAGAATTGCTGCCCCTGCCTGCGACTGTGCTTTGTTGGGTTATCCCCTAGTTGCTGCTTCTGCCTGTGAAAGGGGACATGACTGGACTTCGTTGTGCATTACTGCTTGAGAAGAATCTCCAAGGGCTTGAACTGAGCTTGCCTCCTGTTGTTGAAGTCTCAGGTTCATCAAAGACTTCCCCCTGCCTGCCCTCACACAATGCATTCTCCAACCCCGTGGTATGTGTTTGGGGCCTGTCCTAGGCAAGACAGGATCTTACAAATAAGAGAGACTTTATTTGAAGTTTGCCTACTTCAAAGGCAGAAAGGGGTATAAGTAGTGGACCCAAAACTCCTGAAAATTAGATCATTTCTGGAGGAACCTCCCACAAGCAGAAGAGCTGAAGAGTTGAGAAGAATTTCTGCCCCTGCCTGTGACTGTGCTTTGTTGGGTTATCCCCTAGTTGCTGCTTCTGCCTGTGAAAGGGACATGACTGGACTTCGTTGTGCATTACTGTTTGAGAAGAATCTCCAAGGGCTTGAACTGAGCTTGCCTCCTGTTGTTGAAGTCTCAGGTTCATCAAAGACTTCCCCCTGCCAGCACCTGGACTCTCTGCTGAGACTCCTGTCCTGCCGAGTGGTGCCTTGTCGAGTCCCTGGGCCCTTGAAAGGTGAAGTTGGCAGACAAGAACTGAAAATCCATGCACAGAATGCAGTGCTGGGAAATTTTTGAGGCACCTTCCGCAACACGGCTGATAAATGACGCACTGCTGGCTTTGTGGCTGAAATAGATGCTCCACCTGCATAGCGGCTGGGAGATCGATGCATCGCAGATGGAGAAATGATGTGCAACACCTGCTTACGGAGGCTGATAACAACGCAACCCCACCGCTGTGCAGTGCACTGATACCGTGCGACAGGATTTTCCACGCATCGTCCCTTGGCATCTAAGTCAACCTGATTCTGCGCGGATCTGAGATGCCCCATCCGGAAATCGACTCATCACTCTCTTGCAAGGGAGAAAAACTTACATATTGGCTACCTGCCCGGATAAGGAAACGATGACGACTTCACTTGCGAGTAAGGACTCAACACATCGCTGACTTTTCCTACCCATGCTCGCCCGTTTGGCTTTATTTATGATACTAACCAGGTACTTTGTGTAACAACAGCATTCTCACTGTTTTCTAAGGATTAAGGGCCTGATTCTAACTTTGGAGGATGGTGTTAAACCGTCCCAAAAGTGGCGGATATACCACCTACCATATTACGAGTTCCATAGGATATAATGGACTCGTAATACGGTAGGTGGTATATCCGCCACTTTTGGGACGGTTTAACACCGTCCTCCAAAGTTAGAATCAGGCCCTAAGACTCTTATTCTTTTGAAAATGTATATCTTGACTTGTGTATGTTGAAATTTTGTCATTTTGTTCTTGTTTGATTTAGATGAATATGACCTATTTTCATAAACTGGTGTGTTGTCCATTTTGCAGTGTTTTCACTGTATTACTGTGTGTGTTGGTACAAATACTTTACACACTGTTTCTGAAGTTAATCCTGCCTGCTCGTGTCAAGCTACCAAGTGGGTCAGCGGTGGTTAACTGAGCGTGATTTTCCTTTATCCTCACTAGAGTGAGGGTCCTTGCTTGGACCAGGGGTAATCTGACTGCCAACAAAATACCTCATTTCTAATACCAAGTATGGCATCTGTCTGTGGATGAATCCCTGAGCCCAAACACATGGGATGCAATCACCACTGCAAGTCAGTCCATGATGCACACCAAATGTCAGGTCACAAATCTTCATCAACACACAGGCGCTGTGCACCTATAACCAACAGTCCACATCAAGGGTAAAATGATCATGAAGTGGATCTATTTCCTGGCTTTACCTGTCATGTCCATTGTGGCTACTGCCGTTACACATGACTAATGACATAATATGAGGCATGACTGTATCTTTCTGACAACAAATGATGGTGACATAGTCCAGTCTGGGTCATCACAGTAAATGGACAATTGCAGAGGAACCTTTACAGGACAACAGGACCCAATCAACAAATATGCTAGAGATTCCAGACATCATCCCATCTGCATGGCTCGCACATGCCTACATTTAATGCATAGTTATGTATCCTAGTAGGAATGGAGCACATGCAGGCACATCGGCAACTGGAATGTTGGCTACACTGATGACACATCACCCATGACAGTGCACATTCCCCACTTACCAAGGAAAAGTAGTAGGTTACAGTTGCCAAGATTTTGCCATGAAAGTCAGGTCACATGTATGATGGACACCCATACTGTGAGGCACCAGCACCCAGCATAAAATGAAGAACACTTGCCCATGGGTTTCAGATGCCAACCTACACATATGTCCTGACACATGGAATTTGATCCACATCCTACATACCTTTGGACTGTGACTTTTGGGATGTGTGAACTGTTGGTGAAAACAGAATAGGTAAAGCAGAACATTTGTACACTAAACACAGTCATATGTGTTCCCTACTGTGCAATTGGACTGGGACTTCCCAACAGTTGAGTCCTAGGTCCCAGCTCCAAAAGGATGAGCACACCAGTTGGAAACAAATGCCCCGTCTACACCAATTTGATCCCAGATGATCTGTGGCACAGTTCACATACCACATTGTCTGGGGGAGTACTCTGTTCCTCACTCAATCACCTTGCAAAGGGTCATATATGAATTTGCCTTGTACTCACCCCCTAGTGGCTGCTGTGCTGCCCTCAAATACCCATCCAACTTTGGATTGGCCACTGCCAAAATACAGGCCATTACGGCGGTCATGCTCTGACGGGCACTCTGTCCTCATTGGGAGGACAGCCCAAGATGGGCCTCTGCGGTGTTCTGGGACCAGTGTCTCAGGTCCTCTCATCTGTTTGAACAGTGGGTGCTCACCAGCTGTAGACCCCCAGGGACTGCACCTTCTTGCCGATGGCTCGCCACATCTCCTTTTTCTGATGGGTGTTGACCATGACTGGATGCAATGACAAGACAGCATATTATGTCCACAAGTCCCATACAAAATGCCTGTGTTATATACATGTCAGTGCACCAAGCTATTAACCTCCTGTCTTGACCATCCTGTCAACCTGTGGCACATAGCAGACATTGGACACAGGAACAAGACTACAAACACTCCCCACTAGGATGTCCTACACTCCCCCAGCTCAGGCCCTCCAGTGACCAGGTAGGCCAACTGTGAATTTTATGGGACATGAGCTAGCCATATGACATTGACCAGGAACACATCACACAAAGTAGCAAGTGACATGTAAAGCACCCAGCAAAGAACATACACAAACATCCACTACCTATGAATGTCACCCGCTGCATACAGTCCCCACAGGTGACAGTCAGCCTAAAGACTAACCCATAGCCCTTGGACTGCAATGATGGAGTGACATGTAGAGCGCACAGAGAGTCAAGCCTGTCCACGTGTGGTCATGTGGCAATGAAGATGCAGGCACCTGCTACTCCAGGGAGTGGGGGTTTGTGTGTGACACCAACATTACAATGCACACTTCCACACAAGTGTGTTCACTAAACCTAAAGTACCTTAAGAGAAACATGGCCATGCATTGTACATGTCTTGCTTTATGCCCAACCACAGAGTCAGATATCATGGTACATCAGTTAATAACACACTGTTTGCAGATGCCCAGTGTCCAAAATGCTAGATGAAAGAGACAATAGAGCTGTGGGATTAAGGGACCTGTCAAGATGGCGGGCATGTCTGCCACATATGCAACCGTCACTTCTGGAAGACACCGCAATTGGCCCAAGACATCCACAGGCAGCAATGTTAGCCTATGGCAAAGTCTGTCGCTGTAGCATCCGCCTACCGCAATGACAACTTACGCAAGTGGTTGGGGGCGGCTCCAAATGTCTAGTGGAGTAGGTCAGGCAGCCAGCATTTCAGAGGCATACAATGTAACATAACGCTATTTTAGATGAGTCACAATTGAGAAAATGTTGTCTTGGTGACTTTTGAGTGCTGGCCTTGTCCTGTCATGTAGGTCAATCATTTTAGTGAACAAATTGATATGTGGTCCAGCACATTTGACAACATAACTGGGGCAGAGCCACCACCCCCTCCCCCATGGACATTCCAGCATTTGGGGCATTGAAACACAGTCAGAGGTGCAAGTTAGATGCACATATTGTTGCTGTCCAGATGGAGGATGTGTACACAAATGTCGAAAAGCAAGGGGGTGTTACAAATGTGAAAATGTTAGTCCTGATGAGTGACGTGTATCATTTTTTCAGTGTCTCACATGACATATCACAGTTCGTATATGACATGTATTAAGTAATATGCAAGGGACACAATGAAAGGTGGCCATAACTTCCTTTTTTTCCTATATTTACCCTGGGAGGAGAAGGATCAGACAACCTCCTCTTTCCCACCCACTAACACACTTGCAGGACATGGAAGACAGACATGTTATCCAGTTAATCACCTGGACAGGCAGACAATCGTGGATCTTTGTCATCAGTTGGAGCCAGATCTGATGCCAGCCATCCATCATCCAAATAGCATACCACCCATTGCACAAGTCATGTCAGTGTTGCACTTCCTGGCCACAGGGCCCTTCTAAAATACAGTGGCGCTAACTGCTGGGATGTCCCAGCCTATGTTCAGTCTCGTCTTGAAAGATGTACTCTCAGCAGTGTTGAAACACCTGGACAATTACATCCAGTTTCCTCAACATGAGCATTCTGCCCACGTGAAGGCACACATCCCACATGTTGTGGGAGCCATTGATGGTACCCATGTAGCTTTGTTTCCACCGCATAGCGATGAACAGGTCTATCATAACAGGAAGAACTACCATTCCATCAATATCTAAGTAGTATGTCTGATGGACCTCTACATTTCCCAAGTCTGTACCCTATACCTGGGTTCAGACTATGATGCCTTCATCATGTGGAACAGAGCTACTCCACAGCTGATAACACAACTGTACCCAGAGAGGGCCTAGCTGGATGGTAAGTAACATATGTCAAGTGTGCTTGTATGCTATGCCTGCTGCTAGTGAGATGGTGCTTTGGACTCATGATTGCACACATGTCGCATTGTCTTGCAGGGGACTGACTCTGTATACCCAAACTGTCCCTGGTTGTTGACACTGGTGCAGAACCCAACTACACCAGGGGAAGTCTGCTTCAACAAGACACATGGAAGAACACATCGTGTCATGGAGCGGGCTTTTGTGCTCCTGAAGTCAAGGTTCCGGGCCATTGACAAGACAGGTGGAGCCCTCCTCTACTCACCCACAAAAGTGTGCAAGATCACTGTGGCCTGCTGCATGCTCCACAACCTTGCCCTGGGGAGAAACATCCCATACACCCCTGATGAGGGGGAGCTAGCAGTGCCACTGGGTGAGCCTCCTGAAATGCCAAGTGAGGATGAGTGATGAGGAGGAAGGTGGAGACATGTGGTTAGATCTCATCAATCAATACTTCATTTGAGTGTAAGTATGTGATTTTCTGTGATTAGTGTGACTGCATGGTGTGAGAAAGCAGCCTACCTTTTGGCCTATTTGTGAGTGTGTGTCAGTGTGCTTTTACTGTGTCACTGGGATCCTGCTAGCCAGGACCCCAGTGCTCATAGTCTGTGGCCTTATGTGTGCCTGTGTAGTGCCTAACTGTGTCACTGAAGCTCTGCTAATCAGAACCTCAGTGCTTATGCTCTCTCTGCTTTTAAATTTGTTACTATAGGCCAGTGACTTCATTTACCAATTTCAATTGGCATACTGGACCCCCCTTATAGGTCCCTAGCATATGGTACCTAGGTACCCAGGGCATTTGGGTTCCAGGAGATCAATATGGGCTACAGCATTTCTTTTGCCACCCAATGGGGAGCTCAAACAAACTCTTACACAGGACTGCCATTGCAGCCTGCGTGAAATAGTGCACACACTATTTCACAGCCATTTTCACTGCACTTAAGTAACTTATAAGTCACCTATATGTCTAACCTTCACTTGGTGTAAAGTTACTAAGTGTGAGGGCACCCTTGCACTAGCCAAGGTGCACCCACATAGTAAAGGGCCATTTTCCCGGACTTTCTGAGTGCGAGGACACCATTACACACGTGCACTACATGTAGGTCAATACCTACATGTAGCTTCACAATAGTAACTCCAAATATGGCCATGTAACATGTCTAAGATCATGGAATTGTCCCCCCATTCCAAATCTGGTATTGGGGAGCCGATTCCCTGCATCCTAAGTGCTCCACCATGGACCCCCAGTACTGCCAAACCCGATCTCTGAGGCTTGCACTGCAGCTACAGCTGCTGCCACCTCACAGACAGGGTTCTGCCCTCCTGGGGTCTGGGTATGCTTTGAATGGCACAGATGGTGCCCTCCTTGCATAAACCAGTCTACACCGGTTCAGGTTTAGGGACCCCTTCTCCCCTGCTCTGGCGGGAAACTGGACAAAGGAAAGGGGAGTGACCACTCCCCTGTCCATCACCACCCCAGGGGTGGTGCCCACAGCTCCTCCAGTGTGTCCCAGACCTCAGCCATCTTGCTTTGCAAGTTGTGGGGACACTCTGGAGGGCTCTGAGTGGCCAGTGCCAGCAGGTGACATCAGAAACCCCTCCTGATAGGTCCTTACCTGATAAGGTAGCCAACCCCCCTCTCAGGGCTATTTAGGGTCTCTCCAGTGGGTTCTATGCGGATTGTGCTTGCAAGTTTCCTTCAGGAATCCTCTGCAACAACTTCAGACTTTTCTGACCTTGGATCAACTGCAGCCTGCTCCAAGAAACGCTGTAACTTCAACAAATTGTCTATGTGAGACACTTTTCTTCAGCACCCTCAGCTCCAAGTCAGCAACTGCAACAGTTTCCATGGTGTGCATGCTCTTGGGGACTCCAGAAGGACCGAAGAAATCTCCTGTGGAGTGACGGAGTCAATCCCCTGCTCCAAGCATGCACCTTCCAAGGAGACGACCGGTACCCTGGGACTCCTCTCAAGGCAATGAGCGTGCTCCTAAAAACACAGAGGGTGGACATCATTGACATAGACTGTCCTGCAGTCCTGCTGTCGCAATTTGGAGAAGGTAAGACCTTGTCTTCCCCAAGAACAATGGTACTCCTGTGTATTGTGTCTTCGTCGCCTCCTGAGGCCTCTGTGCTCTCTTTGAAAAATTCCTTTGTGCACAGCCTGGCCCAGGTCCCCAGCACTCCACCCTGTGACGCTCAACTCACTGAGTTGTTCTACAGTGGCGTGGGACCTTCTTTTGTTGTGCTGCATCAACCACATTTTGCACCTCTTTTGAACCTGGATCCTGCAGCTTATGTGGGTGCTGGATTGAATCCTGAGGGCTCTCTAAAGTGCTGAGAGCCCCCTCTTCCTCCTCACATAGAGTTGAGGACCCCAGGTCCCTCCTGGGTCCCTCCAGTGCTATTTTGATGAAAAACACACTTTTGCAGTTGCCAAGGCTTGTTGGTGCCTTCCAACACGAAATCTCATCTGCAACAATTTTCACATTGTGTGACATATTTTGCATTATGCGGGAACCCACTAGCATCTTCCTAGGGTGCATTTCTGCAGTCTTTGACTAACCAGGGGCTCTTCTTTTGCACCCTCTTCTGGGTTGGCAGGGGCACCTGTCCTTCCTGGAACTTCTTTCGACTTCTGGACTTGGTACCCTTCCTTTGCAGATCTTCAGGTCCAATAATCCAGCAGTTTTTCTTTGCAGACTTCCTTGGCTGCTGCAAAATCCCCAAAACGAGGTGTAGTGTGTCCTAAGGAAACATGCAGTACTTTACTCCTGCTTTTCTGGGCTCTTGGGTGGGGTAATTTACTTACCTTTACTGTATTCGTACCCTCCCAGCGATTCAGCACACACTACACTTGTCCTGGGGGGAATTTGTGATTCAGATTCCACTTTTTTAGTATATGGTTTGTGTTGCCCCTAGGCCTATTTTCTCCCATTGCATTCTATTGGATTTCCTGTTGTTTGCATTGTTCTATGACTAATTACTTGTCTAATGTTGGTGTCTAGTGTATATATTGTGTATACTACTTACCTCCAGAAGGAGTATTGTCTCTAAGATATTTTTGGTACTGTGTCACCCAAATAAATACCTTTATTTTTGGTAACACTGAATATTGTCTTCACTTGTGTGTAAGTACTGTGTAACTATAAGTGGTCTTGCATGAGCTTTGCATGGCTCCTAGTTCAGCCTAAGCTGCTCTGCTATAGCTACCTCTATCAGCCTAAGCTGCTAGAACACTACTCCATTTCACTAATAAGGGATAGCTGGACCTGGTATAAGGTGTAGGTACCCAAGGTACCCACTACAAACCAGGCCAGCCTCCTACACATGGGGCACTGTAGGGGTCAGTATTTCTTGAGACATAGGCATGGGCGGAGTTTGTGGAGTTGCGCTACACACAACTCTGCGAAGTGGTAAAAAAACTCCACCGCGCTACATGAGTTCCGCAAACAGCGAGTGCTTTTAGGTTGCGCTGTTTGTACTGATTTTCATCACCTGATGTTTGTCCTGTGCTTAAAATCAGTGCAGATGGCACCACGTGCAGCGCAAGAGGGCACTGGTTCTTTGTTGCCACTCAAGCAGATTTTCTACTTGAGCTGCAGTTTCCTAAACGGGAGCAGAGGTTTTCTCAACTCGAGCGGTAGCGACCATCCGTGACCGCCCGCGTTGAGAAATCTTTCTGGGAGGTGGTCTGAGTAAGATTTTCCTCGCTCACCAACATAACATTGGCAAGCACGAATGAGGAAAAAATCTCTGCTATGCAGAGTTATTTGGAACTCCTCGCTCTGAGTGGAGCACGGAGTGGGAAAAACTCTGCAAACTCCGCAAGCGGAGTGGAGTTCACCGCTTACCCCTAGAAACAACTGAAGTTTGAAATGAGGTTTGTGTCTTATGTATGCCCTTACCTGCCTACACTCCCTTTATGCCACTTATTCCTTCCAGGTCTCTTCACCATGTTATCCTCATGTGGACATTTCAGAGTTGTGTCATTAGCAGTTGGCTGTTGCTGGTCTGACATGAAGTGGAAATGGATTGATCCAGGTACTGTTTGTTGCAGATTTGGGGTGTATGAGTCCTATGGTCAGGCTGCCTGGACAGTGGCAGGACAGGAATCTGAGCTACACAATAGATCTGTTTGACATAGCGTGTTGGTCCAATGGTCTCATATGTGTGATCATGTGGCCTTGTAACATGTCATCCTGTGCAATCCATTCCTTCTACCTTCATATTGTGTTGACTTTGTTCCTATATAACCTGTTAGTGGCTGTTAAAGTGTTTTCTCATTGCAGGCTAGTGTGCCTGTGCCACAACACTGAAACAGGTTTGTGGCACTCTACCAGGTGCTTCCTCATTGTTATAGGAAGGGCCTGGGCTTAGGCTCTGCTGTACTGCTCTCTGTGCCATGGCCTATGTTAATTTGGCAGGCCTGAGACAAAATGCCATTCTCTCTTTGTCTAATCTATGGGACAAGGTCTTTGTTAGAAATGGGGTCTTTGGTAAGCAGTCAGGTTATGCCCTGTCCAAGCAAAGACCCTCACTCTAGTCAGGGTAAGTCACACACAATCCAAATTATCCTGTGCCCACCCTCTGGTAGCTTGGCACTGAGCAGTCAGGCTTAACTTAGAAGGCAATGTGTAAAGTATTTGTGCAATAAATCATGCAATCACACAGTATAACACCACAAAAATGCACCACACAGTGTTTAGAAAAATATATAATATTTATTACAATTTGTTCAATGTTATTACTAAATAAAAATACATTTAAATAATAATAGTTTGAATTAATGTGTTATAACAATATAACATTTTATTAAACTATAAAAACTCCTTAACTATGATAATGTTCAGTATTAATTATGTATTTAATTTTTGTTAAAATAATATAATGTAGGTAAAATGTTTAATTAATTTAATATATAAAGTTTTAAAAAAACGATTAAGATTCAAAAAGTACACGTTGAAATACCACTTAGAAAATGATATTAAGAGTCTTTAATCTTCAAAAAGCAACAAGTGTCTCTTGCAAGCACAAAGTACCTGGTTTGCGTTCAAATTCTCAGCAAGGGACCACAGAGGAGGAGTTTCATGGAAAACAGGGACATGTACATTGATTTTTCCAGCGCACACAGACTATTCGTCATTGAGTTTTCACACAGGGCAGGCTTTGCGTAGATTTCTGGTGCATAGACTGGGATCCTCTTCAGGTTGCAGGGTTTTCGGCCGCCCTGGGGATGATGCGTTGAAATCCTGGGCGCGGAGGATGAAGTCACAGGGGCTGCATCAATCCAGTGGGCGATGCGTGGAAATGTCTGCCGCACAGCAGGCGCTGCATCGATTCCTTTCAGGAAGTTCAACTACGTTGTTCTGGCTTGGCTTTGCGTTGATCCAGTGGGCCATGCATCTAATTTCCGGTCGCATACCTGGTGCTGATTCATTTTCCCCTTCGGGAAGTCGGGCAGTGTCGATCCGGTTTGGCGTGCAGTGATTTTCTCACCACGATGCAGGCTGTGTGTTGTTTCTTGCAGGCTGTGCACCGATTTTTGCCGCACAAGGAGTTCTTTTGCATAAATGAAGTCTTTTTGTTCCTGAAACTTCAGGGAACCGGAGGCAAGCTCTACCCAAGCCTTTGGAGAGCACTTCTCAGCAGAGCCAGAGGACAGCAAGGCAGCAGGGCAACAGCAGGGCAGCAGTCCTTTGCAGAAAAGCAGACAGGTGAGTCATTTGGGCAGCCAGGCAGTTCCTCTTGGCAGGTTGCAGGATCTGGTTCAGGGTTTCTTCTCCAGTAGTGTCTTGTCCAGACGTGTCTGAGTTGGTAGGGTCAGAGGCCCTGCTTAAATAACCAAATGTGACTTTGAAGTGGGGGAGACTTCAAAGAGTGGCTTAGAAGTGCACAAGGTTCCCTTTCAGTTCCATCCTGTCTCCCAGGGTGCCAGTAGGGGTGTGGCAGTCCGTTGTGTGATGGCAGGCTACTGTCCTTTGACATGTAAGTGTCAGGCCCTCCACCCTCCCAGCCCAGGATGACCTATTCAATATGCAGATGTGTGCCAGTGTGACTGAGCATCCTGTGTTTCGGGTTTGTCTGAGTGGAATGTACAAGGAAGATGTCAACTAACCCAGCCAGACATGGATTGTAAGGCACAGAAGGATTGAAGTGCAGAAAAATGCTCACTTTCTAAAAGTGGCATTTCTAAAATAGTAATATTAAATCCAACTTCACCAGTCAGCAGGATTTTGTATTACCATTCTGGCCATACTAAATATGACCTTGTTACTCCTTTTAGATCAGAATCTACCACTCAAACAGTATATGAGGGTAGCTCTAATGTTAGCCTATGAAAGGAGCAGGCCTCACAGCAGTGTAAAAATGAATTTAGGAGTTTTACACTACCAGGACATATAAATTGCACAGGTACATGTCCTTCCTTTTATCTACATAGAACCCTGCCCTATGGGTTACTTAAGCCCTACCTTAGGGGTGGCTTGTATGTAGAAAAAAGGGAGTTTAAGGCTTGGCAAGTCGAGGTGGCAGTGAAACTTCACACACAGGCCTTGCAATGGCACGCCTGAGGCGTGGTTAAGAGGCTATTTATGTGGATGGCACAATCAGTGCTGCAGGTCCACTAGTAGCGTTTAATCTACAGGCCCTGGGCACATGTATTGCACTTTACTGGGGTCTTATAAATAGATTAAGTAAGCCAATTGGGCATGAACTAATGTCACCATGTTTTAAGGGAGAGAGTGTATGCACTTTAGTACTGGATAGCAGTGGTAAAGTGTGCAGAGTCCTAAAACCAGCAAGAACAGTGTCCAAAAAGTGAAGGGAGGCAGGCAAAAAGTTAGGGGTGACTACCCTAAGGCTGTCAGGTCTAACAGTCTTACATGTCCTTTCTGGTGTGATCTGGTGCACATGATTAATAGTATATGTGGCCTGAGTCCATATGGCTGGGATGTTCTTGGCTATGACTGTGCAGAAATTCTTACCACCTTACATGCAGAACAGTAAAATAAAATGTTTGATGTGATCTCACACATTACATTGTGTTGCTAGTCATCCTCAACATGATACTACCTGAGACATGTACCCTCATCCATTGTCTTCTAATCTCTTAGGCATGTACAATACATGTGATTAGTATTCAACATTGCAGACAGATAAAAAAGAGAGGTAGCAGGCAATGTTATATTGTTGGGGCCTTTATTTACATTACAACAAAAATGAATAGTGATACTGGATAAAAATCAATTCTTAATGTGAAGGGATCAGTCATGGTAGGTGCAATCAATAGGGTAGAGGCCACAGGATTTGGGGTCCAGAATCCAGTGTCCTACTAGCATGGAATATGGAAAGTGGTTAAGGAATAGTCAACAGAGTGAGTCTGTGGCACACAAAGGAGTGACATCAGGAAGTGGTCAGTTGCTGGCCGTTGTTGGTGGCTTGCCTACCACACCTCGTGGATGCTTGGCTGGATGTCCCGGTTTGCAGGGGGGCTCAGTAACTACAGAGGCAGGGGTGAGTGAGGCAGGTGCTTCCCTGGCAGGGCCGCCCTTCCATTAACTGGCAGTGATGAAGGGCCTGGTATGGGTGTGCCAAACAAAGGGATATGATTTTGTTGCCTATGGTACTGTTCATGTCGCTCAGCATCCCTGTTAGGGAGGACATGATGGAATTGTGGGCCTCCAGCAGTTACCGCATCTCACGATGGAAATCCCTCTGTAGCTCCTTGATTTCCATGAGTTTGTTCAGTATCTGGCCCATCACGCCTTGGAATAGTTGGTAGGCAGCCAAGACCTGACTGATGGCATCCTGGGCAGGGGCATTACCAGCATCCCTCCCACACACCCTACCCACATGTGCCTGCGCACTATGTGCAGTCTGCCCCCTTCCACTGGTTTCAGGTCCCTCTTTGTCGGGGTTGGCAGGTTGTGACTCAAGCACCTGGACTGAGGGGCACAACATGTAGGAGACTGTTGTAGGAATGCAGGTCTGTGGGTGACTGTCTGCCTGTGATTTTGAGGTCACGGGGTTGGGAGAATTCAATGTGGTCAGGCTGAGGCTGACTGGTGGGCCTGAGCCATCCTCAGCATACAGCAGTCCAGGAGTGTTTGTTTCACTGTGGGCTTCATCCATGGGGGTAGTGGCAGTCTCCTCTGTGGTGTTGGTAGTAGAATTTACAGTTGCAGTTGGCAGCACAACCTGTTGATATAGCGAGATGATGTTAACATATTGTCATTTGTACTGAGATTACATAGTAGCCACAAACCAATCCTGTTCAGTGATCTAACCTTAGACTGTGTGGAATCCTTAGCTGTTGGAGGGATGGTAATAGACTCATGTGTTGCCAGCAGTGCAGGCAGGACATTGGCTAGGCAGGATGTTGTTTGAGTCATCTTGAGAGCTATTTGTCATGTAGGCATTGTCAGGACCTTAGATGATGTGTGAAAGTTGTCATTAGGGGGTCAGTGCATTGTGGATGTGACTGCTGCCAATGCCATACAGCAGATGCATTTTGGGGCCTTTGATCTGTGTAGGAAGTTCCTACCAGACAATTGGAGCTGTCATTCCTGTTCACACTATTTTCATCTTGGCATGTCAGCTCAAGATAGATCTGGGTGTGTTGCTACATCACAGAGTGTACCATGACCTGTATCCTTGTCCCTTCCAGTTGTATCACGTCCAAAGTTGGTTCAAGGACTGTGGCACAATATCATCTGAACAGTGGTGTGGTGTTTGAGGTTGCATGGCTTGGTCCTCCTTGAATTTTTTCAGAAATTATTCTTGACATAACTCACAGTTCACATTGTCCTTCCTCTAAGGTCAGTGGACTTTCATAACAAGTATACCAACAGGGATAGTTGACCATTTGCAGAGTGGACTGGGTAATTGGATTGGGTAGAAAGAGCCTCCTGGCCTCAGCAGTGATGTGACTCCCTGTACTACATGCATTTTTTCAATTATACTCTCAAAGTTGTGTACACTTCATGAGTGTATTTTTTTTAGGTAAAGGTATTTTTGAAGATGTACAGTGTACTGTTGCTTGGAGTGTGAGTAAGGCATCCTCCTCTGAGTACTAACCATTTCACTCCCTGTAATCCACACACTGTAGAGTTGTTCTCCTTCAGGTGAGTACAGTTGTATGGCCGATTAGATGGAGAATGGTCCTAGTAGCAGAGGACACAATTGTGGCTGAGTGTAGATAGAGTCCCAGTCCGTCCTGTCCTTAGCATTCCTGTCATTGCCTGTCCTACCCACACACTATGCAGTTGTGATCCCCTCAGGTGAGTACACTCCAATAGGGATTTGACAACCAAGGTATTTATGTTTGGGCTACACTGTTCTGGTTTTCGTCATGGTGGAACAGTGCCTGCTAGGACTTGTAGTGCTGTCAATCCCTGTATCACATCCACTATACAAAGATGCTATTCCCCCGGGTGAGTCTACTTCATATGTAGGAGGCCAGGCAGGGGTCTATGGATAGGTAGACACTGAGCTGTTATATGGGGTGACATATTAGGTGTCAAGAGATGATCAGTGAGCATGCATGTCAAGACATTTCGGTGCCATTTTTTTACTCGACTCCACTCCCCCAGCTATTCTTGTCAACCTCAAGGGTTGCAGGTTGGCCAAGGACTTCTCCTCCCATGATGTTAGTTGTAGGGGAGGAGGTGGGGGACCACCGCCAGTCTTCAGGACTGTGAGTTCACTCTGTTGACTATCCTTTGCCACATTTCCATTGTCCGAGTGATAGGAGTTTGCTGGACTTGGGCTCCAAATAATTGTGGCTCTACTCAGATAATTTCATCCACCATGGCTCTTAACACGTCATCTCTGAAACTGGGATTCTTCTGCGGTGACATGGTGATGAAAATAAACTTAGAAAATAGATATACTAGTTAGGTGCTGTGTAATGACGAGGTGACGGGGAGTAAATGGAGTGCAAATATGTGTGGTGTGTGTGTGTTGAGGGTGTGGGGAATGTGCTTAGTGCAAGTTTGAGGGGTATCTAATATATGGTTGGTGATGCTTTTGGGCAGTGCTCTGGCTGGTGTTCAGGATGGAGATGCAAAGGATTATGGTGTGTGAAGGGGGTGTTTTGTAGTGTGGTTTGTAGATGTGTCAAGTGTTTGAACGTGTGTCAGCTGTGTTGTTTTCAAATTCAGCCAATGTGGTGGTGTGCATTACTGTGGTGACCGCTGACCACAGCGGTTCGCACCACCATTGGAAGACCAGTCACTGGTTGGTTGACAGTCTGGCGCTGCCTGTGGTTGGACCGCCTATTTCCCATGCTCCAGAGTCCTGCAGGGTTGGATTTTTTGCTGGCTTTTGGTGGTCCTGCCTGTGTGACTCATAATGAGGCAGTCTGTATGACCACCAATATGGCACTCTTTGGGCGACCACCAACATGGTGGTCTGGTGGTCCGACTGCCAAACTTGTAATGTGGCCAAAAGATATTTTGATTTCTAGGGTGATAAACGTTAGGCATAACTATAGTGAGTTCATGCACATGCCTTATGACACCCCCCACTATGAACGGGTCAGCAATTCAATACATAAATGAAAAAAAAAACATTTTTAAGGCAAGCAAACTCAACGCAATAATAAAAGCTTAATATAAAAAAATATACAAGCTATTTACAAAGGGCTGGTGAGAATTTAAAAAACAGGCCAAATTAGTTGGGGATGGAGGCACCTAAAATCTCTTCCATCAATTCAATGGTTGGTGAATCCAGGACAGATTCCATCTCCGTAGACGATTGCTGAGCAGCCCCATTCGGTAGCTCATGAGAACAGATATGACCCTTATTATCAGTCAATGCTGAGGAAATGGCCAGCTGTGCTACCTCCATGTTATGTAAATCTGAGGTAAGTAATCTGGATGCCAATGCACCAGTCTCCCTGGTGGGAAGAAACTAATTCTAAGCAACTTGAGGCAAGCACAAGTTCATTGGACAACTTCGGAAATGGGTCTTTACTGGACTCATCAACCAATTTATGTCCACAGGAACAGAAAGTAACAGAGTAAGGCAGATATCCGGTGCCCATTTAAAGGGACACGACAGGGAGCGGGACATGGGTTGAAAACAGGCAAACCAGGCCAATTGAAATGACAGTTACCAGTCAAAGTCTAGTTCCTGGACTAACGGGGCTCCAAGCTACTGTATCATGCGCTTATGGCACTGCTGAATTGTTGGCATGTCTAGCTTTAGTGGGCTTTGGGCAGGCACATCCATTGCAGAGTAACACAAATAGGACCAATGCACTGCAAATGAGGAATAACACAAAGGGAATGCCTCCAAAAATATTGGATAATAGAGAATTAATAAAAGCCAGTATAATTTCATAAATGTGCTGGAAGGTACTGACCAAGCCAGTGCTATGCTATGCATGTGCTATGCCAGCAGTAGTAGAAGCATTAATGGTGCGTTTCACTAAATCGCTGAAATCTAAGGGAAGGTTTTTAAATAAAAATGACTATATTACACTAGACATCCTTGCGACTTAAAATTCAAACGTTTCTCGTGTGGAATTTAATACTGCCTCTTTTTTAAACAAATAGTCTATGAGTCTGCTTAGCTTATTGAAATTTGCCTTCAAAGTTGGGATGGAAGGCTATCATGAACTATCAAGAACTGCATGAGTGGAAGGGAAAAGGATGTTCTTACAACATTTCACTTGTTGGGAAACCGAAAAAATATAGGGGATCCCAGCTTTCATTCTGCAACAGTCCTGATCATCTAAAACTAAATGTCTTCCATTGCGGGAACTATAATTCCTTTTAAAAAACAGGACAAATTTGGAACAGATGCATCACAGGAGACGTGAATTGTAACATGTTTGCACAAAAGTGAATGGCCAACATAAAAGTCATACTCCTTTCCAGTAAGGAACAATTCCTGACCCAGCCGTTCATAAAGATATTCAAAGGGGACTGACCATGTCTCATGGCTAAAGCTCCCTCCCAGGGCTTTGTATCTACCCACAGGGAAATATTTAATGCAAGAAGTGAACTGGAATGTTGAATTAGGGAGCCATATTACTCCATCTATTAGCCAAACTGCGGATGGTGTTTCTGCAATAGTAAAAGGTAGCTTGCCTAAGTTCTCACTGTATAACATTGTGTATGTAGCATCTTTTTGAGCCATGAGTCATTGTTTATGGGTCAGATTAAATTGCAGAAATAGGTGACTCAAATTAAGGTATCGCCAAGGTACATGACCATATCAGTTTGATTAATATCAATGACAGATGACACAACATTATTCAAACTGTAAATTTGAGAATACAATGTTCTAATGCTATTATCAACAGCAGCAAGTACTTTATGCAAATGATCTTGATCAATCTGTCCTAAGCATGCAGCGGTTTCCATTTGCAACAACATCCAAATTTCATTATAGGTTACAAAAAGAAATACTTTTAAATGTGGAGACCTAGGACCCAACAAGAATTCAGAGTGGTCCATGTCCTCTGATAGGAGAGAAACATGTTGTTTTACTGCAGACAGTGTGGAATGTTCCAACCATTGTTGACATAAATTCCCCACTGAATATTTAGTGATTACGACTGATTGTTGAGATGGAGCATAACAAGGGCCTGGCCTGCCTGCCTAGAACCCTTGTGAGGAATTAAAAAAATTAGCATGACAAACATTTGTGTCCTGTGGCCACGATAACCACCCATTTGGACCTGCAAGTCAAGAGTTAAATGTGCCATTTCAGACCATTTCATTGAGCTGCTTTTCAGTGTAATTTAGTATATTCTGCCAATTGGCAAAGAGGAAAATAAAAGGAATATTGGGGCAATTCATGTCCTCAATCTTCATGAATCCCAGACATGTAGTCTGTTGAAATGTATCATTTAGAAAAATAATTTGTGTGGGGATTAAACAGGCTTTAAACAACGTGTCTGTTTTCTGACTCTGCCAAGATCTGGTCTCCAAATAAAGTTCTATGTTTTTTTCCAATACTCATAGGCTTGTACAGCCAATCTGTTAACAACGAAGTCTGTATATATGAGTTTGGTTTGTGTCAGCATGTATTTCTTTGCTGATGTAGGAATTAATTTAAAATAGAAGGATGTTGGGTTAATTATATTGTGACTGGACAAATCTGTAAATTTAGCTTGATATTTTTTACGAGAACTGCACTGTGGAGGAGTTGGACAATGTTCCCATTGTGTATAATTGAATATTGAGCACTTAGGGTCAGATGTTTGACACTTTGGTATTGCGACTTGCAATTTGTGAATCTTTGTGATTCGCGAATTGCAAGTCGCAATAACAAATGCACAACAGTGTAATTCACACTGTTTGCGATTTCTAGTGGGGTCGCAAATTACCCACCTCATTGATATTGATGAGGTAGATCACCATTGGAGACCCCATTGGGAATGGTCGCACTCACAGGGATGGTGGCCTGCTGAAGACAGCAGACCACCATGTCTGTGACTGCTTTTACATAAAGACTTTTTTTTTTAAAGCAGCCTTTTTTCCTTAAAGGGAAATGGAATGCATTTAAAAAAATAAAAATGAAAAGTTTTCCTTTCATTTTTTCAGAACAGGAAGTGGTCTGTGGGACCACTGCCTGCTCTGAAAAAATATTTTCACAACCATTCACAAAGGGGAAGGGGTCCCATAAGGACCCCTTCCCGTTTGCAAATGGGTTAGCACCAATCTGAAATTGGTGCTAACTGTGATTGTTTTGTGACCGCATCCGCGGTCACAAAACAATCATACATCACACTGCGACTCGCAATTAGGAAGGGAACGCCCATTCCTAATTGTGACTCGCAAACCCTTTTTGCAATTTGGTAGAGAGATAACTGAATCGCAAAATTGGGTTTTTGCATCACAAAATGCTTTTTTCTCATCGCAAACGGCCCGATTCTGTGAGAAAAAAAAGCTTTGTTAATGTGGCCCCTAGTGTTAGCTCTATATAAGTAGTGATGGCCATAAAGGTGGTAACGGAACATGTCTCTGTAATTAGCTGAATTTAAATAAGGATCCTCATATTCAAAGACAGTATAGTATTGTAACACAGAAAAGCATTGTATTAACAGTATCAATATCCCAATCATCAGAATGTAACCCAGGTACAATGCCGTCACCCATGGCTATTTTAAATACATATGGAATCTGCAGAATCTTGGTGAGGCCAAAGACATCGAAGGTAACTTTATCCAAACAATTCCATCCATTACTGTCATGGATGAAATGTTCACACAGGACAGGTCTCTTTTCAGTCTCTGGGAAGAAGAATGAGGCATCACCAACTCCTGGGACCAGTTCTGTGGCTGAACGTTCTGGGTGTTAGTGGCCGTTGATTAAGAAGAAAAAGACAGTCACAAACCCAATCCAAAAATGAAAAATTATCAAGGCTAGGATAATCCAAGCATATATCAAAGGTGGAACAAAATAAATAAGATTTAGCCACGAAAACAAAACATAAATTTTCATAGGTGAAATCTCTGAGATGGTGAAAGAGTCAAAACAGTGTGATGAAGAGTAATCCATACCCACAAAATAACCCGAACCAGTCTGTCAAAAAGTGGGAGCCACAAGTGGTAATAAAGAACTGGTAGAGTCATCAAGGGGTTGATCTGTAAAAACTAAATTATCAACATAAAATGTTGCAGGAAGTACAGTACTCATGACTGCATTGTGTCTGGTATTTGCAGAGGAAAATGGAAGTTTAGTGTGATTCCGAAACCTCCACCTGCTGGGGAGAATCAGCTTTGGTGGTGCTCCCATGCGGCAGAGGTATTTCCTGAATGGTAGCAAGAGGAGTTAGGGAACTACCAAGGACTCCTAGTGGCCTGCTATTTGGTATCGGCCACACAATATAATTTGACGTGTTCAATAGAGACAAAACGATTGTCTTTGGAAAAAGCAAGTTGGGGCAAAATTACAGTTCTTCTACCTTGTATGCCAAGACTGGCACAAGAGAATGGTATGCCGGCCCGCACTCCTTCTTCACAGCGACCTTCTCACTGTGAAGGTCCCTGATTTGTGGGATTCAACAGGAAGGCTCTGGTTTGTGCTTGATTCTAGCAGAGGCAGACGTCTTCAACTGGTCGCTTGCACGCAAGTCACAGAAGTGTTGTAAATCCTGTAACACAGCACAACGATCATCTACGTCAAAGGAAGCGGCAGCTGACACACTGTCTGCCCCATTAAGGCCTGGAACATACATATTTATTTCAAAGAGGACATGATATGGAGTCTGCACTCCACCAGAGATCGTTTAATTGCTCGTTGGACCTTATAGAGATGGCAGATCTAACTACATCCTGAGCCTAATACTGTAGCTGTCAAGGCCTGATTTAAGTCATGGTTCATTCTTTCCACAACAAAGTTGCTCCCAGGCCTGTATGGTTAGGAATAAAGCACCTGCATTCCTAATGAAGCCATGGAGTCCCTGTACGCTTTGGAAGCGAAAGCAGGGCCCTGGTCTGACTGGAAAATACTTCATGCTTAAGTCCTGACAAAGACTTGCAGATCTTTAATGACAGAACGAGCATCAGCCGAACGATGTGGCCACACTCACAGGAATTTAAAGCAAGAATCAACTGGAAGAAGGATACATTTAAATGCTCCATCTGAATTGACAGGACCTGCATAGTCCAAATAAATGTAGCCAAAAGGTTTGCTTGAATTTAACAGGTGTGTCTGTGGTGGGCCTGCTGTGGATCACTTAATCTGTTGACAGATGTCACAACAAAGGACATATTTATTGGCCTTCGTGTTTAAGCCATGCCTCCAATAATCCTGCTGCATTAGCAAAATTGTAGCCACCACACCAGCATGAGCAGAAGCAACATCTTCAAGATTTTACTAAATTTAGCCTGTGGTCTAAGTTGGGAATCAGCCAAACAGCAACTCTAGGGAGTGTAATATAGGGTACATTATGTTCACTTAAATGGTATGTATATTTAGCTGGAAAATACTTACATAAGGGAGTGCCATTGCTTGTAGCATTTATGGCAACCACTGTATCTTTGTCAATGCTGAACCATCAGTATAAACTATGTATTGATTCTGACTTAGAGGCAAAGGGGGTCATTACGACCCTGGCGGTTGGTGGTGAAGCGGCGGTAAGACCGCAAACAGGCCGGCGGAAAAAAAAATGGAATTATGACCGCAGTGTCATCTGCCACTTCACCATTCCGGCGCTATGGCGGTGAAGACCGCTGGGCTGGAGATTGCGGTCTCCAGCCCGGCGGTCGTCACTAGACCGCCGACGGTATCAGGACCCTGCATACCGCCATGGATCACGGGTGGTTGGGAATTCCTTCCCTGGCACTGATAGGGGTCTCCCCACCCCCCTACCCCCCACAAATCCTCCCCCTATGCCACCCAACCCCTGCCAACCCCCGCCAACCCCCAAAGGTGGCACAACCCCTCTCCCCACCCCGACCCCGAACATGCACATATACACACCCCTACATGCACACAACCCCAACATGCTCATATACACACCCCTACACGCACACATACACCCGACAACACATACCCGCACACATACAAACAGACATGCACACCGTCCGACCCGCACACATTTCCCATACACACAACCTCCCCCGCACCCCTCTACACTCTCACACGCACACCCCCATGCACGCACACAACACACAACTCCCCCCCACCCCCTTCCTTAACGGACGATCAACTTACCTTGTCCGTTGATCCTCTGGGAGGGGACGGGATCCATGGGGTCAGCTCCGCCACCAGAACACCGTCACCAGAACACCGCCACATCATGGGATGTAATTCAGTGGGCGGTGTTCTGTTGATGTGGCGGTGGAGGTTGAGCAACCTCCACTTTCCTGCCATCCGTCAGTATGGCTGCTGGCGGCTTTTCGTACGAAAAAGGACTGCGGGCTGCCAGCGGTCATAATATGCGGCGTGGAAGACCGCCACCACTGGCGGTCTTCAGCTCGTTGGTACCTCAGCGGTCTTGCGAAAAGACCACCGAGGTCGTAATGACCCCCAAAATGTTAGGGGGCGTAGGGTAAACATGCGCATATTACAAAAATTATTGTGTCTGCAAAGATGGGTCAAAGACACAGTCTATATCCGTGGCTGTTAAGGATGTTGCCCACTAAATCCACCTAGGTTGCAGGGCTTCAGCATTTGGAACAGTAGCTTTTGTAATAGCCTGGAATTGGAATAGGCTGGAATTGGTGTAACAACAATTATGCGTTTTTCTTGTGCAAGAGGTCATTCTTTTAGGATGGCCATCTGCACCTTAGTCAGTATTTTGTCTGTAGATGCAAAACACATTTCCACATTGGAATCTAAATGCAATTTATTTGCAATCTGCACTGTTACATTCTTGTTGAAGGAAAAGTAAGTAAACCCAATGGCACCTGCAATTATGGGGATGACAAGGTTTGAAATATTACACAGGTATGTAAATGTTGTGCAGCAAGTCAGTCAGATTGTACTGATCTGAGTATGTCAGTGTGGACAGATGTCCAATGTGAAATGGAAAAATTGGACTGTATAAATTCTTACAATGTCTTTATGAATATAACATTGTCTTGGATGTATGTTCTGCCAAAATTAAGGAATCCCAAAAGCAATTGAAGCTTCTGAAGAGTATTAGGTGGTTGTAGGAGTGCACACTTCTCTAAGAAATTAGGTACAAGGTTTTTGCCTTCATTTGTGAGTTCAAATACCAAGAATATGGCACTGAAAAATGCAATGTGAAATTTCTTAAAATTAAATTTGTAGCCAATGGTAGCCAATCCCAAAATTATGCAATCTACTTTGGCTAAGTGTGTGTCCAACTCATTGTCCATTAGGTCATCTACATAAAACAATGCATCTGGGTCAATATCATGAAGAATTGACACTATACGGGCAGGTAACAGTCCTGGACTGTTCTTGTGTGCCATGCCCAGCCGTGCAAAGCAATACTGGAAGCCAAACATGGAAAAAGCAGTGAGTTCCCTACTTTCAGGCATTAGATTTTGACTGAAAAAAACAGTTGGAAATATTTAAGGTTGTTTTGCATTTTGTATGGACAATATCATTAATAAGCGTTGTACTGTGTGTGTGAGTATGACTATTCAAATGTCTATAGTCTTACAGCCTCATTACGAGTCCTAGGGCCGCCAACCTCGCGGTTGGACTGCTGCAGCTGTCAATGAGTTGGGTGGGAGGACCAGCATAAAGACCATCGTCCATGCCAGGATCACAGACTCTGAGGAGGTGATGGCGGTCTTGTTTGTAGTCAGCCAGAGCAGCACTGAACTCAGCGATACCTGGCTGATTACAACCTTATTCTCCACCAGCCTTTTAATGGTGGGACCCTGACATGAAAAGGCTGGCAGAGAACAAGTGCTGGGGGCCCCCTACCCAGCACTGTTGGAATGTGCACTTTCTTCCTTGCAGACAGTATGCATTCCAAGGGTACTGGTTGGCCCTCTCTGTGCTATGAGATAGCACTTGGTTCATTTAAGGAAGCTGAGTGCTATCTTGTAGAACTGTTCCTGTCAGTCTGACTGGCAGGAACACTCTAGTTCAAGGTTTCTGTTGGTCAGACTGGTGAAAACCTTGTAATGAGATGGGAGGATGCCACCCCCATGGCTTTGATGTCCTCCCCATGAGTTTGGCAGTCCTATTGAGGGACCACCAAACTCCTAATGAGGCCCTAAGACTATTCTATAAGAATGATATGGTTTCAAAATAGGAAAAAGTGGATTGTTCATTTGGGAAATACAGGGTTCAATTACTCCCTGGTACTACAATTAGGATAGGAAACCCCTAATAGGTTCTTCAGCATCCCGTTTAAAAAGATGGACCTTAAGGGTATTATGTCATAAGGAGAGTCCTTATCCCAGCCTACATGCTTGAACATTTTAAAAACAGAAGTGGTAACAAAGGGGTAACACCAACAGTGGGTAAATCTTTTTAAAAGACTGAACTTAAACAACAGCCTGTATTGGAAAATGCTGTGGAGAATAGATACCACACACCATGGACTTCTCCAGTGTGAGGTTAGGGTACTATGAACACTGGTGACCTGTTATATAAGTACCAGACACACCATTGGTAGAGCCATGTCTCATGGAGTCTGCTTTTGCAGACTGTGCATTGGGACAACAGAACGTCAGAATGCAGGGGTTGTGCCACTTCTGGCAAATCAGAATTGTCACACCAAAATACCTGACTAGCTCACAGTGTCTTACTTGCCCTCCTAACCTTATAGAGTGACAAGTAATTGTGGCAACCTAAAATGCACAACACTGTAGCCCCCTATCTCAGGGAACAGTGGAAAACAGGTCAGTCCTTTTCATACATTATCTCAGACATACATTTCCAGAGCAACAGTAATAAAGACACAATGAAAGTACACAAAATATCTATTGCAAATAACATAGTCTAATATGGAGCAAATTATATGATTATAATACTGGCAATAATAATTAAAAAAACAGAATAGCAGTTCAAAAACTGTATATCACCAATAATGCTGTAATAATACAAAACTAGTGGCCTGAGCCTACTCTGTAATTGTATGTACATAACTATGATGAGTCTGTGCACAGGCCTCAATACATAATTTTCCTGCCTAAGCCACATGTGCCTTTCTGACAGTGTGCAGTTTCATCTGACTGGTGAATGGCTCTTCTGTGGTGAGATGTGGATTGCCCTCAGATAGTGGACAAAAGGAGTGCATATGGAGTGGTGTTTTCCCTATTTGAGCAGGATGGCCTGGGGGCTGCCCAGCCTCTTCCCAAGCTTCAAAGGAGGCCTACCTTGTCTCATGCACATACAGTTCACAAATAGACCTACCTCCCTTTGTTTTCAAAGTTAACTTGACTCCAAAACCAGTAAGCTGACCTAGAAGTAGCTTGAAGTGACCATAAGGGAGGTTGTGCCCATTTTCATAACCACATCTATGGGTCACAAAAGGAGTTCTGATCAGGGGAAGAAGGGAACTGAATGTTGGATTGAGGTAGAGAGGGGCACTGTGGAATAATATACAATGAAACACTCAGGACATGTTTCAAAAGTAGGCACGGTCACCCTTGGGAACATTCAATCCATTGGTTAAGAAATTGCCACGTGTTTCCCCTCCCTATGGGCTGGCACTGGTCAATAATGTGCTAACGCGGAAAACCTTCTCAGAACATTTCTGGACCTGTGAAGATCAGAAGGATTACCCTACTATCTGAATACAAAAGGAAGACTGGACCTGCCTGCCTTGAACCCTCAATCCCAGGAGTGACTTCAAGAGTCGGTTGGCTGCCCTCCTGTTTGAGCTGCAGCAACACAATAAGCTTCCAGAGATCTTTTCCCATAACTGCTCAGCAACCAGTCCCATGTGGACCTGCCCTGTTACTAGCCTCTGTTTGGGTGACTCCTCACCCCCAAGTGGAGCCTCCCAGGACCTGAACCCTTGGCTTGTGATTAAATTGAGTCCTTCTGTCCAAACTGCAAAAGGTCTAGAAAACTAGCGGGAGATCAGGACTGCCATCAAGCAAAGGCTGTTGAATGACCGGTCGGATTCAACTTGCTGGTTTGCTCTGCTAAACAGAGACCTGACTTCTAGAAAAGTTTCAGGGTCTGAACGTAGAGGGCTTCATTGACACAGATACTGAGCTGAAGCCTATTGAAAGTGAGCCCTCCCAGGGCACAAACTTCTGACTTCACCAGTCTGAGCTTTCCTACCAGTGTTGATGACTACACAGGGATGACACTCTTCAGCAACCCAATGTCATAGAGCCCTACTTAAGTTTCAGCCTGCAGATTGCCTCACTGTAAACTCATGACAAACATTTTTGCTCCTCAATAATGTGTAAGTCCGAAGGTAAACTTTCCGCGGGGCGAACCTGGCCCCTGTATCCAACCTACACTCCTTCGCGGTCATCCTAAACTTTTACACTTGACTAGGTTTACCATGACCACATATCCATGGTTGGCGATTTGTGCTTTTTGACGCTGTTTTTAATTCAAACTTCAAGAATGCATACCTCTGGTTTATACTGATCAGATTTTTGTCATCTTGGTGACTTTTTTAATACTATCTATTCTATATTTCTAAATTGGTTTGAGATTTATCTTGTGTTGTAATTTCACTTAATTACTATTTGATTACTGCATAAATACTTTCCACATTGCCAAGTCTGGCTGGTTTTGTGTCAAACCACTGTAGGGTTAAAAAGTGGTTAATTTAGTGAATTTGATTTAGCAGACTTTGGGCCTGATTTAGATTTCAGTGGGTTACTCCGTCACAACAGTGGCAGATAACCCGTCTGCAGAAATATAGGTCCCATTGTATCATATGTAGGCTTACTTCAATGTAAAGTCTCACTTGTTTGTGAAATCCTGCTTCGCCCAGGCAAGGCCTCAGACACACACCAGGGGGTTGGAGACTACATTGTGTGAGGGCAGGCACAACCCTTTCAGGTGCAAGTGACCACTCCCCCCCCAGCACAGATGGCTCATAAGAATATACAGGCTACACGCCAAGCCACTTTGTGTCACTGTCCAGAGAGAGGTGCCAACAGCCCAAATGTCTAACTAACCCAGACTAACCCAGAATCCACAAACAGGCAGAGCCACAAAAATGGTTTAAGCAAGAAAATGCATAAAGGTATAAAGGAAAAGGAAGGGGTCTACCCTGATAACCCTACTATACCTGGGTACGTGAATACAATCTACAAATACAAATGGCACAATAGTAGGGACAAATCTAAATATTAATTTATTTACAATGAACTTACTAATTGATCATTGAACGTATACTTTAATTACAGCAAAATTATTCAGTTAATTTTTTCGACAAAAAAACAAAATGACACACATAAAACATAGGTACACTAAACAGTAGACTTACATCACAGTTACCTACAGCAACATGTATATAATCATAACACAAACTGTCTTCATTACCCTCTGAAATGTTTTGAAAAATTTGGTTGTCAAAATATATTAAAACTACCATCCACATAAAAGCGATGGTTGCAACAGCTATCACATCATAGATTTCTATTTTCCATAACTGCTTGTTAAAGGAAAGATGTGTGCTCTAATTAAATTCCATACACTTAATATTTCACAGCCAAGACTAGCAGCGTTGATTAGGTCAAACTATTGGCAGAACTTTCATAAAGAAAGAAATACATAGAGGCTGCTACTTTAGAGTATTTTGGACTCACATTGTCTTTATCTCTTTATGAGTCCTAAAGAGGCCCATATGTGGAGGGGCCAAAACGCGTCGACTTTTTGATAAGGAGGTTGCAAGATTGTATTCACTTTCTAAAAGTGGCATTTTCGAAAACACAATCTTAAAATCAACTTTACTAAAAGATGTACTTTTAAATTGTGAGTTCCGAGATCCCAAACTCCACATGTCTATCTGCTCCCAAAGGGAATCTACGCTTTAATCATGTTTAAAGGGAGCCCCCTGGTTAACCTATGAGAGAGCTGGCCTTGCAACTGTGAAAACCGAATTTGGTAGTATTTCACTGTCAGGACATATAAAACATATTAGTATATGTCCTACCTTAACCATACACTGCATCCTGCCCATGGGGCTACCTAGGGCCTACCTTAGGGGTGTCTTATATGTAGGAAAAGGGAAGGGTTAGGGCTAGCAAGTGGGGACACTTGCCAAGTCGAATTCACAGTTTAAAACTGCACACACAGACACTGCAGTGGGAGGTCTGAGACATGGTTCCAGGGCTGCTTATGTGGGTGGCACAACCAGTGCTGCAGGCCCACTAGTAGCATTTGATTTACAGGCCCTGGGCACCTCTAGTGCACTTTACTAGGGACTTACCTTTAAATCAAATGTGCCAATCATGAATAAACCATTCAACAGTACAATTTACAAAGAGAGCATAAGCACTTTAACACTGGTTAGCAGTGGTAAAGTGCTCAGAGTTCTAAAGCCAACAAAAACAGGTCAGGAAAAACAGTGGTATTGTTTTTAGTTTTTGATTCTTTTTTTAACTATAAACATTTAAGTGTGTGAACATCTTTTATAAAGTCAAAGAGATGCACAGTATTCCATAATGGCAGAGAGCCTACAGTTGTAAGTTTTAAATGACAGGGTCTACATTTGTAAATCTTGGAGGCCATTAACCTTTGCAAAGTTTGCAAATTCATATCCATACTGCTTACATTGGTTTTGTGTTCTAGGTACGCATCGAGGTTCATGAAGAACTTTCCTGCAAGTATCCGGACTGTTGTTGAATATTGTATACTTGTAGGAAAGTCCTCCTTTTTGCCCTGGTCACCCCCACACTTCTTGGACAGGTACTGGTGGTTACTGACTCTTGGCTGTGCCCTGGGTACTGCTTACCAGTCCCAGGGCCAGTGCTCTGTGTAAAGGGGATATGCAAATTAGGCTAATTATAATTGGCTAAGTCAACCTACCTATAAATCCCTAGTATATGGTAGGGCATGTAGGTTTAGGGACCACAGCATAGGTGCACTGCTGAGGTGCCCAGTGTCATTTTAAAGGCAGGCCTGCCTTGCTGGATGCTTTTAAATTAAAGTTAAATGCAAATTCGACTTTGGAATTAAAAGTAGTTCCAAAGTCTTAAACTCCCTTATTTGTACATATAAGTCACCCCTAAGGTGTGCCCTATGTGCCCCTAGGGCTGGGTGCCATGTAACTTTAAGTAGGGACCTTATAAAAATAGTTTTATAAGCCCCGGTGAGGTAAAAACAGCCAAATTCGTTTTTCCCTCATAGTAGTGAATGGCCTTCATAGGCTACAATGGGGGGACTTTATTTTAATTTTAAAAGTCACCTTAACTGACAGATACAAAGAGTTTGGTATCAGATTGATTGTTATAATAAACCCCACAACTTCCAGTTGTTGGATTTAATATAACTTTTCAGGTAAAGAGTTTTAAACTTTACCTGAAAAGTTGCCAACTTCAGCCTTGCATTGTTTTTGCTGCTGTGCTCTGATTGGCCAGCCTCTGGCAGCCTGGCCCGGCTGCCTTGATGAGGTGTGAAGTGGCCTGGCTTCATACAACGAGATGTGCCTGTGGGAGGGGATCTCCCCTCAGCAGATGGTGAGGCAGGAAGGGGGAGGGCTGCCAAACTGGTCTTCAAAGGCCGAGAAGGACATTTGGAGCAACCCAGCAACACCCCCACATCCCGCAACCCCAGACAACTAGGAGCCCCCTTGATTAGATTAGGAGAGGGCAGGAGAGGGGTGTGTTTATGATTTTTAGCCACACCAGTGGGTGGGCTCAGCCAGATGTAACCTCCAAAAATCACTTTCAGCCATGATGGATTTTTGAGGAATGTTGCCTCCTGGGATTGATTTTTGCCACACTTCCCAGGAAGTGGTCATCACAGGGGAAAGGACCCTGACTGGGGAACCAGGACCCCCCTGTTTTTCACCAAGGAGCAAGGATAAAACTGGCAGACCTGCACCCACACCTCAGATCCCCATCAGATTCCAACAAGGAAGAACCAAAGGAGAAGAAGGACTGCCCTGCTGGACCCCTGGCCTGCACCTGGACCCTGCACTCTGAAGGACTGCACCAGCTGAACACTTGGGCTTCACCACAAGAAGGACTTTGCCTGGCTTCCACTGGTTCAAAGAGGGACTCCCTGTTTGCTACAGGTGAAAAATTGCTAACCAGAGTCCCCTGCACCAACTCCTGAAATTGAAATCAACCAGCTGACCACTGTACAGTGGCCAAAAAGGAGTTTGCGCCAGGTGCATTCTGGGAGTTGTAGTCCACACCCCCAAGAATCATCTCAGAGCTTCTGGAACCTTGGGGTGGGCTATGGACCCCAAAATAACCTTAAAGTAACATCTGGGAGAAAATGCAGAAGTTTTGAGAACTTTTGAAAAAAAGCTCCACAGAGGCAGGAACTCTAGCTGGCTTGCCTCACCCGCGACACGGCCTGATTTGCAGGTTCATCCCAGTGAAGAAAACCTCCAAAAAAGAGACTAAGTCGGAACGTAGAAAGTTGACCGGGACCTCCCAGCCAGCGTATCTGAGGAGGGCTCCAAGGATGTCGGATCAAGATCCAGGTTTACCCAGGTCGAAGGATTTTCACCTTGAAAAAACAACTAAGTCTGAAGGTAAAAATCTCCACGAGGGCTACCGCAACAAGTATCCGGAGAAGAGTTCCAGGAGGTCAGATTGGACTGGCAGGTTCGTGCCGCTGAAGAATATCGTCAGATAAACAACTAAGTGCGAAGGTAAACTTTTGACCGAGGCATCCCGTGGGCTGTAGCCGAGCCAGGCTCCATCGCAGTCAGCCTTAAACTTTGACTTTGCCCCGGTCGAGGTGCAACCAGATGACCAGATTGACACTTTTTGTTTCTAGGCGCTAGAAAACAATAATTCTTTAAAAATGTATATCTCCGGTTCCCCTTATCCGATTTTATTTGTTTTTGTGTCATTTTGAAGAGAAAAATATAATCTATTTTTCTAAATTGATTTTGGATTTTTAAACTGTTTCCTGTGTTTTATATAATTACTGTTTTGTGATACTTGAATGCTTTACACTCTGTCTCCTAGGTTAAGCCTTGTCGCTCGTTGCCAAGCTACCAAGGGTTGAGCTGGGTTTAATGTACTGAGACCTAACTGGACCTAAGTGGAGGTTGGTGGCCTATTACTAAGTGTAGGTACTTACCTGCCTTTACCAATAACCAATTTTCCAACAATACTGTTTAGCCATCAGCTTTGTTTTCAGTACTCTATCTCACTTACACCTGCTTTAAATGATGCTCGGTAAGACCATTGTGAGCTTACTGCTACATTGTACAATTTCTGTATAGCAGTAAGAATTATGTTTGGTATTATGTTCTGTTTTTTTAATTGATGAGGTTTATTTATTCTATAAATATGTTTAAGATATATGAGATATTATGATACGTGTTGTGATCATGCAACTTTTGCTCAACACTAACATTGCTGTTGCTTTTACAATGGTTATACTGTAATTGGTTTAACCTCACTCCCTCTCTTGAGGTAAGACTTTTATTGCAGACCCATGCCTACTCGAAGGATCCAAGATGCTTAATTGAGACCTGCTTGAAGCTGTAAATGCGTACTAATCATCACTGGTGACCGGTAGCAATTCGTTGTTCACAGCTCAGAGGCTCATGTATGTCAGAACTCTCTGTGTTTCCACTGGTGGCCTCTTGCGGTCAGGGACTGTACGTCCGCTGAATGGGGAGGTCGCAAATATGTCTGAATATGCTATGGCCATAGTCCTGAGAGATGTCAAATGAAGTTTTTTTCATAAGGTTTCCTGTTTTTAGCGTTTATTTTTTGTAAGATACAGTGAGTAGTCGCCAGTGTTTTCATAAATTCTGGAAATCCGAGGTCAATAGTATGTATTTATTTTGTAGCCACAAAAACTTGCTTATGATTAGTTTTTATATAATTTACAAAATACTTCTATGGATAACGTTTTTATTTCTGGAGCACAAATTGTACATAGGAGGGCTCAATCCCCTATTCCTCTGACATCCTGTAAACGCAAATATGGTCACAAGTTCTGTAGACGGTGGTTATTCTCAAGATTCAATGGGTAACCAGACAAAGGGGCAATAAGGCTTCGACTGGCCTGAAGCTTAACATTGAAAGTGATCAAACAACGCACGTGAATAGTAATTTGTCGAAAGCATGACAGCAAATCTCCTTGTGGTTTAATGACATAAAATCTATATTTACATGTCGCATAAGAACTTTGAATACTTTTCAAGAACTGTACTAGTTAAACAAACAAGAACAAGCCTTTAGCGAGCAGAGGGTCATATGATGTACAATGTATGTATTCTCTCAGAGACACTGTTTACTCTACACTATGGCCCATATTTTTACTTCAATTGCACCGAATTTGCAGCATTTTTTTTTACACAACTTTGGCGCAAACCTAACTTCTTATTTATATTTTGACGGTAGACATGTCTAACGTCAACATATAGGAGTTCAAACCATTTTTTGGATGTGTGAATCTACCTTGAGTCAATGAGATGCAAGGTAGGAGTTCCCAACTAAAAAATGGTGCTATCTCCATAGCCCCATATTTATCCCCCTGTGCTAAAATTATGCACAGGTGGGAGGAGGGGCTAAATATTTAACAGAAAGGTCAGACCAGGCGTTAGGGAACCTGTGGCACCATTTCCATGGCTAAACACCATGGAATGGGTCCACAGGTGCCCTCCCCAAGCACACCCCCTCCCCCACCAGAGGGACCCCATCCCAGGTAAGTCTGGATAAGTATTTTTTAATCATTATTTTTTTGCTATCGGGGGCCCTAACTTGGGGCCCCCTGCATGGCACAGGGTGCAATAGCCATGCCCAGGGGACACTTGTCCCCTGTGCTGGCCATTGGGGTGGTGGACATGACTCCTGTCTTTCCTAAGTCAGGAATCATGTTTTTGGTGGTTGTGAGCCAGGAAATGGCACTAGTCTGGTTAGAGGCATTTTTTTTGCTTCTAACCAGGCTATCATCATTTTTTGACACACAACCCTCACCTTCCCTACCGCCACCCCCACCCGGCTAGAGTCTTTATTTAAGACGCTAGCCCAAGTTTAGTGACGGCTTGTGCCATTCCTTTATTATGGTGGAAGCCGGCGCTATAGTTTTTGCTGCATAATTGCATTTGCCCAGTTTTGCGGCAAAAAGTATAAATCTGGGCCTATTTCTTAACCATTGCAGGTAGGATGGATTAGAGACCTGAACGTTGTCAGTGGCTGCTGGCTAACAGATGTGGTAATCTGAAAAAGTGTAATAGATTCCTGGCAAAACAGATTCATCTTTCAACCCGTATTACGTAAGTAAATCCAATATAAATGCAATAATAGTAGGCAAGTAGCAGAAATATATGGTGTAACAGATTATTATTACTCTTATTCTTAAAGGTTTTACAACATGCACTTTCCGAAAAGAATGCAAAAACTGCTGGATTTACAGATGGTAATTACAAAACGACATGAACAGTGAATTGCAGGGACTCTAATTAACATCCACCTATGTAGTTGTTATGGAAACTAAAGGCCTCATTTACTTAAAAGTGGTGCAGCAAGGCACTATGCCATAACTGGCAGTGCCACGCTGCATCACTTCAGAAAAGCATTGATGGCATATTTAAAACAATATGGCACACCCCTGTGTTTTCCCTAGTGCTAGTACTGAAAATAGTTCCCTACCACCAACACAGGCATTTTTGCACCAAACTGCAAGGGTGCCTGCATTTCAGGCAATCATTGTTTATGTGCTGGAAGATGTCCTACCCTGCACATAATCAGTAATGGTAATTTGCTTTTCCTATGTGTGCTGCAAAATGCAGCACCTATTGGAGTAGCAAATCATCATTATTTAACGATTTTTTATGTGCAGGAAGGGGCACCTTCCTGCACATAAACAGTCGTTAATGGTGTTTTGCTCTTCCTATGTGTGCTGTACACATAGGAAAAGCAAAAATGAGGAGGAGAAAAGTATTTCTACTCAAAGCGCCATGCTAACACCAGACCTGGAGTGGCATTAGTTTTTGGCACTGCCTCAGATTTCAAATCCTTGTAAATTTGGGGCAGCGTCAAAATGCAATGGGTGTTGCAGTGGATCTCCCACAGCAACACACATTGCATGCCCTCTACTGCAGAAAACTGTGTTGCTGTGGCCCATATTTACAGGACAGTGTTAAGCCACGCAAAGTGGCTTAACGCTGCCTTGTAAATATGAATAATTCCACAGCGCCACAGGAGTGTCACTCACAGTGTCTCTCCGGTGGTGCTAGGGCCTCGTAAATGAGACCCTAAGGGCCAAATTTACAAGGCCCTAGCTCCTCCTTGTGCCACACTAGCATAATTTTTTTACGCTAATGTGGCTCAAGAAGGCAATTTTTGCCACGCCATATTTACAAATTAGCGCAATGCATGCATTGTGCCTCTTTGCAACCCCTTGCAACCCCTTGCACCACATTATAACTATTGTAAATCGTAAACATGCCCCAAAAGGTCTATCAATGCCAAAAGTAGAAACACTAGGGCCTCATTTACGAAAGTGGTGCAGCGCGGCGCTGCACCAAAACTGGCATTGTTGCGATGTGTCACTTCAGAGACACAGGGATGTGCTGTATTCATGAAAATACAGTGCATTCCTGTTTCCCCTAGCGCTGGCTATAAAATGAGCTGCCTAGCACCAATGCAGGCACCCCTGCACCGTATTGCAAGGTTGCCTGCATAGAAGGAAATTATTGTTTATGTGCAGGAAGGCATCCCTTCCTGCCTATAAACAATAATTCATGGCGTTTTGCTCTTCCTGTGTGTGCTGCAGAACGTAGCACTCATACAAAAAGCAAACTTGAGGAGAAATAAAAGTATTTCTACTCACCGCAACTTGCTAATGCCACCCCTGGGCGGCATTAGTTTTTGGCACTGCCTTAGGTTTACAATTTAGCCATAAATCAATAGTAGCTACAATTCATAGTAACCATAGTAGCCAACGTGTTTCGTCCACACGGACTTATTCAGGGCTCATGTGACAATTCTCCAATGTTTTCTGCTGCGGTGTCCCATTACAGAGAGATCTGGCTACTATGGCTACCATGAACTACAGAGGAGGATAGTTTATGAACATTTATGAATAAAAATAATTTGTTTTACGAAAGAAGAAAGCTTTGAGAATCTGTGCCATCAATAATTTTGGAATCAGACTTTGTGGAACTCTTCATCATGTTGTAGAACCTATATGGGTTCCGGGTCCTATGTGGATATTGAAATAAACGTTGGTAATTTGTAGGTGTTGTGGTTAGCATAGGAGCCATACTTTCATTTTTACTGGTGAATTTTGACTGGCTAGGAGCAAACAAATTGCACAATTTGGGTATTGCACAGATGTCTAATTTAAACTTGACTGCATTTAAATATATTCTCCATAACCTCAAGAGGCACTCAGAATGCATCTGTGAATTCATTGTAAATTGACTGACCCTTCATTATATGAAGGGCAATTGGATTAATAATACATGTTCACCACTTTTAAATCAATTTGCATCTTTCCATTCACTTCTGGTTGAAAGTTCTCAAAATGTACTGATTTATTTCCTTTCCAATAATACACACAGATCCCTTAGACTAAATAGCCTTTGAAGTGTAAAGGTTTACATAAAGGGAAGCCATTAAAAGGTTACAAGGGCTCCCTTCTTGTTTAATTAGTCACTTAATGGTGTACTTGCAGGTCTTCCTCAAGTTTCTCCTAATCCGGTTGAATTCATTTTAAGGCAGTTGTGTCTCTCTGCACATGCTCTGTTGTTTTCTGGCATGTCCTAGGATTATTTTCCCAGGTGATTCATCAACCTGTTAATACGTTGGAGGTTGTTTATGTTTTCCTCTTGTCTCCCAGCAGAAAACCAGGCTATGTTGACCGGGAATGCAACAAAGTGTACCCATCTATAGTGCAGAGTGACTACTGCCCCAACAAATTAGGTTATGGGTTAGTGGCAGCTGTTCCTTGTCTGGCAGTACCTTTTAACGTGTAGCAATGGACTCGCTAAAGCCTTTCAACCCTCTAAAGTAACTGCTGTCTCTCTTACATAACTGAGTTTTCACTCTCTGCCAGGTTTGCAGGTGTGCTACCAGAATATGAAGTGTTACATATTTTCCTGCAAAATAATCATATTCGGAATATCAACCATATAGGTTTACCATTCTTGACTCACATCTACACACCTTTACGATATCTATATAATCCGAGCATTTAGAGGTGGAGCGATGAAGAGTAAATCTATACTTACCTTCAGACCCTTGGTTGCTCCTCGCACTGCCGTCCAGCGCCACCTCCACTTGGCCTTTCCCTTTTGCTTAACATCCCCGCTGCTGCGTCCCTGTGGCCCTTCCCGCCTCCCCCCACCTCCTCACCGTCCTTTTTCCAGCTTTTTCTCCTTTCCCTTGCCGTTGCATCCCTGCGGCCCCTCCCGCCTCCCCCCACTTCCTCACCGTCCGTTTTCCTTTTGTTTTTTTCCCGTCGCCGATAATCCCTGTGGCCCCACCCCCCCAGCCTTCCCATTCGCCCAGACCTCCCTCCTCCCAGCTGCCACTCCCTCCCTCCTCCCCATTTATGGCAGTCGCAGCACAGATGCTCCGCTAGCGCGAAGGTGCGCCAAAGGCAAGCCCATCTGCGCCCGTCCGCGCCAAGACTGTGCCCAGCGACAGCCCCCCTGGCTCCCTCAGATAAATCTACTCCCCCATCACCCTCCACTCACTCAACCCAGGCCCTCGCCCCACCTGCACCCTTTCCATCCCCACACACTCATGGCCCCTTCACCTGCCACACCTGTCATTTCTCCTACTCCTCATCCCTCACACCACACACCAACCATAGCGACCCCCCGACAACAAACACAACACCACTAACGCAATACACACCTGCTCTGCCCCCACCAACCAGCCCCGCAGCACACCACCCCACAACCAGAACACACCCTGCAACAACACCATCATGCACAACACCAACACCACCCACTACAACCACCTCAACTGAAAGGAGCTCCTCAACACCCGCTCCCTTCACAAACATGCCATAGAACTCTGGGACCTCATCACATCACACTCACCTGACATCACCTTCCTCACGGAAACCTGGACCAACCCCTCCTTGGAACCCGACATAGCCATCGCCACCCCCAATGGACACAAACTCCAAAGCAAAGACCGCCTCAACAGGCCAGGTGATGGCATCGCCATCCTACACAGGGACACCATGAAAGTCACAACCAGCTCCCAAGACACCATCGACAACACAAAACACATGCACTTCCTATTCCACATTAACAACAACTCCACCCTCAGAGGTACACTAATCTACAGACCACCAGGACCACGCACTGCCTTCTGCAACACCATCGCCAACACCATCACCTCGCACGCCCTCACCTCCACAGACTACATCCTCCTCTGTGATTTCAGCTTTCACTTGGAGAACCTTCAAGACCACAACTCTACCTCCCTCATAGACAACCTTACCAACCTCGGACTGGTCACCGCACCCACCCACTCAGCATGACACACGTTCGATGCAATTTTCAGCTCAAGCCAACACATAGCCTACACCCACACCTCCGAACTCTTCTGGACTGACCACCACTGCGTCCACTTCTCCTTCACCAAACCCCCCACACACCATCATCAACACACCACACCGTACCGCATGTGGGACAAGATCCCCACAGAATGCCTGAACTCCCAACTGGATCACAACCTCCCCCCCACACCAACGACCCCAACGCAGGAGCACACAACCTCTCTAAATGGATCACTACCTGCGCAGACACACTAGCCCCCCTCAGAAAACACATCGCCACCTGCAACATCAAGAACGCCCCATGGTTCACCCCGAACTCCAAGACTCCATGCGCAAATGCCGCCAAGCGGAGAAAATATGGCAACAAGAACCCTCTACAACCAACTTCTCAACCCTCAAAGCCACCATTCGCACCCATCACCAACTCATACACACCACCAAAAGAGATCACTACAAGACACGCCTTGACAACAACTCTCAAAACAGCAAAGACCTCTTCACCATCATTAAAGAACTAGCCAAACCCAAAGCCAGCAACATAGACCCCACACACACACTCTAACCACGCCCTCTCCAACCACTTCCACCACAAAATCCTGGACATCCACAACAGCTTCATACCACACACACACACCACACACACCCCTCACTCATCCAACTCAACCCCCACACATGACCCCCCCACCACACTCACCACCTGGCTCCCCACCACACACGAAGAAACCGAAAAAAACATGAACTCCATCCACTCCGGATCCCCCTCCGACCCCTGTCCACATCGCAGCTACAACATAGCCAGCCCAACCATCGCCCCCATACTCTGCGACATAATCAACTCCTCCTTCGACTCCGCCACCTACCCAGACCCCTGGAAGCATGCGGAAATCACTGCTCTCCTAAAAAAAAACAAAGCCGACCCAGAGATCCTCTCCAACCATCGTCCCATCTCCCTCCTCCCTTTCCCCGCCAAGGTTGCCGAGAAACTAGTCAACGCCCGCCTATCCCACTTCCTCGAAAAAAACAACACTCTTGACCCCTCACAATCCGGGTTCCTCAAGAACCACAGCACGGAAACCGCCCTCATCGCATGCACTGACTACATCAGGACCAAAGTCGACAAAGGCAAGACCGTCGCACTCATCCTCCTAGACCTCTCTGCAGCCTTTGAAACTGTCTGCCACCACACACTCCGCACATGCTTCCACAACATAGGAATTCGCCACAAATCCTTAGACTGGCTCACCTCCTTCCTCACCGACCGGACCCAGAGAGTCCGCTTTCCACCTTTCCACTCCACCACTATCAAGATCATCTGCGGAGTCCCCCAAGGGTCCTCCCTCAGCCCCACACTCTTCAACATTTACATGAAACCCCCTTGGCCAACATCCTCCGACCACACAGAATCACTATCCTCTCCTATGCAGATGACACCCAATTCATCCTCTCCCTCACCCGCAACCCCACCACCACCAAAACCAACCTACACGCTGTTCTCCTTGACACCGCCAACTGGATGACAAGTAACCACCTCAAGCTTAACTCCAACAAAACCGAGATCATCATCTTTGGCCCCAACAAAACAAAACCATATGGGACGACTCCTGGTGGCCCACCACCCCAGGCCCCGCACCCACCCCCGCAAACCACGCACGTAACCCCGGCATCATCCTGGACCCCTCCCTCTCCATGACACAGCAAGCCAATGCACTAACCTCCTCCTGCTTCCACACACTCCACACTCTAAAAAAATCCTTCAAATGGATTCCCCCAGAGACCAGGAAGAGAGTCACCCATGCACTCATCAGCGGCAGACTTGCCTACGGTAACGCCCTCTACGCCGGCACCACACTCAAACTCAAACGCAAACTCCAGAGAATCCAGAACACAGCCGCATGCCTTGTCCTTGGTCTCCCCCGCCACGAACGAATCTCACCACACCTCAAATCTCTTCACTGGCCCCCCATAGACAAGAGAATCACTTTCAAGATCCTCATCCACGCACACAAATCCCTCCACAACACCGGCCCGACCTACCTCAATGAAAGAGTTAACTTCCACACTCCCACCCGCAACCTCCGATAAGCCGACCTCGCACTAGCTACAGTCCCCCGCATCCACCAAACCACCACAGGAGGCAGGGCCTTCTCCTACCTCGCCCCCACAACCTGGAACTTCCTCCCCACCAACCTCCGCAAAACCAAAGACCTCCTACTCTTCAGAAAAAAACTCAAGACATGGCTGTTCGAACAGTAACCCCACTTACCCTCCCCCCCAACTAGCGCCTTGAGACCCTCATAGGTGAGTAGAAAGCTCTATACATTTTTTTGATTGATTGATTGATTGAGACAATTATCTTCACAATATTGTGGTAGTCGAAATTCGGGACACAATATTTTTGTAAGATATTTTTGTAGCCGACATTTTTACATTCAATATTATGCATGCTCATGTGTGGCTGTGTGTTTGTGAGCATGCATATATGTGGTAAATTGTAATTTTGTCTCTGTATTGTGAACATGAAATGAATGGGGCCCTATAAAAGACAACAAAACCTTTGCACAAAACGGCGGTTGTCTTCTCCTAGTTTGTCTTCGTACTTGGTGTAATCCATGCCTCTTCCCTTACAGCCCATGCTTACATACCCAAAAAAAGAGTGAACTAGCAACATAAACCACTTTACTACACTACCAGATCCAGTGCTTAATTTGTAAATAAAAAGGTGCCGGTGTGCAAAGCTCTCCTCTGAAACACGCGGCTGCTGCAATTAAATGTGCGAACACGGAATACTGAGGCAGTAACCCTGAAGCCCTATCGGGCCTCTGTAATCTATTTACAGCCACGCTCTGCCCCTTCAGTTCACTCCTGCAGCTTTCTGTTTTCTCCCTTTGTGACGCTTTTTCGTTTTTCTCTTCCTCCGTCTTTCCCATATGTGTCTTTTGCCTCCAGTAAATGCTTGAGGCAAAAGAATAAGCTCCGGCCCTCATAAATAAGTGCTGGTGCTCCGCACCGGAAACAAGAAGCACAAATTAAGCACTGACCAGATCCGATACATCTATCCAGTAAACATACCTGAGCTATATGAGCTCCCTCACCCCATTTAGAAGTGCCAGAGGCTTTCTTTTAATGCCTTTATCTTTTATTGGAAAGAACAGGCGTGAAGTTTCTAACTATCCTTTTCCTGAAATTCGTAAAATGATCATTTGGTGTCTTCCCTTTTCCCTGCCCTGCAAGTGTCTCTGTGCTGAGCATAATAACAGCTGTTCTTGTTTGTGTGTGACCCTACATTGTTGCCCTCTGATGTCCTTTGGTCTTATGTGTGTCTACTTGGTTCCTGATACTGCTTGTATTTGTCTTGTGGTAAAATTCCAGTGTTGTTCAAGGTTGTCGTACTGATGTGATATTTAAATATGACAGCTTTGCTATACAGTTCTTATATTCCTCTTTGCCATTTCCATTCTTCAAGCGATTTTGCGAACATAACGCCTCTTAGGGGCATATTTTTTTTTTTTATAAAGACATTTTTATTGGTTTTTGCAACAAAAAAAAAAAAAAGGCGAAATACATACATGTAACTGGGTGCCAACGGGCACCAAACAATGGTCAATCCCTAGTCTCAGACAGTACACTGTGTGTGAAGATTATGCATCTCTCTGCAAAGTATCCCATGCTTGTTACCACCCTTTAAAGGGGGGAGGGGGAAGCCCGTTTAGGTTCTTTCTGGTGCTGGGCCAGTCGACAATGCAGGGAGGTTGAGTGTAGTGGCATCCCATTTCCCCCAAACCTTATCATATTTATTCGGACACCCTCTGGCCTCGTAAACGAGTTTTTCACGTTGAGCACACCAATCCACTCCTCTTTTCCATTTAGTCAAAGCTGGTGCGTTTTGGGCTTTCCAGTCCGTCATTATGTCTCTTTTGGCCACTAAGCATGCCACCCCCAGAAAGGTCCGTTCTGCTCTCCTCAGTCCAGTGTCACCCATGATCCCCAATAGGAGCAGCATTGGCGTCAACTCGATGTCAGATTGTAAGGCCGTTGAGATCTCCATGATAACAGCCCCCCAGTAAGCTTTAATAATTGGGCAGGACCATACCATGTGGAAAAAGTCAGCGTCTGAGTCCCCACATCGTGGACAGTCAGCTGCGTCACGGAGACCTGCCCTGTACAACCTGACGGGTGTTAGGTAAGCACTATGGAGATAGTAAGTCTGTATTAGACGGAGACGAGTCGTCATCGTTAAAGTGTGTGGAGCTGCCAATGCTTCGTTCCAGTCTACCTCTTCCATAGGACCCACCCACCCTTCCCATCTCTGACGGAGTCCCTCCATGGCAGCACCAGTGGTGGCAATCAACGAGCGATATATCTGGGAGACACCTCCTCTACCTAGGCTCCCCATCAGGGCTTTCGCCTCCATAGGGCTATATTCAGGTATGTTATCCCCTGTCTGGATTTCTGTCAGCAAGGCGTGGCGGATCTGGAGATACTTATGGAATTGCGTCTTATTTAGTGAGAACATTTTCTGGAGGTCTTCAAAAGAGCGCATATGTGAGCCATCCCATACATCGCCTAGTGTAGAAATACCAATGTTGTCCCACTTCTGGAATCCCTCCAATCTCGCTATCTCTCTTAAGTGTATTCCCTGCCATAGTGGAGTCTGATGGGTGAGGCGTCCCCACCACCCTGTCACCTTTTGAGCCGTCCGCCAACCCCGCAGTACCACTCCGGTCACCTCCGGGGTCCCACGCGAGATCGGGCCTCCATACAGAGCATCAAAGATCTTTGGATAACTCATGGTCTGAAGTTCTAATCGATACGCCGGATCTGTCCATCCACCCCCTACCCAGTCATTTATCACTAGTATTTGCGTTGCTAGGTGGTAGTAATGGATGTTGGACATTCCCAATCCCCCCTCAGAAACGTCCCTCTGGCATGTTTTAAGCGCCAATCGAGGACGGGAGCCATTCCATAAAAATTGGCGTGCCTGTGAGTCCATTTCCCTGAACCATCTCATGGGATAGGGTAAGGGAAGTTCTGGAGGAGGTAAAGAAGTCTGGGGAGAACCATCATCTTGTAAAGAGCGATTCTCCCATACAAGTTAAGGGGGAGGTCACTCCAACGGTGGAGGTCATTTTTTATTCTTTTGGTTAATGGTGTGATGTTAAGCTCCCATGTTAGTTCAGGGAGCAAGGAGACATGCACGCCCAGGTATTTAAAACTATTTCTTCGTATTGGAATGTTTTGCTGCCAGTCTATGCAGTCTCGAGATTGATGGAGAGGGACCAGCAAGGACTTACTAGGGTTCAGGGTCAGCCCTGAGGCATCCGAGAAGAGATCTAGAATTTGTAGAATGCGGGGGCCACTTTTGGCTGGGTTTGAGATGTACAGCAGGACGTCATCCGCGTACAGTGCCACGCGGTCCTCTTGGCAGACGGGCCAGGACCAGCCCTCTATCAGCGGATCTTCCCTTAACATTTTCGCCAGAGGCTCTATTGTTAATGCAAAAAGCAAGGGGGATAATGGACATCCCTGCCTGGTGCCACGGCCGATAGGGAATGGGTCTGAGATTACTCCGTTTACTTGGACATGTGCTGTGGGATTAGAATAAAGTAGCTTCACCAATCCTCGGAATCTGGGCCCAAGGCCGTTGCTTTGTAGGACGTTTTCGAGGTAAGACAGTCTACCGTGTCAAAGGCTTTCTCGAAGTCGAGTAGAAGCAAAGCCAGAGGGGCTCGAGACAGGGTCTTTTGATGCGCCAACGCTAGGTGTAATCTCCTAATACAGTGTCTAGTGCTACGGGCAGGCATAAAGCCACATTGGTCAGGATGCACCAGTGTGGGTATGGCGTCTCTTAGTCTTGAGGCGAGGATTGAGGCTAGGACCTTGACTTCAGTGTTCAGGAGTGAAATGGGTCGGTATGCCGAGCAGTGTTGCGACGGGGGTTGTGTCTTGGGGATCACTACTATTGTCGCTAGATCAATCCCAGGAGGGAAGTGGCCCTTCCGCTCAGCTTCTTCGTACATGTTGAGCAGATGTGGAGCCAGAATATCGCTGCATTTCTTATATAACTCTGGTGGGAATCCATCAGGACCTGGGGTCTTGCCTGATGCCAAGTTGGCAATCGCGCTGGTTATTTCTGTGAGGCTAATTGCCTCATCCATACTGCTCCTGGCCGTCTGGGAGACTCTGGAAAGAGTTATGTCGTTCAGGAGGGGGGATTCCCTTTCAATGGTGGGCCGAGGGTGCTCTGCGTATAGGCGTGCATAGTAAGAGGCAAAGCTCTGAGCTATCTCGATGGGCGCTTTGGAAAGAGCACCTGAGTCGTCTCTAATCTCAGGTATGATTCTATTGGCCAGGGGGCGTGTGGCTAGCCAATGCAAGAGTTTTCCATTCTTGTCCCCCCAGCCATATATTCGGGTGGCCGATGCTCTCCAAATGTGTTTTGCTGACTCAAGGACCAAATGTCTGATTTCCTCTCGGGTCCTAGTAAGTTGCCTCAGAATAGAGGCCGAGGATAAGGTTGTTTGTTGGCGCTCCAGATTCAGCGCCTCAGCCTCCAACTCAGACACTCTTGAGTCCCGAGCGCGTTCACGTGCACGAAGAAGACACTTGGCATGCCCTCTTAGTGTGGCTTTGCCGGCAGCCCATATTATACCTGGGGACTGGACCGTTCCCAAATTCAACTCAAAATATTGAGCAAGGCGGTCTCTTATTTCAAGGGTATATTCGTTGTCTTGTAAGCACCATGCATTCAGGCGCCATAATGGGCGCCTGGTGGGGTCCGTCCCACCCAGTCGGACTCGTACAGGTGCGTGGTCTGAGACCCCTCGTGGCAGTATATCAGCCCCCGTGACACCGATGACGTCTAGTGCAGGCATAAATATTAAATCAATTCTGGAATGTGTCCAGTGGGCGGCTGATGTGTGTGTGTATTGACGTTGTTTAGGGTGCCAGGTTCTCCATACCTCGCAGAGGCCGAGGCTCTCCACCCATCTGTTAAGACTCGCAGCCCGAGAGGCCCTACCAGTGGTAATGTCCCCGGATATATCCAGTCTGGGGTCCAGAACAGCATTAAAATCCCCTCCTATCAATGTGGTTCCCTGGGGGAGTCCCGCTACCACCTGGCGGAGTGAGAGTAGGAAGGCGTCGAATCCCGCTGGGGGGGCGTATGCGCATACAAGGTTCAGCGGTGTACCGTGAAGCATCCCTGAAGCAATTACGAATCTGCCCTGTGGGTCAGACAGCGTAGATGTTATCACCATAGGTAGAGAGCGGCTGAGTAGAATGGCCACTCCCCTGGATCCCCTGGAGAAACCTGCGTGGTAAACCCTATCAAATCCTCCCCGTGTGAGCATAGGGCATTTAGTTCCCAGGAGATGAGTTTCCTGCAGTAGGACCACTGAGGGGGAGTATCTGCGGAGGGTGTTGAAAACTGCAGATCGTTTGATCTTATCTAAGAGCCCGTTTACATTCCAGGAGATGATTTGTGTCAGTGAGGACCAGGCGTGGGCTGCGCGGGTATCATATCTTGTTGGGTGGCTGTCAGTGGAAACAGGGATGACCGCTTAAAACATAACATTGAGGTACTAAACCTGTACCGAGTGCTACTATCTAACCCCAACTCAAACTTCTCACCCCCCAACTGCCCCCCACCCCATACTCCCACCCCGGAAGCATCTGTCGCCCCTAACCCCAACCAGAACATAACAGCCAGTGAGACTGTCTTGGGAGTGGAGTGGTGGACCCCTCCATTCAGTCGGATCATTCTGCAATCATAAGTGAAAAGTCTTCAAATCTTGTTTGGCGAACCCCGGGGGGCCGCCGAGTCATCCGACGACGCGCCCCAGGGGCCCCGCAAGGGCGGATCGTTCTCCCCGATCCCCTCCATGTGTCACAGCAAAAACTCCGTGTAACAGTTCAGCCAAGCACCGGGGACTGGCTCAGACGTCTATCATCCTCGGCTTGTATCTGTTCCTGCCCTTCTGGGGACTCGATGGAGATCTCCCCCACCCGGGAGCCAGAGTCTCCAGCCATCCCTCCACCTCCAGGAGCGGCCAGACCATCCCGCATCCCTTTCCGAGATCTGGTGCGCCTCCGGCTCCTTCGAGGTCCCCCCAAAAGGGGGGGTCTATCCCGAGCGGGCTCTCCTCCTTGTTTCAGGGCTCCCTTTCGGGCTCCAACGCCCTCCTCGGTCAGCCAGTCCCATGCCTCCTCTGGAGATTCAAAGAAATGCGCCCTACCAGCCATGATGACCTTAAGCCGTGCCGGGAAGAGGAGCATGTATGAGAGTTGCATTGCTCTGAGTTTCTGTTTGACTTGCTCATACGATCGGCGGCGGGTCTGAACCTCCCGTGTGTAGTCTGGGAATATCAGGATCTTGTGGTTCTCCCATTTAAGATCTTCCAAGCGTCTCGCCTCTTTAAGGATGTTGTCTCGATCTTTAAAGTTAAAAAAACGTGTGATCATTGGGCGCTTCGGGCCGCCCGGAGGGGGGCGCGGTGCAAGGGCTCTGTGAGCGCGTTCAATTGCAAACCAGGGTGAGAGGGCCTGGTCTGGTATCCAGGTCTTGATCCAGCGCTCCAAAAATTCTGATACTTTATCCTCCTCCGCGCCCTCCGGGAATCCGATAAAACGCAGATTGTTGCGTCTCGATTGATTTTCTGCATCCTCGGCACGGCGGTGTAGCTCGCTGGTACGTGTTTGTAGCTGGGCCACTTTCGTTTTAAGATCGGCCAGCTCGTCTTCGGTCTGGGAGACCCGGCCCTCCACCTCAGTAATTCTGCTCTCTGAATTTCTGAGGTCCTGTCTGATAAGGCCCATGTCCTCACGCACTTCCCCAATTTTGGTCTCCACAGCCGATTGCGACGATTGAATTGCTTGGAGGATGGCGCTCACTCCGTCAAGCGCTGGGCCTCCACTGGCGGTTTCCCCTTCTCTTCTGGGGCCCGCTGGCATCGTGAACTGGTCGATCTTTTGCTGGGAGGTCGGGGGTTGTTTGTTTGGTTTGTCCTTTCCCATTCTGTCTCAGGAAGTTGGGGGTGTCCGGTTGTCACCCAGATCCACCTCGTCCAGGTTCCTGCGTCCGGGCCGTTTCGACAGGGGACCGCCTCAGAGGGGGTCTACCGGCGGGGTATCAGAGCACACGCTGGTGGGCACAGCCCAATCACCCCCCCGGGGTCCAACGGGAACCGATCCTCTCCACTCCGTTAACTCACACCGTCAGGCGACTGCCCAGCATTGCGTCGGGTCTCGCCTCGTGCTCCCAGGTCATCGGGGGCTCGCAGGACTCCTTGCCCTCCCTGCAGTCCAGGGCGTCTCCGGCGGCTCCCCCTCGTCCGGGGCCAGTCGAAAAGTGTTGCCTGCACTGCGCCCCCAGGGGGCCAGAGAGGTCTCTCGGTATCAGTCAGGATGGTGGGGTTAGTCCTTTCCTGGATTCAAGCGCCCATTGTGATGTGTTGTATTGTATTGTATTGATCGGGAGTTCCCTCCCCGCCAAGCTCGTGCTGGGGTGCCTTTGTTTTCTTCCGAGAGGGGGGGGGATTTCCCTCGCCTTCCAGGGCCCAACGCCAGCGATCTCTGGGGGGCCACCTACTCTGCCCCAGGCGCTCAAAGTCAATGACTGGGAGCAGGAATGTCTCACTTGGCAGCCTCTTTGTTGAGATCAGTTTTATCTTTCGGGGCCCCGCATACCTGCACAGAGGTTCCGACCCCCCAAGAGTCCTTCAGCCGCCGCCCGTGTGCTCACGGTCCAATCCACCGGGGCCCGGATCCCGGGGCACAGCGTCGGTGTCCCCGGCGCCAATCCCTCCACTCGGGATGGCCGCCGGGCGAGCCAGCTCCCCTCAGGAGCGCGGCCGGAGTCGCGTTCACGGCCCCTCCTTGACTCCCGGGCCTCGTTCAATCCGGACGGAGGAGACCTCCTCGCGTCTCGGGATATCCCCCACTTCTCCCGGGCCCCCGCGCAGATGCGCAGCGGGGTCCAGGCCGCCAGGAGCCTCTCTCCTCACCGCAGACACGTTTCGCCTCACATCAGCCCACAAGGGGCCCGGGCCCCGGATCGCAGGGCCGGCATCTGCGGCGTCCTCCACCGAGCGGCCGCCTCAGCAGGGGAGCCTCCCACCTCGAGTTCGGCCGAGCGCCGCGGTCCCGGCCGCCATCTTGAATTTTTCGAGTCATCCGCGGCTGGTGCTATTACGGCTCAAATATGCCGTAGGTGGTTCCAGGGGGGATCTCTGGGGTCCAGGAGCCGATGGGCACCCCCAGGGCAGCGCCAGTAGTGTGAATAGCGGCAGCTTCGTAGGGCGGATGACGGAGGGGTCCAGAGCACTCTTAGAGTGCGACCGCCATCTTGACGCCCGAAGCCACCCTTAGGGGCATATTTAAGAGCCCATAGGGCCACGGAGTGTTACTTTTTGTGACCTCCAGTTGCGCAATGCCGTATGCCATATTTGCAAGGTGGTGTTAAGCCACTTTTTGTGGCTTAACCCCACCTTGTAAACAGGCCCCTTCACATGCAGTTCTTTGCGTGGATAGGGAGTGCAATGGGTGTTGCTGTGGGCGTGCCACAGCAACAACCATTGCATTTTGATGCTGCCCCAAATTTATGACCTTTCATAAACCTGAGGCAGCGTCAAAATCTAATGCCACCCCAGGGGTGGTGTTAGAATGGCACAACGAGGAGAAATGATTTCATTTGTCCACATTTTTTCTATAGAAAGAGAAAAATGCCAGAAATTATTGTTTATGTGTAGGAAGGTGTCCTGCACATAAACAATCATTTTAAAATGAAGCTTTTTTTGGCACTTCTTTGTGTGCTGCATTCTGCATCACACACTGAAGTTCCAAATCAACATTAGTGATTGTTTATGTGCAGGAAGGGACACCTTTCAGCACATAAACAATTAAACCCCTCAACGCAGACATCCTTGCACGATGGTGCAAGGGGGCCTGCATTGGTGCTAAGCAGCTCAATTCAGTGCAGGGGGAAACGCGGGGTGTGCCGTATTCTAGTAAATACGGCGCATCCCTGCATTTCTAAAGTGATGTAGCGAGGGGCTGCCAATTTTGACGCAGCACCATGCTGCGCTGTGCCAATTTTTATTAAATCTGGTCCTGTTGGACTTTTGCTTATGCAGGGTTATCCCCAGTCTTTTTGCCTCCTGCCTCCTATTTGTTTCTGACCTGTTGTTGTTGGCTTTTCAACTCTGAGCACTTTACCACTGCTAACCAGTGCTAAAGTGCATATGCTCTCCGTGTAAATTGTATGTAATTGGTTTATCCATGATTGGCATATTTGATATACTAGTAAGTACCTAGAAAAGTGCACTAGAGGTGCCCAGGGCCTGTAAATCAAATGTTACTAGTTGGCCTGCAGCACTGGTTGTGCCACCCACACAAGTAACCCTGTAATCATGTCTCAGACCTGCCACTGCAGTGTCTGTAAGTGTATTTTTACACTGTAAATTCGACTTGGCAAGTGTATCCACTTGCCAGGCCTAAACCTTCCCTTTTCTTACATGTAAGGCACCCCTAAGGTAGGCCCTAGGTAGCCCCAAGGGCAGGGTGCAGTGTATGGATAAGGTAGGACATATAGTAATGTTGTTTATATGTCCTGACAGTGAAATACTGCCAATTTTGTTTTTCACTGTTGCAAGGCCTGTCTCTCTCATAGGATAATATGGGGGCTACCTTTAAATATGATTAAAGCGTAGATTCCCCTAGAGAGTAGATGGACATGTGGAGTTTGGGGTCCCTGAACTCACAATTTAAAAATACATCTTTTAGTAAAGTTGATTTTTAGAAAGTGAGCATTTTCTTGCTTAAACCATTCTGTGACTCTGCCTTGTTTGTGGATTCCCTGTCTGGGTCAGTTTGACGGTTGGGTTGTTTTTCACCTCGCACTAGACAGTGACACAAAGGGGGCTGGGGTGTTACCTGCATTTCCTGATTAGCCATCTCTGCTAGGAGGGAGGGGTGGAGTGGTCACTCTCATCTGAAAGGACTGTGCCTGCCTCTGATAATGCCGGCTCCAACCCCCTGCTGTGTGTCTGATGCCTTGCCTGGGCAAGGCAGGATTTCACAAGTAGGTGTGAGTCCCCTTTGAAGAAAGGTGACTTTAAAGACTAAAATGGATATAAGAAGGGCACCCAAATCTACAGACTTTAGAAAAACTTCTGGAACCAAGAGGAACCTCTGCCTGGAGAACAGCTGATAGCGGAGGAAGAAGTGCTGCCCTGCCTGTGACTGTGCTTTGTGGAGCTTTCCTGCAGTACTGCTTCTGCCAGAGTAAGAGGGCAAAGACTGGACTTTGTGTGCCTTCCATCTTGGGAAGAAATCTCCAAGGGCTTGAGTTAGAGCTTGCCTCCTGTTGTTTGAAGTCTCAGGGACAGCAATGACTTCTCTCTGCCAGCACCTGGAGTCTCTGGAGAGACTCCTGCTCTGACAAGTGGTGCCCTATCCAGTCCCTGGGGCCTTGAAAGAAAAGCTGGTGGAAATCCAAGGAAATCGACTTCGGACGACTCCGGTCCGACGCCGCTGCTGAATCCGGTAACGCCGCCTGCACCTGACGCCGTGACCTTCGCTGGAACGCGACGCTCTTCGCAGGCCCACCGCCGCAGCAGCCCCGCTGAAGTCCGCTAATCCGTGGAAGTCGCCGCACCACATCGTGACCGACACCGCTCGAAGTGCACGGATTCAACGTTTCGCACAGACGCCGCGATCCCCGACCTTGCACATCGGCTTGTTTTCACTCTTTACCAAAGGTACTGTACTTGGGGGTCTACACGACTCCGTGTCCGGCGCCGCTGGTGTCGGCTTGTTGGGAACAACTCCGTCATGACGCCGTGTTAACATCTCATCGAAGCATTTTTGTTTCTAAGCGCTATTTTTTAGTTTAATCTCTAAAAATTCATAACTTGACTTGTGTATGTCGGATTTTTGTCGTTTTGGTCTTGTTTTGTTTAGATAAATATTTCCTATTTTTCTAAACCGGTGTTGTGTCATTTTGTAGTGTTTTCATTAAGTTACTGTGTGTGTTGGTACAAATACTTTACACCTAGTGCTCTGAAGTTAAGCCTACTGCTCTGCCAAGCTACCAAGGGGGTAAGCAGGGGTTAGCTGAGGGTGATTCTCTTTTACCCTGACTAGAGTGAGGGTCCTTGCTTGAACAGGGGGTAACCTGACTGTCAACCAAAGACCCCATTTCTAACATTGGTGATCAGTGGTTGGGATTTGGACTTGTATTTGTACTCGACATACAGTGATTAAGTGTACACTACTGTTTTGAGTTCAGACCACTACGTGACCACATACTACTTGTCTTGTGATTCAGCTTTTTGTTCTCTGATGTCATCCTGGAAGTATTGCTAATATTTTTGGACTTTGGTTTTTGGTTGTGAAGCCTTTGCAGAATGGAAGTCAATTTCTGGCACCTATTTATGTATAAAAAGTGGCAGCTTAAAGCATTCTGCATGGAAAGGGGACTGGCTGTGAACAAGAAATCTAGAAGGGAGGATCTTGAGTCAGCCCTGTTTCAGTATGAATTGAAACGTTGTCAGGCAACACCACCAAATGAGTCTGAGGAGGATAACTACTCTGAGGAGGAGGACTACTCTGAGGAGGAGGGCAGTGGCCCTGAGGAGGGAACAGAAAGAGATTATTGGCTCCTAGCTCGAATCCGGAGTCTGGAAGAGCTAGATGCAGAGCTTGAGAGGGCTGCGGAGAAGAGAGCCTTAGTCCTGGAAAAATAAAGGATTACAGCTCAAGAGCTGAGCTGTGAAGAGCTGAAGCTGGAGGCCATGAGGGCTGAGTCCAGTTCAGATGGTGGCAGCAAAAATCTTGTATCCAGTACTGCTGAAGAAGTGCACATGCCCAGAGATGTGGTGCCCTACTTGAAGGAGGGAGTTAACACACACCAGGAGGTTCAGGGGTATGAGGTAGCTCCAGTGATGCACAGGGTCCCTGAGGTGGATTGGGGAACTGGCATGGGGAGTCATATTCCTACTGGTGGGAGGGACACTCTACTGACTCTAGGTGAGAGTGACAGGGAGAGGGGTTCCCCCAAGGTAGAAGTCCTGGTTATGGAGTGTGAAGCCATCCCAGAAGAGTGTGGGTTGAGTGTCAGGGACAGTCAGGTACTGTCTCACCAGTCTCAGGAGGGTGATGTGGGGTGCTTTTCCAAAGCAGAGTCACTGGATGGTTGGGTGAAGGGTACTTTGGTTAATTCATGTAAGGGGCTGAGTGATGTAATTGCTTGAGAGCATATGTTCAGTCCTTATTTTCCAGAGCTACGCCAACGCCAACGCCAGGTGGAGTGTGAGTTCTCTGACCCCAGGGAGCGTACAATGGAGGCAGACCTCTTGGTGAGTACCAGAGAGTCTGAAGAGGCATTTGGGGGGCTCCTGAGAGGAGTGGTCTAGGTATTTCCCAACCAGGTGAGGTAGGGAAGGGTTGTAGTGTCCCAGGTAGGTCCCAGTGTAATGGGATGGATGAGAGACCCCATGTCCAGTCTCTGAGGAGAGGGAATGGGGATGGGCTGAGGTCCAAGGTGCCCGAGATCCGGTCCCAGGTCCTGGAGGGTTCCATGAGGGAACACCAGGAGGGGAGCCTAGCCTGTACCATAGGGCCATCTGTTGAGGGAGATCCCACAGTGTCAGGAGAACTTGGGGGGGCGGCTGTAGCCAGCGTCCCACCAGTTCTGGTGTCTGGCAGTACCACTCCTAGTGAGGGGGTGCAGAAGTCCAGACAGAGGGTTGAGATGGGGTTGCAGACCCCAGTGGAGAACCTGGAGGGTCAGGGGTCAGCTCTGAGAGCAGAGCCCCCCAGGAATGACCTTGGTGAGACCATTTCTGGATTGGGGGGAATCCAGACTCTGTCAGATGGGCAGAGGTCAGGAGACCTGCGCCAGCCAGACTCTTGTGTGGCCCTTGGGGACAGTGTGTCACTTGAGGGGGGTAAGTGTGCCCCCCTGGAAGTCCTGGTGTGCCAGGCAGTGGTTCAACCGCAGGGTGGTGACCCTGGGTTGGATGACCAGGTTCAGAGGGTAAACTCTGACCTGGTGGGGGGTAGGTATGCCCCCCAGGAATTCCTGGGTTGCCAGGCAGTGGTCCAGTCTGTGGGTACAGACCCTGGACTGGAGGATCAGGTGCAGGGGATAAACCCTGACCTGAAGGGGGGAGAGGTTTGCCGAATCACCCCCCCTGGTGTGATTTCAAGGGGTACTCTCCCTGAGGGGTGGGTGCAGAACCCTGAGAGTAGGGGAAGGGGACAGAAATACTCACCCCTGACCCCAGAGCAATCTAAGGGTACAGACCCTGGATTGGAAGGCCAGGTTCAGGGTGTCCCCCCTGACCTTGAGGAAGGGGCTACTGCTAACAGTGCCCCTACCATGTTGTCTTCTGGGGGGGCCACTCCTAGTTGGGTGGTTCAGGACCCCAGCAGAGAGGGCAGAGGGAGGGAAGCCTCACCCCAGGCCCTGGTCCAACCTGAAGGTACAGACCCCAGGTTGGAGGATCAGTTGCAGGTTAACATCCCTGCACAGGTGGAAGAATTGTGCAGGACTGCTTCTACAAGCACCCTGACAATTTTTTACTCTGGGGGTGCCGCTCCTGGAGAGAGGGTACAGAGCCCCAGAGGGGAGGGCCAGGGTCAGGTTATCTTTTCTGACCTGGTGGAAGGGAGAGTGGTCAAAGGGTGTCAGGCACCTGGGGCTACCGCCCCCCACTCTCCACAGTCACAGTGGGTGGAGAGGCCTGAGGTCAGGCTCTCATCCCTGACAGTCATCAGGGGTCACTCTGGCTTGCCTTCCTGGTGGACAGAGTTGCCCCTGGGGGTGGGACGAGAGTCACACCCCAGGGGTGGAGTGGGCAACACCACTGTGTTGGCCCTGGTGGTACTATCTGCCCATTGCAATACATCTGTGAGCAAAGTAAAGTTAGGTGCTGCACAGATGGTGTCTGCAGATGTGGAGAAGGGTTCCCCATGGGTTAGCTTAGTGGGCCCTGAGAGTATGGACAGAGGGATCCAACTGGAGTCAGCAAGCGTAGAACTGGAACATGCCCCTGCTGTTGTGGGCCTGGGTCCTTGTTCTATCGCCCCAATCAGGGAAGTCCATCAAGGTATTGATTGTTCTCCCCTGGCTTTAGGCTGGTAGGGGGTCATGTTGGACTTTTGCTTATGCAGGGTCATCCCCAGTCTTTTTGCCTCCTGCCTCCTCATTTTTTCTGACCTGTTGCTGTTGGCTTTTCAACTCTGAGCACTTTACCACTGCTAACCAGTGCTAAAGTGCATATGCTCTCCATGTAAATTGTATGTAATTGGTTTATCCATGATTGGCATATTTGATTTACTAGTAAGTCCCTAGAAAAGTGCACTAGAGGTGCCCAGGGCCTGTAAATCAAATGTTACTAGTTGGCCTGCAGCACTGGTTGTGCCACCCACACAAGTAACCCTGTAATCATGTCTCAGACCTGCCACTGCAGTGTCTGTAAGTGTATTTTTACACTGTAAATTCGACTTGGCAAGTGTATCCACTTGCCAGGCCTAAACCTTCCCTTTTCTTACATGTAAGGCACCCCTAAGGTAGGCCCTAGGTAGCCCCAAGGGCAGAGTGCAGTGTATGGATAAGGTAGGACATATAGTAATGTGGTTTATATGTCCTGACAGTGAAATACTGCCAATTTTGTTTTTCACTGTTGCAAGGCCTGTCTCTTTCATAGGATAATATGGGGGCTACCTTTAAATATGATTAAAGCGTAGATTCCCCTAGAGAGTAGATGGACATGTGGCGTTTGGGGTCCCTGAACTCACAATTTAAAAATACATCTTTTAGTAAAGTTGATTTTGAGATTGTGCGTTTGAAGATGCCACTTTTAGAAAGTGAGCATTTTCTTGCTTAAACCATTCTGTGACTCTGCCTTGTTTGTGGATTCCCTGTCTGGGTCAGTTTGACAGTTGGGTTGTTTTTCACCTCGCACTAGACAGTGACACAAAGGGGGCTGGGGTGTTACCTTAATTTCCTGATTAGCCATCTCTGCTAGGAGGGAGGGGTGGAGTGGTCACTCTCATCTGAAAGGACTGTGCCTGCCTCTGACAATGCCGGCTCCAACCCCCTGCTGTGTGTCTGATGCCTTGCCCGGGCAAGGCAGGATTTCACAAGTAGGTGTGAGTCCTCTTTGAAGAAAGGTAACTTCAAATACTAAAATGGGTATAAGAAGGGCACCCAAATCTACAGACTTTAGAAACACTTCTGGAACCAAGAGCAACCTCTGCTGGAGAAGAGCTGATAGCTGAGGAAGAAGTGCTGCCCTGCCTGTGACTGTGCTTTGTGGAGCTTTCCTGCAGTACTGCTTCTCCCAGAGTACGAGGGCAAAGACTGGACTTTGTGTGCCTTCCATCTTGGGAAGAAATCTCCAAGGGCTTGAGTTAGAGCTTGCCTCCTGTTGTTTGAAGTCTCAGGGACAGCAAAGACTTCTCTCTGCCAGCACCTGGAGTCTCTGGAGAGACTCCTGCTCTGACAAGTGGTGCCCTATCCAGTCCCTGGGCCCTTGAAAGAAAAGCTGGTGGAAATCCAAGAAAATCGACTTCGGACGACTCCGGACCGACGACGCTGCTGAATCCGGAAACGCCACCTGCACCTGACGCCGTGACCTTCGCTGGAACGCGACGCTCTTCACAGGCCCGACGCCGCAGCAGCCCCGCTGAAGTCCGCGACTCCGTGGAAGTCGCCGCACCACGTCGTGACCGACGCCACTCAAAGTGCACGGATTCAACGTTTCGCACAGACGCCGCGATCCCCGACTTCGCGCATCGGCTTGTTTTCACTCTTCACCAAAGGTACTGTACTTGGGGGTCTACACGACTCCGTGTTCGGCGCCGCTGGTGTCGGCTTGTTGGGAACGACTCCGTCACAACGCCGTGTTAACATCTCATCGAAGCATGTTTGTTTGTAAGTGCTATTTTTGAGTTTAATCTCTAAAAATTCATAACTTGACTTGTGTATGTCGGATGTTTGTCGTTTTGGTCTTGTTTTGTTTAGATAAATATTTTCTATTTTTCTTAACCGGTGTTGTGTCATTTTATAGTGTTTTCATTAAGTTACTGTGTGTGTTGGTACAACTACTTTACACCTAGCGCTCTGAAGTTAAGCCTACTGCTCTGCCAAGCTACCAAGGGGGTAAGCAGGGGTTAGCTGAGGGTGATTCTCTTTTACCCTGACTAGAGTGAGGTTCCTTGCTTGAACAGGGGGTAACCTGACTGTCAACCAAAGACCCCATTTCTAACAGGTCCTTAGTGCAATGAGAACCCCTTTACAGTCCCAGTGGTTGAGGTTTTTAATTTCTCCTTTCCAGCCCGAGACTTGTCTGCGAGCAGTGGTTTACTGTAGTGAGTCTGCATTTGCATGCTGTTCTTTCACACTGCGCTTGGACAGTGGATTTGCACTCTCTGGGTTGCTTTTTTGGACATTTCAAATGTGAACTCAAGTGTTTAAGATTTGATTGTCCTCTACCTAGTTTTAGGTACCAAGATCCAATGGAATTTCATTTTACCAATATGCAGCAACATTTCTGTTGAATTACTGAGATCCGTTGAAAGCATTTTATTTTTCACTTTTAAAGACATCTTCTGCTGAACCTTAGGCGTGTTCCCTATATTTTGAGAACAGCACTGTCTTTGACCGTGTCAGGGTCCGATTAACCAAAATGCTTACACATTGTTTCGGTAGCTTCTATATTCATTTGGCACATGCTGTCTACATACGAATACTAACTTCCTTATTGACTCCTCTGGAATACAGTTTTACTGACGTAAGAGATGGGGTCCCTCTCTTGCAAGTGGCTTATCTGACTGAGAGGCATCCCACCATTTCTTGCTGAATCCTTTTCCCAATTGCAGGCTTTTCTTGAGGCTATTTGTAGACTTTCTTTGTCACATCACTGGTACTGTTGTACCCTGTTCCCATAGGTGAGAATCAAACTTCATTCACTCACTCCACTCAGCCATTGATCTTTCCTGATGTCAATCACAAAACAGCAATAAATTATAATTACTAGAAGGTGCTTACATGAAATACGGAGACCCACCTAGAATTCTAGCGTTCCCTGGTTTACTGCCCCTCTACAGTGAGTCACTTCCAAGAATCAGCTCAACCTGCTTGGTTGCAAGGAGGTGGGGAATCCACCCATGCTAACCATACGAGTGGCCATGGGTTGTGATTTGATATAGCAATTACACTGCTTTCCATTATGAAGGCAGGCTTCTTCAGGAGCATCTGCGAAAACAACTGGCCCTACTCTATTTGGGTCTTTTCCAGGCTCCAACCTGACTTTTATTCTATTGATAAGGTAAATCAATTTTAACTAGCATGAAGATTCTACAGTCAGAGCAGAGGCACTATCCTTTGTAGCTGGAGTCTAACACATTCACACACACACTCTTAAATATGAAGATAGTACGTCAGGTAGTGGCCCGCTGTTATCTATTCATCAAAAGCCATAACTGAAAGATGGGCCCTGGTTACATATGCCCTTCAAGAAATGTACAGGTTATGTTTTACTATGGTGATACACCTGTAGAATAAATATCATTGTTGAACACTGACGCCTGTAGTAGCCAGACTGCGTGTTGCATGCTTCATAGTTCCTGGCAGGGCTCGTGCCGAAATCACCAGTGCTGGATGGTAATTACACCCCTGCCCTAAACAATTGCGGGTTTCTGGTAACAGAATGGGCACTAACCTGCTTGCATGCCAAGTCTCAGTTCTGCTCCTTTTCCCACACACGAATGATTTCCTGCTTTTAGTAGAAGTACTATCTCTGTAAAAACAATGGAAGAGACTTAGGTTGCTTACCTGCTGAATTCACAGTGAAATTGAAAAGAACCCCCCCACAGGCGGTACCCACCACAGGCATACTTCTAGAACCAACTCATAATCACAGAGGGAATGGACTAAACTTTGTCAACATGACTACGCCACCCCTGTCAAAAGCTACCTGGATGTGCTCTCCCTCTTGGATAATAGTAGTATCGTTATCATACCTTTAAAATTCTGGATACACTTCAAAAAATTGCTAGAGGGTGTCTTTTTCGTCAGACTAATTAAGAGGAAGGTTACAAGAAGTACAGTTGTTGAATGTTTTTGGTCATAAGGCTCTATCATCATTGTCCCATTGAAATACATTGTAATGAAAAGCTGATATGGAGGGGATCATAAAGAGGTGCATATAAAAAAGGTGATGGTATATTTTAGTTACAATATAAATTGTAATGGTGGAGTCATACTAATTTTCCGAAACGTGTTAGTTTTGAGGTGATTTCACCATGCAAAAAATCTCACCCTCTGCTGGGATTTGGTGAACATTGTTCAAAAGAAAAGCATTATTTTCTCATGGAAAGCTCAAGAAGCAAGAATAGGGACGTTTCCCATTACTTCACAAATATCTGCCTCACCCCTGCATGGACAAGTCTGATATGTTGAGTAGAACACACACTTCCAGGAACAGCAGCAGCAGTAGACAATCAGCCGAATCTTCGGTTTTCTACTGCAGCTCCACAACAGAGAGCCTATAAAAAACTTAATTTCCATATTTATGACAACAATAAGGCACTTCTTAGTGCTATGGTGCTGGATAGTCGCTGTACAACTGTTATCTTTTTCTTTAGTTGAGATGGCAATACATGAACAAAATGATGGGTTATCATTTTGTTTAAGACATGATGGTTAGTAAAATGCTGACAGATTGTCTACTCATTCTCAAATATCTCCCTTTTCTATGTCTGAAAAAAATTATGGCAGCCTGAGTGAACCACATACTTTTGACAGTAGTAGCGACAGTCTGTCATTTCATCTCTAAGCTTCATCACAGAGTTCTAATGGGATCACTGACACAATATTGTGGTAAACATTATTGACAAAAATATTGTGCCAAAAATATTGCTTATCACAATAAAGCATTCCTATATTTATGATGGTAAGCACCAAAATAGAAAAAAATGCCATTTGCACTAATATCATCCTAAAATATACGAAAATGTCTATTTTTAATATAGAGTTTAAAGTATTACATGTTAAATACTGTTAGAAATGGGGTCTTTAGTTGGCAGTCAGCTCCCTCACTCTAGTCAGGGTAAAGGAGAATCACCCTCAGTTAACCCCCGCTGACCCTGTTGGTAGCTTGGCACAAGCAGGCAGGCTTAACTTCAGAAGCAATGTGTACAGTATTTGTACCAACACAAACAGTGACTCAGTGAAAACACTCCAAACTGACACAACACAGGTTCAGAAAAATAAGTAATATTTATCTAAACAAAACAAGACCAAAATGACAAAAATCCAAGATACACAAGTCAAGATATGAATTTTAAAAAGAATAAGACCCTCACTATGACATTGGTGGTAAGTCCCGCTTACCGCCATGCCGACTGCTGCCAACACACTGCAACCGCGGCGGTATACCAGTACTCATATTATGACACACACATAGAAATCCGTCACTATACAGACACACACACAAGTCCGCCAGCCCAAGGGTGATAAACTGGCGGTATCCAAACCCACACCGTTACGCCAACAGAACTATGCTCACAGCATTATGACCCACGAATCACTTGAGCGGACTTTCAACCACGGTAAACTATTGGCGGTACATACCGCCTCGCTCAAAATACACACACTAAACAAAACAACACCACATTGGACAATTCAAACTACACACACCTGACACTCATACACACACCACTATAAAACACACACCCACACCATCCACATCCCTTTACGACTACAAAATAATTTACAACTGAGAGAGAGAGAGACACCAAGAGCACCCACCGAACCAGAGCCACAGAACACCATCACCCATACACCATCCACGCACCTCACAGCACACACCCCAAAATATCACCTCACACACACCACTCACACTACATCCATGGCACCACAAAGACACCCCAGGTTCTCGGAGGAGGAGCTAAGGGTCATGGTGGAGGAAATCATCAGGGTAGAGCCACAGCTATTCTGGTCACAGGTGCAGCAGACATCCATTGCCAGGAAGATGGAGCTAGGGCAGAGGATCGTGGACAGGGTCAACGCCGTGGGACAGCACCCAAGAACAAGGGATGACACCAGGAAGAGGTGGAATGACCTACGGGGGAAGGTGCATTCCGTGGTTGCAAGACACCAGATAGCTGTACAGACAAATGGAGGTGGACCCCCATCTCCTCCCGCACAACTAACAACATGGGAGGAGCAAGTCTTGACAATACTGCATCCTGAGGGCCTGGCAGGAGTAGATGGAGGACTGGACTCTAGTAAGTCAAATCTTTACTACTTTCATCCCCCCTACCTGCATGCCATCACATACCCCACCCTCACTCTCATCACTCCACCACTACCCACACACCCCACCATCACAACCCACTCATCCCAAAGCCAAGCCCTGCATGATATACCAATGCATGGACACCACTCACAGAGCTGCATGGACAACCATCACCACTGCATGCAGACTAGAGACAATCACCTGGCCCACCTAATAACAACACTCACAAAGGCCAAACTGCCATGGCAATATCAACCATAGAGGGCAACATACCCATGCAAAAGATGACACACGCAAAAACTATAACACTGCATTTACATCCCCACAGGTCCCCCACACAAAATCACCAGAGAGGGGGTGCCAGCAACATACAGTCCCCCCACAGAAGAGGCCCACAGTGATGACAGCAGCTCTGCACGCCTGGATCAGGATGACCTACCTGGCCCATCAGGGACCTCCGGACAGTCGGTTACCCAGCCACAGTCCCATAACACTACAGAGCCTCCCTCCTCAGGAAACACCACCACAGCACCCACCCAGCGGGCCCATATCTCTGTCCCCAGGACACATCTATCAGCAGTGTGTCCAACACTCATAGAATAAAAGCTCTTTCGATTTCTGACCACCTGGTCATTTCTCCGGGGGGGGGGGGAAGGCAATATGTGTACCATCAATTGCACCAATGATGTTGGGTGTTAGAAATGGGGGTTTTGGTTGGCAGTCAGATTACCCTCTGTCCAAGCAAGAACCCTCACTCTAGTCAGGGTACGTCACACACAATCCAAATTATACTGTGCCCACCCTCTGGTAGCTTGGCACGAGCAGTCAGGCTTAACTTAGAAGGCAATGTGTAATGAATCATACAATAACACCATATAGCACCACAAAAATACACCACACAGTGTTTAGAAAAATATAGAATATTTATCTGGATATTTGTAGATCAACACAATAAAAGATGCAATAAGAATTTGTAGAAATATCACTGAAATGTGATATAAAGGGGGTCATTCTGACTCCCGCCGGCCGCGGTAACCGCCTCCGGCGGGAGCCGCCAGAATACCGCTGCGCGGTTAGAAGACCGCCGCGGTTATTCTGTGTTTCCCGCTGGGCTGGCGGGCGACCGCCAGAAGGCCGGCCGCCAGCCCAGCGGGAAACCCCTTCCCACGAGGAAGCCGGTTCCGAATGGAGCCGGCGGAGTGGGAAGGGTGCGACGGGTGCAGTAGCACCCGTCGCGATTTTCAGTGTCTGCATGGCAGACACAGAAAATCTTTTAGGGGCCCTCTTACGGGGGCCCCCAGGGGCCCCACGACACCCCTCACCACCATCCTGTTCCTGGCGGTCAAAACCGCCAGGAACAGGATGGCGGTGAGGGGGTCGGAATCCCCATGGCGGCGCAGCAAGCTGCGCCGGCATGGAGGATTCCTCAGGGCAGCGGAAAACCGGCGGGAGACCGCCGGTTTTCCGTTTCTGACCGCGGCCATACCGCCGCGGTCAGAATGCCCTTGGGAGCACCGCCAGCCTGTTGGCGGTGCTCCCACGGTCCCCGGCCCTGGCGGTCCATGACCGCCAGGGTCAGAATGACCGCCAAAGTGTCTTAAGTCTTTAAAAAGCAAACAAAGGTGGTCATTCTGACCCTGGCGGTCTTTGACCGCCAGGGCGGAGGACCGCGGGAGCACCGCCGACAGGCCGGCGGTGCTCCAATGGGGATTCCGACCGCGGCGGTAAAGCCGCGGTCGGACCGGCACCACTGGCGGGGTCCCGCCAGTGTACCGCGGCCCCATTGAATCCTCCGCGGCGGCGCAGCTTGCTGCACCGCCGCGGGGATTCCGACCCCCCCTACCGCCATCCAGATCCCGGCGGTCGGACCGCCGAGATCCGGATGGCGGTAGGGGGGGTCGCGGGGCCCCTGGGGGCCCCTGCAGTGCCCATGCCACTGGCATGGGCATTGCAGGGGCCCCCGTAAGAGGGCCCCTACATGTATTTCACTGTCTGCTGCGCAGACAGTGAAATACGCGACGGGTGCAACTGCACCCGTCGCACAGCTTCCTCTCCGCCGGCTCGATTCCGAGCCGGCTTCATCGTGGAAGCCTCTTTCCCGCTGGGCTGGCTGGCGGTCTGAAGGCGACCGCCCGCCAGCCCAGCGGGAAAGTCAGAATTACCGCCGCGGTCTTTCGACCGCGGAACGGTAACCTGACGGCGGGACTTTGGCGGGCGGCCTCCGCCGCCCGCCAAGGTCAGAATGAGGGCCAAAGTCTCTTTCAAGCACAAAGTACCTGGTTGGAGTGGAAAATCTCCGCAGAGGGCCGCAGAGGAGGAGATGCGTGGAAAAATGGTGTGTGTGTCGGTTTCGCCCCTTCAGACACGGACTTGCGTCGTTATTTTTCACGCTGAGAGACGTGCGTCGTTCTGTGGGAAGAAAAATGGTGTGTGCGTCGGTTTCGCCCCTTCACACACGGACTTCCGTCGTTATTTTTCGCTTGGGGAAGACGTGCGTCGTTTTCCGGCACACGGGCCGACTCCTTCTATGGTTCGTGGGATTACCAGATGTCCCAGGGTCTGTGCGTGGATTCCTCGGCTTGTTATCCGGCTGAGCGTCGTTCCAGAAGGCTGTGTGTGGAATTTTCTCTCTCACGGCAGGCGTTGCGTCGATTTCTTCTCTGGAAGTTGGGCAGCGTTGTCTATGCGAGACCGTGCGTCGAAGTTCCGGTCACCCCGTAGGCGTTGCGTCGAGCAGCGTCGGAGTGCTTCTCACCGAGGAGCAAGCTGTGCGTCAAATTTTTCGGCGCACGAGGAGTCCAAATGAAAAAGAGAAGTCTTTTTGGTCCTGAGACTTCAGGGAATAGGAGCCAAGCTCTATACACGCCCTTGGAGAGCACTTTTGCAGCCAGACAAGAGTTCAGCAAGGCAGCAGGCCAAAAGCAAGGCAGCAGTCCTTTGTAGAAAGCAGACAGGTGAGTCCTTTGAGCAGCCAGGCAGTTCTTCTTGGCAGGATGCAGGTTCTGGTTCAGGTTTCTTCTCCAGCAAGTGTCCACCCCCAAACATGCTAGTGGGCATCTACTACTGGGCAAGGTTCTGTGGGTCTCAGGTATGCTGCTATTCTCCATGGCCTGGTGACTAGCATTGTGACTGGTAGTGCATTGCCTAGTGCATAGGGCTGTCCTCTGTGTGTTGTGTATGCCAACGGTGGTGTTGTTGCTGGCGTTGACCAAGTGTATCCTCTGTCTCTTCCCCCCCTTTTTGTTTTGTCACTCTGTTCTTCTGTGCATTAGCATCAACTGGCGGAGGAGCAGATGCACCAGCGACGGAGGGAGCTGTCTCCCACATGGGCCTGGAGGCCCAATCCACTGACCGTGAGGGCACCAGTGGGACTGAGGGCGAGAGGAGCACCACGGCAGAGTCTGGAGGGGACAGTTCGGACAGTGATACCTCCCTGGTGGTGGCGGACACCTCTGTGGCCACCCCAACAAAAGGTACAACTGCCACACCCATACCAGCATTGCCCTTCCAGCAGCCCCTCAGCATGTTTCCCGTGCCCGCTCACCCAGGAGGGTGGGCATCTCCTTCGCCCCAGGCACCTCAGGCCCTGCCCCAGTCAGCCCTGCTGCCCTGAGTGAGGAGTCAACCATTGTAAATGCCATCCAGGGGCTGACAGGGCATTTGCAACAAACAAATGCATTCTTGGAGGGCATTCACTCTGGTGTGGCGGCCCAACAGAGATAATTCCAGGCTCTGGCCTCCTCCCTGATGGCAGCCATTGTCCCTGTGTCTAGCCTCCCCCTCCAACTTCCTCTACCCAGTCCTATTCCCCTCAACCCCAGCCTATCCCAAGCACGGCATCAGACGAGCATGCACCCAAGACAACACACAGGAGTGGCTCAGGCAAACACAAGCACCACACATCATCCCACAGGCACTCACACAAACACCATCCAGAATCAGACATGCCAACATCCACTGCCTCCGCTGTGCCCCCTTCCTCCTCCTTGTCCACCTCCCTCCCAGTAGCGTCTCCACTCAGACCTGCATGCGCTACATCCTCATCCACTACCTCCATCACCAGCACGCCTATCACTACACACCCCTCACTGGCAGTCACCACCCCCACATCCATGCACATGTCCCATGTGTCCTCTCCCACTGTGTCTGTGCCCCCTCCTCCCAAAGTACACAAATGCAAGCACTCAGACATCCAACAGCCATCCACCTCACAAAAGCATCCAGCCCATGCACCTGCACCCAAACACAGCAGACAGACACCTCCAACCACCACTCCCTCTTCCTCCACTCCCAAACCTTCACCCTTTTCCCACACCAGTGTCCCTAAAAAGCTTTTCCCCTCCACCCTTGACCTCTTCCCTGCCCCTCCACCCCCGGTCCTTCACTTCAGGCCAGGGTAGGCAGAACCCAGGCCAGCATCTCAGCCACCAAGTCCATGGCCACTGTAGTTTCGGCAGCTACTGCAGGTGTGAGAGGCTTCAAGGAGACACCCATCAGCACTGCCAGTGTGCCTGCACCAGCTGGCAAGGGCAAGAAGGGACCACCAGCTACCAAGGGCAAAGAGGCACTACCAGCTGGAAAGGGCAAGAAGGGACCACCAACTGTTAAGGGCAAAGACAAAGGTCCGGCCACTGCAGTCAGGATGGATAGGGGTCCTGGTGCTGGAGCTGAGTAACACAACACCAACCATGGCACTACAGCCGTCCGAGGCTGCAGGTGAAGAGCTGGAGTCTCCCCCAAACACTGCCAGCGTCGACCCCAGCACCACCACCAGCACCGCCAGCTGCACCACCAGCTGCACCGCCACCTGCAGCACCACCTGCACCACTGTTAGCACCTCTGCCAGCAGCAGCCGCCCCAGTGGGCAGCCGTGCGAGGCTGCAAGGGAAGGGCTGGAGCCTCCCCCATCACTGCCACCACCGACACCAGCTCCACCACCAGCACTGCCACCAGCACCGCCAGCTGCACCGCCATCTGCACCGCCACTTGCAGCACCGCCTGCACCACTGTCAGCACCAATGCCAGCAGCAGCCCCAGTGGGCAGCCGTACAAGGTTGCAGGGGAAGCGCTGGAGCCTCCCCCCATCACTGCCAGCACCAACACCAGCACCGGCACTACCACCACTATGCAGCCGTCGCCGCCGGCAGATGGACTCTAGTCCTGCCTCTATGGAATGTCATGCATCATGCCCACTGCAAATCTCGTGGGTCTGACACCCAGGTGGGGGACTGTGACCTGGCACTCCCCAAGTGCTGCATCACTGGGCACAAATCCCCCTCCAAAACCAGTGGAAGAAGGCATCCACTCACCCCCTCCTTGCCAGGATGAAGCACACTGGGCACAAAGTTCCCTCCAAAACCAGTGGAAGAAGCCATCCGCTCACCCCATCCTTTCCAGGATGAAGCACACTGGGCACAAAGCCCCCTCCAGAACCGGTGGAAGAAGGCATCCACTCACCCCATCCGTGCCAGGATGAAGCACACTGGGAACAAAGCCCCCTCCAGAACCAGTGGAAGAAGATACCCAGGTGAAAGACTGTGGCTTTGGACTCCCCAGGATCAAGCAGTGGGCAGACCACCCACTTGAGAGACTGTGGCCTTGCACTCCCCAGGGCCAAGCAGTGGGCAAACCACCCACTTGAGAGACTGTAGCTTTGCACTCCCAGGACCAACCAGTGGGCAAACCACCCACTTGAGAGGCTGTGGCTTTGCACTCCCCAGGACCAAGCAGTGTGCAAACCACCCACTTGAGAGACTGTGGCCTTGCACTCTCCAGGACCAAGCAGTGGGCAGACCACCCACTAGAGAGACTGTGGTTTTGCACTCCCCAGGACCAAGCATTGGGCAAACCACCCACTTGAGAAACTGCGGCTTTGCACTCCCCAGGACCAAGCAGTGGGCAGACCACCAACTAGAGAAACTGTGGCTTTGCACTCCCCAGGACCAAGCAGTGGGCATGTAGCCCCCTCCACGAGCAGTGGCATTGTACCATCTTCCAGCTGAGGTGCCCTCCCTTCCCCTTCCCCCTGTGGTGCCTGTGTATTTTCAACCTGATGCCGCAGCAGTGGTCTTTCCATATTGAGGCAGGAGTCAAGTGGGGCCTTGGCCTATGTGATATGGCCCTGTGGCCCACAGACATCATGGACTGGGCAGTGTTCCTCCATTTGTATTTCTGTATATATTGTGTTTCTTTTTGAGGATGTATACCTGTTTTTTTATCTTATTACAATCACTTAATTCACTTTCTTTTGTCCTTGCATTATTCCTGAAGGGTACGGGGTGAATATGTAATGTTATTGTATCTGCTTGTGTGTATGGTGTTGGGAGTGGGGTGTTGTGTGTGTGTGTTACTCTCTTTTTCCTCCCCCCTCCTCTGTGTGCTGGGGCGGTACTTACCGTGGTCATCTTCACTGACGTTGGTATTCCTGGTGTAGGAGGAGGTAGACCAGCATGGGTAACACCTGTAGTACAGGCTCCATGGCGTCGTAGTTATATCCCTGATTGTCCGGAGGTGAGTCATTTCCCTTCTGTGTACTGTTTCCGCGTGCTTTTGATGGCGTTGGTACCGCTCCGGGAAAGGTGGCGGATTGGCCTGTTGTAATAGGGTGGGCAGTGCATTGTCTTCCTCCTGGCTGTTGGCGGTTACCGCCGCGGTGCTTGTTGCTACTACCGTGGCGGTCGGTGTGTCAAAGTGGCTGTCTGTGTTGGCCGTTTCCAACGTGGTCATAATTCCATTTTTTTTTACCGCCGGCCTGGTGGCAGTATTGCCGTCGCTTTATCACCGACCACCAGGGTTGTTATGAGGGCCTAACAGTCTTAATCCTTAAAAAACAGTGAGAATGCTGTTAACGCACAAAAGTGCCTGGGTAGCATTAAAAATAGAGGTGCATGGGCGAGTGTGCATCGAAAAAGGCCAGCGATGCGTCGATTTCTCAATCGCAAGCAAGACCGTGCATCGTTCCTCCTCCAGTCGGGCTGGCGTGCGTGGTTTCCTCTCTCCCACAATAGACCGATGTGTCGATCCAGATGGGCACCTCAGGTCCGGGCAGGCTTTGCGTTGATTTTCTACGCCCAGTGATGTTGTGTCGAAATCCAGTCGTACGGTGTCAGGAAACCGCACTGCGTGGGGGCTTGCCTCATTAACAGCAGCCACTGCGGGTGTTGCACGTAATTTCTCCAGCCTTGTTGCGTCGATCTCTCAGCCGCGATACAGGTGGAGTGTTGATTTTAGCCGCAAGGCTGGTGGTGTGTCATTTTTCAGTCGTGAGGCGGGTGGTGCGTCAAAAGTTTCCCCGAATGGCAGTCTTTGCGTGGATTTCTGTCCTTTTACACCAGCTGCACCTTTTAAGGATCCAGAGGCATTTTAGAGCTCCAGGCAGGACTCTCAGCAGAAAGCCCAAGTGCTGGCAGAGAGAAGACTTTGTTCGTCCCTGAGACTTCAACAATAGGAGGCAAGCTCAGTTTCAAGCCCTTGGAGATTCTTCACCAGTAGGAATTCATACAAAAGTCAGTCATTTTCCTCTCTCAGGCAGAAGCAGCTACTGCATACCAACCTAGGAAAGCACAGTCAAAGGTAAAGGAGCAGTACTCCTCCTACAGCTTCTACAGCTCTTCTCCTTGGCAGAGGTTCTTCTTGGTTCCAGAAGTATTCTGATTTTCAGGGGTTTTGGGTACTCTTCTTATACCCCTTTTTGCCTTTGAAGTAGGCCTGCTTTAAAGAGAAGTCTCTGTTGTTTTCAACATCCTGCTTTGCCCAGGCCAGGCCCCAGACACACAGCAGGGGGTTGGACACTGCACTGTGTGAAGGCAGGCACAGCCCTTTCAGGTGTAAGAGAACACTCCTCCCCTCCCCTCAGCCTACATGACCCATCAGGATATGCAGGCTACAGCTCCATTTGTGTCACTGTCCAGAGGAGAGATGTAAACAGCCCAACTGTCAAACTGACCCAGACAGTAAATCCACAAACAAGCAGAGTCACAGAATGGTTTAAGCAAGAAAATGCCTATTTTCTAAATGTGGCATTTTCAAACACACAATCTGAAAACCAACTTCACTCAAATATATTTTTTTAAATTGTTATTTCAGAGACCCTAAACTCCACATGTCCATCTGCTCTCAAATGGAATTTGCACTTAAATGATATTTAAAGGCAGCCCCCATGTTAACCTGTGAGAGAGATAGTCCTTGCAACAGTGAAAACCGAATTTGGCAGTATAGCACTGTCAGCACATGTAAAACACATCAGTACATGTCCCACCTTTAACATACATTGCACCCTGCCCATGGGGCTACCTAGGGCCTACCTTAGGGGTGCCTTACATGTACAAAAAGGGAAGGTTTAGGCCTAGCAAGTGAGTACCCTTGCCAAGTCGAATTGGCAGTTTAAAACTGCACTCACAGACACTGTGGTGGCAGGTCTGAGCCATGTTTACAGTGCTACTAATGTGGGTGGCACAACCAGTGCTGCATGCCCACCAGTAACATTTGATTTGCAGGCCCTGGGCACCTCTAGTGCACTTTTCTAGTGACTTTCTAGTAAATCAAATATGCAAATCATGGATAAGACAATGTACACATATAATTTATACATGGAACACTTACACTTTAGCACTGGTCAGCAGTGGTAAAGTGTCCAGAGCAAACAAAACAGCAATAACAGAGTCCAGCACACAGAAGCAACCTGGGAAGTGGAGGCAAACAGTTAGGAGAGACCATGCCAATGATGCTAAGTCTAACAAATACCTTCATAAATGTAATATAATGTAAGTTAAACAAATTCCACTAATAGTAGACTTTTGGAGATTTAAAAAAAAAGCTTTTTTAGCTATGTCGGGGTCCCTGTTGCTTTCGCACATTACTGATATTTCAACACTTACAATACGATGTTTATCAACGAATCCGCTCAAAACAAAAGGTATATTGCAATCAATATTATCCATTGATGTACATTCACCCACATCCCTTCAGAAGTTCTCAACATATTGTGCGAATCACTGAAGTTGTCATGTATATCATAACAAACAAACAAATTTTCCCTTATTCCTGCCTAGTTGTCTATGGACTGTGGAATTGTGGGAATTGTAGTGAATACGATGTTTACAATCTGTGTACGTGCAGATGACGATTTTTAACATTCTTTAATATATTGTCAGTGAGTAATCCAAAGCGGTGTCCTTACAGAGTGCTAGCCCTATTTGCATGTTATGTTACGGTTCTCTCTAAAACATAAAAATATGCTTGTCTATATACCCTTGAGAAAGGCAGAGTGCTGAAACTTATCAGATAAGCTGTACTTTCTTGTACTGGTTGGATACTGTGTTAGAATTTTGCAAGGCTGCTGGAGTACCTCCCAGATCACTGCCCAAAGGTATTTCGGACACTGTTTTTTTGGACTTGCAATATATATATGGTTGGTTGAAAAGTAAAGGTTTTCATAGATATCACAAATGTAGAGCCTGCAAGTATGGGGTTGACATGGGTGAAATAAGATCAGCCTTAAAAATCAAGGGACCCTACCACTGTGAAACAATGTTTGCAGTCTATGTACTGAGATGCAAATGTGGCCTGAAAATGTAGGGAGTGCAAAGTTACAGGTACACAAACGAATTCTACAGGATTGAAGAGCCATTGTGAGTGTTGACTGTACATATCATGTGGCAAGACACGTCGCTAAAATACAGAAGGTTGACAAGGAGGGATTAAACTATTTTGTCATAGATGCAATTCCCTTTAAGCAGAGGGGTGGCTATAGAGAATTAAGGTTAAGGCAACTGGAGAGTAGATACATAATTAAATTGGAAACCAAGATACAAAATGGCTTACACAAATGGGACTCACTTATCAGTTTCCATGATCAAGAAGATAGCAGTCAAAATGCTTAGGCTTTTTTTGCAGTGCAGTGGATGAGAATCATCAAATAAAATCAGGTAACAAGAAGGCCCCTGGAAGTGTGGCGTTTCTTTCTTTTGTGGGACAATTAAATTGGTATTATGGTCGATCCCCACACACTGGCACCAGCAGCCAGAGAGCACCACTTGACTACTTTGTGGAAAACACTAAATGCAAGCGCGGCACCCGGTTCCACAAACAAAAACATGGTTGCCGAGTCCAAGAGGGATACTAATCCTAGCAGGTATACTGGCTACTTAAATATCCTGGATGAGAAAGGACTCCTGTTACGCCTCTGAGGCTTGGTAATTTCGAGTTGAGAAAGCTTCACCGAAGAGTATGGTGAACACGTCTCACGATCCATCTGTGAAAGCAATGGGGCCCTTCGACTGAAGGAAAACTCAGTTGAGTTGGGCCTGGGGGTGTTGCCATTTTACGAACTGTTCCAAGTTATGTGTAAACCGTTATGGTGATAGGTTCATATGACAAATTGGAATGTTCAACTGCAGTTAGAGACGCATTGCTGTAAGGCTTCTCCGTAAGGAACGCACATGTTTGGAAAAAGAGGGTCGTGGAAGAACAGTGTTAAAATGTATACCCGGAGTGCAAGAGGCGACAGAGGACATTTAGCATAATCCTGAATGAGAGAACTGTTCTAGCATTCAGCTTCAACGGTATGTTAGAATGTCGGGTGTAAGAACTCATGTATTATTTCTCTGAGTTACATTTGAAGAATGACCACAGAAAGTGTGTTATGTGCTATGGCATCAATGTATATACTGAGCAATTACTTCCGTTTGGACTCCAACTCCCATAAAACCCTTTAATGGAGAGATAGACTACAAATAGAAACTGCAAAGGGACTCACCAATTGCTGTGATCAAGACGATAACAGTTGAAATGCATAGGCATTATTTGCTGTGTATTAGATGAGAATCATAAAAAAAAATTGGTGCCAAGAAGGCCCCTGAAAGTGTGGCATTTCTTTCTTTTGTGGAACAATTCAATTGGAATTATGGTCGATCGCCACATGCTGGCACCAGCAGCCAGAGTGGGCCGCTTATTAAAGACCACTTTGTGGAAAACATTAATTGCAACTGGCGGCTCCCGGTTCCATAAAAAACACACTTTGTTGCTAAGTCAAAGAGGGATACTAATCCTAGCATGTATACTGGATACCTGGAGACTTAAATTTCCTGAAATGGAAAAGAATCTTGTTACACCATTGAGACTTGGTAATTTAGAGTTGAGAAAGCTTTACCGAGGAATATGGTGAACACACGACTCACGGTCCATCGGTGAAACCGATGCGGACCTTCGACTGAAGGAAGATTCAGTTGAGTTGGGCTTGGGGTGCTGTCATTTTAGGAACTGTTACAAGTTATGTGCAAATCGTCATGGTAATGGGCGCATATGCAGAACTGGAATGTTCAACTGCAATTAGAGACGCATTGCTGTGAGGCTTCTCTGTAGGAAAGGCACATGTTTGGAAAAAGAGGGTCGTTGCAGAACAGTGTTAAAACGTGTACTCGGAGTGCAAGAGACGACAGAGAACATTTAGCGTAATTCTGAATAAGAGAATTGTTCAAAAGAGTAGCATTCCGCGTCAAAGGTACATCAGAATGTTGGGTGTAAGAGCTCATGTATTATCTCTCTGAGTTACATTTGAAAGATGACCGCAGTAAGTGTGTAATGTGCCGTGGCATCAATGTATATACGGAGCAATTACTTCCGTTTGGACTTCAACTCCCATAATAACCCTTAATGGAAAGGGATAAGACTGTAAATAGAAACTGCAAAGGAACTCACTTACCAATTGTTGTGATCAAGATGATAACAGTCGAAAGGCATAGGTATTATTTGCTGTGGAGTGGATGAGAATCATTGAATACAATCTGGTACCAAGAAAGTCCCTGGGAGTGCGGAGTTTCTTTCTTTTGTGGAACAATTACATTGGTATTATGGTCGATCTCCACTAGGGTGACCACCTGTCATTGAGGCAAATTCTGGACAGGACTGTAAAAAATTCAGGACAAAGGGTAAAAATTCAGGACAATAATTCAGGACAAAGGGTCAAAATTCAGGACAAAAATTCAAGAACAAACATCAGTTTTACCTACACACCCAAGAGAGGCCATGCCTCACTATGTTGACAGTGCATTTATTTACTCTTTTTTAACATAGCACTATTTATTCACTGTGGTCTTTTTGTGATTGCCTCCTGGTGTGCTATATTCAGGTGTCACATTACGTCCTTGTTCAGTAGTAAATTAATGCCATTCAGCACTGTATCAAGGCCATCACCCCTACCCAAATCTACCAAATCTTTCTTGAAGAGAAAGCAACAGCAACATTTTGATTATGTTTCTGAACACTTTAAAACCCCTGGCAAACAGTTTGGGAAACCTTAAGGTAAGTAACCAAATTGAACAAAAACATCTGGCCCGCCCCAACCGCCCATGGACTTTCAACCGAAAAACATTTGAATGAGACAGGGTAGAATGTGTGGGCGACAGTCTCACACCTAATGTCAGGATGTGAGGTACCCACAACTTGTCTGTAGTCTCACAGCAGTAGAGTGTATGTCTTGGGCTAAACATTTATCTCAGAAATGGGAGCCCAGACTACCAATCAAAGATAATAAAAGAGGAGGAAGAAATTGAGATCAAATGGGAGATCCACAGCAAGTGATGCAAAGGGTTGTTGCTAAGAACTGGATACATAAGGAAGAGAAGAACAAGGGACAATTCCTAAAATCAGACAAGACGGGTCCACCGAGACTATCGGAAGGTATTGGGTACCTGGGGAGTTGTCTCTGCACACAGGAGAAACAGAATAGGGACTGTCAAGTGGTAGAACAAGCAACACCCATCCACCTTGGCAAACTCTTCTGGTGCAATGGTCTGATGTTCGTGCCTGTGAAGGGTGAGCAGGGGTCAAGGTTGTGCAAGGCAATTACCCGCTTTGTCCATGTCTTTAAATGGTTTTTAAATTGAGCAAAAGCCAAACTAGTGATCTGGGTTATCCCTAAGTGTCAAGTACACATAGAATCTTCAAAATATTTGGTATGTAAATTGAACAAACAAAATGTAAAAATGTTAAAATTTAATTAATGTTTCTTTAACATATGGCACTGTTTTCCCCTTTACATACAATTAGATCTCAGATTGAACTGGCAACCAGTTACCTTTTGATACCTAGTGATTAATATCTACCATTCTCCCACTGATTTGCAGGATGGAAATCTCGGTAGAGCGTTATGGTCCCTTCAAGCCCAGTTTGTTTTTTGGTCTTCTCTTCTGTTTTCTGTAGTGGGCCACATGGCACTAGTGACAATGGTTTGCTACCCCAATGATAGTATTATTTTGCAAACCTTCCCCTTCTCGTCCTTCATTCCACAGTCATGCCACACATCTGATTTGGTCGATGCGTGCTGTCGGGCAGCTCTTTCCACTCTAAAGCTACCCATGACTGCGGGTGGATTAGGTCTTCTGGACTTAGAATGCTATTATTCTGCTGCAAAGATCCAAAGGGTGGCACGCTGGCTTTCTGCCAACCTCCCTGCATGATGAGATGGGGTTTATCAGTAAAGACTTAAGGAAGGCTTAATGCATTGCTCATTGTTTCCTGCTGACCATTCTACGGATCACCATCCAGGGTTATCATGCACAGCTTTCTCTTGCCTTGTTGGAACCTGTAAACTCACTGACATGACGAAACCCTGTGCTCCTGCACTACCTTTGCTAAGCCTTCCCACTTGCATAGTACGGCTGTGCTCAGAGTAACTCCATCAGTGGCAGGCTGCAGGTGTCTTAAAATTGGGGGATTTGTTTCTGGACTGCGAGCTACTAAATGTCCAAACCCTTGTGGTAGACTACCATCTTCACCCCGGTCAACTCCTTACTTACAAGCGCCTTAAATAATCATTAAATGCCCTATTTCATGTCTGCCACCTAGCACTAACCCTACAAGAGGTGTGCAGGAAGCTCTGCACCATAGGAACTGGTTTGAAAATTGATAGAATGGGTGTACAGACCTTTCCTGCAACATGGAAACCACTCCAGGTCTTCTCATCAAACTACCTGAGTGATTGATGTGGCCAAAACTCTGCAAGATAAGGACTGGACTCAAATACTGGACTTTCCCCAAAAGGTATCCCACGGCTGTCACTTTAAGTACATTCATAGTGCTTCCTTGGGAATGCATTACGCCCGTTGCTCGCCATTGGCCTTGTGGTTTGTAACTCACATTTGTTTTTTTACAATTCGCTGGCTTTATTTGTTTTAGGCTATGCAGGTTGAGTTCTTCCCTTCCCTTGCCTAAACCTCATTTACAGTATCCTTCTGACCACTACACTCTAGTTCAATGCACTCTACACCACTGCAGACTGACACTCTACTCTGCAACACTGCAATGGCCGCCACTATACTCTGCACCACTAGTCTGTACTACTACACTCTGCACCAATACACTCTATTCCACTGCACTCCATGCCACTCTACTCTGCCCCATGCCTCTCTATGCCACTGCACTCTACACCAGTGCACTCTAAACAACTTCACTGTCTGCCACTGCCCTTTGCACTGCACCACTGTACTCTTTGCCACTGTTCTCTGTACCACTCTACACCTCTGCACTGACACTCTACAACCCTGCACTCAACACCACTCTACTATGTACTACTGCATTCTATGCCACTGCACTGTGCATCACTGCACTCTATGCCACTGCATTCTAGGCACTATACTATACTCTACTCTGCACTGCACCACTCCACGCCACTGCACTCTATGCCATGAGTCTGCTCTGCACTCTGACACTGCATTACTGCACTCACTGCCACTCTATTATATGCCACTCTACCCCACTGCACTCTATGCTACTCTACCCCATGCCATTCTATGCCACTGCACTCTGCGCCAATGCACTCTAAACAACTGCACGCCACTGCCCTCTACTCTGCACCACTGTACTCTAAGCCAGTGCTCTCTGTGTCACTCTACTCCACTCTACATCACTGCACGGACACTCTACTCCGCAACACTGCACTCTGTGCCACTGTATTGTACACCAATCTACTCTGTACTACTGCACTCTATGCCACTGTACTCCATATCACTCCACTCTACGCAACTGCACTCTACAGCACTATACTCTACTCTGCACCCCTATGCACTACTCCACTTTATACCAATGCACTCTCTGCCACGCTAGTCTACTCTGCACTCTATACCACTGCACCACTCTACACTACTGCACTCTCTGCCACTCTATTGTATGCCATTCTAGCCCACTGTACTCTATGCCACTCTACTCTGCCTCACGCTACTTCATGCCACTGCGCTCTAAACCACTGCACTCTACGCCAATGCACTCTAAACAACTGCACTATACTCTGCACCAATGTGTTCTACGCCACTGCTCCTATGCCACTCTTCTCCACTCTTCACAACAATGGCACTAACTTTTAGCCATGAACAGCAGCCACTCTGGTGTATAACATGGCTAAATCACATTGGCAAAGCCAATAACTCTTGCGTAGATGAGACCTATTGGCTTTTCCAATGTTTGTTATTACTATGAGGTACCGAGGTCCGTGTAAGAGCTGTGAATGTGTAGTCCTTATTCTAAACATGCATTTGACGCCTTGCCAGGGGTAGTAAGTGCTTTATAAATACAATCACATCATGATATAGGCTGCTACAAAATGCGCAAATACATTTAAGTTAAATAAAGTGCTTTTCAAATACAGGTTTGAATAATGTACAGTTTATACCTAGAACTAACACTTTTTTTTATAACACTCCATTAAAAGCACACACTCCACAGCTCACCTTGAAACATCCTTACAGTACCTCTCTAAAAGAAAATATCTTTGCCATCAGAAAGCTTCAAATTACTTACTTGATTAAAGTCGATGAATGCTTCCAAGCCCCTTTGCATTTGCAGATTTAGTAGTTGCGCACCTTTGCATTTCTTTAGGAAAGGAGACCCCCTGGCAAGAGGCCTTTTCTTATCTGTCTGCCCCTCCCTGCCTCACTAGGGAAACTGATCTGCCCCTAATCTCGCCCTGCTCTTCGTTGTCCTTTAGGTGAAAGGCTAAAATTACGGACAAATGCCGTCCGTTAAGCCTTTCATCATGGACAACGGATGAGAGGGCGAAATTACGGGCAGTCCGTGAAATTTACGGACGGGTGGTCACCCTAATCCCCACATGCTGGCACCAGCAGCCAGAACATGTCACTTTTTAAAGACCACTTTGTGGAAAACATTAAATGCAAATGGCAGTGCCAAGTTCCACGAAAAAAACCATTTTGTTACAGAGTCAAAGCGGGATACTAATCCTAGCGTGTATACTGGATACCTGGGACTTAAATATCCTGGATGGGAAAGGATTCCTGTTACGCCTCTGGGACTTGGTAATTTAGAGTTGAGATAGCTTCATTCAGGAATATGGTGAACACATGTCTCACGGTCCATATGGGAAACCGAAGCAGCCCTTCTACTAAAGGAAGATTCAGTTGAGTTGGGCCTGGGGGTGTTGCCATTTTGCAGACTGTTCCAAGTTATGTGCAAACCGTTATGGGAATGGGCGTATATGCAGAATTGGAATGTTCATCTGCAATTAGAGAAGTATTGCTGTGAGGCTTCTCTGTAAGAAAGGCACATGTTTGGAAAAGCGGGTCATTGCAGAACAGTGTTAAAATGTGTACTCGGAGTGCAAGAGACGACAGAGAACATTTAGCGTAATTCTGAGAGAACTGTTCAAAAGAGTAGATTTCAGCGTCAAATGTACATCAGAATGTTGGGTGTGAGAGCTCATGTATTATCTCTCTGAGTTACATTGAAAGATAACCACAGAAAGTGTGTTATGTGCTATGGCATTAATGTATATACTGAGCAATTACTTCCATTTGAAATCCAACTCCCATAACACCCTTTAATGGAGCAGGATAGACTACAAATAGAAAATACAAAGAGACTCACTTACCAATTGCTCTTATCAAGACGATAACATTTGAAACGCATAGGCATTATTTGCTGTGCAGTGGATGAGAAACATCAAATAAAACCTGGTAACAAGATGGCCCCTGGAAGTGTGACGTTTCTTTCTTTTGAGGAACAATTAAATTGGTATTATGGTTGATTTCCACACTCTGGCACCAGCAGCCAGAGTGTGCTGCTTTTTAAAGATCACGTTGTGGAAAACATTAAATGCAAGTAGCTGCACCTGGTTCCACAAAAAACACTTTGGCCCAGATGTATCAAAGGGTTTTATCCATTATGTGTCTATGGGAAAATGTGTTGGTACATATGGCCCTTCGTTGTCAAGCAAGGCGGGATACTAATCGCAGCATGTATACTGGATACCTGGAGACTTAAATATCCTGGATGAGAAAGGACTCCTGTTTCGCCTCTGGGACTTGGTAATTTAGAGTTGAGATAGCTTTGTTCAGAAGTATGGTGAACAAATGTCTCACGATCCATCTATGAAACCAATGCGGCCGTTCGACTGAAGAAAGATTCAGTTGAGTTGGGCTTGGGGGTGTTGCCATTTTACGAACTGTTCCAAGTTATGTGCAAACCGTTAAGGTAATGGGCCTATATGCAGACTTGGAATGTTCAAATGTAATTAGAGAAGCATTGATGTGAGGCTTCTCTGTAAGAAAGGCACATGTTTGGAAAAAGCGTGTCACAGAAGAACAGTGTTAAAAGGTATGCTTGGAGTGCAATAGACGATAGAGGACACTTAGGGGGTGATTCCTAGTTTGGCGGGCGGCGGTCGCCGCCCGCCAAGCGGGAACCGCCAGAAGACCGTACCGCGGTCAAAAGACCGCGGCGGTCATTCTGGCTTTCCTGCTGGGCGGGCGGGCGACCGCCAAAAGGCCGCTCGCCCGCCCAGCGGGAAACCCACAGCAACGATGAAGCCGGCTCCGAATGGAGCCGGCGGAGTTGCTTTTGTGCGACGGGTGCAGTTGCACCCGTCGCGATTTCCAGTGTCTGCTATGCAGACACTGGAAATCAATGTGGGGCCCTGTTAGGGGGCCCCTGCAGTGCCCATGCCATTGGCATGGGCACTGCAGGGGCCCCCAGGGGCCCCACGACACCCGTTCCCGCCAGCCTGGTTCTGGCGGTCAAAACCGCCAGAACCAGGCTGGCGGGAAGGGGGTCAGAATCCCCATGACGGCGCTGCCTGCAGCGCCGCCATGGGGGATTCTGCAGGCCAGGGGAAAACCGGCGGGAAACCGCTGGTTTCCCTTTTCTGACCGCGGCTTTACCGCCGCGGTCAGAATGGGCCTGGATGCACCGCCAGCCTGTTGGCGGTGCATCCGCGGTCCCCTACCCTGGCGGTCTCGGACCGCCAGGGTAGGAATGACCCCCTTAGTGTCATTCTGAATATGAGAACTGTTCAAGAGAGTAGCATTCACCTTCAAAGGTACGTCAGAATGTCGGGTGCAAGAGAGCATGTATTATCTCTATGAGTTACATTTGAAAGATGACCGCAGAAAGTGTGTTATGTGCCATGGTATCAATGTATATTCTGAGCAATTGCTTCCATTTGGACGCCAACACCTATAACACCCTTTAATGGAGAGGGATAAGACTATAAGTAGAAATTGCAAAGGTACTCACCAATTGCTGTGATCAAGAAGGTAACAGGCAAAACGCATAGGTGTTATTTGCTGTGCAGTGGATGAGAATCATCAAAAAAAATCTGGTATCAAGAAAGCCCCCTAAAACACCACGCTGCCCAGAAATGCGACACCTGTCAGCGTTACCACAACGTGCCGAGACTACTTGAACATCAGTGTGTTTATTCAAATCACAAAACACAGAACCTTACGCATTTCGGAGCCTCCGCTCCTTGTTCACAGGTTAATGTATATATAAAATGTTTAATTTTTTTTCACTTAAACATCCAAAGGTTATGGGGACGTTATAGTTAGGCTCACATTTCAAACATTCAAATCAGAGAAACTCACCTGTTATAGTTATGTCAAGTAACTATAACTCGTGCCCTAAGGTAACTATAACTCACGCCCCCACCATGCACAGTTTTTTCATCAAAGATTTTTTTTTTTTTTTATAAACATTTGTTACTATTTTCAAAGGGAAGGGAAAAGGGTACAAGGCAAGGGCGTATGCATCTTACAACATTTTTCATTTCCATCTTCATAGTAATAATTAGATAGCATCATTGTTGTCTGAGGGGCTGACAATTGTTGTAGCAGCCTTGCATTCCTTTTAACCATATCACAATCATGTATCAATACATTATTCTCAGTAACTTTTGCCATGTGATCATACTGGTTTATCTCAATAGTTCCAACCATCGTCCCCAGATCTTTCAGAATTTTTGTGGGCATCCTCTGTACTCGAAGACTATCTTCTCTTGATTGGCACACCAGTCCACTCCTCTCTTCCATTTTTGGAGCGTGGGGCCCCCAGGGAGGCTCCATGCTGCTGCAATGTCTCTTTTGGCAACTAGTAATGCTGTGGCTACTAGGGCACGTTTTGCACGTATTCCATCCATCTCTTCCATTATTCCTAATAGAGTTAATTTTGCGGATTTGTGTATCTCCTGCCCCAGGGCTCTTTCCAGTTCCTGAAATACCCCCTCCCAATATTTTTGTATTATTAGGCAGGTCCATACCATGTGGAAGAAGTCTGCTGGGTCGCATGTGCATCTTGGGCATCTGGGAGAGGGGCGGGCTCCCATTTTGTGAAGTCTGGATGGTGTCAGGTATGCTTCATACAGGTAATAAAATTGTATTACACGGAGTCTAGTTGACACCGCCAGTACCTTGGGTTCCATCAAGGCCTCTCGCCACTCCGCCTCCTCCAGGGTTCCCACCCAGGTTTCCCACTTAGTCCTAATTGGGGCTAGTTTGTCTGGAGTGTTGTTAATTAATTTCTTGTATATTTGCGAGATGCCTTTCCCTTCTAGGTTTCCCATAAGTAATTTGGCTTTGAGCGGGTTAAATTCTGGCATATGGCTTGTGGTGGGCAAGTTTATTTTTAGGGCGTTTCGTAGTTGGAGGTATCTGAAGAATTGTGTTGCGTTTAGTTGAAATTCTGTCTGGAGTTCCTGAAATTATTTCATGGATTTCCCTTTCCATATGTCTCCCACCAAGGAAATACCTATTCGGTCCCATTCTGTAAATCCCTTTAGTGCAGCTGAGGCGCTCAGCCATTTCCCTCTCCACAGCGGGGTCTGGAGGGTGATGGTGGTGTTCCAATTGGTGTACCGCAGAGCTGCTCGCCAAGCCAGGAAGACTGCCTTAGTTACGTCCTCCATATCTCGGGGGAGCGGCGAACCATAGAGCATGTCAAGAGCCCCGGGGAAGCCCAGGATTGTCAGTTCTGTTTTGTAAGCCGGATCGTCCCACCCCCCATTAAACCAGTCGTGGATCACAATTGGCTGGGTGGCCAAATAGTACAAGTAGGGGTTTGTTGCGCCTAGGCCTCCGTCAAATACTCCTTTCTGGCAGTGGTGTATTGCAACTCTGTGTCTGGCCCCTCGCCAAATAAATTTCCCTGTGATACCTTCGAGGTTTCTGAACCATGAGTGAGGGATAGGGAGGGGAAAATTCTGAAATATGTATAGGAGCCTTGGTAGGATCATCATTTTATATAAGGCCACTTGGTCCATCACATTTAGTGGCAGGGTTTGCCATTTCTGTAAGTCTGTTTTTATTCATGTTAGCAGGGGGGATAAGTTCTTGGCCCATGTCATCTCAGGCAGGAGGGATACCCAGATACCCAGGTATTTGAAGCTGAGCCTACGCAGGGTTATTGTGCTTTGCCAATCAAAGCAGTCTCGTGAATTTGCCAGCGGAATCAGAATCGATTTAGTAGAGTTCATTTTGAGTCCTGATATTTGTTCATACTTTCGTAAAAGATTAAGACTTCTTGGGCCGGTTATGCTGGGCTCTTGCATGTATAGCAAGACATCGTCTGCGTACAGTGCTATTCTGTCCTCATGGGAGGGGCCCCACCTCCACCCGTGGTAGATTGTGTCGTTCCTGATCATCTGGGCCAAAGGTTCGATGGCCAGGGTAAATAAGAGAGGGAACAAGGGGCACCCCTGCCGCGTGCCCCTGCAGATATCAAATGCAGGGGACAGTGTCCCGTTGACTAGCACCCGAGCCGTAGGGTTGGTGTACAATGCTTGGACCCATCTACGGAATTGTGTTCCAAGCCCTGCGCATTGGAGCACCAGGAGAAGGAAGCCCCAAGCAACCAAATCGAATGATTTTTCGAAATCGATGAGCAGGAGGGCAATGTCTCGGGGTAATCGGTGTCTCTCTGTTAAAGCCACATGTAACCTGCGGATGCAGTGCCGTGTACTACGGGTTGCCATAAACCCACATTGATCTGGGTGTATTAGTTGTGGCAAGACCCTCTTGAGACGAGTGGCTAGGATGGATGCAAAGATTTTAACCTCCGTGTTTATTAGTGATATTGGTCTATAGTCTGCGCAGTGTGGTGAGGGGGGTTGGGTTTTGGGGAGTACCACAATCGTGGCAGTGTCTAGCTCTTGGGGGAAGGACCCTTTTTCACCGACTTCCGTGTAAAGGCGCAACAGGTGTGGGGTCAGTTTTTCTTTATATGTTTTGTAGTACTCCGAGGGGAACCCATCAGGGCCTGGCGTCTTGCCCGTGCCTAGAGTTGAAATTGCTCCACCAATCTCCTCTATCCCAATGGGTTCTTCCAGTGATCGTATTTCCACCATGGGCAGCTGTGGGAGGGGGTCCCCTCTAGTGTTTGATGGGCCTGGTGTAGGTCTATTTGTGTGGATGCTTGGTATAAAGAGGTGTAGTATGTGGCGAAGGCATTTGCAATTTCGGCGTGCCCTGTGACCAGGGTGGTTCCTTTATCATAGACTTCGGGGACAATTCTGGAGGCATGTTGATGGGAAAATAGCGAGTATAGCATTTTTCCTATCTTATCTCCCCACCCGTACAGTCTCCCAGTGTTTGCCCTCCATATGTATTTTGCCGTTTCTAGGGAGCGGTCTCGGATTTCCTCTCGGATCAGAAGGAGTTGCCTCCTGAGCTTCTCACTTGGGTTTGTTGCGTTTTGATTTTCAAGGGCGATCGCCCGGAGTTTTAGTTGTGTGATTACTGGGTTTTGGTGCGTTCTTGATTACGTATCAGATTTTTTGCTACCCCTCGTAGTACCGCTTTACCCGCTGCCATAGGGTGCCTGTTGTGGACACTGATATATCATTGAAGTGAAAGTATTCTGTTAATGCTTGCCGTATTTGTTTCCTGTATTGTTTGTCTTGGAGGTACCATGCATTTAGTTGCCATATTGGGTGGAGCTGGGTTTGGGGTTGGCCCAGAGTGAGCCGGAGCGGAGCGTGGTCTGAGATTCCCCTCGCCAGAATTTCAACATGTGTAGGGGCTGCACACTCGGTGCTTGGGAGAAGTACCAGGTCTATTCTAGATTGGGAACCATGAGCTGCCGATGTGTGAGTGAATTGTCGCTTTCTAGGGTGCCATATTCGCCAGGCGTCGCATAGCCTTGTCACTGAGAGCCAGCCGCTGATTTTTGTCACTTGTGTAGACCTATATGTCGAAATTGGTCCGGTTATGTCAAGGGTTGGGTCTGGAGTTGCGTTGAAGTCTCCACCTAGTATAGTACGTCCCGGGGGTAGGTCAGAAGGGAGTGTAGTGAATGCTAGGAGCGTTTTGCTGATCAAGGGGGGGGAGTGTAGACACTGATTAAATTAATTGTGGCTCCCTCAATTTTGCCGGTGAGGGCTATGTATCGACCTTCTTTGTCTCTCCTTATCGGGATGTGTGTCATGGGGAATGTGTGGCGTAGTATTATAGCTACCCCTCGTGATCCGCGTGTAAATCCTGCATGATACACTCTGTCAAACCCATGGCGGGCCAGAAATGGACAGCTATCACCCAGCAGGTACGTTTCTTGCAACATGAGTATTTCTGGTCGATATCTCTGTATATATGAGAATACTGCGGTGCGTTTGATTTTGTCAAGGAGACCATTGACATTCCATTAAATAATTTGTGTCTGGCTCATGGTGGATGGGTGGTTTTGAGTAGTTTTTCACAATGGCTGTCTTTGTTTTGGGTTAAGGAGACATGCGTTTGTGAGGGGTTTACGTTATGTTTCCCCTTTAGCTTTAACTTGTTTGGCGCCTCAGTTGTGTCAATAATGCTTTTAAAACCCTTGCCTTGTGTGTGAATTAACAAATAAGAACATGAACATTGCAGTAACGAAACCAATTGAACAGTGGCCTTGAAAACTAGGCCTGAACCCCTTTGCCCCCCAACTCCCTCTCCTCCCCATACTTCCCCCCAGAAGCATCTGTCGCCCATAAATATATGACACCTCACTTTTATAACTGGTGAGGTGGTTTTCAACTGGTGGGTTGTGGTACTAATGGCGGTGGATCCCTCCATCGTGTCGGATCGTCGAAGACTTCATAGTGAATAGTTAGTAGGTATTCAAGTTGTTCAAGTTCGGTCTTGCCTTCATTCATCTGTTCAATTTCAGTTTCAATTTCAGTTTCAGTTTCCCCCCTCTGGGCATTTTTGGCCTGTGGTTTCATAAGGTCGGGCTGCGGGATAGGTCTGTATCCTCAGGTGTGTCTCTTTGTGTTTGGGTGCCCTACCGTGGACTTTGGTTCTCGGGAGTATTTACAAAGTTTTCGGGAGACCGTGATTCCCTCGGTCCCGGTCGGTGAGTCCCGGTGGGGGAACTCGAGCGAGATCCGTGTCTGTCTTTTCTTCGCTGTGAACGAGTGCGCCGGCAGCGACCGGGTGGTCTTCCTTTTGAGTGGGTTGGTATTGTTTTGAGTGGTGGCCTTCGTCCCAGTTTGTCTGTGTTCAACGGGATCTCCTCTGTCAACCACGTCCAGGCTGTATCTGGCTGTTCAAAGAAGTGTGTCTTGTTTTTATAGATCACCCGGAGTCTCGCTGGGAACAGGAGGCGGTATTGGATATCCATAGATCTTAGTTTTTGTTTTACTTCGATAAATGACCAGCGTTGTTGTTGGACTTCATATGTGTAGTCTGGGAAAAGGAGGACTTTGGTTCCATTATAAAGAAGATCTCCTTTGGAGCGTGCCTCTTGCAACACCATATCTCTATCTTTAAAATTAAAGAGGCGGATTATTACCGGTCGGGGTGGGGATCCAGGTGGAGGTCTAGCTCGCAGTGATCTGTGGGCCCTTTCAATCATAAACCATGGTTTGAGGTGGTCTGTGGGTACCCAGATTTTAATCCATTCCTCCAGGTGGAAGGCCAGGGATGATTCTGCTGTGGTTTCGGGGAGCCCTACCAAACGGAGGTTCTCGATCTGTTTTCGGCATCTTCTGCTCTCCTGTGCAGTTCTGATGTGCGCTTAGTTAACAGCGAGACCTGAGTTTTGAGAGCAGCTATTTCATCCTCTGTTGTGGAGATCCTGGATTCAGCTTCCGTGATTCGGGTCGTGGCGTTACGCAGGTCTTGTCGGACCAGGGCGACATCCACCCTAACCTCTCCAATTTTGGATTCTACCGCCACGTGGGAGGCCTGGATCGCCTGAAGGATTGCTGCCAAGTCACCAGATGTTGTCCGCTGTTCACCACCCTCTTTTGAGTTTGGGTCCTCTGACCGAGGGCCTGTCGTCCCCGTAGTGAATTGGTCTATTCGAGTTTGTGCTGTTGCCTGTTGATTGGTGTTAGTCTTGAGCTTACAAGGGCCGCAGTACTCGGCTAGTCTTATGTTTTATTGAGGTTGTCTTGTTGTATTTGGAGGTTAAGTGGTATTCTCAGGTTCAGAATTATGGTATTTTAATGTCTAGATTATGTCTTTCTTATCGTTCGGGTCAGCCCTCCTTTTAGTGGTATTTTGAGTTATTCGCAGAGATGGTTTCGGGTCTGCTCCCTTTCGTGTTTCAGGGGGATCGTGAGGCCAGAGCGAGAGAAAAAAAGATTCTTGGGAGTAGGAGAGAAGGCGAGGAGGGTCTGTGCTCCACAGGCATGTAGTGTGTTGATTTGGAGTTGGGTCTTCCTCCCGACGGAGGAGCAAACGGAGGGGGGAAGGCTGTGAGGCGCAGTTATCTCTTCACTTTGTGGTTTTGGTTCTGTGCCCTAGTCTCCACGTATTTATGGCATTTTATGGCCTTCCTCCCATTGCGTGTCCCCCCTCAAGTTGATTCCTTTTGATGACTCCATTGCCTTTTCATCGTGAATTTCATGCTCTTTAATTACTTTATTTACGGGGGAGAAAGGAATAACCTCCACTCTGTGTTTGGGTCTTATGCCGGATTCATGAGCTCCGATCTTGAGGAGGCCCGGTTTCGCGCCGCTTTCAGTATCTCTGCTTTTTTGGTCCCCAGCTGCAGCTCACCTTTTAGGGTTTTGCAGAGATATACAAGTTCGTTCGGCTCCCTCTGTGTTCCTCCTTTGTTTACTATCTCCACGTTGTCACAAGATCCCAGCCACGATCCCGATCCGAGATCGCACCTTCGCCAGGCGCCTCCTCGCAGCCCGATTTCGGATTCTCTTGCCGCCGGGGCATCCCCACTTCTCAGCGCCGATCCTATGTCAGGGGGATTTTTTGGTCTTTCCTTCAGTTTCTGCCGGCAGCAGAGCGATGTCAGCGGGAGGGAGGGGGGGAAGGCAACCGTGGGCCACACGGCCGTGGGTTCCCGGCCAGGGCCCCCCCAGGCCGGCCCGAGCGCCGCGCCCCGGATCACCGGGTTCACCTCTCAACGTCGGGGGTCAGCCTCCAGGCACCCAGGCACTCCGGGCCGCCGCCGATCTCCTGTTCCGGGCCTCTCGTCCCCTAGTCCTGTTCTCCGGCCGCCATCTTGGCCTGCGGCGATTCCGGCCGGGTCGTCCAAAATCAGGGCCGGGAAGGGTCGGAAACCCCGCCGCTGGTGTGGGGGCGAAACTGTGGGACCCCCAGGGGTCAATCGCAGCGCGATGGGGAAGGATGGCCTTTCCCTACTTTAGGCGGATGACGGAGGGGGCCAGAGCACTACTAAAGTGTGACCGCCATCTTGACGCCTTGGCCACACCCCCGATTCATCAAAGATTTTACTGCAAATATTTAATTGAGCTGATCAATGATGTCATCAAAGATGTTATGAGTGCCGTTATTTGTGGGGTCATTAGCAGTGCATTGCAAGGGGGCGAGTTATAGTTACCTTAGGGCACTAGTTATAATGGGGTTGGCTGCAGCCCTCCTACCCACCCAACCCTACACTACGCAAAACCCTTTGGCAATACACAGCAGGAGTTGGCTGTAGCCATTCTCTCTGGGTGTGAGAATTGGTGTGAGAGGGTGTATCTGGGGATGAGAGTGGCTGTGAGAGTCTCTGTCTTGGTGTGAGAGTGCGTGCATCAGTGTTTTACTGGGTGCATCAGTGTCTGTGCAGGTCTGTGAATGGGTGCATGTGGGTGTCAGTGGATCTGTGAGTAGTTGTGTGAGGATCTGAGTGAGCTGTGAGTAGGTGAATGAGGGTCTGAGTGGGTCTGTGAGTGGATATGTGAGTGTCTGAGTGGGTCTGTTCATTTGTGCGTAAGGGTCAAAGTGGGTGTGTGAGTGGGAGAAAGAGATTGAAAAACAAAGTGAGTGAGAGAGAGTGTTTTTAGGCTTTGATGAATGATACACATAGAATGATATATTTATCTGCAAATTGAAAAGGAAAATCTATTTGTCAATTAAAAAGAGTGAGAAATGATCATGGACACACCTGGAGTAAAACCCTCAAGTGTCAGTGTGTCTGAGACCTTAACCATTAGTCTCTAGGTAACTCCTTTTGTGCCATGTCTAGACATTACTATGACATTGAAATATTAAAGAAAAATCAAATTTGTATATATAGGAAAGCGAAGGCTCCAAGACCCCTCCTGATCTCGTGCTGGGATCTGATTTGTTGGCAACACCTCAATAAGGAAGTGTTGACATCCATCTTGGGACTCGGCTTCTTGGGACACCCTGACCTGTTAGCTCTGCTGCAAATTTGCGACAGTCATGAATCTGCACTTGTTTTAATGAAGACCCCAGGTGGGCCACATACTGGGGGCATGTTTAAATAAAAAATAAATGAGGGGCAAAAACTTTGTTAGAAAAACAGACATTTGAAGTGAGCAATTCTAGAGTGTTGCTGGTGTTGCAGGGTGCTCCTTACCGGAGTTGCTCTGCACATAAACTTGGGAACTACCCAGAGTTCTCTCTTCTGTATTGCATAATTTCTGCGTCACTCTAACCCTGAAAGGGTGTCGTTTTTATATATATATAGATATATATATATATATAAACAAATTAACCATTTTAGATAATTACTATTCAATAATTATCAATGAAGAAAAAAAAGCTAAAAGCTATTCAATTATTAATTAATAGCCCATCATACATGCCTACCAACCTAGCAGCCCTCACTCGAAATATACTTAAAAATAAGCATTCCATAATTTACGAATGGAAAATCAATGAAATAGTTAATTAACACGTAATAATTAATTGTTAATGTATTATTACTTAATTAAATTTTCACCCTAGACTTCTGTAAACCCAGCAGCCTGAAACTACAAATCACTAAAATAAATAAGGATTTCATAATTTACATACTTAAACCTCAATTGAAAAATTAATGTACAAATAATAGCTAATAGAAGATAAAATAACTTCTTCCCCTACACCCGTACAAACCTAGCACCTGAATTAAAATATAGGTAATGTAAATTAGTATTCCATATTTTGCATAATTATGCATTAATCACAAATTCATTAAAATTAATAATAAACTGTTAAATTTCAAATTCATTGACTTCCCACCCTAATCCCCTACAAATCTAGCAGCCCACAACTAAAAAATAAGCATTCTATAAATTAAATAATTAAAAATTAATTAAATAATCAATTAACGATTAATAATTACATGTTAATTAATGACTACTTAATTAACTTTACACCTTCTACCCCTTCAAACATAATAGCCCCTAAATTACAAATGGCAAAACCCAATCAGTATTTATATAGTTTATTTATATAATAAATATCATCATATGATTTAGTAAAATGTTAAAAAATTCATACTTTAGTATTAACTAATTAATTTCCCACACTAACCCACTACAATCCCACCAGTCTGCTACAACCCTATATATTGCCATTAAAAATGTAATATAAAAAAATCTAAATCAAGTAAAACGACATGCTAGATTTAAAAAATTTATATAAACAATAGTAACACATACAATTCAGATGTCAAAACATTTAAATAATAAAAAAACTATACTTTTACCCACAATAGTACTAATACATTTTTAAATCGTTATCTTTAGATAATGAGAGAGATCCTTTTCTAAATGCAGCATCCCCTTTCCCTTTCCATACCTGTTTCCTTAGACCGCCTACCCTCGCTGTTACTTAATAACTCCCTAATTTTAGAATAATAACATTATGGTAGACATACACGGTTTGTGGCAGTAGATTTGTTAGAGAGATGGGAGGCCATTTGGTGATTGATCTCACATTTAAAATTAGTAGCTGTATGTTTCTATGATTAGTTAGATCCTTTAAATGAGTTGCTGTTTAGACATTTTAATTTTCTCTGTAGTTGCATTTCCAAGCATGAATTTCAATTGTCTTCAAAATTATATTTATTTTGTAAATATTTCAGAAACCTGTAGCAGCCAACATAACCATTTTCATATGTATATAACTCTCTTTTGCACAGTAAAGTGGATGTCTTCTCCAGCAGCATGTTTATCAGTGCTGGCACATTCTGTGAACTGAATGAACACCAGAAAATTATGGTGATGAGTGGGTTGATGCTGTAATGGAGCTTGTTTGAGGTATTAGCTGTGAATCTCCTGGATAGATATCGACTACCAAGGAGCCAATCAAACCGCAGCATTTTGATAGTGTACTATTGTTTGATTTACAGTGCAAATTTAGGACTTCGTGGTGAAAAGTGTAGGCATTCTACGGAGGCAATGAACAACCACTTCCCCTTTTTCCACTGAGCACTCAGGCCTTGCTCTATCTGAATCCATTGCTGCCTGCAATACCTGAAAGTGTGGCAGGATTCTTCATAGAAGTAAATCGATGGAATCGGTATAAAGTGTAATACAACCCAGTAAACAAAAGAAAATATTGGAAACATACTTCAGACTGAAATTTCCCCAATGTGATTTTTGTTGGCTCAGACTATATACAAGTGCATCTAATAAGAATTAGTAAGGCGCCTGATTGTATGAATTGTGTAAACCTGAGAAGCTGACCTAGGCTGTGTTTGAACTCCCGACGGGGTAAAAACTGTATTTTTTTCCCCCTGGAAGAAGAGTGAAGTTTTTTAAGGGACGAGATAATAAAAACAGAACGATTTGGCATTACTCCACATACCACAGATAGTGAAGGGTGCTCTCGTTGTGTGATGCCTTCAAAATAGATCAGCAGTGCCGTACGGTCAATGTAAAGGTTGTATTACTTCTATAGAAAATAAAGTCCTTTAAAAAGGCATCACAAAGCCATAACATGGATTTGCACTGCTCAGTCTTAACGATACAAAAAACAGTTTTTCTTTCATATAACGTTTCTTTTGTAATTGCTTACAACTGTTAACTCAGAAGAAACAGTTGATTTTTCTCTTGACATCAAATGCATGAAACTACTGTCTAGACTAACCAAAAAAAAAAAAAAAAAAAAAAAATTCATAGTTTTTTTTAAATAACGTTTCATTATATATAGAGTGTGTCATATCAGTACATCAATAGACCAGCCATAGCCTGCCCTGCTATGGATTTTTTTTAAATGAAATGCAAAAAACTAACCACCGAAAATGTATACCGCGCAATTATTTTTTGTTTTAAAACACAGTTTTGTTCTTGCGGAGAGGAGGCATGGGGTTGCTCAATAAGCCCCTCAATCCAGTAATTAGAAGATGTGTCCATGGAATGTGGAATAAGCACAGAGACCTGTAAATATTATAAACTTTTACGGCGGTATTGCCCGAATTTCAGGAAGGAATCGCTACCATTTACATCCAACAGTAAGTGAAAAATGTTAGTGGGAGGGCCATTTGGGAACAGGTGTGAAGGGCCGGTGGCTGGGTGCAGGCATTGCCATAGTGGGGTTAGGCTGGAGGTGCTTTGCGTGATCATCCCATGATGCTGTACGGGGTCAGGTGGGATTGTGATTATGTTCATGCTTGAGCCCCTTGTTCTTGTAGCGTTTCACTGGGTGTGCATCCGAGCCCAAAATTAGGGGATCTTTAGAAAACGGGCTACTCACAATTAGCAGGCACCAGAATGCACCATTGCACGGTACTATCCCCAAATAGAACAAATTGCTCAACATGTAAACACATTTGAATGACATTGCTAAATGTGGATGAAGAAAGCATGCTCGTAACGCCTGTCCATCTGCAAGTATGTATTGTGATAAGGCTATTTTGATGAAGAGCCTATGTCAAAATGTAGAGTGTACCTTGTGAAGACAGTTATATTGAAAGAAAATAAACTGATCATTAAGGAGGTGCAGCAATTGATTTGGCCAGTGATCGGTTGGTGGGATCTTATTTGAAGGGGCAGCTAGATGTATAAAGAGGATACTCTGCTGCAGGTAGGGGGAGAATGCAAGACATGCATGAGGAGGTAGGCATAGTTTAAATCATTTGCTGCCTGTTTGCTTGGCGAACACTACATCTTTAATGAGGTAGAGGCAGAGTAGAAAGTGAGGCAAGAAAATGTTGTTTATGTTTACCAAATAGTAGGAATAGGAAGAAGTGATGAGGCCATGATGGCATAGAGATGAGAAAGGTGTGGAATGGACTGTGGGGAATAGGTTAGGTGATGGGAACATTCTTAGTATGATACCAGAAAATGTGGATGTCATCATCAAAAAGGTGGTAAGTGAAGCCGAAGAAGTACCTTATTTCACCAAGGCAAAGGGTTGTCATAGAAAAAGAAATATACTGTGTAGTAAATGTGCTCTCTTACAGAATGGAGCAGTAGGAGAAGAACAAAGAAAATGTTTTGCCAGTGCAGAGCTTTTAAGAAACTGCACAGCAAAAGCACATGACCTTAAACCATACTTGGTGCTGGAGGTTATGAGGCACGCACGGTGGAGGGCAGGTCTAACCCTCTACTTTGCATGCACAGTAGAGTGGTTGACTGCATGTGAAGGAGTATGGTCAGTCCCAGGCCAGTGGCATCAGTGATGTTCTCAATAATGATATTTGAAATGTCATCAGTGATGTCATCAATGATATCATTTAACATGTCATGAGTGATGTAATATGTGGGGATCATAAGCACTTTATTACGGGGTGGAGGTTACGGTTAGTTACTTAACTGGTGAATTCCAGTGTCTTTTCCATTGATGAACAAACACTCATAATACTTCAACACCTAGCTACAACATCACTTTAACCGTTCAACCTCTTTTTTCATAGAAATATATAGAATATATAGATATATATGTATATATATATATATATAGTTATACTTAGGACCATGTTTCCATAGAAAACACGTTTTTTGACTTGTCTATATCTTAGGCACAGTTTGACGAATCTTCATGAATTGTTTTTTTAAAAAGTGCCCTGGTGATTCTTGTTGCACACAGGAAAGTTTTGGGCCGAGAATAAGGGTGGGGAGGTCAAAAAAATTGAATTTACCATGTTAGTTTCCATAGGACCTTTAGAAACGACTACAGCCCGAACCGCTGGATGGAATTAGTACAAATTTTTGACACAAAGCTAGCTTTCAGTAAAAAGATTATTCTTTCGCTTACTTGGTTTAAATCCATCCAGTAGTTTTGGATATTTATTAAAGGGAAACAACTTCATGAATAATGACGACCTTGTGCAAGGAAATGCACAGCTCTGATTGGATACCAACACTTCAATCAGAAAGTGTGGGCAGCCATCTTGAGTACTGACTTCAGCTGAGTTCAACACAAAATGTAAATTACAAGGAAAAGGGGTCAGGAAAGAGACACCTTGACACCTTAGATCTGGTGTTGGGGTCCCAGAGAGACACCACCAGAGTGAAAAGACACTTAAAAAAATTTGCAGCAAATTTGCAGCATTGCTGTGAATTTGTGGCAAAATATTTTAAAAACAAGAAGCACTGTCTTCCAGACTTGGTCCCAGGGGCATAAAAAAAATTAAGGAGGGGGTGCATGGGGCCCCCCATCCTGGGCTTATTTCTGCCCTGGGGACCACCACCTCCCGGGGCTTTCATGAACGAGAATGTGGGGAGGCCGTGCGGCCCCCTTGCAGCTCCAGGGACTGCCACCTCCCCAGGGCAAACTTTAAAAAAAAGAAAGGTGGTCTGGTTTGGACCCTCGCAGCCCTGAGGACCGCCACCCCCGAGAGCTGGCTCCTGCTATGTCCCAGGGTGCCCATCCCCGCAGTACTCTCTCTCTCTCTCTCTCTCTCTCTCTCTCTCTCTCTCTCTCTCTGTCTCTCTCTCTTTCTCTTTCTCTCTCTCTCTCTCTCTTTCTCTTTCTCTCTCTCTCTCTCTCTCTATCTCTCTTCCATCCCATAATGCCAGCATCTTGTATTTGAGTGAGCCTTGAGGCCAAAGTGCTGTTCTTGTTGTCCAGGGACTCTTGCCTGTACTCCTCCTAACAACCTGAAAAACATGAGACTGAAATATTTTTGGCTCCAGAGACCTCTGAACGACTGGGAGAAACATTCTAAATCAGTCCAACAAAAGGGCATTGTTACTGGGCTAAAGTTTCAGGTTGGCCTCACTCTGAACTTTTTTCCAAAGCAGCAAATCTGTTTCAATGGTGTTTCACAGAGACACTATTCACTCTCAGGGAGCACTGTTTGGCTACAGCTTGAAGTCTCACCCCATTGGAGGAATACAAGCTTCTTGAAAAATGACTAAGGTGGTCACTATGAGTGGAGGTGGTGGTCTCACTGCTGTGGTTCTGGCAGTGAAGACTGCCCTATTATGAGCATGGCGGTGTGGCCTACAAAATACAGCCACACTGCTGCCAGTCCTGCCAGTGCGGACGGACCGCTGCAGCTGGCGGTTGCCTTCTCCAGGCCAGCAGGAAGTATAACACCGCTGACCAGATTACGAGGCTGAATACCACCAGGGTTTGCTCAGCGGTCGCCCAGCCTCTAAAACCCTGGTGGTAACACTTCCCAGGACAGGAAAAACACATTCCTGTCACACCAACTGCACCCCCACACCTATATACACCTTTACCAATGCATACACATGCCTGCACACACACACACACACACACATGTATCCCCCCCAAACATATACATCTTGCTAACACTCACCCTCCTATTACAGTAGTCCCACATGCTTGTCAGGAAGTCCACAGCAGCCCAGGTTATGGAGGTCATCAGGAGACATGTGAGGTAGGGGGCAGGTGAAGGCGGTGACGGCCGCCGCACACAAGACCATCACCGCCGGCGTTGTTTGTCATGGGCCCCAGTCCTCCATAGGCAGCAATAGTACCCAATGGGTAGTTGCGCGGCGGTGCGAACCGCCAGTGGTTCACCGCCGTGCAGAGAACGTCATGCTGATTTGTGGAATGTAATATGGCAGGTGGAATGTTGTCAGAATGGCGATGCTGGTGGTGGGCCTAGCGGAGTAGGTAATATGGCCTTATTAGGGCAGTGTTCGGTGTGTGACACATAATACGGTGGTCAGGAGATCCCCATCACTGCTGGTATTTGGGTGGCGGACAGCGCAGCAGTTTTGCCAAAAATAGGTCATAATTAGGGTCTAAGTCTGAAGGTAGAAATCTTCACCAGGCGAAGGCATCAAAAATACCTGGCTGCAAATGAACCTTGCTTGGTTGTAAATCTTCCATTTTGTCCACTTGAAGCTTTCCCATCAAGCCAACAGCTACATCTGGATCTTGTTCAACAATGATCCATCCTCATAGAGAAGTTCTCAGCTACATCCTTCTGCCTTGCGCCACTGAATATTTTTTACTCCCATTACAGAGACAAAGTCGGAAGTTAAAGCTTACAACTGGGACAAACCTGGTTTCTGTATCTGACTTGTGGCTCATCCCAGTCAGCCTTAAATTATGCCTAGGTACCAGTCAAGTGAAAGCAGCTGACTACGGTTTGTGCTTAACACTTTCTGGCAATATTTGCTTTAAAAACTTTAAAAAATAATTCTCCAGTTTTTCTCATTGGAATGTTGTCATCGTGTTCATTAAATTATTCTCTATATTTGTAATTGGAGTGGGATGGCCCTGGAAATTGCTGTGGAAAATATGAATTTTATGGCAAGGCACTAAGGCCAATATATGCATGTGCAAAAGCCTTGCCTTAACATTCACATAGCACATTCCACTGGTTTAAAATAACATTTCTTAAACACAGAAACTGTTGTCCAATCTGCTGCAGCCAAGAAACTTCTCAAAATTCTTCCTGTCAACAAAGCCTTAGATGCCATAGCAACACTTGCTGAATGCGCTCCAAATGTAGCAATGTCAGTATGAACCTTTTTCGTGACCTTCTTAACCCACCTATCAAGGGTTGTTCTAGAAACTTAGTTATGAGTGTGCCTGAAAGAAAGCAATAGTTGTGTATGTCCTTGACCCCTTAAACTCACTGTTCTTCTCTCATATTCCTGTAAACATCTTACTACTCACAATGTTCTGTTTTCCTCCAAGACTGGATACAAAATTGTCCTGGCCACAGTCATAGTTCTTTTGCTAATATTAAAACACACTCCTTCTGGCAGATAACTCCGTGATGAAACTTCTAATGCTTTAATGTCTGATACTCCTAATAAATCAAACAAATAAGAATTGCCAATTTTAACCACAAATCATTTAAATACAAGAATGCATTCTCACTCCAATCAGCTAACTCCCTTAATACCAAATCCACACCCTAAAGGGAAGAATACTTTGGTCCTGGGGCGTTTTCAAATGCACACTCCTTATCAATCTTTTCACTACATCATGCTGCCCTACATGCACTCCATCCACCAATCCATGTCCTGACGAAATTGCTGACCTATGCAAATTCACTGAACTTTAGGAACTACCCTCTAAGAACACCTCAGTCAAATAAATAACCACACTTACCACAAGTGCTGAAATGGAATCCAGATCCTGTGTAGGACACCAACGTACCAATCTCTTCCATACTAACTTATACGCCTTTGTCATTATTGGAGTCCAGGAATCCTTAATAAGCTTCGGAGCTTTTGGTGATAGGCCCAACACCTGCCATACTCTACCGAAATCAACCATCTTAGAACCTGCAACTGACTTTGCAGCACCAGATTGTGACTCTCTCCAACAGGATTTGTGAACCTGGCAGAAGCACTGGATCATCTATTAGGAATTCCATGACATCTGGAAACCACACTTGGGACAGCTGAAAGGTGCTACCAGCACCAATTCTGCTTGCTGCCTTCTCACTTCCAACCCCAAACTCTGAATCAAGGTGAAAGGAGGAAATGCATAACTGTGATCTACTCCCCATTGTGGCAGGAACACATCTACTGCATCTGCCTCCGGATTTGACCTCCAGAAATAAAATCTGCATATTTGTGCGTTCAACCTGCTTGCAAACAAATTCACTGCCAACAGAACCCATCTGCTCTCCAATGCCTTGAACACCTCTCTATTAAACATCCAATTACTGGAATCCCTCAGTCTCCTGAAATTCCAGTCTGCAACCATATTGCTCAGAACCAGTATATGTTGAGCCTGTACCATCATTTTCTTGCAAATCCGATAAAGCCTTTGACCGTGGACCTTTTAACTTGTTCATGTACCTTACCACAGACACATTATCCATCTTCAACAACACACAGCAATTTACCCGGTCCTTGACAAAACGTCTCACAGCAAAGGACCCTGCCCGCAACTCCAGATAATTTACGTGCATTTCCTTCTCTTCTAATGTCCACTTTCTCCCTGTTGTAAGGGAGCCACATCTCACTCTCCAACCCAGAGGACTGTATTGCTACATGCAATACGTGCAAGGTGAACAGTGGTGCAGGGTAAGGGCAATGAAATATACTATGGACCATTGGCCTCTGCTTCCATTTTACATTGGCTCACGACTCCATTTTGTCGAGTCTGGTTCTGTGCATAAAGCACTGTTCTGTGTTTTTCCACAAGCTTCTGCAGGCTGCAGGGTGGGGTGTTTTTCTGCTCAACTTCGATCCATTTGCCTGGTGCAGAGGGCGCTATTTGCATTCCACGAGCTATCAGTTAGAACAACAGGGGGATGCGCCTGTACTTAAGGAGGAATGCAAGCTTCACCTTGGAGCCCTCTTCTGGGAACCTGGCCCATTCCGAGGAGACGTCTTGAAGGGTGAACAAGGTACCGCCAATTACACAATTTTTAAAGGAGGGGGTCTTTTTCTAGAAAAGACTCCTGGCCGTTTGTAAATACTATAAACGTCAGGAGCCCTGATTGACTGGTTTAGGAACTCTCTTCTGGGTTGGGCGCAATGCAAGGATGACTGATTGTCCTGAATGAGACTCCATGCGCCAGTCGGTTTGAGTTCCCCGGCTTAGTGTGCGGCGGTGGGATGCAGAATCTCTTTTCGGTGAAGCCTTTCAATTTATAAGCATTTAAGCATATTGTGTGTGTGTGTGTGTAATATGCACTTATTCTTGCAGTTATTCTCATGTTATTTTTCATGATATCACAGAGTGTTTATATTCTCGCAGTTATTCTCATGTTATTTTTCATGATATGTTAGTGTGGTCAGTTTTGCTATATAAGAACTTGCCCCATAAATAAACTTGATTATTCTACTCACTAAGGTGTATAAGAGTGATTGTTTCACATTGTGCACTAAACTATCCTGAAGTGCATAGTTCTGTTATTCTGAAGAGTGAAGCAACACATTTTGGCGTAGTCAATTGCAGGTTTCGAAAAAAAAAAGTTTAACAAGATCAAGGCGAGCTTAAAATCAAGTTCTCATATATCAAATACGGACATAGAAATACCGGAGTGGGAAACTGCCCCGTATAAACTTTTAGCTCAGGAATGGTCACGCTGTACTGGTTTGTGTGAAAATTAGAATGCGTGTATGTTGAATGCAGAACCTGAAAATGTTTTAACATGTTTAGAAAAAGTGTTGATGGACAAGGGAAAAGAGATTTGTACGTTAGGGAGGCGAGGCAGGATTATGCTCTCTGCGTACAGAAGGTTGCATGAAAAGTGTTTACGGTTACAGAAAGACCACGAGCAACTGGAGAAGGAGTTAGTAGAAGCCCAAAATTCCTCTACCATGTTAGCTTGTCAAAATAAAATGTTAAGCGATAAGCTTGAAATGTACCAGCTGGTCGGCAGAGAGGACAGCAGTTAGCGTTGCTCAATATAAACACAAAAGATGAAGAGGGAAAGTTAATAAAAAGAAGGAAGATGTAGCTATCTCTCAGGCAGGGTTAGCCTTTGACCCTGAATTTTGGGATGGAAACATCTGGGACACGTCTGATTTTTTGGATGAGTCCGGGGGTGATAATTGCAAGATGTTAGTCAGGAAAAGACAGAGCGTAGGAATGTTGTCCGTGCGCAGCCAATATATCAGCGAAAGTTACATAATAGCCCAGCTAACCCTGGAGGGGTGATGCTGGATGGTCTGGAGGACTACACACAGCAAGAACTAAGTGATGTGATAGGCAGATTTCGACAGAGGTCAGGGGAAACATTGCTTACATGGATGGTGCGAGTGCATGATATGGGGGTTCAGGGGGTCCAATTAGATCACAGCGACGCCCCGAGGCTTTGTATTCTAAGTACAGACCCAGTTATCCAAAATGAGTTTGGAACTTATCCAGGGAATGGTCCCATGACCAATCTGTTGGAGTTAGCGGCACAAGGGTGTGGTCAGAAGTATCCGACAGAGTCAGATTGGCCGCCGAATGATAAACCTTGGTATACTTTGAGAGATGCAGTACAGAGATGGAAGGAGGAAGGAATGAAAACAGCTATCTTTCTGGGTAATGCTCATAATTTGATGAATGGAATTTTAAATGTGTCTGTGCGAAACTGGCTGATTAGGTCCGCTCCTCCTGCATACAAGCATGTCATCATGACTCTGTTGATTAATCAGACTGGTAACCCACTGTCTCAGATGGTAGAAGCCGTGCGTGATTTAAGTGATTTAGGGGAGCCCCGCAGCAGAGAGAGACCCCTAGATGATGGAGATTGGGAGCAAGAGCACAGAGGCTCAGAGGGAACCTGGAGCAGAGAGAGAGACCGGGAACTCACAGGTCCTGAGAGAACTCGAGGCAGAGAGTGTGAGAGGGAGCTAGTAAGCTCAGAGAGATTGCGAGGCAGAGACAGGGAGGAGGAGCTCCCTGAGAAATACCACAAACTTTATCCAGATATGACTTGGGCAGACTCCGATGTGCGCAGAGTAAAAATAGACTAGGAAATAGGTCAAACTCTGGTGCATGAATGGGCTCGCAAAGATAACAGACCACATGTTAAAGTAGAACTTTTTTGGAAACGTGGAAATGTTCAGAAAGTTCAAGTCCTTGTTGAAACCGAGCGGAGGCCTCTTTAATTCATGGAAACCCAAGAAAATTCAAGGGACAGTACTTCACCATTTCGGGATTGGGCAGAAAAGCAACCCCAGCAGTGCAGATAGTGGTTCCCATGAAAATAGGGGCACTCCCAAGGAGAGAATACACTGTCTTGATCGTGCCCATTCCAGAGTACATTATTGGGATTGACATTTTGAAAGGGATGACCCTACATTTGGAAGATGGATGTTACCAATTTGGTTCCAAGAGATTTATATCAATAGCCGCCATGAGGGTGGGGCTGTTGAAGATTCCTCCGGTAACACTTCCCCAAGCCACTAAGGTGATTCAAATGAAACAGTACAGAATACCGGGAGGGCATGAAGAGATTAGCCAGACTATACATGACTTACTGGAGGCCGGGGTGGTAATTCCCATCACCACTGCGTGGAATAGTGCCCTCTGGCCTGTTCACAAAAGTGATAACAGTTGGAGGATTTGCATTGATTATCGCCAGTTGAGTAAATATACCCCTCCTCTGACTGCGGCGGTCCCAGACACCATTACCTTGATTGAAAACATACATAAACACAGTGGAACCTGGTATGCGATAATTGACATGGCCAATGCTTTTTTCACTATACCAATAGCCCCTGAGAGCCAGCCCCAGATGGCATTCCAGTGGGCACGGCGCCAGTACACCTTCTGTAGGTTGCCCATGGGGTATTTACATAGCCCCACCATCTGTCACCGGCTGGTGGCAGAGCATTTGGATGAAGTACCAGTGGTTCCCGGAGTGTAAATTTCCCACTACATAGATGACGTGATGATGCAGGGAGAGACACAAGAACAGGTGCAGATTCAGTTAGAGAGAGTGGTGGAACATTTGCAGAGTAAAGGTTGGGAGACTAACCCCGAGAAAGTACAGGGACCGTTTCAGAGTGTGAAATCTTGGGGCATTCAGTGGAATCAGGGACACAGAGAAGTGTTGCCAAAAGTGAAACAGAAGATTAAGGAATTTGCAATGCTGCAAAATCGGAAGGAAGCCCAGTGTTTTATTGGACTATTCGGGTATTGGAGACAACACATACCCCATTTGTCTCTGGTTCTGGCCCCATTGTACAAAGTTACACGAAAGAAGAATGCGTTTGAATGGGGAGAGCAGGAGCAGCGCGCATCTGAATTAGCAAAAGACGCCATTCAGCGTTGTAGGAAGTTGGCTCTGTATGCACTATTTCAAAGTAAGGAATAGTATGCACAGAATCCAAGGGTTCCCCTTAGAGGTAAGATAGTGGCAAAAAGAGATAATACTAATGCTCTATTTTGTGGTAGTGTGGTCGAGCAGTAGGCTTATCAAAGGAGAAGTGTTAAGCATTTGTTGTACATACACACAGGCAATAAATGAGGAACACACACTCAGAGACAATTCCAGGCCAATAGGTTTTGTTATAGAAAAATATCTTTTCTTAGTTTATTTTAAGAACCACAGGTTCAAATTCTACATGTAATATCTCATTTTAAAGGTATTGCAGGTAAGTACTTTAGGAACTTTGAATAATCACAATAGCATATATACTTTTTACATAAAACACATGTAGCTACTTTAAAAGTGGACACAGTGCAATTTTCACAGTTCCTGGGGGAGGTAAAGTAATGTTAGTTCTTGCAGGTAAGTAAACCACCTACGGGGTTCAAATTGGGGTCCAAGGTAGCCCACCGTTGGGGGTTCAGAGCAACCCCAAAGTCACCACACCAGCAGCTCAGGGCCGGTCAGGTGCAGAGTTCAAAGTGGTGCCCAAAACACATAGGCTTCAATGGAGAAGGGGGTGCCCCGGGTCCAGTCTGCCAGCAGGTAAGTACCCGCGTCTTCGGAGGGCAGACCAGGGGGGTTTTGTAGGGCACCGGGGGGACACAAGCTCACACAAAAAGTACACCCTCAGCGGCACTGGGGCGGCCGGGTGCAGTGTGCAAACACGTGTCGGGTTTCCAATAGGTTTCAATGAGAGACCAAGGGGTCTCTTCAGCGATGCAGGCAGGTAAGGGGGGGGCTCCTCGGGGTAGCCACCACCTGGGCAAGGGAGAGGGCCTCCTGGGGGTCACTCCTGCACTGGAGTTCCGATCCTTCAGGTCCTGGGGGCTGCGGGTGCAGGGTCTTTTCCAGGCGTCGGGATTTCAGAGTCAGGCAGTCGCGGTCAGGGGGAGCCTCGGGATTCCCTCTGCAGGCGTCGCTGTAGGGGCTCAGGGGGGACAACTTTGGTTACTCACAGTCTAGGAGTCACCGGAGGGTCCTCCCTGAGGTGTTGGTTCTCCACCAGTCGAGTCGGGGTCGCCGGGTGCAGTGTTGCAAGTCTCACGCTTCTTGCGGGGATTGCAGGGGTCTTTAAATCTGTTCCTCTGGAAACAAAGTTGCAGTCTTTGTTGAACAGGGCCGCTGTTCTCGGGAGTTTCTTGGTCCTTTGGAAGCAGGGCAGTCCTCTGAGGATTCAGAGGTCGCTAGTCCCAGGGAAAGCATCGCTGGAGCAGTTTTCTTCTGAAGGAGAGAGACAGGCCGGTAGGGCTGGGGCCAAAGCAGTTGGTGTCTTCTTCTTCTCTGCAGGGGTTTTTCAGCTCAGCAGTCCTCTTCTTCGTAAGTTGCAGGAATCTTAATTCTTAGGTTCAGGGGAGCCCTTAAATACTAAATTTAAGGGCGTGTTTAGGTCTGGGGGGTTAGTAGCCAATGGCTACTAGCCCTGAGGGTGGGTACACCCTCTTTGTGCCTCCTCCCAAGGGGAGGGGGTCACAATCCTATCCCTATTGGGGGAATCCTCCATCTGCAAGATGGAGGATTTCTAAAAGTTAGAGTCACTTCAGCTCAGGGCACCTTAGGGGCTGTCCTGACTGGCCAGTGACTCCTCCTTGTTTTTCTCATTAATTCCTCCGGCCTTGCCGCCAAAAGTGGGGCCGGGGCCGGAGGGGGCGGGCAACTCCACTAGCTGGAGTGCCCTGTGGTGCTGGAACAAAGGGGGTGAGCCTTTGAGGCTCACCGCCAGGTGTTACAGCTCCTGTCTGGGGGAGGTGATAGCATCTCCACCCAGTGCAGGCTTAGTTACTGGCCACAGAGTGACAAAGGCACGCTCCCCATGTGGCCAGCAACATGTCTCGAGTGTGGCAGGCTGCTAAAACCAGTCAGCCTACACGGGTAGTTGGTTAAGGTTTCAGGGGGCACCTCTAAGGTGCCCTCTGGGGTGTATTTCACAATAAAATGTACACTGGCATCAGTGTGCATTTATTGTGCTGAGAAGTTTGATACCAAACTTCCCAGTTTTCAGTGTAGCCATTATGGTGCTGTGGAGTTCGTGTTTGACAGACTCCCAGACCATATACTCTTATGGCTACCCTGCACTTACAATGTCTAAGGTTTTGCTTAGACACTGTAGGGGCACAGTGCTCATGCACTGGTGCCCTCACCTGTGGTATAGTGCACCCTGCCTTAGGGCTGTAAGGCCTGCTAGAGGGGTGACTTATCTATACTGCATAGGCAGTGTGAGGTTGGCATGGCACCCTGAGGGGAGTGCCATGTCGACTTACTCGTTTTGTCCTCACCAGCACACACAAGCTGGCAAGCAGTGTGTCTGTGCTGAGTGAGGGGTCCCCAGGGTGGCATAAGATATGCTGCAGCCCTTAGAGACCTTCCCTGGCCTCAGGGCCCTTGGTACCAGGGGTACCAGTTACAAGGGACTTACCTGGATGCCAGGGTGTGCCAATTGTGTAAAACAAAAGTACAGGTATGGGAAAGAACACTAGTGCGGGGGCCTGGTTAGCCGGCCTCAGCACACTTTCAAACCAAAACATAGCATCAGCAAAGGCAAAAAGTCAGGGGGTAACCATGCCAAGGAGGCATTTCCTTACAAGCGTGCTTTGGATTTGTGGCCGATTCGGGAGGAGGACATCGAGCTGAATGTGACAGTCCAGGGGCAGCATGCTAATTGGAGTTTTTTGGCAAAAACAAGGAAGAAAGAGGGTGCCCCTGGGATTCTGGACAAAGAAGTTACCTGAGGCAGGAGAGCGGTACACTCCCTTTGAGAAGCAGCTGCTGGCTTGCTATTGGGCTCTGGTTGATACCGAGCAAATGACTTTGGGACATAATGTGATTTTAAGACATGAAATCCCCATCATGCAGTGGGTGATGAGTTCGCCTAAGACTCACAGAATTGGGCATGCGCAAGAAGCCAGCATTATCAAATGGAAATGGTATGTCCAGGACAGGGCACGAGTGGGTCCAAAAGGACCCGCTGTTTTGCATGAACAGGTAGCGCAGGCTCCCGTGGAGAATTCAGAAATGTTGCACGATGTACCTCCAGTGTGTGAATCTCTGGTAGGATGGGGCCAGCCGTTCGCACACTTATCTGTAGATGATAAAAAAAATGTGTGGTTCACAGACGGCTCAGCAAAATACGTGGGAGTGAAAAGGCACTGGAAAGCAGTATCCTATAATCCTGTTACAAAGAAGCTTTTAACAACTACAGGACAGGGAAGAAGTAGCCAGTTTACAGAGCTTTACGCTGTGTATCAAGCTTTGAAACAAGAGCTACCAGGAAAATGTCACATTTATACAGAATCCTGGTCTACCGCGAATGGGTTAGCTACTTGGCTTCCCACGTGGTATGCACAGCAGTACAAAATCCACAAAAAAGAGGTATAGGGGAAGGAGTTATGGCAGGAGATCTGGGAAACGTTACCTCAAAGCACCGTTACTGTCTATCATGTGGATGCTCACTGTCCGACTGATTCATAAGACCGATGGTTCAATTGTCTTGCAGACGATCAAGCCAAGATTCAAGAGGCTGAAGTGGAGGCAAAGAATTCTGATTTGGTGGGAATGGCTAAATGGGCACACCAGAAATGCGGACATCATGGAGAAAAAACTACTCACAGGTGGACAGAGATTAGAGGGATACATCTTCCCCTAGATTTAATTAAAACAGCAATCATTGACTGTCCCATTTGTCAGCATACACAGCACAGACCGGTCCCACAGGTGGTGAGAGGCCAGCTAGACAGAGGTAAATTGCCAGGACAGATATGGCAAATTGATTACATTGGACCAACGTCAGTGAGCAGAGGGTGTCAGTATGCCTGCACAGTGGTGGACACTTAATCTGGTTATCTCATAGCCTTTCCCCGCAAGCGCGCAACTCAGCAGAGTACCCTGAAAACATTAGATCTGTTGATTCTGTACTATGGAGTGCTGCTCCAAATTCAGAGTGATAACGCCAGCCACTTCAAGGGTAGACTAGTGCAGGACTAATTTGCACAACACAACATTGAGTGGATTTTTCACATACCTTATTACCCGCAAGCAGCGGGACTGATTGAGAGAATTAATGGGCTGTTGAAAGAACAATTGCGCAAACTGTCTGATGGGACACTCAAGGGGTAGAGGGATAATTTGTATGATGCTTTGCAAATTTTGAACAACCGACCCCTTACGAATGCCGAGACACCTCTCATGAGAATGCTCACTCCTGCTTTACAGATCAATCCATTTACAGCAAGCCATACCATTGTGTATTGGGAAACAGCTCCAGGATCCTTGGCCCCATATCGGGCTACACCAGAATCTGCAGGACTTGACCTGCATGCTTTACAAATGCATCGATTGAAGCCTAGAGACATCACTCTGATTGAAACAGGGGTTGGAATTCAGATTCCCCCTGAGCATTATGGTCTAATCGCCCCTCGATCTGGGCTCGTCCTGAGAGGCATCCAAATTTTAGGAGGCGTGATAGATGCAGGCTACCAGGGTGAGTTGAAAGTCATTCTCTTGAACAGTGATGACACAGACCTAGTGGTGCAACCCAGTGATCACGTTGCCCAGATTGTCATTATGCCGGTTTATGGAGGTGTTGTCAACAAGGGGAGTGCCCCAGCCCTTCCCACTTAAGATGCAAAGGAGGGTTCAGATCTACTGACAAGAACCAAGGGGCCAAAGTGTGGATTGAATCCCCAAATAACCCTCCTCAACCCGCTGATGTCATTGCCACTGTACCAGACAATGTCCTTGTAGTTATGCGACCTGGTCAAGACAAATGGGAACATGTTCCCGCTGACAAATGCTATTTGCGAGAATGATAATACGTGTTTTCTCTTTTGTTCTTTTCAGATCATCCTATGGGGTGCCTGTGCGATGAGTGTGGTATATGGAGCCCTTTCGGGAGGTTCCACCGGGGAGCAGGAGGGGTTCATAGCCCAAAGATTAAATCGTCAGCCGCAGATGCCGACGCTATTGCATCAACCGAACAATGTTTGGATTCATCTGGAGCAGGAAGTGCTGAATGTATCTCACTTCTGTATGAGTAACATGCGAAGCGTTCAAGATCTGATTACCACTTGTGTAGTGGCGGTGCCCACTCCTGCTGCGGTATTATTGCACATCTTTAACAATACAAACCTGGATGGAATGGTGGATGTGAGTGACGTTCGCTCCCATCTGTCACTCTATGATTACTGCCGTCATTGCCCGGAGGTGGGCAGGCGGTTGTGGAGGAACATGACATCCATATTCACGTTTAACATCTCAAATAAAGATGTGTGCTATTCAATGACCTATGAAAATAGGTAAATGTGCTCAGCTTAAGCTGGAGAAATCAGACAAAAACTTAACTGCTGCACAACGGACATTGTGGCACTCACGAAATGAAATGACCTGTTTGAATGTAAATAATTCAATGTTCTGCCAGAATGTGGTGCCTGCTGCCAGCCACATTTGAAACGTTAAGTTGCCTAAAGGTTGGCTCTTTTCATGTGGTAACATCTCTTTTACCTATATCCCAGCCAATCTAACCGGAGGGCCTTGTGCCTGGACACGCTTAGGCTTTCTCATGTTTCCTATGAATACCGCTCTACATCCTCGCTATGTCAGAGACACTATTCAATTGTCTGCAGACTGTGATTTTGAAATATTATTGCTTTCCGAAACAGAATATGTCAGTTTAGCTGTTTCTATTGTAGGGGTGCCAGGGCTCACAGTGTAAAATACCAGAGTTATTAATAAACCTGCATGTTTAGTAGTTAAGAATATTAATTATACATGAGCTGCTTTAGATGAGCTTTAGTAGATGTACAGGGAACTAGAAAAGCTGCTTTGCAGAATCGTGCAGCTATTGATTATTTGCTGCTCAAGCACAACCATGGCTGCAGCGATTTTGAAGGGTTGTGTTGTTTTAATTTATCCGATCACTCCATATCAATCAACTCCCACATAGAGGCCCTGCATAAGATTTGCGAAGGGGGTGAAACAAGATGTTGACAAGGGGTGGTGGGACTGGGTTTTTGGATGGCTGCCTGATTTAGGTCAACTGCGATATATCTTTGGTGTAATCATTATCATAATAGGTATTTTAATTTTGTTATGTTTTTGTATTCAGTGTGTGCCTAATCTTCTATCTCAGTGTTGCCCAAGAGTACTACCATTTCAGCTTATAGGATATACTTAGTTGTAAGCTGGCCAAATGGTCCAAGGGTGGAATGTATTGCTACATGCACTACATGCAAGGTGAACAGTGGTGCAGGGTAAGGGCAATGAAATATACTATGGACCATTGGCCTCTGCTTCCATTTTACATTGGCTCAAGACTCCATTTTGTCGAGTCTGGTTCTGTGCATAAAGCACTGTTCTGTGTTTTTCCACAAGCTTCTGCAAGCTGCAGGGTGGGGTGTTTTTCTGCTCAACTTCGCTCTAATCTGCTTGGTACGGAGGGCACTATTTACATACCACGAGCTATCAGTTAGAACAACAGGGGGATGCGCCTGTACTCAAGGAGGAATGCAAGCTTCACCTTGGAGCCCTCTTCTGGGAACCTGGCCCGTTCCGAGGAGACGTCTTGAAGGGTGAACAAGGTACAGCTGATTGCACAATTTGTAAAGGAGGGTTTTTCTAGAAAAGACTCCTGGGCGTTAGTAAATACTATAAAGGTCAGGAGCCCTGATGGACTGGTTTAGGAACTCTCTTCTGGGTTGGATGCAACGCCAGGAGGACTGATTGTCCTCAACGAGACTCCCTGCGCCAGTCGATTTGGGTTCCACGGCTTGGTGTGCGGCGGAGGGATGCAGAATCTCTTTTCGGTGAAGCCTTTCAATTTATAAGCATTTAAGCATATTGTGTGTGTGTGTAATATGCAATTATTCTTGCAGTTGTTCTCATGTTATTTTTCATGATATCACAGAGTGTTTATATTCTTGCAGTTATTCTCATGTTATTTTTCATGATATGTTAGTGTGGTCAGTTTTGCTATATAAAAACTTGCCCCATAAATAAACTTGATTATTCTACTTACTAAGGTTTATAAGAGTGATTGTTTCACATTATGCCCTAAACTATCCTGAAGTGCATAGTTCTGTTCGTCTGAAGGGTGAAGCAACACAAGGACCCACATTCAACTCTATTACAGGTCAGGGACCTTGCCAAATATTGCTCTTCCATTCTGTGCTTCCAGATTTCCTAACCACCATTCCAGCTTTATTTTTGTCTCCACATCCATTTCAACCTTCTGAGAAAAGCTCATTCCATTGCATAGATACCTCGCCTTCAACCTCTGCAAAGCTTGATAAGGTAAAGGGGCTGGAAGAAATTCCACAAATGACACCAACAACAAACCCAAATTTCTCCCTATCCATGGTAGGAGACTCAATTGTACTCCAACATCCTCTTTATCTCTCTGTGAATCTTCTTCACCTTCCCCACTAGTAACCTCAACACTCATTCCAACGTCTGAAGCTGAAACCCTAAAAACATCATCTCCTGACATGGATCTAAACATGACTTCTTCCTGTTCACCACAAAACCAAGGACCTCCAATACTCTAACTGTCAGATCCATTTGCTCCTGAACCAGCTCCTTGCTCTCTGACATGATCTGAATGTTGTCTAAATAAGCTTTGAAACAGACCCCTCTTGACCGCAGCTAAGCTATTGTTGGTCTCATTAACTTTGTAAAGAATGATGGTGCTATTGTCAGACCACGCGGGAGACTTTTAAACCTCCACATCACACCTTTCCACTGACATTTTGGAAAGTCCTTTTGCTCCCGACATACCAGGTCTGTCAAATATGCATTTTTCAAATCCAGACACGTCAGCCAAACTCCTTTCCTTAACCAGTTTCTCAACAAATGGATACCTTCCATCTTGAAATTATTGTAATGCATTCCTTTGTTCAACTCTCTCAAATTTATTATTGGTCTCATACCCTTGTCCTTTTTCTTCACTAAAAAATAATTGCTTACAACACCTAATGAATCTCAGTGCAACCTTTCTATTGCTCCCTTTTTGAAAAGCTCTTCTACTTCCTGACTTATCAGCTTTGTTTGTTCTTTTGTAAAACTTAACACCCTTAGCCACTTCACCTGCACTGGTAGCCCCACAAAATCTATATGGTAACCTTGTACTGTTTCCAGAACTCAAGGACCTGCAGTTATTTCTTTCAATCTTTTAAAAAAGTGGGTGAGTCTACCACCCAGCTTTATTGGGGTACAGAAAGGGTCTTTTACCAAACACACCTTGTTGTCCTCCTGCCTTTCTGTCTCCCCTAGATCTCCTCTTCTTCTCTGTCTTTGAGCAAAAAATGACGCCTAACCCAAAACTCTACATACTCTGCCACATGGTTAGCTGTAACCCACTATTGGGACAATGGGGTCAAACATGTACTCCCCAAGTGGATCCTTCACATTCTTTAATTGTTCCTTACTTTCCAAATGCTTCTTCTGTCTCTTCCTATCAATTTCATCATCATCTGTGTCTCCCATAGTGGACAGACAACTAATAACCACATCACCACTTCTTGATGACTTGTCACAAGCCACAACTATGTGTTCCCTTTTTGCGGGTTTTATAGCCTCCCCTTACAACTCCAATTGAGTTTCCCACCTCTTTCTTTCCTGAGGACCATAATGTCCTTTCAATGTAGTGCTTTTATCTTTCTGGCACAGTATATGTTTACTTTTTTGAGTCACTTTACAACCCTCATTTGATCCACATGCCTTAACGACAACCACCTTCACTGACCAAAACTGATCATCCTCATTCTATTAAATATTCATTCTAACTTCTCTATACAGTCATCCAATTTCTTTCCCAACTGACAAGAAGTGCAAGCGTTAATAAAACATTGGTGGACCTTGTCATCCAAAGCCTGCTCAACTGGATGTTTCCTTCTATAGTGACTTCCACTATTTCAGTATGCTGACCTAGATGTGTCTTCCTGTATATCACACTGCTCCAATAATGTTTTCCAATGGTGCTCTCTTGAAAATCCACAACAACCAGCATGTGCCATCTACACCTCCTCTCTGCTGTGGTCACGATACTGACAGGAAAAAACAGCTTGACTTATTCCAAATTATGGCTGCTGACAGGCTGGTTATGCAGCCTAAGATTCTCCCAATCCAAATTGGCTGCCAGCATCGAAACAACACCTATATTAAACAAACATTCATGTGAAACTCATTTGTCATAGATGTATAGTTGGGCAGTAAGTACTGTTGTTGAATAAATCATAATAAACAAATGCATTTGAAAACATTAAAACAGTATACAATCTGTCAGGCATATGCCTAAAATGTACGACCAGTACATAAACTTCTCATATCGTTCCAAATGGTAGACACACAGGATTACGTTGGTGACAAAACCAGGACAGTGACTAAGTGTGCCTCAAGTGAATAAACCCCAAATTTAACAACTAGAATCTTTGTTTTCTTTAAAAAACAATAGTTGGGGTATTGGTACATGAAGAGAGACAGCCACAACCGATAGTTATACAAATATATCCATAGGGGCAATTCCCCATGTGTGATAGTTAATAGCAGGGTCTGTCTTTTTAAATGTTGATGGTGTGTTAACCCTACCCAAGATTCAAGGGTCTCATCAGGGCACAGGATGGCCTGGGGACTAATGTAAAAAGAGTGATTAATGAATTGGTCACAGACTGAGTGATATTGTGCAAAGGAAGGAAAAATGAAATAAGAAATATATGTATTGGTTGCCTGAAAAAAGGTTGAAAAGTGGCAGAATTGGTCCTAATTAAACAACCTCATTCAAAAGGCCCTGGTCCTATAGTACATACAGGCAATATTTTAGTGCCAAAGCTATTATCCTTATAGGAGCCTTGGATTAATTCATTGTGGAAAAACGCTTATCCAAGAATGACTTGTGAGACACAAAAATGCAAAGATGAGGAGGTACTCACGGGGCAGGCCTGTGAAATGCAGCATAACATGGAAAATGATTTAAAATTTGTCAATGGAGGGTAGGTACATGTAAAACAATCAACAAAAGTATTCAAAACACTAATGTACCTTAGGATAGTTAGCAGTGGCTGCAGGCTTGACAATTAAAGAAGGGTAAACCTACAATAAGGTTAAGCAACAAGCGTGCATGGATAAGCTTGTCCTTCTGACTTGAATAATCAATCTGTATGAAGAAGAGCAAACCTGCTTGTCTTCCTAAAGTAGACTAAAAGGCAGCAATTGTGTAGCTGCATTCACCTGGAGGCATGAAGGAATGCTAATTGGACGCAGCTGATGACGCAGGAATGGTCAGGGCTCAGCTCCGTGCACGGTATGATTGAGCATATGGATTAAAAAGGATAGGGAACCGGGCCTATTGGCAGTGACTGTCAATGTCATATGTAGTATACAAATAGGTCTTAAGAGAAACTGGATTTGATAATGTTCATTGATTTTCTAAATACACATAAGTTTACACAAGTAGAGCAACATAGAATCGAACTTTAATCACACTTGAGCTTGACGTTCTTATTTTCAACCTCTGCGCTACCATGTTAACTAGGGGAAGGTGTGCGCCTGGAAATATGAGAGATTGTTTACTGTGAGCAGGTGGTACTGCTGTATCTCTGTGCACAGTAAAGTTTAACGCGAGAGAGGACTGTCAGTCGAGTGTTTAATAGAAAAAGGACATGCACTCAGAATAAAATATTGTTGTGAAAAAGACCCATTTACTAATATTTCTGAAATAAAAAACAACTTCTATATCTATAGCAATATGGAATTCAATAATGGAATCCTACTGCTGCCACCTGAGGTGGCGCTGTTTGAGCAGGCAGTAATTCATGAAGTCGAAGGAATAAGGGAGAGGACAGATAGACCTCAGAAACTTCTCTAAACTCAAAGACGAGGCCATACATGATCTGAAACAGAACCCAAACCTCATTATCAAACCTGCTGACAAAGGGGGAGCTATTGTTATTCAAAACAAGGATGTTTATGACCTGGAATGCTTATGCCTTTTGTTGGATGATCAGAACTACAGAATTTTACCCGTGAACCCCAATGAGGAGATTCAAGAGGAAATTCTCACACTGGTGGAGGAAGCAGTTAGTCATGGGTGGATCACAGAAAAAGAAGGGACCTTTTTATGTATAGAGAAACCGGTGACCCCATACTTTTCCACACTACCAAAGTACACACACCCACTAGACCACCCCCAAGGCATCCTAAAGCATCCAGGATTGGCTCATTATTAGAACCCACATCACAATTTTGTGATTTGTTTCTCGAACCTTTAGTTCAAAATAGTGAGTCCTATGTGAAAGACACAAGGGATGTTCTGAACCTCATTAAGGATATGGAGTTTGACCCTGATTTACATTTTTGGGTGGGTCTAGACATTGAGGCCCTCATTACAACCCTGGCGGTCAGTGTTAAAGCGGCGGTAATACCGCCAGCAGGCCGGTGATAAAAAAAATGGGATCATGACCATGGCAGAAGCCGCCAACATAGACAGGCACTTTAACACTCTGACCACCACAGCGGTAGCAACAAACACCGCGGCGGTCACCGCCAACAGACAGGCGGAAGTCAATGTACCGCCCACCGTATTACAAGGCACCAATCTGCCAGCTTTTCTGGGGCGGTACCAACAACATCAAAAGCACGGCGGAAACTGAACAACGAAGGGGAACCACTCACCTCTCGACACTCCACCAAGAACCAGGATGCCATGGAGCCTGAATTGCAGATCCTACCCATGTTGGTGTATCTACTAATACACAACGAAGTAGAAAGAAGGCGACGACGGTGAGTACTGCACCTAGCACACAGGGGAAGAGGGAAAAGAGAGTGACACACACACACGGCACACAACCCCCACCCTCACCCACAACACCATACACACAAACATAACCAACAACATTACAGATACACCCCGTCACCCCCTGGAAGAATGCAAGGACAAAAGGAAATGAGTCTAACCAGTGTTATATTGGAACAATCAAATATATCAAGAGAAAAGAAAATAATCAGTATATACAAATATTTACATTAAGTACACAAGGCCATACACTGTCCCTTGTTAATGTTCGTGGACCAGTGGTCCCAAAAAGCATGGGTGAAGCCCACACATGACACCTGCCTCAAATTGGAGAGAACACTGCAGGGGCATCAGGTAAAAAAAAACAGGCACGTCAGGGGGCAGGGGAGGGGGGGCACCTCAGCCAGAAGATGGTACAACACCACTGCTCCTCAGGGGGGCTCCATGCCCACTGCCTGGTCCTGGGGAGTGCAAAGCCACAGTCTCTCAAGTCTCTCAAGTGGGTAGGTTGCCCACTGCCTGGTCATGGGGAGTGCAAAGCCACAGTCTTTCAAGTCTCTCAAGTGGGTGGGTTGCCCACTGCCTGGTCCTGGGGAGTGCAAAGCCACAGTCTCTCTAGTGGGTGACATGTTCCACTGATTCTGGAGGGGGATGTGTGCCCATTGTGCTTCAACCTGCCAAGGACTGGGTACGTGGAGGCATTTCTCCACTGGTTCTGAAGGGGTCTTTGTGCCCAGAGTGCTTCATCCTGTCAAGGACTGGGTGAGTGGATGCATTTCTCCACTGGTTCTGGAGGGGGCTTTGTGCCCAGAGTCCTTCATCCTGCCAAGGACTGGGTGAGTGGATGCATTTCTACACTGGTCCTGGAGGGGGCTTTGTGCCCAGAGTGCATCATCCTGCCAAGGACTGGGTGAGTGGATGCATTTCTCCATTGGTTCTGGAGGGGGCTTTGTGCCCAGAGTGCTTCATCCTGCCAAAGACTGGGTGAGTAGATGTATCTCTCCACTGGTTCTGGAGGGGGCTTTGTGCCCATTGATGCTGCACCTGGGGTGTGGCAGTTCACATCCTCTCACCTGGGTGTCTGAGCCATGGGATGTACCTGGAACAGGTAGCATGATACTCCATGGAGGCAGAGCCACACTCCATCCTGTGGCAACTTAGGCTGCCAGTGCTGGAGGTGGTGCCTCAAATGGCATGTCCAGGACGTCACCTGCAGACTCGGACGGCTGCCCACTGGGGATGCTGCTGACGTCCGACAGAGTGGTACCGGCTGGGCATGTGGGAGTGCAGATGGTGGTGCAGGTGGCGGTAGCTGCGGCGGAGATGCTGCCGGTGCTGGCTGGGGTACAAGTGTCTGTTGTGGTGGAGGGAGACACCATACTGTCTCCGGCAGCCTGGGATGGCTGATCCTTGGGGAGGATGCTGCAGACTGACGTTGTGGCAGCGGTGGTACAGGTGGCAGTGCAGGTGGTGGTGCAGGTGGCAGTGGAGGTGGCGGTCGTTGTGGCGGTGGTGACTGTGGTGCAGGTCGCTGCCATCCCTGACGAAATGGTGGTCACCAGCCCCTCACCAGGAGGCATTGTGCCCTGAGGTGACTTGCCCTTTGTCTTGTGGCGCTTCCCCACCTTGGCAGTCGCTGCAGGGACCTTGGCACTGTCCTATCTGTGTTTGGGCGAGGCCTTGCTGGGGGGGTGGTGTAACTTTCCCCTGCTGGAAGCCGGGCCCTTTTTGACCTCTGCAGGTGGCGGAATAGGGTGGTCCTTCATATATCTGTAGGTGGCACACTGGCAGCTCTGACGGGTGCCCCCTTCGATACTCCCAGACTTGCAGGGACCACAGCGGATGCAGATTTGGTGGCTGAGGTGATGGGCTGGGATCTAGAGGTGTAGGGAAGAGGTTAATGTTAGCTAGGAAAAGTTTTTTAGACACACTGGGACAGGAAGATGGGGAGGGTGTGGGAGTGGAGGAAGAGGTAGTGGTTGTAGGAGGTGTACATCTGCTGAGTTTGGGTGAAGGTGCGTGGGCTGGAGGCTGTTGTGAGGTGGATGGGTGTTGAGTGGGTGTGTGCCTGTGTTTGTGTACTTTGGGAGGAGGGCTCACAGACACACTGGGAGAGAGAGGACACAGGGGACGTGTGAATGGTAGTGGGGTTGGTGATTGCACGTGAGCGGTGTGTTGTGATGTGCGTGCTGGTGTTGGAGGCAGTGGCTGATGATGTAGTGCATGCAGATGTGAGTGGAGACGAGACTGGGAGGGAGGTGGAGGACGTGGAGGAGGGGACACAGTGGAGGAAGTGGATGTTGGTATGCGTGCAAGTGTATGGTGCTTGTGTGAGTGCCTGTGGGATGTGTGGTGCTTATGTTTTCCTGACCACTTTTGTGAGTTGATGTGTGTGTATGCCGGTCTGATGGTGTGCTTGGGATAGGCTGAGGTAGAGGGAATTGGGTCTGGGTAGTGGAAGTTGGAGGCTGGACACAGGGACAATGGCTGCCATCAGTGCTGAGGCCAGAGCCTGAAATGCTCTCTGTTGGGAAGCCACGCCAGAATGAATGCCCTCCAGGTATGCATTTGTTTGCTGCAAATGCCTCTTGACACCCTGGATGGCATTCAGAATGTTGGACTGCCCAACAGTGAGGGATCTCAGGAGGTCAATAGCCTCCTCACTGAGGGCAGCAGGGCTGACTGGGGCAGGGCCTGAGGTGCCTGGGGTGAAGGAGATGCCCACCCTCCTGGTTGAGCGGGCACGGGAAACTCGCTGAGGGGCTGCTGGGAGGGCGGTGCTGGTAGGGGGATGGTGGCTGTACCTATTTTTGGTGTGGGCACAGAGGTGTCCGCCACCGCCACGGAGCTTCCATCAGAGGAAGAGTCGCTGTCGCTGGTATCCCCTCCTGTCCCCGTCGTGGAACTCCCCTCGCCCTCCGTCCCACTGGTGCCTTCACCCTCTGTGGATTCACCCTCCTGGGCCATATAGGATGCAGCTCCCTCTGTCGCCGGTGCCTCTGCTCCTCCGCAGATGATGCTAATGCACACAAGGACAGGGTGACAAAACAAGAAGGGGGGAAAGAGAGAGGACACACATGGTCAATGCCAGCAACACCACTCCCTTTGGCGCACACATCACACACAGAGCTGCCCTGTGCACTAGGCCTTGCCCAACCAGTCACTATGGTAGTCACCTCCCCATGGGGTACAATGCCTAACGCCAACATATGCACACCTGACACCCACAGGACCCTGCACACTAGTAGCTGTCCAATTGTACCATTGGGGTAGGGGTGCTTCCGAGCCTGCAAACAAGGGAGCTACCCTGGCAAGACCGCCCTGGCCTAGGGGCACCCACAGCCCACACCCCCCACCCAGCTAGCTCCTAAACTGCACTGAGTCAGCTTTCTGAAACTGTACTCACCCCCTTGTGGCTGCTGTGATGCCCTCAAGCACCAATCCAGCTCTGGATAGGCCACTGCCAAGATGTGGAACATCAGGGGGGTCACGGTGCGGCGGGCACCCATTCCACATTGGGAGGCCAGCCCCAGCTGGGCCTCCGCCGTCTTCTTGCTCCAGCGGCGCAGGTCCTCCCATCTGTTGCGGCAGTGGGTGCTCCGTCTATGATAGACCCCCAGGGTCTGCACTTCCTTGGCGATGGCATGGCAAATACCCTTCTTCTGGTGGGCGCTGACCTAGAGGAAAGGTAAAGGAGGAAAGGAAATTACTTACCCGTCAGGACCGTCATACTCATTGCCCACCAGTTCCCACCCATGCCCTGACGGACATACACAGGCCATCCTCACAATGTCAGGTATCAAGTGAGTGAACAGATAGAAAATGGCAGTGACATCTGTGGCTGTGCGTACCGTCACCGCCGGCGTACATGGCCATTGGCTCCTGGAACCCATAGGGACCAATGATAACCAATGCTGAGTTGCACGGCGGTCTTGGTCCGGCTACCGACGCTGCACAATGCCAGCACAGTTACCTCATTTCCCCTTGTCCCTCCTCACAAGTCATGCAGCATCCATTTCAGGGGGCACATCGCTTGGCCCTTAACTGCCCTTTTTGGCACATATACGGACTAACTACTTCACACACGGATTTACTAACATTACTGCAGACACAGTTGTGCAATCTATGTGGTAAATGACCCTCTGCTCACCGTTCTCCTCCATAGGCTACAACCACTGGGGCAAATGATGAGATGGCAGCACCCTCCGGCGTACAGACCGCTGGTGGACCTGTCGACAATGGAAGAGAGACACATATTAGTCACCTACAGACTTGATCGTGCAACAATCCATGAACTGTGTGCCCAGTTGGAGCCAGACCTGATGTCAGCTATCCGCCATCCCACAGCAATCCCCCCTCTAGTGCACGTCCTGTCAGTACTCCATTTCCTGGCAAGTGGTTCCTTTCAAACAACAGTGGCCACTGCATCAGGGATGTCCCAGCCAATGTTCTCGAACGTGTTGTCCAGAGTGTTGTCTGCCCTGCTGAAACACATGCGCAGCTACATCGTGTTCCCTCAGGTGGAGGATTTGCCCAGAGTGAAAGGTGACTTCTATGCCCTGGGACATATCCCCAACATCATTGGTGCCATTGGTGGTGTTGCGTAGGCTCTCATTATCCCAATGAGACCACTGGATTTTTGGGCAGCAAGATCGTTCGCAGTGTGGGGGACTAAGCCTAACCCACTCCAAATCCGGGTTATGCTCTGGCTAACTAGCAGTGCCTCATCTCTCCAGAAGGGAAGAGACAATTGGGCAGCAGAGTGCATGACATCTTAGTACTTCCCAGGGAAGTCGTGGTCGTTCAGGTCACAACCAGTTCTCTCATACAAATTGCGGTCGCATATATAAATGACAAAGGCAGTTTGAGTTTTAAAGATTAGTTTAATAAAAATGACTGCATTTTAGATAACAAGGCGTGAGCCGCGATAACCAGAACCATGCAACACAGTAAAATGGAAATAGTAACGAGGAGAGTGAAACATAAAAATAAGGCTATCATATTGTAACTAAATTATGTTCTCTCTAAGTTATATTTTGAGCACAGCCTGTGAAGCTCTAAGCCTGCCATTCTGGTTTCCCCGGGAGGACATCAACCCTCATACCTGAGCAAAGGCCTGTGATCTGGATCAGCATCTGCAGGGCAGTCAGCATCTAGTTGTGGATTCCTGGTCGGAATCTCACTCTCGTGTGTACCGGGACTAGAAAGTGTTTTTATACTAGTGATGTGAACTAACACCCGATGTTCCCTACGTAAGGATGTGTACTGTCTATGAACCATAAAGACTAAACTTCTACCACGTCTATCGGCAATGTACCAGACTGTATCCTTGACTGAAGCACAGAGTGAGCAAGAATGTATTGTTTGAGAACACAGTGCTGAAGTAAGCTAAAAAGTGTGATAGAAGGAAATAAAACAAGACCGTGAAACTGGTTATTGTAAAATGACAGTGCGAGGCTAAATAAAATGCATCTAGGGCAAAGTGCACAGAGGCCTAATACGTTAAGCTAACGCGCATAAAGCTACAATAAAAATGGCCACACTACAATGGGACACATGTGGCCTTGGTACCCCCCCACAGGAGTGAACAGGTGTACAGAAACTGGAAGAGCTACAATTCTATGAATGTGCAGATGGTGTGTTTGGCAGACCAGTACATCTCCCATGTGAATGCCAAATTTCCTGGCTCAGTGCATGACGCTTACATTTTGAGGAATAGAAGCATCCCTTATGTGATGGGGCAACTCCAGAGGCAACATGTGTGCGTAATAGGTGAGGACAAGGACCCTATACAGTGTGAATAGGTGTCTGGGTATGGGGTTGTCCCTACGGGTTAGTGTGTGTCTAACAGTTGTCCCTCCACATTTGCAGGTGACTCTGGTTACCCCAACCTGTCATGGCTACTGACCCCAGTGAGAAATCCCAGGACAAGGGCAGAGGAACGCTACAGTGAAGCACATGGGTGAACTAGGAGGGTGATTGAACACACCTTCAGCCTCCTGAAGGCCAGAGTCTGGTGCCTCCATATGGCAGGTGGTTCTCTCTACTGCTCACCAAAGAAGGTGTGCCTGATCATCGTGGCCTGCTGTATGCTGCACAACCTGGCTTTACAACGCCAGGTGCCTTTTCTGCAGGAGGATGGGCCAGCTGGTGGTCTTGTGGCAGCTGTGGAGCCTGTGGACAGTGAAGAAGAGGAGGCAGAAGAAGAGGATATCGACAACAGGAACAACATAATCATGCAATACTTCCAGTGAGACACAGGTAAGAAGATGTCACTGCCTCCCATATCTCACACTATTATTGGAGCAGGTAGGATGGTGGAGGAAAGTCCATGGCAGAGTCCAGTCTATTTGTTTCACAGGTTCATTGTCCAAAGTGGCATAGCAAGTGGAGCAATGGCAGTTGAAGGATGGACAGGGTGACAAAGTGGGACAGAAGGGTGACATTCAGGGTGGTCTCATTTCCTGGCGGGGGTCTTGGCAATGTTCTCTGTCTTGCTCCTGGATCGCAGGGACCGTTTGTGAGGTGGTTCTCCATCTGCATGGGGTGGGGTGCTGGTGTTGTGTTCCTGTGGCAGTGCCTCCTGTCCACTAGCACCGGCGGAGGTGGAGGGCTGTTCATCGTCCAGGCTAGTGTCAGGGGCCCCTTGTTGTGCCACAGTGTCCCTCCTGGTGTTGACAAGGTCTTGCAGCACCCCTGCAATGGTGACCAGGGTGTTATTTATGGACTTCAGGTCCTCCATGATCCCCAGATAGTGTTCCTCCTGAAGCCGCTGGGTCTCCTGAAACTTGGCCAGTACCGTTGCCATCATCTCCTGGGAATGATGGTAAGCTCCCATGATGTTGGAGAGGGCCTCGTGGAGAGTAAGTTCTCTGGGCCTGTCCTCCGCCTGTCGCACAGCAGTCCTCCCAGCTTCCCTGTTTTCCTGAGCCTCTGTCCCCTGAACCGTGTGCCCACTGCCACTGCCCCCAGGTCTCTGATTTTCTTGGGTTGGTGGGTTTGCCTAGATTCCCTGTAGTGGTGGACACACTGCTGATTGACGTGTCCTGGGGACAGAGGGATGGGCCCGCTGGGTGGGTGCTGTGCTGGTGTTTTCTGAGGGGGGAGGCTCTGTGGTGGCTTGTGACAGTGTCAGGGGAACCGACTGTCCCAGGGTCCCTGATGGGCCGGGCTGGTCATCTTGATCTAGTTGTGCAGAGCTGCTGTCATCACTGTGGGTCTCTTCTGTGGGGGGACTGGATATGTCTGGTATCTCCTGTCCGGTGACGTTGAGTTGGGGTTCTGCAGGGGTGTAAAGGCATGATTATTGCATCTGTGTGTGTCATCTTGTGCAATGGGTGAGTGACCCTGTACTCCAGTGCTTGCATTCTTGTCTTGGGCCTTGTGTGATATTTGGTTTGGGGTCTGTGTGTGTACCTGTAGTGGATATGCTTTGGTGATGGGTGTCCGTTGGTGTTGCATGCAGGGCTTAGTATTGGGATGGGTGGGTTGTGATAGTGGGGCATATGTGAGGTGTTGGAGTAATGGGGGTGAGGGTGAGGGTGGGAGTATGTGATGGCATGCAGGGAGGGTGGGGGGGATGAGGTAGTAAATATTTGACTTACCAGAGCCCAGTCCTCCTGCTACTCTTGCGAGGCCCTCAGGATGTAGTATTGCTAAGACATGCTCCTCCCATGTTGTTAGTTGTGGGGGAGGAGGTGGGTGTCCACCGTCAGTCCTCTGTACAGCATTCTGGTGTCTGGAGACCACGGAACGCACCTTCCCCCGTAGGTCGTTCCACCTCTTCCTGATGTCATCCCTAGTTCTTGGATGCTGTCCCACTGCGTTGACTCTGTCGACAATTCTGCGCCATAGCTCCATCTTCCTTGCAATGGAGGTGTGCTGCACCTGTGATCCGAATAGCTGTGGCTCTACCCGGACGATTTCCTCCACCATGACCCTGAGCTCCTCCTCAGAGAACCTGGGGTATTGTTGAGGTGTCATGATGTGGTGTGGGTGATGTGTGAGGTGGTGTGTGTTGTGATGTGTGAGGGGATGTGTTGGTGTGTGTTGTTTGAGGTGTGTAGATGTTGTGTAAGTGATGTTGTTGTGTGTCTGTGGATGCTGGTGTTGTTTAAGGTGGTGCCTCTCTCTGGCGTAGTTTCAGAATTCTGGTAGTAAGGGTTTGTGGGTGATGTGGCTGTGTGCTTTATATTGGACTGGGTGTGTGGGTGTGCTGTGTGTATGTGTGCCAGGTGTGTGTATTTTGAATTGTCCATTGTGGTTGTGTGTTGTAAATGTGTGTGTATTTTGAGCGCAGCAGTGTGTACCGCCAATGGAATACCGCAGTTGAAAGACCGCCGTGTGGATTCGTGGGTCGTGATAGTGTTGGCGTATTCCTGTTGGAGTGACGGTCAAGGTTTTGTTATCACCAGTTTATCACTGACCTTTGGTGTGGCAGACTTGAGTGGGTGTCTGGATTATGGCAGATTCTGAGCTGTGGGTCGTAATAGCTGTAGCGGAATTCCGCAGCCGCAGCGGTATGTTGGCGGTCTTCTGCACGGCGGTAAGCGGCATTTACCACCAGGGTTGTAATGAGTGCCATAGTGTTGATAGAGATCACATAGACTGTGAAGATGGCTGCCATGGCAGCAGGGACGATCACCTGATTTTCACTGTAAGCGAGCGAGGGAACGCATGATGTCAGAGGCTGGTCACGTCAGAACAAGTTAATGGAGACAAAAGATGGACCACAGCAGTACTCTGATGTCCACACAGTGCCGTGGATGGCTGAGGAAGGAAGCGCCGGCCCCTTGACAAAGTAAGCTGTAGGTCTTACGATCTGTTTACCAGTAGTGGCTGGACATAGAAGTCTAATACTATGAAGGAGGCACTAATGAAGTTGAGCTTTCCGTATACGGATTAATTAATGGTAAGAGCCTCTGTGAGCAACACATATAGAATGCTTTTTGCTACAGTTGTGCCAGGAACATATGGGATGATTTGGTACTTGATTTGGACTAGCACATAAAACATACTATTGATGTAGGTGTGCCAATGGCACACGGCATTAGATAAGACTTACTTACTGTTTATGAGGGACACTGTTCACCCTTTCTGGTGGTGACACGTTGATTCTTGGAAATGAGGGGCATACAAAAATATTTACTTAATGTGTACACATTTTGGTATAGCGAAACCCATTATTCATGGTGACAGAATGATTTATATAATGAGGGGAATATAACATTGACTACATAATGTCTACACACTTTTGTACAGTAACAAATGTTACCATTAATCTTTGCACAAGTGTGTGACTACAGGGAAGCGCTCCCAGTGGATTCCAGTTTAGGCGTCAGGAAAATGAAACTCGGTAAGTGGATGCTTGCATGAGGCATTCCAGCACCTCACTGCCTGGGTGCATTGAGTTTAGTGATGGTTGTGTACTGTGAAGGAGATGATATGCAGTGTTAAGGGAGAACCCCCGTTAGAAATGGGGTCACTGTTTGGCAGTCAGTTTGATCTCTGTCCAAACAGGGACCCTCACTCAAGTCAAGGTAAAGGAGAAACACATGTGGTTAATCCCCGCTCACCCCCTTGGTAGCTTGGCATGAGCAGAAAGGCTTAACCCCAGAAGCAATGCGTAAAGTATTTGTACCAACACACACAGTAATACAGTAAAAACACTACAAAACGGACACCACACCAGTTTAGAAAGATAGGTAATATTTATCTGAATCAAACAAGATCAAAATGACAAAAATCCAACATACAAAAGTCAAGATATTTAAAAAGAATAAGAGTCTTGATCCATAGAAAACAGTGAGAATGCTGTTGTTACACAAAGTGCCTGGTTCATGTAAAAAAAAGACGCACGGACGAGCATGCATCAGAAAAGTCAATTCCTTACTTGTAAGCGAGGCCATACGTCTTTTCTTCTCTGGTTGGGTCATCGATGCGTCATTTTTCTCCCTTGCAAGAGAGCGATTCATCGATTTGCGGATGGGCACCTTGGATCTGGGCAGGCTTTGCAATGTCTTTCCACACCCAGCGATGTTGCGTTGAAATCCGGTCGCACAGTGTCAGGAAACCGCACTGCGTGGGGTTTGCGTTGTTATCAGCAGCTGCTAGTAGGTGTTGCATGTCGTTTCTCCAGCTGTGATGCGTCGGTCTTCCAGCCACCATGAAGGCGGAGCATCGATTTCAGCCACGAGCCGGCGGTGCGTCACTTTGTCAACCGCGTTGTGGATGGTCCGTCGAAAATTTCCCTGCACGGCGGTCTTTGCGAGGACTTCAGATGGTTTCCATTAGCTTCACCTTTCAAGAGCCCAGTTGTTGGATGGGGCACCATTTGGTAGGGCAGGAGTCTCACCAGAGAGTCCAGGTGCTGAAAGAGAAAGTCTCTGATGGCTCTGAGACTTCAACAACAGGAGGCAAGCTCAACTCAGGCCCTTGGATATTCTTTTCAAGCAGGAATGCACAACAAGGTCCAGTCTTTTTCCGCTTTCGGACGCAGAAGCAGCAACTGCAGGATAGCCCAAGAAAGCACAGTCACAGGCAGGGGCAGCACTTCTCCTCAGCTCTTCAGCTCTTCTCCTTGATAGAGGTTCTTCTTGGTTCCCAAAATGATCTGAAAGTCTAGGGTTGGGTCAACTACTTATACACCTTTCTGCCTTTGAAGTAGGCAGACTTCAAATGAAAGTCTCTATTCACAAGATCCTCCCATGGCCAGGCCCCAGACACACACCAGGGGGTTAGAGACTGCAAGCAGGCAAGGTCCATTCAGGTGTAAGTGACCACTCCATCCTCCACTCTAGCTTCGATGACTCATCAGTATATGCAGGCTACATCCCAGATCCCTTTGTCTTACTGTCTACAGGGGATTTACAAACAGTATAACTGTCAGTCTGACCCAGCCAGGGAAACCACAAACAGGCAGAGTGACTGAATGATTTAAGCAATAAAATGTCCACTTTCTAAAGGTGGCATTTTCAAACTGACAATTTAAAAACCAACTTCACCAAAAGAGGTATTTTTAAATTGTGATTTCAGAGATACCAAACTCACCATTTCTATCTTCTCCTAAAGGGAATCTGCACTTAAAAGTTATTTAAAGGCAGACACCATTTTAACCTATGCGAGAGAGAGTCCTTGCAACAGTGAAAGCTGAGTTTAGCAGTATTTCACTGTTAGGACATGTAAGACACATAAGTACATGTCCCACCTTTAACATGCACTGCACCCTGCCCATGGGGCTACCTAGGACCTACTCTAGGGGTCCCTTACATGTAAAAAAAAGGGAATGTTTAGACCTAGCAAGTAGGTACACTTTCCAAGTCGAATTGGCAGTGCAAGACTGCACACACGGACACTGCAGTGGCAGGTCTGAGCCATGTTCATAGGGTTACTCAGGTGGGTGGCACAACCAGTGCTGCAGGTCCACTAGTAGTATTTGATTTACAGGTCCTGGGCACCTCTAGTGCACTTTACTGGGGACTCTCTAGTAAATCCAATATGCCAATCATGGATAAACCAATTACACATACTTTACACAGGAGCACTTGCACTTTAGCACTGGTCAGCAGTGGTAAAGTGCCCAGAGCACCAAAAACAGCAAAAACAGAGTCCATCACACAGTCAAAACATGGGAAGTAGACGTAAAAAGACAGGGAAGACCACGTCAAGGATGCCAGGTCTAACAGCCCCAAGTTGGGACTGACTGTATTTTGTGTGCTTACTATCAAAGGTCAGAAATCTGGGCACACGAGTTATACATGTGTGGAAACACTGGTTTGTTCTGTGTTTTATGTGAATTTGTTAACTGCAATTTGTACATTATTTTATATTGCATTGTAGTAAAGTATAGTAATTTAAAGTTAGTAAAGTGCCACTACACCTACTACACCATTCAAATCATGCCCCTTTTGACTGCAAGGTAACCACAATTTTACCAGCCTGTTTAGTAATAAAAATATCAATATTTGGTGTTTAGAGGAGGTATGAATAATTTATGACAAGGTGCCACTGCACCTGCTGCACCATTCAAATCAAACCTTAACGCCTGCAAATGAACTGCATTTGTGACTGACTGTTTAGTAATAAAATATAGTAAAATATAGCACTATTTGAAGTTTAGGAGAGTTCTGACAACTTTTGGGCCCAGTGCAACTGCACCTGCTGCAACATTCAAATCATGGCCCCAGTCTCTGCAAAATAACTAAAACACAGAGCTAAAAAAATAGAACTTGCATAAGTAAAACCTATTGCCTTTGCCAATGCTTGTTTACCATGTGGTTATACCTTCTAGGGGCTAACAATACAGTTACATGACCATGATTTTTACAAATTATATTTTTGTTATGGTGTCCTTTAGGGGCTATTTTGAGTATTACAGTCTAAAGCCAAAAGTGTATATCTGAGAAAGGTTTATATGATAATTGTATGTGTTTCAATAGTCTCTCATTATTGCAATTATGACAATGATTCAGGCCAGCCTAACATCCTTATTACACTATGACTGTTTGAACACTCTTGATATGTTTGAGTGACCCTTCTAGTTTATTTCTCCTCTGTGGATGTCTTGTTTCTTTTTTTGGGGAATTGTGTTAGCCAGCCAGTAACTCTGATGGTGGGGTGGTGAAAGTGGTATTCTATTGGAATTAGCATGGCAGATTTAAATTAGGATGCTAAATGGCAATTTTTTTATTTTTTACTGCAGATAGAGGAAGAAGGTAAACGGAAGTGATTTAGTTATATGCAGGGCCACTGGAATTATATGACTGGAAAAGACTAAGGGGGTCATTCTGACCCTGGCGGTCGGTGATAAGGCGGTGGCCAACCTGCAAACAGGCCGGCGGTCAAAAAAATGGAATTCTAACCCTGGCGGGAACCGCCAACACAGGCCGCCACTTTAACACTCCGACCGCCACGGCGGGACCGACAAACAGCGCGGCGGTCACCGGCAACAAGCAGGCGGCAGACAATGTACCGCCCACCCTATCACAACTCACCAATCCGCCACCTTTTCCGGGGCGGGAGCCCCGCCGATAAAAACACGGTGGAAACAGACTACGAACGGGAAATCGCTCACCTATACACACTCCACGAGGAAGGAGGACAGCATGGAGCCCGAATTACACATCCTACCAGCTATTGTCTACCTGCTCATCTACCAGGAGTACGAACGCCGGCGCAGACGACAACGGTGAGTACTGCACCTACGACACAGGCGAGGGGGGAGGAGGAAAGCTTACGGGCACACACATGCGCCATACACCCACCCCCCCACCACAAATACCTACACCCCAATGCCGAGCAACAAGTCAGAGTGACACCACACAAACCCCCCGGAATAATGCAAAGACACAATTTAAATGATCTATAAAATATATGTATAAATAGCTCCATTGAAGGAATGGCAAATATGCCATATAAAAGATACAAAAATAAGGAATGAACATAGTCAACAATAAATCCATTGGCAAAAAGTCCTGCACATTCCGTCAAAGTTCCATAGTCCGTGGGCCAATGTGCCCAAACACATGGGCAAAGCCCACACAGGAGACCAGATACCATTGGAGAGAACACTGCAGGGGCATCAGATGATAAAACTACAGGCACCTCAGGGGGAAGGGAAGGGGGGGCACCTCAGCCAAATGAGTCCACGACGCCAGATCCAGGAGGGGCCTCCATGCCCACTGTCCCATCCTGGGGAGTGCAAAGCCACAGTCCCACAAGTCCCTACAGTGGGAGGCTTGCCCACTGTACCATCATGGGGAGTGCAAAGCCACAGTCCATCAGATGGATTACTGACTCCACTGTTATTGGAGGAGGCATGGTGCTCAGAGTGCTTCCTGAAGCCCTGCTCGACACAGAACCGGCACTGTCAATGGGCCAGCGGTGCTTGAGATGAAGGGCCCAGCGGAGCGGTGCTTGAGATGAAGGGCCCAGCGGAGCGGTGCTTGAGATGAAGGGCCCAGCGGAGCGGTGCTTGAGATGAAGGGCCCAGCGGAGCGGTGCTTGAGATGAAGGGCCCAGCGGTGCGGTGCTTGAGACGGCGGGGCCCAGCGGAGCGGTGCTTGACAGGAAGGGCCCAGCGGAGCGGTGCTTGAGACGGCGGGGCCCAGCGGAGCGGTGCTTGACAGGAAGGGCCCAGCGGTGCGGTGCTTGACAGGAATGGCCCAGCGGAGCGGTGCTTGAGACGGCGGGGCCCAGCGGAGCGGTGCTTGACAGGAAGGGCCCAGCGGTGCGGTGCTTGACAGGAAGGGCCCATCGGTGCGGTGCTTGAGATGAAGGGCCCAGCGGAGCGGTGCTTGACAGGAAGGGCCCAGCGGTGCGGTGCTTGAGATGAAGGGCCCAGCGGAGCGGTGCTTGAGACGGCGGGGCCCAGCGGAGCGGTGCTTGACAGGAAGGGCCCAGCGGTGCGGTGCTTGACAGGAAGGGCCCAGCGGAGCGGTGCTTGAGACGGCGGGGCCCAGCGGAGCGGTGCTTGACAGGAAGGGCCCGGCGGTGCGGTGCTTGACAGGAAGGGCCCAGCGGTGCGGTGCTTGAGATGAAGGGCCCAGCGGTTCTTGTCCCGGCGGGGCAGTGTCCAGCGGTGCTCCTCCCGGCGGGGCCCTGTTCAGCGGTTCTTGTCCCGGCGGGGCCCTGTTCAGCGGTGCTCCTCCCGGCGGGGCCCTGTTCAGCGGTTCTTGTCCCGGCGGGGCCCTGTTCAGCGGTTCTTGTCCCGGCGGGGCCCTGTTCAACGGTGCTCCTCCCGGCGGGGCCCTGTTCAGCGGTGCTCCTCCCGGCGGGGCCCTGTTCAGCGGTTCTTGTCCCGGCGGGGCCTTGTTCAGCGGTTCTTGTCCCGGCGGGGCACTGTTCAGCGGTGCTCCTCCCGGCGGGGCCCTGTTCAGCGGTTCTTGTGCCGGCGGGGCCCTGTTCAGCGGTTCTTGTCCCGGCGGGGCCCTGTTCAGCGGTGCTCCTCCCGGCGGGGCCCTGTTCAGCGGTGCTCCTCCCGGCGGGGCCCTGTTCATCGGTGCTCCTCCCGGCAGGGCCCTGTTCAGCGGTGCTCCTCCCGGCGGGGCCCTGTTCAGCGGTGCTTGTCCTGTGTGTCTAGGGAGCCAGACCTGGGCAAGACTTCCCGCTCATTCACCATCCGAACTTGCGGTCGCGGCGCCCTCCTGTGATGGAGTCCTGGGCCCGTGGGTGTCGTCCGTCACACCCGGAATGGGGCTGGTGGGGCCCTCCTGGGCAGCTCGCCTGCTGCCTGACTTCTCCGCCCTGCTGCCCTTGCCCTCCTTCGCTGGAGCTCTGTGGCCCTTGCCTCCCTTGGATGATGTGGCAGGTGACGGGGCAAGGCTACTGTCCTTGGTGGCAGCCGTCTCAGGCTTGTCGCGCCGGGCCTTTTTCTTTTTTGTCCTCTTCCCAGGGGTGGGGGCTGGCTGTCTGCTGGCTGCTGGCCGATGTTCCTGCCCTAGGATCTGGTGGACTCCAATAGCCCTGCACTATGGTCACAGTAGATGCAGGGCTGGTGGTGGCTGAGGTGCTTTTTGTACTCTTACCAGATGGAGGGGGTGGGTCAGTGATTGGAACGAGCTCAAGGTTCGAAAGGAAAAGGACTTTGGAAGGACAGGGACGGGTAGGTGTAGTGGGTTTGGGAGTGGAGGAAGAGGATGTGGTTGTAGGAGAGTCAAGTGTGCTGTCTTTGGGTGCAGGTGCTTGTGACGGAGGCTGTCGTGAGGTGGATGGCTGTTGGGTGGGTGGCTGCCTGCGTTTGTGTGCTTTGGAAGAGGGGGTGACAGACACACTGGGAGAGGACACAGGGGACGTGTAAATGGCAGTGGGGGTGGTGACTGCACGTGTGCGGACTGTAATGGAGGGTGTGCTGATGATGGAAGTACTGGCTGATGGTGGTGTGCATGCAGGTGTTAGTGGAGACGTCACAGGGAGGGAGGAGGGAGATGAGGAGGTGGGGGACACAGAGGTGGTAGTGACTGTTGGCATGTCTGCATCTGGATGTTGCTTGGGTGAATGCTTGTGGGATCTGTGGTGCTTATGTCTGGATGAGCTGCCCTTGGGTGTAGAGGTGTGTGCAGGCTGGTCTGATGGTGTGGATGGGATAGGCAGAGGAACAGGAGACTGGGACTGGGTGGAGGCAGTCAGAAGAGGGAGGCTGGAGACAGGGACAATGGCTGCCGTCAGTGCTGAGGCCAGAGCGTTGAACGATCGCTGATGGGCAGCCTGACCCGAATCAATGCCCTCCGGGTATGCATTGCTCCGATGCACCTCCCTATCCACACCCTGGATGGCATTCAAAAGGGTAGACTGCCCAACAATGAATGTCCTGAGGAGGTCAATGACCTCCTCACTGAGGGCAGCAGGGGTAACTGGGGCAGGGCCTGAGGTGCCTGGGGCGAAGGAGATGCCCACCTTCCTGGGCGAGCGGGCACGGAGCGAAGGCTGAGGGGCTGCTGGGAGAGCGGGGCTGGTGCGCTGGGTGGCGGCTGTACCTGTTGTGGCGGTGGGCACGGATGTTGCCGCCACCGCTAGGGAGCTCCCTTTCGAGGAAGTGACGGTGTCGCTGACGTCTCCACGGGTCCCCGTTGTGGAGCTCCACTCGCCCTCCGTCTCACTGGTGTACTCGGAGTCTGTTGTATGGCCCTCCGGGGCCATGTGAGATACAGCTCCCTCGTGCGCCGATGCCACTTCTCCTCCGCCTGATGATGCTAATGCACACATGAACAGGAAGACAAAGAAAATGGGGGGGGAAGAAATGAAGACAGGTTGAGTGCATGCATTGGCAACACCGTTGTCGGAGAGGACAGACACAGAAGCCCCCTGAACTAGGCCGCGCAATCGGGGTACACTACTCAGTTATTGTGACTAGGCCTACGGGTCTATGGACGACAAATGCACACATGGGTGAGGCAGGACCATGGATAGCTGTACTTGGCACCCTACAGAGGTGGGGGGCGGGGGCACAGGGCCGTGTCTGACGGAGGGGCCTAGCCTACAGAATGCGCCCTGGCCTGGACATAGCCACAGCCCTCCTCCCCCACCCAGACACCTTCACTGCGCGCAAAGATAACAGAATGTGCTGATACTCACCCCCTTGTGTCTGCTGTGATGTCCTCACGCGCCCATCCAAATCGGGGTAGGCCACCGCCAGGATCCGGGACATCAGGGGGGTCAATTGGCGGCTGGCACCTCTCCTACGTTGGGAGGCCATCCCCAGCAGAGAGTCAGCGGTCTTTCTGGTCCCGCGGCGGATGTCCACCCACCTCTTTCGGCAGTGGGTGCCCCGTCTGTTGTGGACCCCCAGGGCCCGGACGTCCTTGGCGATGGCACGCCAAATGTCGATCTTCTGATGGGCGCTGACCTATGTGACATGTACAGGGTGGTAAAGGAAATCGCATCAGTTTTCTGCCTGGTCAATGTGAGTGGCCCCCCCTCCCCAACCTTGCCATGTGGCACATGCTCTCATCTTTCGTGCGTTGCACTCCTCATTCGCTCCCCTCCCCACCATCTTACATACACCCCACTCAACACAGGCATAGCCCATTCAACGTGCACCCTGTGTACTAACCTGTTGGTCTGGAGGACCGTAGAGTAGCGCATACTGGGGGAGGACCCCATCAACAAGTTTCTCCAATTCTTTGGCAGTGAAGGCAGGGGCCCTTTCCCCAGTCGCAGCAGCCATTGTATCTCCCAGACCAAGGTCACAGCAGCACTTGCAGTATAGGTCCTCTCCTGTGGATGATCAGGTCTCGAGTGATTAATCAGATAGAAAATGGCGGCCACGCCCGCGGCGGTGCGTACCGCGGCGGTGCGTACCGCGACCGCCGGCGCACATCGTCATTGGCTCCTGAGACCCGTAGGGTTCAATGTTAACCAATGCTGCTTTGCGCCGCGGTCTTCGACCGCCTACCGCCACGGTGTGCCACGCCAGCGCAGTGACCTCACATCCCACTGTCACACTTCACAGGTCAGGCAGCCGCCATTTCAAGGGCCCACATGGCATGATTTCTACTGCGTCACACAGGCCTAGGCCTTGCATTGCCACTCATACAAGCCGTTCCATGCGTAGCGATTCGTGTGCTGTGCAAGCTGTGTGAACTAACTTGTGGGTTGCTTGACTCTGTGCTCCATGTTGTCCTTCCTAGGCACCATCCGCTGGGACTTGCGAGGAGAAGGATGAGTCCTCCCGTGTACCGACCGCTGGTGGACCTGTCGACAATGGAAGAACGACATATCATACTTACATACCGGCTTGACAGAGCAACTATACATGAACTATGTGCCCAGCTGGAGCCAGACCTGATGTCCCCCATCCGCCAACCCACAGGGATTCCCCCTCTGGTGCAGGTTCTGTCAGTACTCCATTTTTTGGCAAGTGGGTCTTTTCAGACAACAGTGGCCATATCATCTGGGATGTCTCAGCCTATGTTTTCTAAGGTTTTGTCCAGAGTGCTGTCTGCCCTGATGAAATACATGCGGAGCTACATTATTTTCCCTGAGGTGGGCGAATTGGCTACAGTGAAGGGTGATTTCTAGGCCCTTGGACATATCCCCAACATCATTGGTGCCATTGATGGGACCCATGTGGCTTTGGTTCCCCCCAAAGAAAGTGAGCAGGTGTACCGAAACAGAAAAAGTTATCATTCAATGAATGTCCAGGTGGTCTGTTTGGCTGACCAGTACCTCTCCCATGTAAATGCCAAGTTCCCAGGGTCAGTGCATGACGCGTATGTCATGCGAAATAGCAGCATCCCTTATGTGATGGAACAGCTACAGAGACACCGTGTGTGGCTAATTGGTGACTATGGTTACCCCAACCTGTCGTGGCTACTGACCCCAGTGAGGAATCCCCGGACCAGGGCAGAGGAACGGTACAATGAGGCCCATGGGCGATCTAGGAGGATCATAGAAAGGCCCTTCCGGGTCCTGAAGGCCAGGTTTAGGTGCCTGCATATGACAGGGGGATCCCTCATGTACTCACCAAAGAAGGTGTGCCAGATCATCGTGGCCTGCTGTATGCTTCACAATCTTGCATTGCGACGCCAGGTGCCTTTTCTGCAGGAGGATGGTCCAGATGGTGGTGTTGTTGCAGCTGTGGAGCCTGTGGAGAGTGAAGAGGAGGAAGACGACGGGGACGACACGGACAACAGGGATACAGTCATACAACAATACTTTCAGTAGCACACAGGTAAGAAACAGCCACCCCAATTTACATTTACTTGAGGCCTCATGCGTATCCACTGTCTGTGTTTCCCCCCAGTTCCTGTTAACTGATTTGTGACTTTCCCTTCCCTTTTCAGAGCTGTATGACCCACTGCCTGACTTCAGCTTTGTTTGCCCATGGACTAAAGCTTATTGAAATTGGTATGTTGTCATCACAAAGTAACTGGACATTATTGAACCGTTATGTGTAATACATTTGTTAAGAATACAAGCAGACTCCTGTTTATTTAAGTGGAATAGTGATTTATTTTAAGTGCTACATATAGGTAAATGATTGGGAAGCGGGGATGGGTGGGGGTGGAGTAATGTCCAGTTCTCAGTCGCACAGGTGCATTGTCCATATGCCTGTGGAAGGATGGAGCAGGGGCAGTTCAAGGTTGGACAGGGTGACAATGTGGGACAGTGGGATGACATCAGAGGGTATCTTAGGCTGGCGGGGGTCTTGCAATCCTACTCTGTCTTCTTGTGAGATCTCAGGTTCCGCTTGCGGGGTGGTTCTTCTTCTGCAGGAGGTGGGGTTCTGGTGGCCTGTCGTTGTGTGGGGGCCTCCTGTCCACTAGCGCCGGCGGAGGTGGTAGGCTGTCCCTGGCCTGGGCTAGTGACAGGGGCCCTTTGGGGTGCCACATGGTCCCGCAATGTGGTGATGATCTGGGTAAGGGCCAGGACGAGGGTCCCCATTGTGGAACCGATGTTCCTCAGTTCCTCCCTGAACCCCATGTACCGTTCCTCCTGCAGTTCCTGGATCTCCTGGAACCGGGCCAGTACCGTCGCCATCGTCTCCTGGGAGCGGTGGTATGCTCCCATGATGGAGGAGAGGGCCTCTTGGAGAGTCTGTTCCCCGGGCCTGTCCCCCCCCCTTTCGCACAGCAGCCCTCCCAGTTCCCCTGTGTTCCTGGGCCTCTGTCCCCTGGACGGTGTGCCCACTACCACTTCCCCCAGGTCCCTGTTGTTGTTGGGGTGGTGGGTCAACCTGGGTGCCCTGTAGTGGTGGACACACCGCTGATTTACGTGCCCTGGAGACAGAGGCATGGGCCCGCTGGGTGGGAGCTGTGCTGTGCTGGTGTTCCCAGAGGGGGTTGGGTCTGGTGTAGCCTGTGGCTGTCTGTGGGGAACTGACTGTCCAGAGGTCCCCGATGGGCCGGGCTGGTCGTCTGGCTCCAGGGAGACAGAGCTGCTGTCATCGCTGGGGGCCTCTTCTGGGGGTGGGATGGACATCTCTGGACCCTCCGTGGCGGTGTGGTGGCGTTCGGGTCCTGCAGGGGTATAAAGGTATGGTTATTGCTTCTGTGTGTGGCATTTCGTGTGATGGGTGGGTCTCCGTGTACCCATGTGCAGGCATTTCCTTGTGGGGGCTTTTGTGAGGGTGGCTTGTGGGGGTGATGTGTGTGCAGTGGGCATGCTTTGGTGATGGGTGTCCATGCTTTGGGGTCGCATGCAGGGCTTGGTGTTGGGATGGGTGGGTTGTGATGGTGAGCCTTTTGCTAGGGGTTGGTGTGATGGGGAGGGGGTGAGGGTGGGGGTATGATTTGGCATGCAGGTGGGGTGGGGGTGGGAAGCAGTAGTGAAGATTTGCCTTACCAGAGTCCATTCCTCCGCCTACTCCTGCGAGGCCCTCAGGATGCAGGATGTGCAAGACTTCCTCCTCCCATGCGGTAAATTCTGGGGGAGTAGGTGGGGGTCCGTCGCCAGTCTTCTGCACCGCAATGTTGTGCCTTGATACCATGGAACGCACCTTCCCCCGTAGGTCGTTCCATCTCTTCCTGATGTCCTCCCGATTGCGTGGATGCTGTCCCACCGCGTTAACCCTGTCCACTATCCTTTGCCATAGCTCCATCTTCCTGGCAATTGTGGTGTGCTGCACCTGTGCCCCGAAGAGCTGGGGCTCTACACGGACTATTTCCTCCACCATGACCCTGAGTTCGGCGTCACTGAACCTGGGGTGTCTTTGGGGTGCCATGGGGTGGTGTGCTTGAGGTGTGGGGTGGCGTTTGTGGTGATGAGTGTGGTGCGTGTGGTGGTGTGTGGTGTTTGGTGCGTGGATTCTGTGTGGGTGATGGTGTTGTGTGCCTCTGTGTTGTGGGATTCTCTATTCTGTGCTCTGTCTCTAGCCTTCGTCAATGATTTCGGGTCGTAGGGGCTTGTGGGTGATGTGGGTGTGTGTTTTATATTGTGTTGGGTGTGTGGGAGTGGTGTTAGTATGTGTATCAGGTGTGTGTATTTCGAACTGACCAATGTGGCTGAGTTTTCTATGTGTGTGTGTATTTTGACCGCGGCAGTGTGTACCGCCAATGGAATACGCGTTTGAAAGACCGCTGCGTGGATTTGTGGGTCGGAATGGTATGGGCGTATTTCTGTTGGCGTGACGGTGGAGGTTTGGTCAGCGCCATTTTTTCGCTGACCTTTGGTGTGGCGGATTTTTGAGGATGTCGGGTTTTCGGCGGTTTCCCAGTTGCGGGTCAGAATGACCGTGGCGGTTTACCGCAGCAGTGTTATGGCGGCCTTCTGGCCGGCGGTAAGCGCCTTTTACGGCCGAGGTCAGAATGACCCCCTAAATTATGAGACAGGGCTCACCAATTTATGTGGTGAGAAAAGTTCAGTTATGAATTTACAATGCCAATAGCTCTAACTAAATCAAACACAAGACCTATTGCATTGCAAATACTTGTTCTCCCTATGCTTAATCATATTGGGCATGAAGCTGAGCCCTGACCGCTTCTGCTTCATAATCAACTGTATTCAATTAACATTCCTTCATGCCTCCAGGCGAATGTGGCCACACAGTTTCTGCCTTTTTACCTACTTTAGGAAGATGAGCAGGATTACTCGTCTTCATTCAGATTGATAATTTCAAGCCAAAAGGATGTGCTTATCCTCACAAGCTTGTTGCTTAACCTTACTGTAGGTTTACCCTACTTGGATTGTTGTGCCTGCAGCCGCTGCTAACGATCCAAAGGTACTTTAGGCACTCATTACAACCCTGGTGGTCAAAGACCGCCAGCGTTGTTTTGGCGATCGTACCGCCAACAGGGTGGCATTACAAATTGCCATATTTTGACCGCAGCGTTAGCGCCACGGTCGCACCACCGGGACCGGCGGTTTTCAGCCATCGTTGTCCCAGAAGTTTTAATCCGCCAGGGCAGCGCTGGGGATTATGACTCCCCTTCCCACCAGCCTGTCCACGGTGGTAGAGACTGCCAGGGAAAGGCTGCCGGGAAGGGGAGCTGCGGGGCCCCTGCACTGCCAATGCACTTGGCATGGGCATTGCAGGGACCCTCAGGCACAGCCCCACCCTGCTTTCACTGTCTGCATAGCAGACACTGAGAAGCGAGGTGAGTGCAGATGCACCCGTCGCATGGCCGCAACACTGCTGCTGCAATGTTACGGACGACATCCCCACTGGGCCGGCGGGCGGAAACTCTGTTTCCGCCCGCCGGCCCAGCAGGGATGTTGTAATGCGGTCGGTGGGTTTGCGGCCACATAGGCGGCCTCTCGGCGGTTCAACCTTGGCCGCCCGCCAATGTTTTAATGAGGGCCTTAGTGTTTTGAACTTTTTTACACGTAACTACTTCCGTCAATAAATTCTAAATCCTTTTCCATGTTATGCTGCATTTCATTGGCCTGCCCTGTGAGTACCTCCTCATTTTCACATTTTTGCATCTCACAAGTCATACTATTCTAGTTTGTACTGCCTTTAGTGGCAATAAAGACATATGCATAATATTGACCTCAGTGGCTTTCCATAAAAAATCTATGGAGCATGGAATCCATATTATTGTTGAAATGTATAACTTATTCTCAGACACTGGTTATTTCTTTGGGTTTCATTACACATAATCCTTTCATGTTTGCTTTGTCATAATGGGCAGAGACTAACTTTACAAAAAAACAGCCTTGGTCCTGCTCTGTTAGGAACAGTGTTGGAAAGTGGATTATTGGTAAGGGCAGGCAAATACCTACACTTAACAATAGGCCACAAACACCTACTAGGTCCATTCAAGGTCTCAATTAATTCTGGCTCAACCCTTGTAGCTTGGCAACAAGCAGGTAGGGTTAACTTAGGAGACAGATGTGTAAAGCATTTAATATCAACAAAATAGTGAATAAGTAAAACACCAAACACAATAAAAATCCAACACCAATTTATAAGAATAGATCATATTTTTATCTTTAAAACTTCACTAAAATGAAAAAAATCCAATAGAGGGAACTGGAGATGTGAATTTTTAAAGATTAAGGCCCTCGTTATGACACTGGTGAAAAATTCCACTTACTGCCATGCTGACAGCGGCCAACTTACGGTCGCGGTGGCGGATATCCGTTCACCATATTATGACACACACACGAATCCAACAGACCAAATATCATGGTAAACTGGCGGTCTCAAAACCCACACCGTTACACCAACAGAAAAACGCCCATCACATTATGACCCACGAATCACCATGGCGGGCATTCAACGGCAGTAAACCATTGGCTGTACATACCGCTGCGCTCACAATTGACACCCACATAAAAAACACCACCACATTAGACAATTCAAACAACACACACCGACAACCATACACTGACCACACCCACACCACTATAAAACACGCACACAGTACTCACAACCCTTTATGAAAACAAATCATTGTCATGAGACTGACATCAAGACCACTGCAACAACTAGACACACACACCACTCACACCCATACATCCCTCACACACTTCACATCACACACCCCAAAATATTACCCAACACACCCTCACTAACAAACATCACATAGCACCCATGGCACCACATAGGCACCCCCGTTTCAGTAAGGAGGAGTTAAGGGTCATGGTGGAGGAAATTGTCAGGGTAGAGCCACAGCTATTTGGAGCACAGGTGCTGCAGATATCAATAGCAAGGGAGATGGAGCTATGGCAGAGAACTGTGGACGGGGTCAACGCCGTGGGACAGCACCCCAGGACAATGGACAACATCAGGAAGAGGTGGAACGACCTACAGGGGAAGGCACGTTCCAAAGCAGCAAGACACCAGCTCGCTATACAGAGGACTGGTGGTGGACCCCCACCTCCTCCCCCACAACTCAAAGCATGGGAGGAGCAAGTCTTGGCAATACTGCATCCTGAGGGCCTGGCCGGAGTTGAAGGAGGACTGGACTCTGGTGAGTCAACTTTCAACAATTATCATCCCCCATACCTGCATGCTATCAAACACCTGCACCCTGACTCCCATCACTCCACTCCATCCCACACACTCCACCATCACATCACACTAATCTCACTGCCAAGCCCTGCATGCTGGTCCAATGCATGGACACCCTTCACAGCCCTGCGTGGACACTCATCACTAAAGAATGCACAGCATAGGGAAACTAACAATCCCACCATACACCAACATACACAAGTAAAAGCTGGCAGGGCAACAACAACAATAGAGGGGAAGCCAGGAATGTACAAATGTCATACACATGAAGCAACATACATCATTTACATCCCCACAGATACCTCAGTCAATGTCACTGGAGAGGAGGTGCCAACATTATCCAGCCCCCCAACAGAAGAGGCCCACAGTGATGACAGTAACTCTGAACTTCAGGATCTGGACGATCTACCTGGCCCATCAGGGACCACTGGACATTCGGTCATACAAGCCCAGTCACAGACCACCACAGAGCCTCCCACATCAGGAACCGACACCACAGCACACACCCAGCATCCCCAAAACGATGTCCCCAGGACACGTCAATCAGCAGTGTGCCTACCTGCACAGGGACCCCAGGCCACACCTCGCACACAAGACAATCATGGACCTGGAGTCAATGGCAGTGGGCACACCGTTCAGGGTAACAGAGGCACAAGCCAACAGGGACTCTGGGAGGACTGCTGTGTACCAGGGGGAGGACAGGAGTAGGGAACCAACTCTCCAGAAAGCACTTTCCGAGATCCTGGGAGCTTACCAACATTCCCAGGACACGACGGGCCAGATCCTAGACAACGTGCAGGGGAACAGGTGGTTGCAGGAGGCACAGTATCTGGGAATCAGGGCGGACTTACAGGCCATCAACAACACCCTGATCTCCATAGTAGTGGTGCTGGCAGACATGGCCAACATTATGAGGGAGGCAGTCTCATACCAGCGGGCCCCTGCCACTTGCCAGTCATCTGAACAGCCCTCCACTTCTGCTGCCAACCAGTGGCCAGGAGGACCGCCACAGGACCAACAGGCCACCAGCACCCCTCTCCCTGCAGAAGGTGAACCACCCCACAATTTTTCCCTGTGAACCAGACAGAAGCCAGAGACACTTGCCAAGACCTCCGCCAGGGAATGAAACTTTTCTGATTGTCCCCCTTGTGTCCCACACTGTCGCCTTGTCCATCTTGAACTGCCATTGCTCCCCTTCCTATGTCCCATTGGACAATGCACCTGTGCTACAAACAGACTGGAACAATTCCCTGGACTTTCCTCCATCATCACCCTATCCCATTGCACTTTCCCCTCTATATATTAGCACTACAATAAACACCGTTGGATAAAAATCGACTTCGAGTATTTCATGTATGTCAAATATGTTTTCTTTGAAACATCAACAACCATTGCAAATGAACTGTACATAGAATGAGCATAGACTTAATGACCTGTAGCTGGCTGTTGTGATCACACCAGTAGAATTTGTCAAATCACCATCATCTGCAAAATGAATATCCAGAGGTAACAGTAAGTGGGCAAAGAAATGGGAAATGCTAGGATGCCAATGCCACACGGAATACAACCAAAGTCATAGAAATGTAAAGTTGCACTGTCTCACCTGTGTGTCATTGGAAGTACTGATGTATCAAAGATGTTCTGTTGTCCACATCCTCATCCTCTGCCTCCTCATCCTCACTGTCCACTGCTGCCACAGGGGCATCCCCAGTCTCCTCCTCCTGCAGAAAAGGCACATGTCCTCTGAGGGCCAGGTTGTGCAACATGCAGCATGCCACTACTATCTGGCAGACCTTCTTGGGTGAATAGTACAGGGATCCACCTGTTAGATGGAGGCACCGGAACCTGGCCTTCAGGAGGCTGAAGGTCCTTTCAATTATCCTTGTGGTTCGCCCGTTTGCTTCATTATAACGCTCTTCTGCCTTTGTCCTGGCATTCCTCACAGGGGCCAGCAGCCATGATAGGTTAGGATAACCAGAGTCACCTGCAAATATTGAGGGATAACATTTAGCCACACACTATCCTATATGGCCCACACCATAGGCATACACCGGGTGGGAACCAGGGCTCACCTATTAGCCACACCCTGTGCCGCTGTAGTTGGGCCATCACATTTGGGATACTGCTATTCCTTAGGACAAAGGCATCATGCACAGACCCAGGATACTTAGCATTGATGTGGGAGATGTAGTGGTCCACCAATCACATCATCTGCACATTCATGGAGTGGAAACTCTTATGATTTCTGAACACCTGTTTATTCTGGTGGGGGGTGACAAATGCTATATGTTTTCCATCAATTTCACCAATTATATTGGGGCTATGTCCCATTGCATAGAATCTGGTCTTTACAGTGGCCAAATTCTCAACCTGGGGGAATGCAATGTAGCTGCACATGTGTTTTATCAGGGCAGACAACACTCTTGTTAGCACATTTGAGAACATTGGCTGTGACATTCCTGCTGCCAAGCCCACTGTCACTTGGAAAGAACCAGTTGCCAGGAAATGGAGAACTGATAACACTTGCACAAGAGCACAAGAGGGGGGATCCCAGTGGGGTGACAGATAGCAGATATCAGGTCAGGCTCCAAGTGGGCACACAGCTCTGTGATTGTGGCCCTGTCCAGTCTATAGGTGAGTATTATGTGCCTTTCCTCCAGTGTAGCCAAGTCCACCAGGGGTCTTTACACAGGGGTATGTCTCCATCTCCTATTCATCCACAGCGGTAGGTATCTAAGGGACAAAAGAGTGAGGAGTGTGTCACAAACTGAACAATGGAGGCACAACAGCAGTCCGCAATGTGCAAACATGTAATGGGACAGTATAATTTGTGAAGTATGTGCCTATTTATCCTGTGATGTAGCAATGTTCCATAGGCCTGTTCACCCCCCCTGAAGTGGCGTCACCTGTCCTGTGTGGAGGGACAGGTGGAAGTGAGGTAATGCTGCTGATGTTGTGCACCGTAGCGATAGTCGGTCGTGAACCGCTGTGCAATTCCTCATTGGTTATAATTGGGCCCTATTGGGTACAGTGGCCAATGGTGATCTACGCCGGCGGTGACGGTATGCACCACTGCGGACGTGACCGCCATTTTCTATCAGATTCCTCACTTGTTTCCTGACCTTCCATAAGAGAGGACCTACACTGCATCTGCCACTATGACCTGTATCTTGAACCTACCATGGACCGGGGAAAGGTCTCAGCCTTCACTTCGGAGGAGCTGGAGCGACTGCTAGATGGGGTCCTACCCCAGTACGGACTGCTGTATGGGCCTCCAGACCAACAGGTGTGTACACTGTGGGCACGATGCATGTGGCATGAATGCATGGAGTTGTGTGTGTGAAGGCCTCATGTAAGGGGGTGGGTGGATATCCTCTCGGCGGTATACAGGTTGTGTGCCTGGCTATGTGTGTGCCAGTGGTGACGGAAATGGGTATTGTGGGCCATTTGTGTTACTGGCTGTACTGTTTGACTAATGGTGTTCTCCTGTCTGTATTGCCTCTGCAGGTCAGCGCCCATCGAAAGAAGGGAATATGGCGTGCCATTGCCAAGGACGTGTGGACCCTGGGGGTCTATGGCAGGCAGAGCACCCACTGTCGGAAACGGTGGGAGGACCTGAGACGCTGGGGATGGAAGACCACGGAGGCCCAGCTGGGGATGGCCTCCCAATGAAGAAGGGGTGCCCGTCGGACCCTGACCCCCGATGGCCCACATACTGGCAGTGGCCTCCCCTGAGCTGGATGGGCACCTGAGTGCATCACAGCAGCCACAACGGGGTGAGTGCAGTGGCTATCATTGAAACTCATGGCTGAAGGGGTGGTATCCGGGTGGTGGTTGTATGTCAGTGGGTGCCCCAAGGCCAAGCCAGACATAGCAGCGTAGCTCTTCTGGTGGCTAAGGGTTTAATTGTGAAATACTGCTCACCTAGCTTGTTAGTATTCACTACTGGTCAGGGTTCCATTGGTCCCAGGTGTGCTGCAGTTGGCGGTGTGTACCCCTTCTCATTCCTTGTTGAGTAGCAATTTCACTGGAAGTGCCGTGCATAGTGCGTAGGCCTGTTACCTGTGTGTTAGGGTGTTGTGTATGCCAACGGTGGTGTTGGTGCAGTCACTGACCCAGTGTATCCTTTGTCTCTCTCTCCCCCTTTCTTGTTTTGTCATCCTGTCCTTAGGTGCATTAGCATCATCTGGCGGAGGAGCAGAGGCACCAGTGACAGAGGGAGCTGTATCCCACAGGACCCTGGAGGCAGAGTCCACCGACACTGAGGGCACTAATGGGACAGAGGGCGAGGGGAGCACCACGGTGGAGACTGGAGGGGACCATACAGACTCAGATACCTTCTCCAACGGGTGCTCCCTGGTGGTAGCGGACACCTCTGTGACCACCCCAGCTGGAGGTACAGCTGCCACCCCGTACCAGTACCGCCCTCCCAGTAGCCCATCAGCGAATTGCCCGTGCCTGCTCACCCAGGAGGGTGGGCATCTCCTTCACCCCAGGCACCTCCGGCCCTGCCCCAGTGAGCCCTGCTGCCCTGAGTGAGGAGGCTATTGACCTCCTGAGATCCATCTCTGTAGGGCAAACAACCATTGTAAATGCCATCCAGGGGCTAGCAGCCCAGATGCCTCAATCTAATACATTCCTGGAGGGCCTTCACAGTGGATCGGCGGCCACACAGTGATTGATTCAGGGTCTGGCCTCCTCTCTGATGGCAGCAATTGTCCCTGTTTCAACCGTCCACCCTCCAACTTCCAATGCTTAGTCCCATTCTCCATAACCCCAACCCATCCCAAGCACGAAGGCAGACGAGCATGCACACAAGACAACACCCAAGAGTGTCACAGGCAAAAACAAGCACCACACTTCATCCCACAGGCACTCACACAAACAACATTCATTTGTAATATAATACACTGTTCCAAAATGAGCGAAAGGAAAAAAGGGAAAGAGTCCTGATAATCAGGAGCACAAGTCCTCACACACCACATTTGGTGTCATGCTTCATCATCGGACAGCTCCTCGTCAGGCCGGCACTGCAATGCCTGACGGGCACCCCCCGAAGGGGGGCTCTTTGCCGGAGATCTTTTTGTTAATGATGAAGCCGCGGGACCAAGTGTGGGTCCCAGAAAGAGGGAGGACAAAACAAGAAAAAAAGTTAAAATTGGCTCAAAACCCTCACTAAATCATTTATTGCTTGCTGTTGGGAATTGGTCAAGATTAAAAAAGTAACAAGGGAGTGTAACAAGAGATAATGCTCAAACACTCGTACAAAAATCAGGACAGAGGAAGACGGTGATTATCCGAAATCCCTCAATATATGGTTGACATGTTTCGCGTCTCTTATGGTCCAACAGGATCCCCTGACGCTTCTTCAGGTCCTAATTAATCATTGGACTTCTCCAATTGAAAACAGAGGAAAAAGGAAAAAATCATCAGCTCCTGCAATCTAACGCTCACAGTCAAGACGTCATCAGTCACTTACTGGGGATAAACCGGACTGGCTTTCCTTTCCTATCAGTCACCCTAGGTACAGGGAGAAAACAGTGGTTAGTAAATTGTGTGAATACTTCATCTGTACTCGGAGAGTAGTACGTTTAAGTGAAAAGTGAAAAGTAAAACATAGTGACAAACTGTGCAACTCATAGTGATAAGGTGGATGATAGCAACCCATGCTCATAATATATAGGAGGGCTTACCATCTCCATTAAAGAAAGGGTATCATGGGATCACGCAGGCCTGTTGCCCGGTTCACAATGAATCTAGTTATGAGATAAACATAGATACATGACAATGGAACAAGATGTCTCTGTTATTAAATCATCAGTTAAACCTATAACATGGTCACTGGAAGTAAGCAAAAATTATGTATAGTTGGAAGTGCAGACTGGGTACAAATAAAGTGTAGTATGCATCAACACGCACACAATAGGACCCAAAACACAACAATATAACGTCATAGGTTACATGATGATAAAAATCATCACCCTGGTATTTGATATATGCACTTGAAGTCTGTGAAGTGCCAGCCTTCAGGACAAAAAATACAGCAAGGTAAGTATACCCTCAAATTAGTTCGAGTAAAATACCGAGTGCATAAAAAATGATACTAAGCAATAAATGAAAGAAGTAATGAAGGGGGGGACCAGGGTGTCCTATCCATATTAGTTCACACCCCATTCAAAGCAAAATCACATACACATGTGGATAACACATAGCCCAAATAATGGGGGGATATCTGTGCCATCATTGCGTTTTTAGGCCGATTACTTATCAGGGCCGCTAAACGAGCAGCGTTCACAGTCCAGGCAGCCGAGGAGAATATGGGGAGACAAGCGATCTAAGTATCGCGTCCCAAACAGCGTTCTTAGCGAGCCTGGAGCACTTACTCTTGTAGTTGCCGGCGTACACTGGAGCACCTACCCCCGCGGCTGCGTTCCCGAATACGAGACGAGCCGAGAACTTCGAGTATAAATAATCCGCGTGTAGAGCGCGCGTGATGTAATTATTTACTTAGTTGCCAAGCAACTTCATTAGGCTTGGTCAACGCGATCTGAAAGGGAGAAGGGACTCCACCCACAAGGTCGAGACTGTACAGATCACTACGGCGGCCATCTTGGGCTGGTGAATAGTTGCCGGAAATATGGGTGAAAAAGGTAAATAAAAACTCAAGTCACAGTTTTAAAATGAGATGATGGTTCTCCACCCACGTGATTTCTGAAAAAAACGGTCGTCAACTACTTGTGTTAATAAAAGGAGACACATTTTTTTATAAAGAGAGTGGTAAAACAAAAATGTAAATATGTTGTGGTCAGAGACCCTGTCAGTGGCATATTAAAGCAGTCGGAAATAGGTCCTGACTAGGGGTGAGTAATCACAAAGACAACAACCATCTATATTGAGAGATTGAACCAAGGTATGTCATCATTCAATCCTCGACGGTGGGTATTAAGTCTATATACCCAACGTTGTTCAAGCTCAAAGAGAGGGCGAGTACCTGTCAGGGCACAGGTCTGTAGTACTACCCACCACATGTCATCTGGTGTATGATTAGATTCAATAAAATGGATACTAAGCTTCGTCGTGGCACGTCCACAGCGAATGTTGCTGCGGTGTTCGTTTATCCTTACTTTTACAGGTCGTGTGGTCATCCCTACGTAACGCAGATTACATGGACATGTGATCAGATAAATACAGTTGCGAGTATTGCAATTAGTATGTTTCATCAATCACCATGTTAGTAAGGGTTCTAGTTCAAGGGTGTCTACCCGTTTGGTAAGCGAACAAACATTACAGTTTCCACAGGGGAAATGACCCTTAACTGGAGGGAGGTCCCATAGTGACCTTTGATTGGTCGGGGTCATGGTGGATCTTGGTCGAGTATGTACCAGCATATCTTTAATGTTAGAAGTTCTCTTAAAAGCAAAAACTGGCTTGGGAATACTCTCACCTCCACTACAGAGGACTGACCATCTTTTGTTAATTATTTTTTTGACTGAATTGGAGAGTGGTGTAAATGTAGATACACAGGTAAGTTTGGTTTCCGTGGATTTAGGAGTCAATTGTAGTAGTGATTCTCTGTCACTGTATTTCGCTCGTTTGTAGGCTGTATTAATAACCCTGTTCGGATTGTGACGGTCGTGTAGTCTGGTCTGTAAATCAGAGGCTTGAGTATTAAATAGCTGCAGATTACTGCAGTTCCGTCGGAGGCGTAAAAACTGCCCATACAGTAAATTATCTCTTAGCGCCTTGGGATGGTAGCTGTCATATAATAACAAACTGTTCCGATCAGTCACTTTATGGAAGGTTCGAGTTCTCAATTGGCCTTCCTCAATACTGATCAACAGGTCTAAGAAAGAGATCTCTGTAGTAGAGATAGAAGATGTAAAGTTCAGAAAAGGATCCAGACCATTTATCCAAGTGGTGAACGAGTCTACTTCAAATATGGAGCCGTGCCATATGACAAGAATGTCATCTATATACCGACGCCATAGTTTTATGTTGTCAAAAAAAGGGTTGGACTCAAGTAAGATAAAACGTTTCTCAAAATCGTACATATACATGCAGGCTAGGCTCGGGGCAAAGGTACTCCCCATCGAAGTGCCGCGAATCTGGTGGAAGAGTTTGTCCTCAAACTGAAAAAAATGTTTTGTCATGGCTAAGCTAGCACAATGCATGATGAAGTGAACAGGAGTCATTGAATGTAAACTAGCAGACAGAAGGGATGTCTCAACTACCTTCAGTGTAGCTGCCTTTGGAATATTGGTGTATAGCGCCTCGACGTCAAGGGTGATGAGGGCATTGACATGGACTGTTGAGTTGATGGACTCAATGAGATTGAGGACATCTTTAGTGTCCCTGAGGTAAGTGGAAGATTGTTGTACAAGCGGTAGTAAAAAATGGTCACAATATATGGATAGTGGTTCGAGGACGGACCCAATCCCTGAGACTATCGGGCGTCCAGGAGGGGGAGATCTGCCCTTATGGATCTTCGGGAGACAGTAAAAGTACGGAATACGAGGATCCTCAGTGTCCAGAAATTCTGCTTCTTTCTGAGATATCCAAGTATTGCAATAGGCCTCCTCTATCATACCACGGATCTCTGTTTGCAGGTTAGCTGTAGGATCCTGATCAATCTGAGCATAGTAGGTGGAGTCACCTAAAAGGCGAAGACATTCCTGTCTGTAGTCCTCTGTGTTCATCACAACAATCGCACCTCCCTTGTCCGCTGGTTTAATGGTGATATTAGTATCAGCGGATAGATCTCGGAGTGCCTCATTCTCAGCTTTAGGTATATTGATGAATCTATGTTCTGGTCGTATTTTCATAACGTCAAAAGTGACCGCTTTTTCAAAAGCCAAAACCTCACAGGGCATAGAGGAAATTGGAGGCATGAACTTTGAAGGTCGTCTAAGACCCGAGTCCAGAGGGGAGTCATCAATGGATCTATCTTTGAAAAAGAATTGGAGACTAATTTTTCTGAAGAACCGTGACAGTTCACATTGTAAACGGAAGGGGTCAGTCTTAGGAGTAGGAACGTACCCCAATCCTTTATTCAATGCCCTTGTTTCATAAAGGGAGAGAGGCCTGGAGGACAAATTTACCACTAGATCTTGGTTGGGGGGGTCTTGCCCTGGCTCCTTGTGACCATCTGTGGTTCTTCCTGTGACCAATGAACTCTCCTGCCTCTTCCTCGTCTTCTGCCTCTTCCTCTGCCCCTGCCCTGGCCTAAAAAAGGCATGTATGGTGGCATTGGGCGTGGTTGATAAAAGGGGAAGGGTTGTTGCCATGCCATCGGGTGACCTGGATGGTATTGAGGAAAGTTGTAATAGGGTTGTGGTCTCTCATCTTCAGTGCTCCATCCATCAGAGGATGAGCTATGGCTATATTTGCGGGGTCTTCTACCAGGTGAAGATTCGTCTGATGAGACGGATGGTGTATCTGTAGTATAGTCTTCCTTGATATAAGGGTAGACTTTCTCTCTATTGAACTTGGTGATATCTTTCTGTAACTTTGTTATCTTCTGTTGTGTTAGAAACTCATTTGTTTCATTTAGATCAGTATTGATTTCTGCTAATCGGCTCTTAAATGCTGCTAAAGAGATTGTGGTTTTTAGTGTATTCTCCATAAAAGTGATCTGTATAGCCATGGACTCTGCTAGTCGTCTGGATGTATTGATAATTAGGACTAACCAGTCCCGAGTGCACTTCCATGCAATCTGTGCCCAGTCCTTCCTAAAGACGAGGTCCTGTAGGAAGATCCTGGGCATGTTGGACACAAGTAGTCCATTGGGGGCTATGTTGGCTCTAAGGTATTCGGTCATGATGGTCCCATGTAAAACTGTTTGACAATGTTCAGCATTCCGTCCATCACTTGTTGTTTTTGCATTTGTTGCCCTAAGTGGGAAGGGTATGCCCAGACGTGGGTCCCGTGCTTCCCATGCCACTGGATTCAAGCTAGCCTGGCTGATGAGGGGTGAAACCCCGAAACCGGTCCCAGGATGCTTGTTTCCAGTCCAGGGAGACCTGGCCTAGCAGTTCGGGCTGGACTGTTCCCATGGGGAACAGGGTCAAGACTGATTTGCATATGGCTGGGTCTAAACTGGAATGGCATGGGCAGCAAAAAAACGATGGATTAAACCCAGATCTGTGACTGGGGGTGAATGTTTGACAATGTTCAGCATTCCGTCCATCACTTGTTGTTTTTGCATTTGTTGCCCTAAGTGGGAAGGGTATGCCCAGACGTGGGTCCCGTGCTTCCCATGACACTGGATTCAAGCTAGCCTGGCTGATGAGGGGTGAAACCCTGAAACCGGTCCCAGGATGCTTGTTTCCAGTCCAGGGAGACCTGGCCTAGCAGTTCGGGCTGGACTGTTCCCATGGGGAACAGGGTCAAGACTGATTTGCATATGGCTGGGTCTAAACTGGAATGGCATGGGCAGCAAAAAAACGATGGATTAAACCCAGATCTGTGACTGGGGGTGAATGTTTGACAATGTTCAGCATTCCGTCCATCACTTGTTGTTTTTGCATTATATGACAGCTACCATCCCAAGGCGCTAAGAGATAATTTACCGTATGGGCAGTTTTTACGCCTCCGACGGAACTGCAGTAATCTGCAGCTATTTAATACTCAAGCCTCTGATTTACAGACCAGACTACACGACTGTCACTATCCGAACAGGGTTATTAATACAGCCTACAAACGAGCGAAATACAGTGACAGAGAATCACTACTACAATTGACTCCTAAATCCACGGAAACCAAACTTACCTGTGTATCTACATTTACACCACTCTCCAATTCAGTCAAAAAAATAATTAACAAAAGATGGTCAGTCCTCTGTAGTGGAGGTGAGAGTATTCCCAAGCCTGTTTTTGCTTTTAAGAGAACTTCCAACATTAAAGATATGCTGGTACATACTCGACCAAGATCCACCATGACCCCGACCAATCAAAGGTCACTATGGGACCTCCCTCCAGTTCAGGGTCATTTCCCCTGTGGAAACTGTAATGTTTGTTTGCTTACCAAACGGGTAGACACCCTTGAACTAGAACCCTTACTAACATGGCGATTGATGAAACATACTAATTGCAATACTCACAACTGTATTTATCTGATCACATGTCCATGTAATCTGCGTTACGTAGGGATGACCACACGACCTGTAAAAGTAAGGATAAACGAACACCGCAGCAACATTCGCTGTGGACGTGCCAAGACGAAGCTTAGTATCCATTTTATTGAATCTAATCATACACCAGATGACATGTGGTGGGTAGTACTACAGACCTGTGCCCTGACAGGTACTCGCCCTCTCTTTGAGCTTGAACAACGTTGGGTATATAGACTTAATACCCACCGTCGAGGATTGAATGATGACATACCTTGGTTCAATCTCTCAATATAGATGGTTGTTGTCTTTGTGATTACTCACCCCTAGTCAGGACCTATTTCCGACTGCTTTAATATGCCACTGACAGGGTCTCTGACCACAACATATTTACATTTTTGTTTTACCACTCTCTTTATAAAAAAATGTGTCTCCTTTTATTAACACAAGTAGTTGACAACCGTTTTTTTCAGAAATCACGTGGGTGGAGAACCATCATCTCATTTTAAAACTGTGACTTGAGTTTTTATTTACCTTTTTCACCCATATTTCCGGCAACTATTCACCAGCCCAAGATGGCCGCCGTAGTGATCTGTACAGTCGCGACCTTGTGGGTGGAGTCCCTTCTCCCTTTCAGATCACGTTGACCAAGCCTAATGAAGTTGCTTGGCAACTAAGTGAATAATTACATCACGCGCGCTCTACACGCGGATTATTTATACTCGAAGTTCTCGGCTCGTCTCTTATTCGGGAACGCAGCCGCGGGGGTAGGTGCTCCAGTGTACGCCGGCAACTACAAGAGTAAGTGCTCCAGGCTCGCTAAGAACGCTGTTTGGGACGCGATACTTAGATCGCTTGTCTCCCCATATTCTCCTCGGCTGCCTGGACTGTGAACGCTGCTCGTTTAGCGGCCCTGATAAGTAATCGGCCTAAAAACGCAATGATGACACAGATATCCCCCATTATTTGGGCTATGTGTTATCCACATGTGTATGTGATTTTGCTTTGAATGGGGTGTGAACTAATATGGATAGGACACCCTGGTCCCCCCCTTCATTACTTCTTTCATTTATTGCTTAGTATCATTTTTTATGCACTCGGTATTTTACTCGAACTAATTTGAGGGTATACTTACCTTGCTGTATTTTTTGTCCTGAAGGCTGGCACTTCACAGACTTCAAGTGCATATATCAAATACCAGGGTGATGATTTTTATCATCATGTAACCTATGACGTTATATTGTTGTGTTTTGGGTCCTATTGTGTGCGTGTTGATGCATACTACACTTTATTTGTACCCAGTCTGCACTTCCAACTATACATAATTTTTGTTTACTTCCAGTGACCATGTTATAGGTTTAACTGATGATTTAATAACAGAGACATCTTGTTCCATTGTCATGTATCTATGTTTATCTCATAACTAGATTCATTGTGAACCGGGCAACAGGCCTGCGTGATCCCATGATACCCTTTCTTTAATGGAGATGGTAAGCCCTCCTATATATTATGAGCATGGGTTGCTATCATCCACCTTATCACAATGAGTTGCACAGTTTGTCACTATGTTTTACTTTTCACTTTTCACTTAAACGTACTACTCTCCGAGTACAGATGAAGTATTCACACAATTTACTAACCACTGTTTTCTCCCTGTACCTAGGGTGACTGATAGGAAAGGAAAGCCAGTCCGGTTTATCCCCAGTAAGTGACTGATGACGTCTTGACTGTGAGCGTTAGATTGCAGGAGCTGATGATTTTTTCCTTTTTCCTCTGTTTTCAATTGGAGAAGTCCAATGATTAATTAGGACCTGAAGAAGCGTCAGGGGATCCTGTTGGACCATAAGAGACGCGAAACATGTCAACCATATATTGAGGGATTTCGGATAATCACCGTCTTCCTCTGTCCTGATTTTTGTACGAGTGTTTGAGCATTATCTCTTGTTACACTCCCTTGTTACTTTTTTAATCTTGACCAATTCCCAACAGCAAGCAATAAATGATTTAGTGAGGGTTTTGAGCCAATTTTAACTTTTTTTCTTGTTTTGTCCTCCCTCTTTCTGGGACCCACACTTGGTCCCGCGGCTTCATCATTAACAAAAAGATCTCCGGCAAAGAGCCCCCCTTCGGGGGGTGCCCGTCAGGCATTGCAGTGCCGGCCTGACGAGGAGCTGTCCGATGATGAAGCATGACACCAAATGTGGTGTGTGAGGACTTGTGCTCCTGATTATCAGGACTCTTTCCCTTTTTTCCTTTCGCTCATTTTGGAACAGTGTATTATATTATATTATCAGGTTGACTGGAGGCTGTACACTGGACCATAAAATCCTCCGATCCCCTCTCTTTATTTGAAACATTCATTTGTAGACACAACAACATCCACTATCTCCAGTTTCTCCCCCTCCTCCTCCTCCACCTCCCATCCAGTTACGTCCACACACACCTGCATGCACTACATCAATATCTACTACCAGCATCATCACCACACCAAGCAGAACACACACCTCACTGGCACACACTTCCACAGCATCCATGCACACGTTCCCTGTGTCCTCTCCCACCGTGTCTGTTCTGTTCCCCTTTCCTAAAGTACACAAACACAAGCCCTCAGACACCCAACAGCCATGCACCTCACAACAGCATACAGCCCATGCACCTGCACCCTAATCTAGCAGACAAACACCTCCAACAACCATTCCCTCATCCTCCACTCCCATTAGTTCTCCGTCTTCCCATCCCAGCGTACCTAAAAAGCTTTTCCTTTCCCAGGTTGACCTCTTCCCTACCCTAGTTAGCGATTTAACGCAGGACGTGTTGGTGATTGTTTCGGCAGATTGTTTGGCAGGTCTTTCCTTTGTCTACCGCAACTACAGATTCCTATTTACGATAGTGACAATTGATGTAAGAAGTTTGTCATTTTGCTCTACATTGGCCTTGAGAAAGCCCCCGCCTCCCCGCCCACGGGGCGAAACACGTGTTGTCTGTTTCTCCATCGAATATGGCTACTTGATTTTTTCTCTCAACCCTGGCACTAGTTGATTGGATTGCTATATTGCTGATTTTTGGAACTTAATTTCAGTTCTAAGACTGTGATAAATCAATGGGACTACAAACTTATGGAACTGATTTCTTTTTCTCATGTAATAAACAACTATTCAAGCATTGTGCTTATTATTCAGTAATTTTTGAAGTGGGAACTCACCTACATTTAATCTGGCACTATAACTATTGGGAGGCTTAGAGTCCAGGCCTTCTGGTTTAGAGTTCTCACAACCATCTTATAAATACGGCATTCTTAGGAAGTCAACTGGCTGGACTCTCTCTTTTCTCACTCTTCCCTACCCCTCCACCCCCGTCCTGGACGTATGGGCAGGGTAACAAGGACCAAGCCAAACATTCCACGGGCCCAGTGGTAGCACCACCTACTCATGGTGGAAAGGATTCCAGGCCAACAATACTGAAGGGGAAGGAGTCTGCAGCAGCTGCAAAGAAGGGGAAGGAGCCTGCACCAGCTGGAAAAAAGGGGAAGGAGTCTGCACCAGTTGCAAAAAAGGGGAAGGAACCTGCACCAGCTGCACAAAAGGGGAAAGAGCCTGCACCAGCTGGAAAGAAGGGGAAGGATCCTCCACCAGCTGGAACGAAGGGGAAGTAGCCTGCACCAGCTGCAGAAAAGGGGACGGAGCCTGCACCAGCTGGAAAGAAGGAGAAGGAGCCTGCACCAGCCGCAGAGAAGGGGAAGGAGCCTGCACCAGCAGGCAGAAAGGGGAAGAGCCCATCCACAAGTATCAGGAAGGGTAACAGGTTGAGAGGAGGCAATCTACGCCAACGGAAGCTGACAGCCATACACCGCCAACACCAGCAGCTGTCACAGAGCCCCCACCGCCAGCTGTGGTTGTGCAGCCATTGGAGGCTGCAGGGGCTGAGCAGGAGCTTCCCACAACCACCACCACAGTGCAGCTATCGGAGGGTTCAGGGGCTGGCAGGAGCCTCCCACAACCACCACCACAGTGCAGCCATCGAGGGTGCATGGGCTGAGCAGGAGCCTCCCATAACCACCGACACAGTGCAGTCATTGGAGGGTGCAGGGGCTGAGCAGAAGCCTCCCACAACCACCACCACAGTCCAGAGTCACCACTGGCGGTCGTCATATAGTCCAACCTCCAAGGGCTACTGTGCGGCTTGCCCCCTCCAGAACCAGGGAGCAAGTCACCTACCTGAGAGATATTGGCCTTGCACTCCAATGACAGAGCAATGGGCATGTTGCCCCGTCCAGAACCAGTGGAAAGTCACCCAATCCGGAGACTGTGGCCTTGCACTCCCCAGGACCGAGCAATGGGCATATTTTTATACACGTATACAGATCTGTTTAATGTGTAACTCCGATTGTAGAATTTATTTTTGGACTGTTACCTTGGCATTATTCTGCAGATTTGCATGGTCAAATTGTTTTTGTAATGCATATGGTTGTGTGTATCGTGTGTGTGTGTGTGTGTGTGTGTGTGTCGGGTGTGTGTTGTGCGTGTGTGTGTCACTCTCTTTTTCCTTCCACCCTCCCTTGTGTGCTAGGCGGCTGTACATACCGTCATCGTCTTCGCCGCCGTTAGTGTTCCAGGTGGAGCATAACGTAGAAGATCAACAGAAAAACTTGCAGTTCAGGTTCCATGGTAGCGTTCTTCTTCCCTGTGTCTCTGAAAGTGAGTCTTTCTCTTATGCGATGTGTTTTCTCTAGGCTTTTGATGGCGTTGGTACCGCCCCGGAAAAGGTGGCGAAGTGATATGTCTTAATATGGTGGGTGGTACTTTGTCTTCCGCCTGGCTGTAGGTGGCTACCGCCATGGTGACTGTTGTTTCCGCCGTGGTGGTCAGTGTGGTACATTGTCTGTCTATTGGAGATATCACCGCCATGGTCATAATTTGGCGGTACTCATCACCAGCCTGTTGGCGGTATTACCGCCACTTTATCACCGACCGCCAGGGTCGTAATGAGGGCCTAAATGTTATCTAGCACTTAGAAATCCAAAGCGCCACTCTGGACATCTGGTTGCACACGACCGGGGCAAAGTCAAAAGCTGAGGCCAATTGCAATGGAGCCTTGTTCGGCTACACTGAGCGGGAGGCCTTGGTCAAAGTTTTACCTTCACACTTAGTCATTTTCTTGAAGATTTTTCCTCAACAAGACAGTCACAAGTTGAGGCTGACCTCGCTGGAGCCCTCTCCAGATATTCTGCGTGGGTGGCCACGGTCAAGTTCTCTAAGCTCCGACTTAGAAACGTTTTCAGGACAGAATCCTTCATCTGGGACCAAGTCAAAAGTTGAAGCTGACCTCGCTGGACCCCTCTGTGGATACACTACATGGGAAGCCTGCTCAAACTTTTACCCTCAGACTTAAAAACTGTTTTGGAGCTTTTCTTCCCTGACTTCAGACGACCCTCCTCAACAAGCCGATTTCAATGTGACATCACCGGATTGCCTTTTCATGAGCCCCGATCAAATCCTGGAAGTCTGTGGCTCCAGAACTTTTCAGCGGAATGAACCTGCAAGTCCGGCTGGGTCACTGTCGATGTTGGCCGACTTGACTCACAACATCGGTCGGTCCACTTACAGAGCTTTTTCTCAAAGTTGGTTCAAACTTCTGGATCTTCTTCCAGAAGTATTTTAAGGTCCTTCAGGGGTCTACAACTCACCCCAAGGTTCCAGAAGCTGTGAGTTGCTCATTGGGGGTTAGGCCTCCAACTCCCAAAATGCACCTGGTTCACATTGTTAAATGACCACTGGTCAGCTGGTCTGATTTTGCAGGCCTTCATGCAGCGGACACTGGTCAGCTGTTTTCTACCAGTAGCTTACAGGGAGTCCTTTCTTGGAGTGGCAGAAGCCAGGCAAAGTCCTTTTCTTGGTGAAGCCCAAAGTGTGCAGCTGGAGCAGTCCTTCTGAGTTGAGTGCAGTGTTCAGGTGCAGGCCAGATGGTCCAGTCACATGCAGGTCACCACCCTCTTAAGTGACCATTTCTTGAGACGTGTGGCAAAACTCAGTTCCAGGGAGAAACATTCCTCCAAAATCCAAGATGGCAAAATTTCAGTCTTAGAGTTTAGATCTGGCTGAGCCCACCCACTGGTGTGGCTAGGGTTCCCTTAACACACCCCTGTCCAGTCCTTTCTTAATCTGATCAGGGGCACCTGGTTGTCTGGGGCTGCATGGAATGGGAGAGGTCCAGTTGCTGTCCCATATATCCTTCCCTCCTTTGCAGGCCAGTTTAGCTGCTTCCTCCCTATTCTGTCTCTGCCATATGCTGAGGCAGATCTCCTCCCACCAGATGGCCCCTTTGTTTTAGCCCAGGCCACATAACACCTCCTCAAGGCAGCCTGAGGCTGACCAATCAGAGAAGGGCACTACACGGCTGAAGTTGGTAACTTTTAGCAAGAGTTCTAAAATTCTTTCCCTGTCCAAGTTATATTGAATTCGCAAGTGCTTGGATTTATTATAACTTTTATTTTTGTACCAAACTTGCTGTACTTAGCTCCTTCCTATGGAAAATGAGAACTTTTTATTTGAAAATAAAGTCTAACCATGGTAGCCTATGGAGCCCTATTCACTACAATGGGGAAATTAATTTGGCTATTTTTCCCTCACCATCGCTTATAAAACATCTTTTATAAACTCCCTGTTTATAGTTACACTGCACCCCACTCTGGGGGCTTTTAGGGCATACATAAGGGGTGACATATGTAAAAATAAGATAGCTTAGGACTTTGAACGTACTTTTAATTCCAAAGTCGAATTTGAGGTTAAATTTAACGTAAAAGCAGCCGGCAGGGCAGGCCTGTTTTTAAAATGACACTGGGCATCACAGCAGTGCATCTATGGGTGTACTATCTGTGCTGGGGTCTCTAAACCTAGTTGCCCTATGATATACTAGGGGCTTATAGGTAGGTTGGTACAGCCAATTATAATTAGCCCAATTTGCATAATCCATTTTACACAAAGCACTGGCCCTGGGACTGGTTAGCAGTACCCAGGGCACAATCAGAGTCAGTAACCGCCAGTATCATTTAAAAGGTTTGGGGATGACCAGGGCAAAAAGGAGGCTTTGCTGAAAACAACTTAGCCCAAACTGCCAGTCTACAACACTTCTGATTGGGATATTCAAGCAATCCCAGGGTGGGTTTGTCCTTAGTTGACCTCATCAATGAGGTGCAGCTTGAATCCTTTAGCAAAGGACCCACTGGAACCCTCTTACAGACATAACTATAAAAAGACAATGTGATGGGCGTAATGCTGAAACTAATCCTGGCCACTTGCAAATAATCTAGGCAGCATTATAGCCTACTGCTTCTTAGCCTACTGAGCAAACACAGAAGGAACCAAACCAAAGCACTCAGCCATTGTTTTTCTCTAATAGAAACAGTCTAGCTGGAAAAGCCAGCCGATATGCCCTTGGGCGAAGAACACAAGAAACTCCAGATGGTTCCTGCCCTGTTGACCATTATCAGTAAGGTAAAGCTTGTGCCTATCGTACAGCAGGGACAGGACAGGAAAAGCAAAATAATGATGGATTGTATGCTTGAATGAATGTCAACTTTGGATAATGACTGTGCACCACATCCATTTCTATTGGTTTATCATTGACTGTACCACTCCAGACAGGGAATAACGTCATTGTAATACCAGCTTTGGTCCTGCTCCATTGGGAACAGTTCAGCTTGGACTGCCAGGAAACGTACCCTTTGACCAGGAACACACGTATCCCTGGACCACTTTTGCTCTTTTGACCTTTCTCAGATGTGTATTATACAGCAAGAAAGACAGACAAAACACCAAATGCATTCAATGGAATGTTTGAATTAATCTCACCCAAAGGCAGCTTGCTATGTTTGTATGAATGATGCAATGAGGGTGAGGCATTGAATCACTTTCAAGGGCTGCTTTTAACTCGGAGTCATTTAGCACAACACTTATAATCCAGTTTCAGTGGTCACGCATAGTGACGTTTATCCTCTGATTTCCTTATACAATTCTTCTGAAATGTGCATTACTATCAATTTGTTGTGGCAAAACCTAATATCATCAAGGGTGTCTTGATATGCCCAGAGTTGTATTGACTTCCATCAGCCACAGAAAACTGACTCTCATTTTAAATCCTCTTCTGGATTTTGACATACAGCCTGAATTATTCAAATTACCAAGATCAAACATTATTCATTAAGATTCAATTTGTGGCTATTTCGGAATTGTGCCTTAAAATCTGACTTCACCATTAAAGAGGGTTTTAAATTACAATTCCTCACACACCAAACATGACATTTCTACCTCATCCCATACACAAGTGAGCAATTTCTGTGCCAGTTAGAGTGTTAAACAGTTGTTGGCTGATTCATTTAAGTTAGAGGTCTATCGACAATTTATTCAAATATACTTTCTCAATAAACATCAATCTCATTACTAATTTACCAGTGACTGAAAGCTCTTAATATTGCCTTAAACTGTCTACCTAAACTGATCACACTAGCCACATAAAGTACCTTCTGATACAGATTTGTTCCAAGGTTTGGCCAGGGCAAGCAGTTTATCATGTTCAGATAATAATAATTTTCTTCACCAAAACTTGCCACACATGCATGCAGGACATTGGCCTTTTATAGCAGCATATTTGGAAATTTCAGGCATTCATAAGTCTCTACATTAGTAACCCTGGTAATCTGCAACAGAGGCAGGTTTCCAGGTGTGCCTCTAGGAAACGGCTATGTATTTCTGTTTCTGATTGGATGCATTTCTTAGTTGATAATTGTACTTAAAGAACCTGAATACACAGTAAAATTCCCCAGCCATTGCACAGTGGCTTAATTTTGTTGCCTAGGGTGATTATAGTTTTCCATAAGGAGAAACTGTTTTCTCGGCACTCCAACCAATTATGGAAGTCTTGCTTTTCCCTTGGAATCAGACATCCCCAACCATTTTCATGGTAGAAACATCATTGTTCCTTCACTTCCAAAACACTTTGCCACTGGCTATTTGCTGAAAGACCATGTTTTGTGAATAGCTTACAATCCCAAATAGAACCATTTAAGAATTAAAGTCAAACTAATACACAAAAGTGGTTCTGTGAACCAGACTAAGTACAGCAGGGTCCATTTCGCCTGATTTTATTCTTAATACTGTGGATATAACTTTATTGGTTGCTTAACTATTTACAAGTGTGCTGATTATTTAACGGTGCTAGCCCACCCCTACAAATAATTGGTACCAGATCAAAAAACAAGCAAAGGTGGTAGTAGAGGGTTTCCTGCTTCGTGGCGTCCACCAAAAACAAATTATAGAGAAATTTCAGCTGCACAGTCTTCCATGTCCGTTCCTTGCTTTTGACTGATTGAAGGCTGAGAAAAATCATATTTTCCAACCTCAAGTCAGAATCAGCCATATCCATGGTTTTAAGGCCGTGTGGTTGAAAGTTAAGTGTGCAATGAATTGTGATAATTATATCATTGTTAGAAATTGCATTTCTTGTTGGCAGAGGTATTCACCCTGTCCAAGCAGGAACCAAAATCCTAGTTAGGGTAAGCCAGATAAACAAATTAAATTAACTTGTGCTCACCCTCTGGTAGCTTAACACGCTGGCAGGCTTAACGTAAGAGGCAATGTGCAAAGTATTTGTGCAACACTTAAAACAGTGAAAGCAGTGAAAACGTCACACAAACTTATACCACACCAGGTTAGGGAAATAAACCTTAATTTAATAAATAAAACAAGACTAAAAACACAATAAAAATCCAATAAAGATATAAGTGAAAATAGTGCACAAAAATGCAAATCGCCAACTGTGGTTATCTGGTCACACCAAATGCGGACAAAGTCATAAATTCAAGCCCACCGTGATGGATGGCGGGCTGGCTACAGGGACTCACTTGCGCCTGCTGTAAATAGTACCTTAAATCTTGCACACAGTCTGTGTGACATTGCTTTGTGAGGTTTTGCATTGTCTGGCATCAGTTCCGGGAAGCTGTGCGGTGAGGAATTGCGAGACTTACTTCCAAGGGTCTAGCCTGGGGTGGCACCACTTGACAGGGTAGGCTCACAGATGGCAGAGTCCAGGTGCTGTAGAGGATGAGTTGGAAGCATTTTGTGTTCCTGAGACTTCAGAAAACGTGAGTTAGCCAGCAAGCCCATGGAGCCACTCTGGGTTTAGGCGGTGTAGGTCCAGTCCTTCTCACCCTGGCAGAGAGGACAGCAGACAGCACAGCAGAAAAGCAGTACTTCCATAGCAGCAGTCCAGCAGAGCAGCAGTCCTTGTTGCAGCACAGCAGTCCGTCTTCCTCGCAGAGTATCCACAGGTCCAGAAGTATACTCATTTGGTAGGGTCAGAAGTCTAATTCTTACACCCAGTGGTGCCTTTGAAGAGGGGTGACTTCAAAGAAGGGCTTTGAAGTGATTTCCTGCCCTGGATCCAGACATGCTACAGGTTGGCACAATCAGTGCTGCAGGTATTGTCTAGCATTAAAGGCAGGTATAGTGCACTTTACTAGGAACTTATAAGTAACTTAAATGTGTCAATTATGGATATACCAAGTTTTCCATGTTTTAGACGAGTGAGCATATGCACTTTATTACTGGTTAGTATTAAAGTGCCTAGAGTCCTAAGGCCAGCAAAAACAATAGATTAGCAAAATGAATCAACATAGGCAAAACGTTTGGGAGAAGACCATCCTAAGGCTGTGAGATCTAACATGTGTCCCCCTCAGCTGAATTGGGGAAATCTACCGAACCCCTTGGGAGCTCTCATCACTAAGGCAGAAGAACCTAGAGAGACCATCAGCAATGTTGTTCTCTGACTGAGGTCGGTGTTCCACTGTGAAGTCCATTCTCTACAGGAAGATGGACCACCTCAACAATTTTGGATTCTTGCCTCTCATTTGCATTAGCCACCTGAGGGACCTGTGGTCAGTCTGATTTCAGAAGTGAGTCACAACAGGCCAGGTCACATAGTTTCTACAGAACGTATCTGAAGAAGTTCTCATCTGGGACCAGTAAAAGTGGGGGACAGGTCTGGCAAAGGTCTTGTCCTGGCCCAGATGTCCTGCCAGAGGAATTTTGTGAGCCAGCACCAGAAGTAAGGTCCTGTAGCGCTGGGAAACTAACAGGGCCCTTATTGTTCCATGTGGTGGTTCATGAGGTTGTTGTTTCAGTAAATGCAGAGTCTACAGGAGGCATCACCTGGTGCTTTAACTTTGGCTTGTTGCCTCATGCCCTCCAAGGCTGGGCACTCCCTCTGAGCCTTGCAGAAGTCCTCCCTTGTGGGTCCTCCTTCTACTTGCCATCCAGCAAGATCCAGTAGGTCTTCAAGGGAGAAAATATCCTCTGCACTGTGCTCCAGTTTGGCTTTCTCTGGCACCCCATCTTCCTCAGTCGGGAGACACTCAGGGGCTGGTTCTTCAGTCCCCTTCCCTTCCTTGACTTGACTGCTGTCTGGGCCATTATTCCAGGCTCCAAATGATGTTGTCTCCTTTTCCAGGCAGCCATGGACCTAGTGGTAGCACAAGCTCACTCAGGTACCCCCAACATTTCCAGGTGTGACCTGAGCTCCATTTCCTTTCAGTCAGTGTGTTCTAGATCATTCTCTAGCAAACGATTCACAAGCATGGCAGGGCTTACAGATACTTGTAGAAGACCTGCAACCCCCCAACCCAAAGGGGAACAAGGACCACTAGGTAATGACCTTCACGGTCATCTGCTATCACAACCTGGTGCAATACATTGAGTAAAATCTGACCCAGGGGCACCAGACGACTTCTTACCATAGTCATACTTGCCTATTTATGGCAACTCGTTGCCAATACTTGATAGTATTGGGTGGCATATGGGTCTTTGGGACCATCTTCATGTCACCGAGGGACACTAGTACCCCTGGTAGGTTCCCCCAATGTTATTGCATTTGGTATCCCCCTTTATATGCCCCTACTCCGAACACTCGTAGCACTTGAGGGACTTGTTCTGATTTTGGGTAAGGAAGCACTTTTTCTGGTGGCCAGATTGGGCATGGGCTTGAGAACTGTTTTGAGGGCCTTGAGAGCTCTTCTACATTTTATCACCCCCCTTCTTTCTTCTGGTGGGAATCCTGACCACTCTTTTGGGAGTCCCCCCGGGTGCCTTTGTGGACACTCTTGTGCTGACACAGAGGTCCAGCTCTTCACCAAGCTTTCTGGGGCCAGTTAGCTTGCTATCCACTAGGTGCTGGCCCAGCTCAGCAAAACAAACTTCAAGCATGTGTTCCCTCATAATCAGGTGGGACCTCTATCAAAAACATTTACCTTGCTGCCCCTCACTCAGCCCTTTAGCACTTTGCTAGAATAATCAAGAAAATTCACACAGGTTTATGTGAGGAGTTTGTGGCTCTTCTTGAACCTCTACTGGTACTTCTCTGGAGTTAACCTAAACTTGCTGATGAGTATAGCCCTCATGAGAGTATACTGTATCTAGTCCTCTGCTTCTAGTGTCATGAGTGTGCCCCTCCTGGCTGTGGACATATGCCTCCAAAAACTACCCCCCAATAACCTTTAGGAATGTTGTGCACCCTTAGAACTACCTCATAGCCTGCAAATCAAGTCTATGTCATCCCCTACCACATAACTGGACACCAAATTACTCAAAAGCCATTTTCTTCTCCTCAGTCACCATGGCCAACCTTATTTGTTTCTCCTTCTTCTCTATGGCCAGCCTCTTTTCCTCCAACCCTCTCTCTTTCTCAATTTTGAGCCTGGCCAGTTCCAAACAATAATTTCTTCTTCTCCATTCTGTCCACCAGCTTCTTTTGGGTCAGACCTTTTGATGAGATGCTGCTCCCTGCCCTGGGAGGAAGCTCCACTGCATTGGCTTATTAGCCCACATGCCTCCAGTGAATCCAGCTCCACATCCTCATCTATTATCACATCCTCCTCCTCTGGTGTCACAGCTGTATCTCTGGCTTCCAACCAGGCCGTCAGTACCTTTTGCAGCTCCACCTTCTTAGTAAAGCCCTTCAGGAAATCCCAAACCCTTTCCAGATGATTTTGAGCTAGGCCACAGTGTAATTCTCCAGCGGGGCCAGTTCACACTCCATTGTTGCAGGCACAGATGTAGGACCTCTGGTTAGAGACATGATTTTAGGAAAAAGCAAAAAAGCCAATCGAGAGAACTAGAAAAATCAAAAATGCAAATTAGAGAGAGTAGGGAAAAATGCCAATGAGCATCAGAGACAATTGATTTCAATTGGTCTTAGATGTGGATGGCAGTGTGTACCAAATTACTGTGAGGCACTAAACAAATGCAAGTCCTATACTCATCTCTGATCATCAATGTTAGAAATTGGGTTTCTGCTTGGCCTGTCTAAGAAGGAACCCTAATTCTAGTTAGGGTAAGTCAGATACACACCCTAAATAAACATGTACTCACCCACTGGTAGCTTGGTACATAACCGGCAGGGTTAACTTAAAAGGCAATGTATAAAGTATTTGTACAACACTTGAAACAGTAACATAGTGAAAACACTGCACTAAAAGATACCACACCAGGTTGGAAAATCAAAGCTTAATTTGATTAATAAAACAAGACCAAAAAAAACAAAAATCCATAAGGTAAATTCTGAGAAATGCAATTTTAAAGATTTAGGGGAAAACAGTGCATAGAAGTGCAAAGCTCCAACTGTGGTTATCTGGTCGTGCCAGACCGGGTCAAAGTCACAGGTTTAGACCGACCAAGATGGAGCGCGGGCCAGCTACTGGGACCCACTTGGGCCCGCTGAACAAAATGCCTTAAATTCTGGTGCGCTGTCTGTGTGGCATTGTTTTGCAAGGCTTCACATTGTCTGGCGTTGGTTCTGAGAAGCTGTGCGGCAAGGCTTTGCAGGGCTTGGCTTTGCATTGATCCTAGGGAGCTATGCAGTGAGACTTTGCAGAGCATGGCGTCACTTTCCCTTAATCCTTGGGAGCTGTATGGTGAGGCTTTGCATGGCTCAGTTTTGCTGTGCGTCAGTTCCGATGGGCTAGCAGCTAGACTTTGTGAGTATTTGCGCCACCAGCCGTTCATTCTGGTGAGGCTAGCAGCTGCACAGCAAGACTTTGCATGGCTTTGAGTTGCTTCACAGTGGTTCAGATGAGGACCACAGTGGACAGAGAAGCTTAGGCTCACTTCCCAGGACTGGGGTGCACCATTTGGCAGGGGAGGCTCACAGATGAAGGAGTCCAGGTGCTGTAGCAGATGACTTGGAAGTATTTTGGGTCCCTGAGACTTCAGACAACAGGAAGCAAGACACCAAGGGGCTGATTCTAATTCTGGCGGGCGGCGGAGGCCGCCCGCCAGAATTCCGCCCCCATAATACCGCTCCGCGGTCAGAAGACCGCAGAGGGTATTATGAGTTTTTCCCTGGGCTGGCGGGCGGTCTCCAAAAGACCGCCCGCCAGCCCAGGGAAAAACTCCCTTCCCACGAGGATGCCGGCTCGTAATCGAGCCGGCGGAGTGGGAAGGTGCGACGGGTGCAGTAGCACCCGTCGCGTATTTCAGTGTCTGCAAGGCAGACACTGAAATACCTTGCGGGGCCCTCTTACGGGGGCCCCTGCCGTGCCCATGCCATTGGCATGGGCACGGCAGGGGCCCCCAGGGGCCCCACGACCCCCCCTACCGCCATCCTGTTCATGGCGGCTTTCCCGCCATGAACAGGATGGCGGTAGGGGGGGTCAGAACCCTCATGGCTGCGGAGCACGCTCCGCAGCAATGGAGGATTCAAACGAGCAGCGGAAAGTCGGCGGGAGACCGCTGACTTTCCGCTTCTGACCGCGGCTGAACCGCCGCGGTCAGAATGCTCGTTGGAGCACCGCCAGCCTGTTGGCGGTGCTCCCGTGGTCGGTGGCCCTGGCGGCCACCGGCCGCCAGGGTCAGAATGACCCCCCAAGTCCTTGGAGTTACTCTGGATTCTAGTGCTGTAGGTCCAATCCTTCTCACCCAGGCAGAGAGAAAAGCTGGCAGCAGGGAGGTCAAAATAGCAGAAAAGCAGTTCTTTCAGAGCATTAATCCAGCAAAACAATGGTCCTTATATCAGAACAGTGGTCCTTCTTCCTGGGAGATTATCAACAGGTCAAGAAGTGTACTGATTTGGTAGGGTCAGAAGTGTAGTTCTTACTCCCAGTGATACCTTTGAAGTGAGGGTGACTTCAAAGAGAGGCTTAGAAGTGCACACAGGTTCTCCCTTTCTTGCCCTGGCTCCAGATACACTACAGGGGGGTCTGCAGCTCTTTGTGTGGGAACAGCCACATCCCAATTCAGGTACAAATGTCAGCTCCTCCATCTCATCCTGCCCAAGATGGCCCATTAGCCTGGTGATGGCCCATCCAAATGTGAACAGCCCATCAGGCACACCTCAGCTCCCTTTGTGTGGGACTGTTTACAGAGAAAGCACAAAGCCTAGCTTTCACACAACAAAGACATGTATTGAAGATAGGTAGAAGGCACACAGGAAAGTGGCAGCTTTCTAAAAGTTACATTTTTAAAGTTGTAATCATAAATCCAACTTTACCATTAAGGGGGGTTTATCATTACAAATCCATAGGTACCACACAGTCCTACTCCTTCTCAATCATGAGTTGCACTTTATAAAATGTATTATGGCTATTACGCTATGAGAGGAGTAGGCCTCACAGTAGTGAAAAATGGATTTGGGACTTTTTCACTACCAGGGCATGCAAAATATTGAAGTATATGTCCTGCCTTTTACTTGCAAAGCACCCTGCCCGATGGGCTACCTAGGGCCTATTTTGGGGTGACGTGTAATACAAGGGGAGCTTAAGGCTTTGTAAGTGGTTAGCAATGCCAAGTCGACACAGCAGTAAAGTTGCAGATACAGGCTCTGCAGTGGCAGCCTTGAGACGTGTTTCAGGGCTACATAAGTGGTTTGTACAATCAGTGCTGCAGGCCTACTTGCAGCATTTAATTTACAGGCCCTGGGTTCATATAGTGCACTTTACTAGGAACTTATAAGTAAATTAAATATTGACAATTGTGGATACACCAAGGTTATTATGTTTTAGGGGAGGGAGCACATACACTTTAGCACTGGTTAGCAGTGGTAAAGTGCCCGGAGTCCCAAGGCCAGCAAAACAAATAGATCAACAAAAACGAGGCAAAGTAGGCAATACGTTTGGAGGAAGACCTCCATTAAGGCTCTCAGGTCTAACAATTGTGCTCCTAATTATGCCATTTATTGAGGATATTTGTGTGTAGCATGCCATTGCTGTTGTGAGCCAGTAGGCCCTATTATCTCATGTAGAAAAGCAGAACTTTAATCTTGACCTTGCGTATGGAACCTGTTTTTTTGTCTAACACAATGCTTTTTCAAGCAATACACTTTGTACAACTACAGGGAGTGCAGAATTATTAGGCAAATGAGTATTTTGACCACATCATCCTCTTTATGCATGTTGTCTTACTCCAAGCTGTATAGGCTCGAAAGCCTACTACCAATTAAGCATATTAGGTGATGTGCATCTCTGTAATGAGAAGGGGTGTGGTCTAATGACATCAACACCCTATATCAGGTGTGCATAATTATTAGGCAACTTCCTTTCCTCTGGCAAAATGGGTCAAAAGAAGGACTTGACAGGCTCAGAAAAGTCAAAAATAGTGAGATATCTTGCAGAGGGATGCAGCACTCTTAAAATTGCAAAGCTACTGAAGCGTGATCATCGAACAATCAAGCGTTTCATTCAAAATAGTCAACAGGGTCGCAAGAAGCGTGTGGAAAAACCAAGGCGCAAAATAACTGCCCATGAACTGAGAAAAGTCAAGCGTGCAGCTGCCACGATGCCACTTGCCACCAGTTTGGCCATATTTCAGAGCTGCAACATCACTGGAGTGCCCAAAAGCACAAGGTGTGCAATACTCAGAGACATGGCCAAGGTAAGAAAGGCTGAAAGACGACCACCACTGAACAAGACACACAAGCTGAAACGTCAAGACTGGGCCAAGAAATATCTCAAGACTGATTTTTCTAAGGTTTTATGGACTGATGAAATGAGAGTGAGTCTTGATGGGCCAGATGGATGGGCCCGTGGCTGGATTGGTAAAGGGCAGAGAGCTCCAGTCCGACTCAGACGCCAGCAAGGTGGAGGTGGAGTACTGGTTTGGGCTGGTATCATCAAAGATGAGCTTGTGGGGCCTTTTCGGGTTGAGGATGGAGTCAAGCTCAACTCCCAGTCCTACTGCCAATTCCTGGAAGACACCTTCTTCAAGCAGTGGTACAGGAAGAAGTCTGCATCCTTCAAGAAAAACATGATTTTCATGCAGGACAATGCTCCATCACACGCGTCCAAGTACTCCACAGCGTGGCTGGCAAGAAAGGGTATAAAAGAAGGAAATCTAATGACATGGCCTCCTTGTTCACCTGATCTGAACCCCATTGAGAACCTGTGGTCCATCATCAAATGTGAGATTTACAAGGAGGGAAAACAGTACACCTCTCTGAACAGTGTCTGGGAGGCTGTGGTTGCTGCTGCACGCAATGTTGATGGTGAACAGATCAAAACACTGACAGAATCCATGGATGGCAGGCTTTTGAGTGTCCTTGCAAAGAAAGGTGGCTATATTGGTCACTGATTTGTTTTTGTTTTGTTTTTGAATGTCAGAAATGTATATTTGTGAATGTTGAGATGTTATATTGGTTTCACTGGTAATAATAAATAATTGAAATGGGTATATATTTTTTTTTGTTAAGTTGCCTAATAATTATGCACAGTGATAGTCACCTGCACACACAGATATCCCCCTAACATAGCTAAAACTAAAAACAAACTAAAAACTACTTCCAAAAATATTCAGCTTTGATATTAATGAGTTTTTTGGGTTCATTGAGAACATGGTTGTTGTTCAATAATAAAATTAATCCTCAAAAATACAACTTGCCTAATAATTCTGCACTCCCTGTAGATCGGTGTTGGGGCAAACTAGTAGTTTATTGTGCCTTCCTGATGATGATATTAAAGGAATATAAAGGTAATGATTATATCACTCTTAGTCCATCACGCATCCATTACATGCTTTTACTTGTGTAGATGAAAGAAGTGTTCTGGTGGAGTTATTAATACGACATCTCATCATGTATATAAAAAGCTTTGATTTGCTGGCCACGTATCCTAGGAAAAGGCCTCGCGTTCAAAGCTATACAAGCAGAAAATTGCATTTTAAGTAGTGTAAAGATGAAATATAGGTGCTTCAAAATTGAAATTACGTTGGCGAAAACGACGTTTTTGCAATGTTGCAATGTTTTGTAATGTTCAAGACAGCAGGTACAGTTATTCCTGTATTGTAAAACTAGGTTGTTTTTAAAAAATATTGATGTTTAATAAAAGTCGAACAGTCCAACCACCACCACCTACAGTGTTGATAATAACATTTCCAGAAATATAAAGACACTTGTAAGAAAGTAGGAAAAAATAAAGAGATGCAAAAGTGTACAAGCGCATTCGGCAGTCTCTATAACAGTATGCAAATACTTGGTAAGTTTAACGTATGCCTTATGTAAAGACGTTATTTTTCATTTCACTTACCTGCCTTGTTTAAAAATATTATCTTTCAAATTTTTCTTCTACTGTACTCTCGCATCTTCACAGTCCTGCCTTTTTGTCTCCTTGCATGCTAATGTAAGTTTCATATTCAAACAAGATAGATTTCAGATCATTTTTGAGCGACGGCCTTTGAACGTTAGCTTTTTATACGGATTCATTTTTATTGCTGCGGGTGGCTATGGATCATTATAACGCTAGTGGGACAAAATGTTCTCCGCATGATATTACTTCAAGAAGATTCTTGAAGTTTTCTTGATGTTTTCTTTTATTTTGTTTACATAAATATTAATAGTATCAATGGCTGGCTGCATTGACAACTCTCATACACAATAGTGTAATGTAATTTTTGGCTCATTTAGTAGGGCACAGCATGCAGAATTAACCAGTCGAGTCCCAGATATAGATGTTTATAGATTGAGTAGTTTATTTAGTCCATACAACGACGACACAGGAACAGCAGGGGCGGCTGCTGCTAGTAAGGGTTGGTGGGGCAGAGCGGGAGGAAGATGGGAACAATAATTAATAAAAAAATAGAATAAGACTTACCTAACGCCTCCGCCGCTCCCACCGCCTTGGTACTTTTGGTTGGTGCCTTGCTCCCCTCCCCACACAATCCAGATGCTTCTCTCATGCTGGGCAACCGGATTGGTCTGAGCGGACTGAAATGCCTCTCAAGGAGGGAGTGGGAGACTGAGCTTGGTCTCAAAGGGGCTGTGAAATACAGCCGGGTGGAGGGTTCTAAGTGTGCATGTATGTTTGGCCGGGCTCAGCCAGCCAGCCATACTGACATGCATTTAGAGCGCACCTACCATTCCTCCTCCCAGTGACATAAAGAGTGCTTGCCCCACCCTACGTAGTCGGAAAAATAAAATGTTATTTTTCTGCTTCCTTTCAGCAGGGGGGTGACACTCCTCCATCAGAGTGGAGGGGTCACCCCAAGGAACAGTAGAAGGCACTGGTCACCGTGGCAGCCAGGATAAGAATGCGGTTTTACAGAACCTATCAGAACTAAACAATCATTCGAAATGACTAAACATGCAGGATTAAAGGAACAGTAAACAAAGAGAACTACAGTAACATAAGGAGTAGTATAAGAATAATGCTTAACATATTACAGTGTCTTATGTTCACATGGACATAAGGATCTTACTGCAGGGAACAAGCATTGACAAGGAAAATAGTTTTCACTTTTACCTATCAAAAAACTCTTTCCAGCTTCAATAACACAACACGCAGAGCATGGATTGTAGCAGTACAGGTTCTCTACACACACAAATAATCATGCAGGTGCAAGTCCATAAAAATCTGGCATGTGAACGCATGCACACAGACACTCAAATACATGCACAATCCACACCCACTTCTACAGGAGTAGAATAACTGGAGGAGGAGAATGGGAGGATACAGGCACAGAGAAGGATAAAGAATGTGGTGGTGCACATTTCCCTTTGCGCTGTCACCAAAAATGGTTTTCCCAGGGACCTTTGTTGCCAAACTGAGAGGTGAAGGGAGTTAGCATTATTCACAACAGTTTCTAATTAACGGTGTAACACATTAGGCTACACAATGAGGACCATAAATCAGGTATAAACCTAAGAGTTTTATTACAAGTTAACAGTCAGATTTACATAAACCAATCTCATAAATATGTTGTGAAGACACAAAATCACAACAGGGCAACCAAATCTCCTGATGAAGTTTTGGGCATCCGCATAAGATATACAAGAAGTTCAGTTACAGCAATACAGGAAATTGGCAATAAGATTTGATGTTCAGAGAATAACCTTCGATTTTCTCTCCTAGGCCTGAGTAATGCCTAAAGCCATCTGACACTGGACATAAATTAATCAGGATTTCTAAATCTGAGAACAAATCTCAACAAGTGGGGGAAACTCTACCATAAAGAAAGTTATGCCCATACATACAAGGAAGGTGTCAGCATTTTAGAAGTTCTTTTGAGAGTCTTCTTACTTAGAAACAAGGAAATAGGGGCCAGATGTAGGAAACTCCAATTTTGCGACTTGCAAATTGCGAGTCTGACCAACCCGCAATTTGCAACTCACAAAATTGGATGCAGAAAGGTGTCTCAGACACCTTCTGCGACCCGCTATGGGGTCGCAAAGACCCACCTCATCAATATTCATGAGGTGGGTCGCAGTTTGCGACCCCATGGCGAGTCCCTGCACTCACAGGGATGGTGGCCTGCTGTAGTCAGCAGACCTTCATGTCTATGACTGCTTCGTAGATAAAGCATTTTTTTTTTTCATTTTGCAGCCCGTTTTCCTTAAAGGAAAACGAGCTGCAAAATGAAAACTAAACCGAAACCATTTGGTTTAGTTTTTTCAGAGTAGGCAGTGGTCCATAGGACCACTGCCTGCTCTGAAAAAATATTTTTTTCGGCATTCACAAAGGGGAACGGGTCCCATTGGGACCCCTTCCCTTTTGCGAATGAGTTACCACCAGTGTGACACTGGTGGTAACTGCGAGTTGGTTTGCGACCGCATTCGCAGTCACAAAGCAACTCTGAATTGCGATGCGGTCGCAAATAGGAAGGGAACATCCCTTCCTATTTGCGAGTCGCATTCCCAAATTGCGAGTCGGAACCGACTCGCAATTTGGGAATGAGCATCGCGTTCGGCCATTTGCATGCCGCAAACTGCGATTTTTGCAGTTTGCGACATGCAAACAGCTTCGCACATCTGGCCCTAGGTGTTAGCCAAAGCCTCACTCAGCAAAGCATAAGGACAAAGGCGGAAAGTCAGAGGTCTGTACCTCTTGATGTCTAAAGGATAAACGATTAAATAAATCTGTGAGAACACTAGTTAATACCACACAGTTCTGTGAAGTAACACCTGTCATCATGCCATCAAAAAGTCCATTGTCTTCTTCAGTCTCAAGCTGTAGGTTGCAACATCTATGTATTTTCCCAGATAAGTCCTGAGAATAACATTGACCTTGGTCATGTGGACATGGCTGTCAACATTTTCTCAATAAGTGACTGTTGGAAAATGGGTTATTGGTAGGGCAGGTAGGTACCTACACCTAGGAACAAGCCACTAACCTCCACATAGGTACAGTTAGGTCTCAGTAAATTAATCCCAGCTCAACCCTTGGTAGCTTGGCAACGAGCGTCAAGGCTTAACTTAGGAGACAAAGTGTAAAGCATTCAAATATCACAAAACAGTAATTAAATAAAACACAGGAAACAGTTTAAAAATCCAAAACCAATTTATAAAAATAGTTTATATTTTTATCTTTAAAATGACACAAAAACGATTAAAATCGGTCCAGGGGAACCGGAGATATGAATTTTTAAAGAATTATTACTTTTCTAGCGCTTAGAAACAAAAAGTGCCAATCGGGTCATCTGGTTGCACCTCGACCGGGGCAAAGTCAAACTTTCAGGCCGACCGCGATGGAGCCCTGCTCGGCTACAGGTCGCGGGAGGCCTCGGTTAAAAAGTTACCTTCTGACTTAGTCTTTATTTTGAAGTTTTTCTTCACCGGGACGAACCTGCCAGTTGAATCCGACCTCCTGGAGCCCTTGTCCGGATACGCGATGTGGGTTTCCTCGGTGGAGACTTTTACCTTCGGACTTAGTCATTTTTTCGAGATAAAAATCCTTCGACCGGGGTAAACCTGGATCTTGATCCGACGTCCATGGAGCCCTTCTCGGATACGATGGCTGGGAGGTCCCGGTCAACTTTTTACGTTCGGACTTAGTCTCTTTTTTGGATGTTTTTCTTTACCGGGACGAACCACGAAGTCAGGCCGGGTCGCGGTTGAGGCAAGCCGGCTAGAATTTCCGCGGCGGGTCGGTCCTCTCTGGAGCTTTTTTCCAAAAATTCTCAAATCTTTTCCAAACTTCTGGGGCTTCACCCAGATGTTCTTTTAAGGTTCTTTTGGGGTCCACAGCTCACCCCAAGGGTCCAGAAGTTCTGTGATGGTCCTTGGGGGGTGCGGACTTCAACTCCCAGAATGCACCTGGCGCAAACTCCTTTTTGGCCACTGGACAGTGGTCAGCTGGTCGCTTTCTTCAGGAGTTGGTGCAGCGGACTCTGGTTAGCAATTTTTCACCTGTAGCAAACAGGGAGTCCCTCCTTGAACCAGTTGAAGCCAGGCAAAGTCCTTCTTGTGGTGAAGCCCAAGTGTGCAGCTGGTGCAGTCCTTCTGAGTGCAGGGTCCAGGTGCAGGCCAGGGGTCCAGCAGGGCAGTCCTTCTTCTCCTTGTAGTTCCTTCTTCTTGAAATTTGGTGGGGATCTGAGGTGTGGGGGCAGGTCTGCCAGTTTTATCCTTGCTCCTGGGTGAAAAGCAGGGGGGCCCTGGTTCTCCAATCAGGGACAGGGTCGTCCCCCTGTGATGACCACTTCCTGGGAAGTGTGGCAAAAATCCATCCCAGAAGGCAACAGTCTCTAAAAATCCAACATGGATGAATCTGATTTTTGGAGGTTACATCTGGCTGAGCCCACCCACTGGTGTGGCTAAAAATCATAAACACACCCCTCTCCTGCCCTCTCCTAATCTAATCAAGGGGGCACCTAATTGTCTGGGGTTGCAGGATGTGGGGGTGTTGCTAGGTGCTGCAAATGTCCTTCTCTGCCTTTGAAGACCAGTTTGTCAGCCCTCCCCCTTCCTGCCTCACCATCTGCTGAGGGGAGATTCTCTCCCCCAAGCACATTCCTTTGTGTGAAGCCTGGCCACTTCACACCTAATCAAGGCAGCCTGGCAGAAGCTGCTGCAGGCTGGCCAATCAGAGCACAGCAGCAAAAACAATGCAGAGCTGAAATTGGCAACTTTGTAGGTAAAGTCTAAACTTTTTACCTGGACAAGTTATATTAAATCCAACAACTGGAAGTTGTGGGATTTATTACAACAATCAATTTGATACCAAATTCTTGGTATGTAACATTTAAGGAGACTTTAAAATTTAAAATAAAGTCTGCCCATTCTAGCCTATGAAGGCCATTTACTTCAATGAGGGAAAAACGAATTTGGCTGTTTTTACCTCACCAGGGCTTATAAATCTATTTTTATAAAGTCCCTGCTTATAGTTACATGGCACCCAGCCCTAGGGGCACATAGGGCACACCTTAGGGGTGACTTATATGTAAAAATAAGGTAGTTTAAGACTTTGGAAGTACCTTTAATTCCAAAGTCGAATTTGCATATAACTTTAATTTAAAAGCAGCCAGCAAGGCAGGCTTGCTTTTAAAATGACACTGGGCACCTCAGCAGTGCACCTAGGTGTGCACCACCTATGCTGTGGTCCCTAAACCTACATGCCCTACCATATACTAGGGACTTATAGGTAGGTTAACTTAGCCAATTATAATTAGCCTAATTTGCATATCCATTTTACACAGAGCACTGGCCCTGGGACTGGTAAGCAGTACCCAGGGCACAGCCAAGAGTCAGTAACCACCAGTACCTATCCAGAAAGAGTGGGGGTGATCAGGCAAAAAAAAGGACTTTCCTACACTGCCCCCCCCCCAGATGAAAGGTGATGGGTACTAACCTACACCCTGGTAGTCCTCATCAGCTAAGTGGAAAAACCTGGAAAGGCCATCTGCATTGGCATGAGCAGTCCCAGGTCTGTGCTCCACTGTGAAGTCCATCCCCTGTAGGGAAATGGACCACCTTAACAGTTTTGGGTTCTCCCCCCTCATCTGCATCAACCATCTGAGAGGTCTGTGGTCAGTTTGTACACGGAAGTGAGTGCCAAACAAGTAAGGCCTCAACTTCTTCAGGGACCAAACCACAGCAAATGCCTCCCTCTCAATGGCACTCCATTTTTTCTCTCTGGGGAGTAGTCGCCTGCTGATGAAGGCAACTGGGTGATCATGGCCCTCTTCATTAACTTGTGCTAACACTGCCCTTCCTCTGAAGCATCTGTTTGCACTACACATTCCTTGCTATAGTCAGGGGCCAGTAATACTGGTGCTGAACACATAGCCTGTTTTAGGGTGTCAAAAGCTTTTTGACACTCTGGGGTCCAAATGACCTTCTTGGGCTGTTTCTTGGAGGTAAGCTCAGTTAGAGGGGCCACTATGGTCCCAAAATTTTGAACAAACCTCCTGTAATACCCAGTCAGGCCAAGAAAGGCCCTGACCTGAGTCTGGGTTTTTGGAGCCTCCCAATCCAGGATAGTCTGGATCTTGGGCTGGAGAGGTTGTACATGGCCTCCACCAACAAGGTGGCCCAGGTACACAACAGAACTTTGCCCTATCTGGCACTTGCTTGCCTTGATAGTCAGGCCTGCTTGAAGCAGGGCCTGAAGCACTTCCTTCAGGTGGACCAGGTGGACCCTCCAGGTGGAACTAAATACAGCTATATCATCCAGATAAGCTGCACTAAAAGATTCCAACCCAGATAGGACTCTATTCACCAACCGTTGGAAGGTGGCAGGAGCATTTTTCATCCCGAAGGGCATCACCTTGAACTGAAAGTGGCCCTCTGGTGTGGAAAATGCTGACCTCTCCTTAGCTCTTGGATTTAAGGCAATCTGCCAATATCCTGAGGTCAGATCAAATGTGCTCAGGAATTTGGCAGCCCCCAACCTGTCAATGAGCTCATCAGCTCTAGGTATGGGGTGAGCATCAGTCCTAGTGACTGCATTTAGACCTCTGTAGTCCACACAGAATCTTAATTCTTTCTTCCCACCTTGGGGATTAGCTTTGGGCACCAGTACCACTGGACTGGACCAAGGACTATCAGAGGGCTCAATTACCTTCAGGTCCAACATCTTAGCCACTTCAGCTTTGATGTTGGCCTTGACCTGGTCAGACAGCCTGTACAGCTTGTTCTTGACAGGCAAGCTGTCACCAGTGTCAACATCATGGACACACCAATTGGTGAGTCCAGGGGTCAGGGAGAACAGACTAGCAAACTGTCCCAAGACTTGCTTACAGTCTTGTTGTTGCTGATCTGTCAGTTTGGGAGAGAGTACCACTCCCTCCACTGACCCATCTTTTGCCTTTGAGGACAGGAGGTCTGGCAGAGGTTCACCCTCCTCCTCCTTCCCTTCATCAGTGACCATCAGCATGGTCATGTCTGCCCTGTCCTGGTGGGGTTTCATCCTGTTTACATGTAGGATCCTGTGAGGATTCCTGGGGGTGCCAAGGTCCACCAAGTAGGTGACCTCACCTTTTTTCTCTAGGATTCAGGCATGGTAGCCTTTTGATCATGCCAGAGCTTCATGAGCTTCTGACTGGCCTCCAGGTTTCTGCTTGCCTTCTTCATATACTCAGCCATGCGAGACCGCAGGCCTAGTACATAATCCAGCACATTCTCCTTGGATTCCTTGAGAGGCTTTTCCCAAGACTCTCTCACCAAGCACAATGGGCCTCTTACAGGGTGCCCAAACAGTAACTCAAAGGGGCTGAATCCAACCCCCTTCTGTGGCACCTCCCTGTAGGCAAACAGCAGGCATGGGAGGAGGACATCCCATCTCCTCCTGAGTTTGTCAGACAAACCCATGATCATGCCCTTCAGGGTCTTATTGAATCTTTCCACCAGACCATTGGTCTGTGGATGGTAGGGTGTGCTGAACTTATAAGTAACACCACACTCCTCCCACATGGCTTTCAGATAGGCTGACATAAAGTTTGTGCCCCTATCTGAGACCACCTCCTTTGGGAATCCCACTCTGGTGAACACACCAAGTAGGGCCCTAGCCACTGTGGGAGCAGTGACTGTCCGGAGGGGTATTGCCTCAGGGTACCTGGTGGCATGGTCCACTACCACCACAATGTACCTGTTACCTGAAGCAGTTGGTGGGTCTAGGGGACCAACAATGTCAATCCCCACCCTCTCAAAGGGAGTCCCAACCACTGTCAGTGGAATCAAGGGAGCCTTTGGCTTGCCCCCTGTCTTGCCACTGGCTTGACAGCTGACACAGGAGCTGCAAAACTCCCTGACTTTTTCTGACATTTCGGGCCAATAAAAATGGTTGACCAGCCTGCTCCAGGTCTTGGTCTGTCCCAAATGACCAGCTAAGGGGATATCATGGCTTAAGGTAAGGAGGAATTCTCTATACTTTTGGGGGACCACTACTCTCCTAGTAGCCCCTTCTTTAAGGGCCCTTGCCTCAGTGTAGAGAACTCCATCCTCCCAGTAAACCTTGTGGGTACCACTGGTATCCCCTTGTTCTTGCCTGGCAGCAGTCTGCCTCAGGCCCTCAAGAGTGGGACACTCTCTTTGTCCCTGGCACAAATCTTCTCTGGTGGGCCCACCTGCCCCTTGCAGTTCTGCCAAGTCAGGCAGAGTTTGCAGGGAAGGTGTCCCTCCCTCAGAGTTCAGATCCTCCCCCTCAGGGTTGGATTCTTCCTGACTCTCTGTACTTGTTGGGGCTGGCAAGCCAGACCCAGTGCCTTTTCTCTTTTTCTTGGAGGCTTGGCCCATTGTTCCAGGGTCCAAGTGTCCAGCATTCCCCTGTTGTGCCGCCTGTGACCTGGTCACAGCACACACCCATTCAGGGAGGTCCAGCATCTGTGCATGGACCCTTCTTTCCACTTCTGACCACTCAGATGCTTCAAGATCATTTCCCAGTAGACACTCTACTGGGAGGGCAGGAGCTACAGCTACTTTTTTAGGGCCAGTCACACCTCCCCATTCCAGACTCACCATAGCCATGGGATGGAGTTTGGTTCTGGTATCTGCATAAGTCACCTGGTGGAAGACACCAGGTAAGACCTGCTCTGGAGAAACCAGCTTTTCTGCGACCATTGTCACACTGGCTCCTGTATCTCTCAGAGCTTCCACTTCAGTCCCATTGACTTTAGGTCTCTGCCTATACCTCTCCATGATGGGAGGTAAGGTGGCCATAGTTGCAATGTCCACCCCACCCACGGATACTAAGGTGACCTCAGTGTACCCTGATTCCACTCCTGGGCCAACTTCCACCCCCAACCCTACACTAGCAATCCCCTGGGATTGCCCACCAGTGGGGGGCTTCTTGGAGCAGATAGCATCTCCTCTTTTATGTCCTGGCTGATGACAGTCAAAACACTTGCCGGCCTTAGCAAGCTCCTGAAACTTTCCTGCTTTAGCAGGATCATAATTCTTTCCCTGATACCCTTTCCCTTTAAAAGTGAATTGGCTCGGGGCTCCCCCTCCCTGAGAAGTTTTTGGGGACTCTTGTGAGGACTCTTTGGGTTTTTTGTCATCTTTCCCCTGGTTGTTCCCCTGAGAAGAACCATGTCCTCCCTTTTTCTGATCACCCCCTGGGGGTTTCTGGTTAACCCTTGTTCTTAACCAGTCATCTGCTGCCTCTCCCAGCTCTCTGGGGTTGGTCAACCTAGAGTCTACTAGATACTGGCGGAGCCTCTCTTGGACACAATTAGTTAGAAGGTGCTCCCTCATAATCAAATTGTACAGCCCCTCAAAGGTACTTACCCTGTTGCCCTGTATCCAGCCCTCCAGTGCTTTTACTGAAATGTCCACAAAGTCCACACAGGACTGGGTGCTTGTCTTTTGGGTGTCCCTAAACTTAAGCCTATACTGCTCTGGGGTTAGACCAAACTTTTTAGTCAAGCAACTCTTCATACTGGGGTATGAGTCTGCATCCTCCCCACTCATGGTTAGGAGCCTATCCCTCCCAGAGTTGGGAACTAACTCCCAAAGGAGTGAACCCCAGTACTGAGGCTTGACTTTCCTCATCTGGAGGGCCCTCTCAAAGGCCCCCAGCCACTTATCTATGTCATCCCCCTCTACATAGGCAGGAACCACCCCTTTGGGTAATCTGGGGGCAAAACCCCCACCCAGGGACACCTCAGTTTCTTTCTCGCTGCCTCCATCTTTTTTTTCTTTGCTTGCCCACTTTTTCTTTTCTAGGGCAAGCTTATCTGCTTCCAAAGCTATGTAGGCTAGCTGGGCTTCCAGCTCTCTTTCTCTGATGGATGGGTTCTCTCCTCCTGAAAGGACCCCCTTCCTACCACTAGCTTTGGGTCTGCCCCTAGTGACTGTATCCACTGAGGACCGTTCCTCCTCTTCCTCACTTGGGGTCTGATGCCTTCCCTCCCCTGAAAGGTTAGAGCTAGCATCTTCCCCTTTTTCTTCCTCCTCTGGAGCTTCCTCTGTCTCTACCTCTTGGGCCTCAGCCCATGCTGTCAGGGATTTAATCAGGATTTCCTTCCTGAGATTAGTGGTTGCAGGCAACCCTCTTTCAATACACAACCCCCTAAGCTGGACTACTGTCAGTGTGGGTAGGCTAGCCAGATCAAGCTCCATGGTTCCCTAGTTTTGTGTCAACAAAAACTTTTTGCAAAAATTGGAAACAAGAATTTAGAAAAATTACAAAAATTCAATAATTGAAATTAATCCAAATTAATAATAAATAAAAAAATTAAAAATTAAAAAATTTTTTTGCACTAGGACAATTTAAAGGATTTTAAATTTGTTTTACCTAAAACTGTAACGTGATATTGAACACAAGTACAGGATCCCGTCGCTGCTTCCAATTATGTTGGAAAATGGGTTATTGGTAGGGCAGGTAGGTACCTACACCTAGCAACAAGCCACTAACCTCCACATAGGTACAGTTAGGTCTCAGTAAATTAATCCCAGCTCAACCCTTGGTAGCTTGGCAACGAGCGTCAAGGCTTAACTTAGGAGACAAAGTGTAAAGCATTCAAATATCACAAAACAGTAATTAAATAAAACACAGGAAACAGTTTAAAAATCCAAAACCAATTTATAAAAATAGTTTATATTTTTATCTTTAAAATGACACAAAAACGATTAAAATCGGTTCAGGGGAACCGGAGATATGAATTTTTAAAGAATTATTACTTTTCTAGCGCTTAGAAACAAAAAGCGCCAATCGGGTCATCTGGTTGCACCTCGACCGGGGCAAAGTCAAAGTTTCAGGCCGACCGCGATGGAGCCCTGCTCGGCTACAGGTCGCGGGAGGCCTCGGTTAAAAAGTTACCTTCTGACTTAGTCTTTATTTTGAAGTTTTTCTTCACCGGGACGAACCTGCCAGTTGAATCCGACCTCCTGGAGCCCTTGTCCGGATACGCGATGTGGGTTTCCTCGGTGGAGACTTTTACCTTCGGACTTAGTCGTTTTTTCGAGATGAAAATCCTTCGACCGGGGTAAACCTGGATCTTGATCCGACGTCCATGGAGCCCTTCTCAGATACGATGGCTGGGAGGTCCCGGTCAACTTTTTACGTTCGGACTTAGTCTCTTTTTTAGATGTTTTTCTTTACCGGGACGAACCACGAAGTCAGGCCGGGTCGCGGTTGAGGCAAGCCGGCTAGAATTTCCGCGGCGGGTCGGTCCTCTCTGGAGCTTTTTTCCAAAAATTCTCAAATCTTTTCCAAACTTCTGGGGCTTCACCCAGATGTTCTTTTAAGGTTCTTTTGGGGTCCACAGCTCACCCCAAGGGTCCAGAAGTTCTGTGATGGTCCTTGGGGGGTGCGGACTTCAACTCCCAGAATGCACCTGGCGCAAACTCCTTTTTGGCCACTGGACAGTGGTCAGCTGGTCGCTTTCTTCAGGAGTTGGTGCAGGGGACTCTGGTTAGCAATTTTTCACCTGTAGCAAACAGGGAGTCCCTCCTTGAACCAGTTGAAGCCAGGCAAAGTCCTTCTTGTGGTGAAGCCCAAGTGTGCAGCTGGTGCAGTCCTTCTGAGTGCAGGGTCCAGGTGCAGGCCAGGGGTCCAGCAGGGCAGTCCTTCTTCTCCGTGTACTTCCTTCTTCTTGAAATTTGGTGGGGATCTGAGGTGTGGGGGCAGGTCTGCCAGTTTTATCCTTGCTCCTGGGTGAAAAGCAGGGGGGCCCTGGTTCTCCAATCAGGGACAGGGTCGTCCCCCTGTGATGACCACTTCCTGGGAAGTGTGGCAAAAATCCATCCCAGAAGGCAACAGTCTCTGAAAATCCAACATGGATGAATCTGATTTTTGGAGGTTACATCTGGCTGAGCCCACCCACTGGTGTGGCTAAAAATCATAAACACACCCCTCTCCTGCCCTCTCCTAATCTAATCAAGGGGGCACCTAATTGTCTGGGGTTGCAGGATGTGGGGGTGTTGCTGGGTGCTGCAAATGTACTTCTCTGCCTTTGAAGACCAGTTTGTCAGCCCTCCCCCTTCCTGCCTCACCATCTGCTGAGGGGAGATTCTCTCCCCCAAGCACATTCCTTTGTGTGAAGCCTGGCCACTTCACACCTAATCAAGGCAGCCTGGCAGAAGCTGCTGCAGGCTGGCCAATCAGAGCACAGCAGCAAAAACAATGCAGAGCTGAAATTGGCAACTTTTTAGGTAAAGTCTAAACTTTTTACCTGGACAAGTTATATTAAATCCAACAACTGGAAGTTGTGGGATTTATTACAACAATCAATTTGATACCAAATTCTTGGTATGTAACATTTAAGGAGACTTTAAAATTTAAAATAAAGTCTGCCCATTCTAGCCTATGAAGGCCATTTACTTCAATGAGGGAAAAACGAATTTGGCTGTTTTTACCTCACCAGGGCTTATAAATCTATTTTTATAAAGTCCCTGCTTATAGTTACATGGCACCCAGCCCTAGGGGCACATAGGGCACACCTTAGGGGTGACTTATATGTAAAAATAAGGTAGTTTAAGACTTTGGAAGTACCTTTAATTCCAAAGTCGAATTTGCATATAACTTTAATTTAAAAGCAGCCAGCAAGGCAGGCTTGCTTTTAAAATGACACTGGGCACCTCAGCAGTGCACCTAGGTGTGCACCACCTATGCTGTGGTCCCTAAACCTACATGCCCTACCATATACTAGGGACTTATAGGTAGGTTAACTTAGCCAATTATAATTAGCCTAATTTGCATATCCATTTTACACAGAGCACTGGCCCTGGGACTGGTAAGCAGTACCCAGGGCACAGCCAAGAGTCAGTAACCACCAGTACCTATCCAGAAAGAGTGGGGGTGATCAGGCAAAAAAAAAGGACTTTCCTACAGTGACTGTCAGCTGTCACTCTGTCTCTCCATGTTCCTCCATCAAGTTCTTTTTCCCAGACTCTCTATTACTAACATTACATGTGAATGTGCCTGCAAAGAAAAAGACATGCAAGCAGAAATAAAAAAGCAGTTTCTCACAACAAGAGAACTTCAGGCCTAGTTTAGTCAATTTAAACGTACAGTGTGTGAGAAAACAGGGCTGATTGCACAGGCCCCCTAACTTTTTGCCCCCATTTTCCACCTTTTGCTGGTGTTTTCCTGACTCTGATGGTGCCCTGGGTACTGCTAACCAGTCCCAGGGCCTGTGCTCTGTGTAAAATGGATATGCAAATTAGGCTAATTATAATTGGCTAAGTTAACCTACCTATAAGTCCCTAGTATATGGTAGGGCATGTAGGTTTAGGGACCACAGCATAGGTAGTGCACCCATAGGTGCACTGCTGAGGTGCCCAGTGTCATTTTAAAGGCAGGCCTGCCTTGCTGGCTGCTTTTAAATTAAAGTTATATGCAAATTCGTCTTTGGAATTAAAAGTAGTTCCAAAGTCTCAAACTACCTTATTTTTACATATAAGTCACCCCTAAGATGTGCCCTATGTGCCCCTAGGGCTGGGTGCCATGTAACTATAAGCAGGGACTTTATAAAAATAGTTTTATAAGCCCTGGTGAGTTAAAACAGCCAAATTCGTTGTTCCCTCATTGTAGTAAATGGCCTTCATAGGCTAGAATGGGGAGACTTTATTTTAATTTTTAAATGATGCATACCAAGAATTTGGTATCAAAGTAATTGTTGTAATAAATCCCACAACTTCCAGTTGTTGGATTTAATATAACTTGTTCAGGTAAAGAGTTTTTAACTTTACCTGAAAAGTTGCCCATTTCAGCCCTGCATTGTTTTTGCTGCTGTGCTCTGATTGGCCAGCTCTAGTAGCTTGGCCAAGCTGCCTTGATGAGGTGTGAAGTGGCCTGGCTTCACACAAAGGAATGTGCCTGTGGGAGGGAATCTCCCCTCAGCAGATGGTGAGGCAGGAAGGGGGAGGGCTGCCAAACTGGTCTTCAAAGGCAGAGAAGGACATTTGGAGCAACCAGCAACACCCCCACATCCTGCAACCCCAGACAACTAGGTTCCCCATTGATTAGATTAGGAGAGGGCAGGAGAGGGGTGTGTTTATGATTTTTAGCCACACCAGTGGGTGGGCTCAGCCAGATGTAACCTCCAAAAATCAGATTCAGCCATGATGGATTTTTAGAGAATGTTGGCTCCTGGGATTGATTTTTGCCACACTTCCCAGGAAGTGGTCATCACAGGGGGAAGGACCCTGCACCTGATTGGAGAACCAGGACCCCCCTGCTTTTCACCCAGGAGCAAGGATAAAACTGGCAGACCTGCACCCACACCTCAGTTCCCTACCACATCCAACAAGGAAGAATGACAGAAGACGAAGGACTGCCCTGCTGGACCCCTGGCCTGCACCTGGAACCTGCACTCAGAAGGACTGCACCAGCTGCACACTTGGGCTTCACCACAAGAAGGACTTTGCCTGGCTTCAACTGGTTCAAGGAGGGACTCCCTGTTTGCTACAGGTGAAAAATTGCTAACCAGAGTCCCCTGAACCAACTCCGGAAGAAAGCGACCAGCTGACCACTGTCCAGTGGCCAAAAAGGAGATTGTGCCAGGTGCATTCTGGGAGTTGTAGTCCGCACCCCCCACGGACCATCTCAGGACTTCTAGACGCTTGGGGTGAGCTATGGACCCCAAAAGAACCTTAAAAGGACATCTGGGAGAAGCCCCTGAAGTTTGGAGAAGTTTGGAGAATTTTTGTAAAAAATGCTCCATAGAGGGACCGACCCGCCGTGGCAACTCTAGCCGGCTTGCCTCAACCGCGACCCGGCCTTATTTTCTGGTTCGTCCCGGTAAAGAAAAATCTCAGAAAAAGTTACTAAGGGGGTCATTTTGACCCTGGCGGTCCTAGACCGCCAGGGCAGAAAAGACCAAAGCACCACCAACAGGCTGGCGGTGCTTTTTTCTGTATTCTGAACGCGGCGGTATAGCCGCGGTCGCACCGCCGGGGCCGGTGGTTTACCGCCGTTTATGCCCCGGCGGTGATAATCCACCAGGGCAGCGCTGCAAGCAGCGCTGCCCTGGGGATTATGACCCCCTTACCGCCAGCCTGTTTCTGGCGGTTTTCACCACCAGGAAGAGGCTGGCGGTAAGGGGTGTCCAGGGCCCCTGGGGGCCCCTGCTCTGCCCATGCCACTGGCATGGGCAGTGCAGGGGCCCCCTAACAAGGCTCCGGGCAGCTTTTCACTGTCTGCAAAGCGGGCCGGCTCCTGTGTTGAGAACTCATTCCCGCCGGCCCAGCGGGAATGTTGGAATGGGGGCCGCAGGAGTGCGGCCACATTGGCAGCCGCATTGCGGTTTCAGCCTGGCGGGCGGCAGTAGCCGCCCACCAAGGTCGGAATGACCCCCTAAGTCCGAAGGTAAAAAGTTGACCGGGACCTCCCAGCCAGCGTATCCGAGGAGGGCTCCATGGACATCGGATCAAGATCCAGGTTTACCCTGGTCGAAGGATTTTCACCTCGAAAAAACGACTAAGTCCGAAGGTAAAAATCTCCACCGAGGATTCCAGCATCGCGTATGCGGAGAAGGGCTCCAGGAGGTCGGATTGGACTGGCAGGTTCGTCCCGCTGAAGAAAATCTTTGAAAAAAAGACTAAGGGGGTCATTCTGACCCCCGCGGGTGGCGGAAGCCGCCTGCCTGGCGGGAACCGCCAGAAGAGCGTACCGCGGTCAAAAGACCGCGGCGGTCATTCTGACTTTCCCGCTGGGCTGGTGGGCGACCGCCAAAAGGCCGCCCGCCCAGCGGGAAAGCTCCAGCAACGAGGAAGCCGGCTCCGAATGGAGCCGGCGGAGTTGCTGGTGTGCGACGGGTGCAGTTGCACCCGTCGAGATTTTCAGTGTCTGCCAAGCAGACACTGAAAATCTTAATGGGGCCCTGTTAGGGGGCCCCTGCAGTGCCCATGCCAGTGGCATGGGCACTGCAGGGGCCCCCAGGGGCCCCACGACACCCGTTCCCGCCATCCTGTTTCTGGCGGTGAAAACCGCCAGAAACAGGATGGCGGGAAGGGGGTCGGAATCCCCATGGCGGCGCTGCTTGCAGCGCCGCCGTGGAGGATTCCCTGGGGCAGCGGGAAACCGGCGGGAAACCGCCGGTTTCCCTTTTCTGACCGCGGCTTTACCGCCGCGGTCAGAATGGCCCCAGAAGCACCACCAGCCTGTTGGCGGTGCTTCCGCGGTCGTTGGCCCTGGCGGTCCATGACCGCCAGGGTCAGAATGGCCCCCTAAGTGTGAAGGTAACATTTTAACCGAGGCCTCCCGCGGCCTGTAGCCAAGCAGGGCTCCATCGCGGTCGGCCTGAAACTTTGCCTTTACCCCGGTCGAGGTGCAACCAGATGACCCGATTGGCGCTTTTTGTTTCTAGGCGCTAAAAAAACAATAATTCTTTAAAAATTCATATCTCCGGTTCCCCTTATCTGATTTTATTCGTTTTGGTGTCATTCTAAAGATAAAAATATAATCTATTTTTATAAATTGGTTTTGGATTTTTTAACTATTTCCTGTGTTTTATGTAATTACTGTTTTGTGATATTTGAATGCTTTACAGTCTGTCTCCTAAGTTAAGCCTTGACGCTCGTTGCCAAGCTACCAAGGGTTGAGCTGGGTTTAATTTACTGAGACCTAACTGGACCTTAGTGGAGGTTAGTGGCCTATTGCTAAGTGTAGGTACCTACCTGCCCTTACCAATAACCCATTTTCCAACACAGTGCAACTGTGCACATTTTAAAATGTGTGTCATTGTGTGCATCTAACTTCAAATAAATGAAAATGTCTGTACATATGTTTGAATTAATTTCAGGTTACACCTTTTAATAAAAGCAATAAACGTTTTAAATACATGAGTTTAAATGCAGCCAGGAACTACAATATATATTTAAAGGGAAAACATTAGTGGAAACATTTTTATGATTACTTCTTATTTTTAGAATTAATACATTTCAATAACATAAGGATGATTTCTAAATTGTTTCAAATGACCATGTTTTCATTTAATAATGTTGTGACAAACAGTATATTTGATTCCCTAGATCTACAGTGAATGCACTTTGTTTCTGAATTCAAGTGCAACACTTTGCATTAATAACATTAAAGCACATATTTTTATATATAATGTTACGTGTACATATATGTTAAAGTTGTGGTGTCAGGGATGGAGCAAAAATTTACTCTGCATCAAAAGGTAAGAGGGAATGTTTGTTTCTAAGACATTAACAGAGGGGCACGGGTAGCATCAGCCAGGTTTGTAATCAGGGGCAGATTGAGAGGATGATGGCCACAGGCAGAAAAGGGAAACTGACATGAAAGTTAAGTGATAAAGAGGGTCGGTGGAGGACAGAGGACAGTATAGCTGCTGGATGTAAGCTTAAGGCCATTGACCAACAGCAACTGTGTACATAATTATGACAACTGTTAAGAGTACCAGTGTGCAGACAAGTCCACTCCATTTCTTCCTCCTGGGTTAGAGGTCTCAAATTGTAAAGCAGCTTAGCAATTAATTTCACAGTTTTGGTCATTTACCAGCAGTTAGTGGCGGTGCCAATGTAACAGGTAGAAGAAAAATATGGGGGCCTAAGACATTAACCAACTCTATGGATGTGGCATGTGGGTGTGCTTAGGGAGAAGAAGGTGAGAGGCACAGAGCCTTTGGAAGTTTGGGGGCTAAGTAGGAAAATTAATTTGGCATAGACAGATTTCTTCCTTTTTCAACATGAAGGGTGTGCAGTAATGGCTAGCAAAAACAGACAGTAACCATCTATGTATTTTGTAGCTTTCTGTTCTACACCTGCTTCTCAGTTTTTTTAGAAATGTAATGGATAGTGGTATATCATTTGTCACAAATAATATCTATAAAACTGAGTTACTTTGCCCTACATATTGGATCAAGGAGGTGTAAAGGCTTTAGTTTGATTTACTCAGTGATTATCACAAATCACAGACCGGTTGAACTTTTAACTACCCAGTATGATCCACTCTCTGGAAAGAACTGACAGGTTTGATGAGGAGGAGAATCTATCCCCACACACTGCTTCGAAAGCCTGCTTGAGTGTTGGAGAAAGCTTCCCTACAGTTTTTAACTTTAGCACCTAGTCTAGTGGTGATAAATGCTTGCTGGCCACCCAGGAACATACACATTTGGGCCCTGTGAGTAAGTCTGTTGTTTTTCCTTCCCCCTTAAAGCAGGGAAGAAAATTTGTTCCTGACAGCAGGGAGCTATGACTAAATTGTGAAAAATTCCAGTTGTGTAATTGCAACAGGACATTTTTTCAGCCTGACCATGTAAAACTACTTTTCTTCCCCTCTGTAGACAGACATGGAGAACCGAAGGAATTGGAGCTTCTGAAGATGAATTGGAGCAACTAGTTCTAAATGGACATTTTGCTTTTGGATTTGAACTGGAATTTCATGAAAATATTAGCAGTTGGAACCATGGGTTGGTGTCTCCGAAGCCTCCCTGATAGTTTGGTGGGATTTGGAGCACAAAGAAAGAAGCTGTAGAAAAGCTGGGAACCTTTTTGCCCGTGTAGGGCTAGGTGTCAAGCATTCCAGAACAAACACTAACTTGCCGGATACATATTAGAGTTTGTCCCACTTTGAGATCTTGACCATGAAATTAAACCCAGACAAAAAATACATACATTTTCTAAATCATAAGATAAAAAGTTAAACTCGGATGATTCATCATCTTTTACCCAATCTTGCCCCACTCAGGTTCAGCCACACAAATTGCCTCAGTCCCAGGCTAATGCACCCCATAGACTAAACATCAGTCTTAAACATATACACATTTTTTTCAATAACCTCTCTGTTACATTATTTTATGTAATTATTGTAATGTTATGTTGACATTGTTGCTGCTGAACCTCATGCATTATTCAATAAGGACAGTGTACTGTCTACAGTGCCAGAAGAATGGACGAGGCCAAGGGTAGCACAGTATTTTTTTTATTGTTTTATATCCATATCCCAGGAGAGAGAGTGCCTACTTATCCCCACCAAAATCTTTCTGCTTTTTTCTCCTCTAGTACCTCCCTTTTAGGTCCCTCCACCTTTCTGTCTCCTAGCTCTCCCTTACCAAGGTCCCAAGGCCCTGTTTATGCTGTATATCTTTCAACTACATTAAATCTCCCCTCCACCTAAAGCACTGAGTCCCAGTAGTGATGTAGTCTCTTAGATTTGTTAATTGAGATGAGTAGGTCTGTGACAAGTCTGTTGTGATCGGCATATAACACTTGGTTCTATCAGTTCTGTTGAACTAGAGAGAGCATGAGATCCTTGACTGCTGGCTTGTTCTTGAATATTTTCTAAGACATTGTCATCTGAGATGTCTACAGCTTCCGTGGTCCTAGGATTATATTTCTTGAAGAGAGAATTGCTCTGTTTTACTGTCTTGTCATCAGAGGTTGTTGTGATTATGGTGGCTTTTATGCTGGTTACTTGCAGTGAGGGTTCATAATATCAGCTGTCTGATGTTTTCCTTTGATCTTGTCAGACCAGCACCCAGTCTTTTTCCTTAATAGTGGACATTCTTGCTTTCAGGCAAGAATCTGCATGCTCTTTCATTTTAGCTTTCTTGTTCTGATCCAGCTCTACTAGTTCTTTGTGTCGAGGGACCGGTTGATCCCATCTGGCTGAACTTTCCCAGGTGGGGATTCATGGGCATGCAGTGCAACCTAGCATCAAAGTGGCTGGGCATTTCCATGTAATGCTATGAGCCGTGGTCTGTTAGGCTCACAACACTTCATTCAGGGCCACCTGTACGTCACATCTTGCTAGTTCTGCTTGTTGTATGTTGTTGCCATAAACCTCTTGGCCATCCCATTAGCTTGAGGCCACATAGGGGTTACTTTTCGTTGCTTGAAATGAAGGTGCTTGGCAAATTCGGCAAATTCTTCTCCATTAAATGCAGGACCATTGTCTGTTTTAACTACTTTGGGAATTCCCCACGTTGCAACTATTTAATCTATTATCTGAAGGATGACTACCGCTTTGGTGAATCACAGTTACTGAGCGATAGGAATTCCTGAATATTTGTCCATTATAAAGACAATGTGTTTGCCAGACTGTAGATGCCCAAAGGAGTGGACCGCAACATGTTGCCACACACCCTCCAGCACTTCTGATATCTGCAATGATGGGGGAGGCATTTTTCGGCCAACCAACTGGCACTGGGGAAGTCATGGAGTGTAGTCTTGACTATCAGGTCAAGAGAAGGGAATCAGACTCTTTCTTGTAGCACCTTTGTCATGGTTACCATTCCTCTGTGCCCTTCTTGTGTGGGGTTGGCCACCCCTTGCCGTAGTTTCTTAGGGATGACTGTCTAGTATCAGCAGACCATTGTCAGCAACCATTAATAATTCTTTGATGTGTTGAAAATAAGCTAATCCTTGGATATCTATTTTTCTGTTGCTTTGAGGGTCATGCAGATGTCTTCACGAGTTTGCTTGGATGTGATGATCCACGTTTTGGAAGGTGACACCTTCTGCCATGACCTCAATGATAGCTTCAATGGGACAGCCGGTGGTCTTGCTTGATCAATGACAAAACTGATATATTCCTCAGCAAGTGAGGGTCTCATTCTGGAGGATGTCCAGGGGTGTTGTGAGATACAGTTTGCTGAATTTGCTGCCCTTCTAGGCTGTGGGCAATGGTGAGTGCATATGCCTGGAGACGGAGGCCCCGTTGCTCAATCCTAAATTGCATTTTTGCTTGTGGATTCCCAAATATGGTTGTGAGAGCTTGATGGTCCATAATAAATGTTAAATGTTTTCCATAAATGAAGTTGTGAAAGTGCTTTCAGGCCCAGACAACTTCCAGACTTTCTTTTTCTGGCTGGGAGTATGCCTTTTAGCATCAGTTAGACTGAAGCTGACATATGCTACTATGTGCCACTGGTCACTGTCCTTTTCATAATAAGATACGATGGCTCCAAGTCGCATGGGACTAGCATCCACTGTGAGTTCTGTCTTCTTGCAAGGATTGAAATAAGCTAAATTGATAGCAGACCCCACATCCTCTTTGATTTTATGGAATGCATGACGACTGCACCTCTCAGACCACTGGAAAGGGTGACCTTGCTTTGTGATTTCACGTAAAGGATAGCTGATGGTAGCGTAATACTTTATATACCTGGTGCAGTAGCTAGCCATTACTAGAAATTACCGGACATCACTTACGTCCCATGGTCTCATGGGCAAGGTGTGTCATTTAATGCAGTGACTTTTTCAGGATCAAGCCTTATACCTTTGCTGTAAAAAATGTGTTTATAGACTTTCATTGTGGATGTCTGTAATTCACACTTGTGTTTTTCAAAAGCCAAAGCTAAGCAGTTTGTATCAGAAGAGTGCCTGGTGTGTTGAGAAAGTGGTAATTTAGCGAGAACGTTTATGAAATTCAAGCAGATGGTAGCCCTTGTTAAGGTCCAAATTAGAGAAAATATTTGTTCCATTTACTAGTGTGATCATATCACTAATAATATAAGGTTCCAGGTGCCATTCTTGTTCAATTGTGGTGTTAGGTGCTCTCATATCCACACATAGACACACCTTGCCTTCTGATCCACGTTTGGATATAACAATCAATGGGGACACCCAAGGAGTCAGTCCTGATTATCTCTCTATGACGTCTTCCCGAAGCAGGTCTTGCAATTCCTTCTCCACTGCCTTTTGAGGGTAAAATGGTATTTTCTGATGATGTTGATGTAAGCAGACTTGACAGCTTAGTGTAGGTTGGGTTTTGGATTCATTTGATTGTACTCCTGCCACAGATATAGTTCCATCTGAATAGGTAGCCTCAGATGTTTCTTCAATCTGTCGGGATCAGCTACCATGCAGACACATTCATCACTATCTTGGGAAATTGGGGTGAGAGATATTGATTCACGTGAAATAGAGGAATGAGACCTGTAGGTAGTATGTGACTGTATACTTGATCCAGATGAACTAGTGGACCATTCCCGTCTGCCAAGTACTGCTTTCACATGATGAGAGACTTGTGAATGTCTTTCTGAATGGCTCTGCACACTTTCTCAAAGTGATTTTCCTTGCTACAATTTTGACATTTTTGACCCATGGCAGGGAATAATCCTACATGTAGCTATTCTTGTCCACAGCAATAACATTCCAGGTGTTGTTCTCTTCTGTTTCCACTGTGTGTCAGACTGCGATTCTGATCCATGGGTTTAATGGTTTGTCGGCATTCAGGCAGGTGGCATTCCTTTTGATGAGCTTGTAGTTGGACTGCCTGTTCTATTTTCTCAGCTTTTTCTGCTTTCCTTTTTTTGTGTGTTTTTTCTGCTTCATCATTGACTCTAGTCCTTTCCTCTATTTCATCTAGAGTGTAACTTTTCTTCAGGAAAGGTCGACGAAGAGACTCTGACTGACATCCTTCAATGATTTGCAGACAAAGGGTGCCTTCTGTTGTGAAGTTGTCAAAATCACAGTAGTGGGCCAACCTTTTGAGACGTGTGATAAATTCCCCCATAAATTCATCCTTTTCTTGAGAGGTTAAGTTGGTGTGTAAGGCTCTAAGCTTCTACCATAAAACGTTGATTAGGAAGAGCCTCAGTATTTACACCCTCTGATTAATGTCTATTGCCCAAATAGAAGTCGTAGATTGACTACTGCGGCACTCACATCAATCTCAAGGGTGAAGAGAGCGCATATGGGAGGCTGTTCTTTCAGGTTCTTGGCCCCTAAGCTATGGAACTCTATACCACTTGACCTCAGGCAGGAAAAAACTGGAGCTTGTCTTTTGCAAAAAACTAAAGACTTGGCTCTTCCAGGCCATCTTAGATTAGAGATTGAGGCCCATATTTAAAAAATGTTTGCGCTGCCTTAGCATCATTCTTTTATGCTAAAGCATTGCAAACCTAACTCCATATTTTATATTTTGACGTAGCATCATAATATCAGCGTTAGTGCCATTTTTAGGGAGCGCCAATCCATCTTGCATCTCATTGCAATAATGAGATGCAGGTAGGTGTTCCATTCCTAAAAATGACACTAGCGCCATATTTACGGTATTTACCTACCAAGGGAAAAACTATGCATGCCAAAGAAGCGGACCTAAAAAATGTCACTAAGTCTGATTAGCATCAAAATTTAACACCTGATCAGACCAGGCATTAAAAAGAGGCCCACACACCCACCACTCTAGGAAAACACACAGAAGGAGCATTTGAAACCTCCAGGAGAACATGGAAGTGGTACTGCTCCAGCTTGGTACATGCTGCTGACGTCAGCAAAGACAGCCAGTCCCTCCACCACCGCAGCAACCACCAACCACCACAGCACCCACAAAGGCAGCGCAGAAGGCTGAAAAGGATCTTCAGACAGCGCATAACCATCCATGGCCTCAGGGAGAAAGATGTGATCAGGATAAACCGACTGAACCTGGAGTCCATTGCACGCCTGCTGCACCACACATCACAGCAAGGGTGCAAACTCCCACTATGATTCCACCCATGACCTAACACCTCGCTGTCCTCCATATGCTGGCGTCTGGATCTTTTCAGATAACAGGTGCACAAGTTGCTTGTTTGTCCCAGCCATCCATCTCAATCCTCCTACCTAAGGTCCTGGATGCTATCACACAACCCAATTCCCACCTTATCTGCTTCCCAAACATCCAACATCTGCAGCAGGAGACCAAGCAAGGTTTCTACCAAATTGCTGGGTTCTCACATGTGCTGGGTGCAATGGACTGTACCCATGTGCAACTAGTGCCACCTGCAGCAGCAGAACACCTATATAGGAACTACAAGCACACCCATTCAATCAATGTGCAGGCCATTGTGGACCACCATAGGCTCTTCACCAGCATCCTAGCTGAATATCCTGGCAGCATCCATGATGCAGACATATTCTGCCATTGCCCTATCAACAAGCACTTCCAGAATGGGCAATATGGCAATGTGTACTCATAGGTAAGCCACCATATCAATCATTACACACACAGCACACCAATCATGTAGGACAAACAAGACAAACACCACACGAAATGCACATGGGCAGGGGTACATAGATATATAGGCAACAACACATATGCAACATGCCACACTACACAGCATTTATTGCACTTCACAAACACACTCACATGTACATAACACAGCCACACCCTTATTGGAACACCATGTGTGGACAGGTGGAGCCAAGTCCCCTTTGCATACAGAAGCTGCTCACAAACCACTACAAGTTTCTACAGGTTGAAACCTAAATACAGATCACACACACATTACACCAAACAAAGATTATCTTAGCCATGTCAATGGCATAGGCCATGGCCATTCAAAGAAAGTCACACATAGGCTCAGTCCCACGTCAATCTCGGTGTGCAAGCCTCTGGCATAACCTAAATGAAATGCCACCCAAGTGGTGCCATAACCAACTACATATCATCTACACATACCTGTGCACATACACCTGTCTGCTGCATGGTGTCGCACACATACCAATACAAATTGACCTGCCATTGAAGACCATGGGGCAGAATGATGAGAAATGGGACAGCACCTACTCCAGTGCCACCTGACATGCACCCTTAGTGCCCCCTAACACCACCATGTCTGTTCCATATACCAGAAACGGTACACCCTGGTGCGAAGGTTGTGAAAAAACTGTAAAAATCATGGATGCCATAGTAGGACTCAGTAGGAATATAGAGGATACACCTAACCTTACATGCACTGTACTAAGGGACCCATGTGAAAAATAGCTGTGCCCCCTCCCAAAGCCTGCATTGTGCATGTGTAGAAAGTGTCTGTGAGAAATGATGTATTGGAAGCTCAGAGAGACTATTGCACCAAATTTGATCATCCTACAAATGTGTGATACACACCCTTGTGCACTTGATGGCTGGCACAACCATCATCTGCCACAAAGGGTGACTAAGTGTCGCACTGCATACGTAGTGCCACATGGTAACACTGACGGCACAGACTGGGTTTGTAGGGTTACTATGGTGTCTCTGCATTTGACACCATTGTGGTGCAAGGAGGTGGTAGGTAGGTTCCATTTCACAATAGAACACTGCTTCAAATATGGACTACACAACACATTTTTGCTAAATTATAACCATCATTTGGGAATCAATATGAAAATTCCCAGGTCCTTGAGTCACTACCCAAGATTGTCATGTCCATCAACACAGTCTAATGAAACATTTTACAAGAACAGGAGCATACACTATACCACGACTGCAACTAACAACTGCTATGGTATATTCCAAACACATCTTCTCTCTTTCCTTTGCAGCTGATCAAGGTTACGGCATACAGCCATGGGTTATGAATCCATTTGCAAATCTCACAACAGTGAAAGAGCATGCCTACAACGAAGGGCACAGAAGAACACACAATGTGGTGGTACTGACATTTGGGCTTCTGAAATCAAGATTCAGGTGCGTGGCCCTGACAGGAGGAAGCTTCTTGTATGCTCCACCACTTGTATGCAAAATCACACTGGCATGTGCAATCATCCACAACATCTGTGTCAGAACAAATGTCCCCTGGGATGACCAGGTGAATGCCCCCAACGAGAAGGAGGATGATGATGGAGAAGATCATTTGGAGGGGTAACAACAGAACACTGCTGTAGGAGTTCGCAGGAGACTCCACATTGTTGAGGACTTCTATACATAGTGACTGGACTAACAACATCACATTGTAAATAGCACAAATAAAATACTTTGCATCTGCTTCTCCTTGGCCTACCCATTCTCCACTCCATATACTGTTGGAATGTGACTCAAACCTCAGGGAGCAGGTAAGAAACACAAAAGTTACAAGTATGGTGGCAATATTGTTTGTGATGTAAGAGGGTCTACTGCCTCCATCTCACATATCAGTGATACACTATTCACAGGCATGTGACTCCTGAAGGCCTACATCCATGCACCACTATATATATTGTCAAGTGACCAAGGTTCTAATTCCTAGCCCATTCCCCACAACAACACCATGCCTAACAGGATGTATGCAAGGGGTGGGTCATACAGAAGGTAGTGGCTGTAAACAAATGGAGATTAAGCAATGTTGGAACTGAACACTGTCACAACCCAGGGTGATTGCTGCTTTACCTGTGCAGTACATGTTTGACAAGTGGGGACATCATAGGTAATTATGGTCCTTCAGTAATTGTCAAGGTAGTATACCCAATGTCAGATGCAGAGCCTGCACAGTGTATCCATGGGATTATGTCCAGCCACTGCCATTGGGCACAACCTTGACCCATGGTGGACTGTACCTCACGTATGGCACACACATGTTGGCTGTGGAGTGCGCAATGGGTTGCCAGACAAATTAATCAACTATGAAGGCAGAATAACTATCCAAATACATGTCCCATTGTCAGGATCTAAGAATGCGCTGCCAAATAATATTCTGGGTGGAACGTAGGCAGAGTGTGTTACACTCCCTATGTACATAAGATACAGACATGTTACACAAATCTGCTGTCTTGACACATGCCTACAGCAAATCCAGATAAGCAAGTATAGACTGATGTACGGGTGTGTGTGCTAGGTAGCAACGGGTTTGCCGGTATCAACAATGCTTGACATGTGTCAGCATGTTTACCTAGTATGCTGTGTATAACAACATCACACAACACATAGCAATACACACCACTCATTTTCACTCACATGACAGAACATGTGCATGTAGCAACAGTAACAAATTATCCCATACATGTTTTGGGCTCCAACATTGCAATCAGGTGTGTGATGTGCAACTATGTCAGCATTGCTCAATAATGTCAGAGACCCAGCATTAAACTGAGTGGGAGTAGACCTAGCCATATATGTTGCATTTGGTTAATGAAAAGTACAGCAGTGAGATGATTTCACACCTCAGTCATGGTAAGAGTTACCTAGGTTGTGGCATGCTGGAAGAAATGCATACCCATGTTCAACGGAGAATGTGGATGGACAGCTTAAAGATACCCACAGATACTTGCAAATACAACATGGGAGGTCTCTTGGAGATAGCACAAGTGCATGGCACTCATTATGTCTCACAAATACCGTCAATGGGACGGTAACTGTCAATCCTGTCCTTGTAGGACCAGACAATGTTGCTGTAGAAGATGTGTACAAAGTGCAAGCAGCCTCAAGAATGGGAGCAATGTAGGAGACAATACATACCTTACCAGTATTGCGGAAAAACATGGAGAAGGGACAAACATAGACCAAAACTGACTGTGCAAAACAGCAATGTCTACATGTCAACATTTAGAATATGTTCAGAGAGGGTCGCCAGGTCAATACATAACTCAGACATGTTTGCCACCACCATACCCTGGTATTTCCCCATTGCATGCCAACATGACAGAAGGCAATGACAGACAACATCATCTGTACCCTGGCATGTACCCCAAAATTGAAGTTACACAGATACACAACCCCTAAACAAGCTGCCTATAGAAACAACTAAGGACATTAAATAATGAGACGTCCTACATATGTAAACACCCAGTCTCTGTACATGAGAGGGGAAGGCTGACATCAAGTAACGCAGAGGAAAATGTGATCCAGGTCTGTTTGATCACAGTTGTGCATGTTTCTATCTGCAGGGGAGCGTGCATTGTCCTGCTGAGTAGCAATCATGAAGAGGCTAGATCCACGTTCAATTAACCCACACAACACTGCTCTGGCTTCCTAAATGGATGACATTGTCAGGGGCCTGATGCATGTGCACTGGATCTCCATTAACCTGGCCCTTCACATGCAACCATGGGTTTGTGTTATCATACAAACTCACACAGATGATGATGATTAGGCTGGCATCTATGCCAGACTACAATACTGCTACACAGTGGTATGCCATTGTATGTGACAGTCCTAACAAGCATAATGTGGACAAATGTGAGTGCCTATTTAGAAGCATACACACATATGACACACATCTCAGCACACATGAACCACTATAATGACTTGGGCATGGTAATGTGTATGGATTCTGAACAAAAGGCAACATAGCACAAAAGTAAGAGCATAGGTATCACAAGATCAGAGACTGTAAGACATGACCTTCACAAGTGTTCCGACATACGGAAACATAGGTAACACTGATGTGACTACACATGTATTTGTCAAATGACAACATGTATCCATGCAGGAAGATAGTAATGTGAGGTTTCACATCCCATGAACACACCACTGTGGCCATATGTTACAGAAATGAAACTAGACATGTCTTTACACACATGGCATATACCAACCTTCAGTAACACATGTGTACATACAACTCCTGCAACTAAGATGCATGGGGAACTGTATGACACATGTATAGCAGAGCATCATGAAGTAAAATCAAATAACACACCACAGAGAGGACACACATGCACACGCAAATTGCCAGGGGTAGCATGATGTCAACCCCAATCCTAGTCCACTGCATACTGCAAGTACAAATTGTCATGGTTGTCACATGCCTTACCATGTGTTCGACATAGGCCATCATATATATTGTGTTGTTGGAATGTGTACATTTGTATATCATACATAACAATATTGTCCTCCCACAATTTAGTATTCAAACACACATGTACACACGTAACATGTATGTGGACACAGTATAGCTACACATGCACATATGCACAAGGTATGAGCAATCACATGCAGTAGACTCCTAAATAAACCGCTGGATTCAACATACCAATGTCACCGTTAGGACAACCCTGGATAGTTACGTACATCTAGCCATACTATGTATACAACATTGTAGCACAGCCCAAGTGACATGGTAAGTGAATCGGATTGCACTCAAGGCCTACAATGCAAAATGCCATGCAATCCCGTCATGAGTTGAAAAAATGGTGCAAATGCATCAAATCTACACTTTGCAACGTCAGTAAAATGAAGTCATGCATAAAAGATTACCGTACAGTTTTCCTAAGCTAAAATACGCCTAGCCCATGAACGTCTATTGCACGTTCACAGGCAATTTCACCCACCATAGTAAAAAATTGATACATACCCATCATGCACAAAAATGTTCACGTATATGCAGATACCGTACTATTCTCCTAAGCTAAAAGATGCCTAGCCCCTGAATGTCTATCGCACGTCCATCGGCAATCTCACTCTAAATGGGAAAAATTAGACGCATGACTGTCATGCGTTAAAAAAAAATGCATGACACCCTGCCTGCAAACATGGTACAATGAGTCCACTTTCACTTTTACTTCACAGTCTCATTGTCTGTGACTGTATGAGGGTGTGTGTTTTATTTGTCTTTAAACCTGTCTTTTTTGTACTGTAAGTGTTCTTTTTCTGTCTGTGTATTGTGAGGTGTTTGTCTGGGGTAGTATAGTTGTTGGGGCAGTAGGGGTAGTTGTTTGGAATACAATTTTGTTGTTGTTGGGTGAACAGCATTTGCAGTCTAGTACGTCTAGAAAAGGGAGGATGGCGAGCATGACGGCCAATGAGCTGGGGGCTTTGATATGGCTGGTACAGCACTAACTCCCCATGATGCTGGCACTGAGTGCCTGTGTCATTCAAGGCTACCACACAGAGGCAAGGGAGCTGCGGTGGGGCAAGGCGCTCCACCACCTAACAAGAGTGTTTGCGACAGGAAGGAACGACCACCAACTGAAGCACAGCTTGGCAAACCTCATTAGAAAAGAGCAAGATCTGGTGGATCATCTGGACATTCAGATAGGTGGAGCAGTTGGTCAGTATCCCATTTCCATACAAAGTCAATTTTTTGCATGTGCATGGCAGTTGCAGATTCGGTTGAGTGCTGCATGTCATGGTTATTGATCTGGACATGTCGTATGCTACCTGTATGAAGAGCCCCATCGCCACCTTAGGCCTGCAATTGAAATGTGCAATAATGAAGCCGAGGCAGGGCAGATGTGCGATTTTCCCTGCACAACCATTACAAAGAGTTGTGAGGCATGCATGGTCAACTCGGTATTGGGCAGCACAAAATGAGGCCTGCTCCATGCATCGTGTGTGGGAGGGAATCCCAAAACCTGTTTGGGAGGCAAATGTATAAGCCACTGGGAAAAATGAGAAATACCTAAGTTCCAAATTTCATCCACTCTGAACAGCTGCTGAGAGCAGGTGTGATATGGGGGCATAACAATGTATGTGATGGGCCCCCATGTACTCAGCAGAAGTTGTGATGATCTGTTGTGTTGCAACTCCTGCTGAGTACATCATTTACCTACACATAAGAAGATGCAGTTGGACCCTACCTGTATCATGCTGTGCCTTAATTCTCATTAGCGTATGGCGGGGGTAAGAGGGGCACTGAGGACCACAAGGACTGTATTGATGCAATTGGTGCTGCACCACTGTTGTTCTATTGGCTGCTTTGTGTTATTGGCCAAGGCCATATAAGGGAGCTTGACCATGCCCTAGGTCCAGACTACTAGCACTTTTCTCTTTCTGAACATTGTGTATCACATACAACCTAAACTATGTCTATTACGACACACACATGTGCTGAGTTAATTCCACAGGCCTGCCGCTTCTCAGTGACAGTATGGGGATGCCCTGCATCTGTTCCATAACTGGCACATTACTCAGTAACCTGTACCAACAAATGCATCCTTGGACCACAGAGAAAGTGTGTCTGTGTTGAGGCATATGTCTATGCTCATGTTCTTATCCCTCCCTGGACAGAAAATGGTATACTATGCCAACAATAGCTGGCCACACACTATTGGCAAAATCAGTCAATGTGCAGGTAGGTACAACTATTTTCACATGAGCAAACTCCGATAGCATTATCGATCGTGTGTGTGTGTGCCTTGTGATGGCACACACATATTACTTACTTCACACAAGGATGTATCACGGCATTCCTTAACACTTTGGAATACACACAACCCATGGGCACTTGTGTGTCAGTTTGCTGTGGCAATTAGGTAGATGTCTACAAAATCTGGGCAGGCTCAAATGCTATTGGTTTCACAATGGGATTGCGACTGCAACAACCATTGCATGCCCCTCAAATGCAGTATACAGTATCATGCAGTCCCATATGGTCATGGAGGTGTGTAGCTAACAAATACCTGCATGACAATGCCATGCATAAATGGTGCAGTGAGAAGCAAAACAGGAGTGTCAGGGACAATGATGGTTTGTAGGTGTGTGGGTCTACATTATCTGAGACTATGTGTGATTGACTGATCATAGATGTTTGTCAGTTGCTCTGATCTACCACTGAGATGACTTGCTCACTCAGCCTAAAAAGGTGACACTGAACAATGTCGTCCATTAACTAATATGTACAAATTACACTAAGCAATGGTTTCCATTCATGTCTTTTAGCTGGACCTCCGCCCTACACCATCATCTTGTGAGTCATGTGTGCCAATCCAGGGTTTGGTGTGAGCCATTCTGAAGTGTACAATGCTATGAAATATGGTTTTGCCTGACCGTTGATATGATATTATTGGAGAATGGATGGTGACATCATGTCTTTTGGAATGTTGTGCAATAAGAATGGCTTGCTTGTAGCACAAAAGACAATGGCGGTCATTCTGACCCTGGCGGTAAAAACCGCCAGGGCCGTGGTCCGCGGGAGCACCGCCAACAGGCTGGCGGTGCTCCTTTGGGCATTCTGACCGCGGCGGTACAGCCGCGGCCAGAAACGGAAAGTCGGCGGTGTACCGCCGGCTTTCCGCTGCCCAGGGGAATCCTCCATGGCGGCGCAGCTTGCTGCGCCGCCATGGGGATTCCGACCCCCATACCGCCATCCTGTTCCTGGCGGTTTCGGCCGCCAGGAACAGGATGGCGGTATGGGGTGTCGTGGGGCCCCTGGGGGCCCCTGCAGTGCCCATGCCAATGGCATGGGCACTGCAGGGGCCACCGTAAGAGGGCCCCACTTAGAATTTCAGTGTCTGCTTAGCAGACACTGAAATTCGCGACGGGTGCTACTGCACCCGTCGCACCCCTTCCACTCCGCCGGCTCCATTCGGAGCCGGCTTCCTCGTGGAAGGGTGTTTCCCGCTGGGCTGGCGGGCGGCCTTTTGGTGGTCGCCCACCAGCCCAGTGGAAAACCCAGAATGACCACTGCGGTCTTTTGACTGCGGTACGGTCTTCTGGCGGTTCCCGCTTGGAATGACCCCCAATGTATGTTGGCATGGAATTGTGTGTAATAGGAATTGTAATGGCTGGCTACATATTCATTGATGTCTACTACTATAGGTGTCAGGGCAGCTGTTAATGTACATCGCATGCCTGTTGACAACAACTTTGTCAGCACTATGTGCCACACATAGCTTACACTTACTGACAAGTACAGCTGTGGGTTATATATTCAGAGGTCTCTGGGGGGCTTATGTTATCCGACACATGCACCACAGGTGCCTCAGTACCCTTCAGATATAATGAGGCTGTAGTACTGCAAGGACCCATATTGTGCTGTACAACAATCAGTAGTTTACACAATTATTAGACAACACAGCTCCAGATGGTTGTGGAAAAAGTCTATGATTCTTCCATGCCAGATCTCAGCAGTTTTCACAACATGGTCCTGCCACCGTGATATTTGTGAGTGATGTAGGTCACATAACATATGCATATGATGTGAATGCTGTGTGCGTACCTGGTACTTTGATGATGTTTGACATGCATGTGCAAAGGATGTACAATGTATCAGGATACTGTTGCAGCACCCAGTAGAGTGCCAAACTCACTGTGGGCCTAAGGGCACCCATACAGCCACCATGTGTGTGCCGTTTAACACATGTAGCACAACATATTACAGGCTAGGATGCTTCATTTCTGTAATGTGTAGACAACTTTGATGTGCAGGTCAGGCTTTGGCCAAACTCTCTGGGGATATTGCATCAGTTGTACATGTGTGCACATCATGGGCAATGGCTTGCCCCCTTGCAACGTATGCTCAGGCCAGGTCTTAAACCAAGATACATAAATGATAATTTTCCAAACCCAATGAGAAGTTACGAGACCCCCTATCATATGGCCCCCACCTTACATCCATGATGACTGGGCAATCCTTGATGTTTCACCAGGGGTGTCGAGGTGATGGATTGAATGCACAGCCTCTCTTATGCACAGGGGCACAGGAAATGCAGATTTGTTGGGGCACGTGATCATCACAAGTTTGACACAAATGTTGATCATGGACAATTTTGTCCAGTCAGCTCTGGGCCCTGTTGGATAACAATGGATAGTCATCATCTCAGTGACATGTACATGATACTGTTGATGGCTGGTAGGAAATAGTCATAGAGGAGGAGTAAGTCATTGTTGAGGAATGTGTGATGGACTGTATGTGTTATCTGCAGTTGCAGTGTACACAATGTCTGTACAACCTCCACCCTGTGATGAAACTGATGTTTGTTTCTCCTTATATTTCAGCTGTCGATATGACACCAGACCAGAGGCATGCTTTTCATAAGAGGGCTGAATGCTTCCGGCACATAATGGAGGTGGAAGCAGGATACCGCTGAATGGGAAGGAGCTTCTGCAGTGAGAAGGCATCTAGGGGAATGGCGTGTGTTTGCACATGGTAGACCTCCACCTCAGCCACAACCACACAAGAGCACTATAGGAAAAACATCAGGGGTGCAGGGGGGCACAGCCGGTTCAAGGCCCTTCACGTCAGCTGCACCGGTCAGGAACCAGCCACCAGTTTAGCCACCTGTTACAGTTGTTGGTTGCCTATTTGAACTAGACATGAGAGTGGACAAGGCTAGACTTGAAAATTTGAGGAGTAGAGTGCTGAGAACTCGAGGATGTTGAAATACATCAAATAGAAACTGAAGAAAACAAAGAAATTAATTTATATTGTTCTACAACCTCCCAGTTCCTTTCCCTCCCTTTTACTGTCTTACATAGTTTTAGATGGGGTTTAAATGTGTAGTATTACGTTAGTGTAGGGTAGGCATAGGTTAGGTTTAGTATAGTGGGGGTGGGTTTTTCTTAATTTTTCTATTGGTGAGGGTTGGACGGGGGTAATGTTGGGGTATTTGTGTATAAAAAAAATAAAATATAATAACAACAACAAAAATATATATATAGATTTGTTTAGGACGTAGGTTAGGTTAGTAAATGTGTAGTCATAGTTTATGCTGTCCTACTTGTATCTTGTCTCTTAAGAGGGGTGGGTGAACAATGTTTAGAGTGCGGTTTTACCAGTGTAAGATACATTTAGAATAGGTTAGATAGGTGCAGTTGTTAGTTAAGTTGTTAGTATAGGTTAGTTTAGCATAGGGTAGTTTTTAGGTTAATTGTAGGTACATGGTTTTACAATAAATCCTGTTTTTCTTAGCCTAATAATTTTGTAAGTTGGTTGAGTGGGGTTCTCATGAGTGCACTGGCAAAGTTGGAGAAATGGCCTAGGGTATGCTTACTGTCTTGATTTCCGAGGTTTACCATGTCCATCCCCTAAAACCAAAGAGCTGTCAGATTGGCTACTACATACTGTCTACTAGTACATACATGTGCCATCCAGTGTTTCAGACATTCACAATGTGTATGTATAGTTTATCTTGGACAGATAAATATGATACTTCACCTATCATTGGTGGGGTACTGTAATTTAATTGTTGGCAAGTGTGGCACATCTGACAACAGGCAAATTTGGAACTGTGTCCTGTAACACCGACAGGTGGCCATCACCGATAAGGTTAGCTTCTTCTGTACCTCACAAATAAGTTTTACTGGTACTCCCATCTGGGTAAATTACAATTGAATTGGTTCAGAGCCATACATGCCGTATGTCTACTTAAAAGGATATCTGTTCAAAATGTATATGGAATACTCAGTAAAATGATTGGAGCTGACAACACCATCAATCACCTTTCTCATGTTAGGATCTTAGTGTGTGGCTTTGTGTCTGATGGGCATGCACTCATGTACTGATATTCTGTACACATTGACACAATGAGATCTTTTAGCAGCTGCCATTTGTGGCAACACATAAGGGATCACTGCAGCATGGAGGAACAGCTGATTTTTCAACACTGCAGCAACATCATGGTGGTAGACAGCCATGTTTTCCCTGAGGGAGGCCACTTTCCGCTGCATGGACTCCAGGTTATTCTGCATAGCCCCTAGCCTGTTGTCTATTATGCTGCTGCCAGTTTGGGAGGGCAGTTGTTGTACCCTCTGCTTCATGACAGCAGCTATGTTGGCCAGAAACTGCTGGAGTCCACATAGCGGGGAGTGGGGGTCTCTGATGGCAGCTGAGTTGACTTTATTTGGACTGAGGCACGTCCGCACTCTCTCTAGTCTGCCTGCCATGGTCTCCATCCCCACCCGCTCCTGCTTGGCCAGCTCCCGCTGGACTCCTACCACTGTCTTCTGACAGCTGATCTCTGGGTCCTCGGAGTCCAGGGCTGTGTGAGTACTGGCTGGTGGCATGTGTTGGTAGCTGAGTGGTTCATGTGGAGACCCCACAACACTGTGTGTCCTTCCTGCAACTGGAGGTGGTATCTGGAGTGATCCTAGGACATCCTGGAGAGTCTGTTCATTAATGGTTGGCAGCTGGTCATCTATGTCATTTACAAATCCAGGACAGGCAGGTCGGCAGGAGGTAAGCCATCATCTTCTGCAATGAGATAGTGTAAAATCAATATTCAATTGTTTTGGCTGTTGACATGGGACAACATTTATTTGCCACTGGAGGCTCAGTGACATGTTACTGACCCATGGTTTTGGTTGTACCTATGTGTAGCATTGTGCATCACACATGGGTAAAGCTCACTAGGTATTTTGGGGCATATGTAGGGGCCCCAAGTACCACCTGAGAATCACTTTTGGTGAGGCTCAGGTGGCACAATGCTCTGTATGTAAAAGGTGGCAAGAAGCCACTTTTTTTGCCTTGACGCCACCTCGTATATATGGCCCCTTCACACCCAGTACTTTGCTTGGAAGGTGTGTGCAATACCACAGCAACACCCATTGCGTTTTGACACTGCCTCAGATTTTGGAATATTTGTACACCAGACGGTGCACCAGCCCGGGGTGGGTTTAGCATGGCAATATCTAGGAGTAATGCTTACATTGCTACTTGATTTTGTGCTTTGTCTATGTAAGAGCAAATCTCCCTTTAAGTTTGTTGTTGTGCAGGAATGTGTCCCTTTCTGCACAAAAACAATCTCTCTCTCAATGCAGCCATCCTTGCACTATGGTGCAAGATTGACTGCTTTGGCGCATGACAGCTAATTTCCCCTTCGCAGAGGGTACACAGGGGTACGATGTATTCTTATGTATATGGCACGTGCTTGTCTTTTGAAACTGACAATGCATGATGCTGCCTAATTTGACATAGCAGCACACACCATCATTTTCTGTTTGATGCTAGCCCTCTACCTTGTCAGATGATGAGATTGCAGCTACTTGTGCAGCTGCACACCTGATGTTCACAATGTATTGTATGTATTTTATTTTGTGGCCATTTCCATATTTCCCATATGGTTGTGTATGAGTTGTTGTGGGTTCACCCTGTATGGGCTGTGTTCCACAGGTTGCACAGTTCAGGACAGATTTTTCTCATGGCATGGCTCAGTGCAGCTTCAATATGTGTTGCAGTACACTGTAGCAGTTCAGATACACAGGATGTACCATATGTACTTGAATACAGTACAGCCCTGCAATTCCCACTGTGCCTGCACAGATTTGTTCTTCCTGCACCAACACAGGCATTGTTCCAGCATGATGATGGGGTGCCTGTCTTGAAGAGATGATTTGTTCATGTGTAGGGAGGTGTCCCTTCCGGCACATGTACAAGCTGTTTTTGCTGAGATGCATTTCAATGTGTGCTGCAAGATGCAGCACACATGAGTAAAGGCAATGCGGCAATGAGGAAGGAAGCATTTTGGCCAGAGACACCAACCTGACAGCCCCCCCTGGTGTGGTATTAACTTCCGTCCGGGTCTCTGCTGTCTATGTTGTGTTGATACAGGGGCTGTAACAACATGCAATGGGTGTTGTAATGGCACAACAACACTATTTTCACATTCCTACCAGGCAATGTAGTGCATATTTACATGGTGGAGTACAGCCATAGTGAGTGGCCTATGCTGGCGTTGTGTATATGTTGGAGTGCATAGCACAACCAAAGTGTGACTACATGTGTGGCTTGGGTGGGGATGGTGAGTCTTGATTCAGGGCCTATGTGTCCCAATGCAACCCTTTAGCATTCATTGAGTGTGTCCTATGTGCCTCCCACTCCTGCCATTAGTGGAGTTCCAGATAACCCCTCTCCAACTTACCCTGCATTTGTGGTGATTCCTGGTAGTTTGTGCTGTCCTGTCCTGCAATTCCAGTGACCAGCTCCTCTAGGATGACTGCTGCAACCATCTCCTCCAGCTCATCCAGGTCCTCCTGTGGTGAAGGACTTCCACCTCCAGTCTGCAGTGCTGCCTTATGGTTCCTGGCGAGTTTCTCTCTAGTCCTGCGCTTGCAATTGTGCCAGTGATTCTTGCACTCAGTCACAGCCTTCTCCACCTCTGCAACGCTGTTGATTTTGTCCACTACTTGCTGCCATTCTGCATCTCTCCTATCAACAGGCAATTTGGAGGTGACGAAGAGCTGATGTTGGTGCTCCGTCACCTCTCTGACCAGGATGTCATGCTCCTCCTCGTTAAAGCGACACTTGCGCTTTCTCTTCTCCTGGGACCTATCTGGACCAACCTGGCTGGTACTTCGGTGATTGGGGTCTCCCTGGGGTCTCTCCTGGCCTGATGAATCCATCTTCTCTTGCAATTGCACTCTTTCCTGCTTGTGCATTTTGGTTTGACACTAATGTGGTAAACAAATGGCCCTAACCCTCTTGCGACATGTTTACATGCCGTAAAATGGTTTAGCACCACCTTTGCAGCATTAGCATAATTTTTCCTTACGGCACGGATGGCGCTAAGGAATGATGCTATCTCATGTTAAAAATATGACGCACAACTGCGCCAGTCCAGTTGTGCGTAATTTTTCATAAATATGCCCCTGAGTTTCTGGTAATTGGTAAGTGAACCCGTTAGCGTGGGAACACTCTGGGCTGAAGTATCCAGGCACTCTATAAATACCCTGACATAAAATAACATAATAAAATAATGTATATCTCATATAGAAAACTTTTTTGGTGAAGAAACGTTCTGTTGAGTGCCTCCCAGGCATTTTTATTGGATGTTGTGGTGCCCGCTGGTAGTTCCTTGATGATTTGTCCAGCATACTTGCCTATTAGATGACGTAGGGTGATTAGTTGTTTGTTCAGGTTGGTAACTTATGACCCTTTCATGAAGTCTTTCAAGTCATCTAGCTGTTCTTGCCAGCAAGGCCCCATGGCACTGCCAGACATGAGAGTCAGCAGCTTGGGTGGGCGTAGAAATGATACACTCAACATGGCAGGTCTGGGCTGGATGTTTTGGGTGGAGTCCGGTTGTGTTGACATGATCTGTGTAGTACCCAAAATTACGTGGAGGCATAGGGTAACTGACTGGAGCAAGCAGTCTGAAATGGCAGTTTGTTGTTATTTGTTTATTTCTTCTTCTTTGAGGTGCAGATGAGTGAGTGAGCACCTAGATAGGGAGAATGCAATGTCTTTTATTTTCCTTGGCACTGGCAGTGAGAGGTGCAGAGAAGAAGTCCAGGGGGTATTGTTTTACATTTTATTTTTTTGTAGAGATTGGCAACAAATATACTTGGGGCACAGATTGATTGCAAAATTGTGTGAAAAGTACATAACGTTCACAGTGGAGGCAGTGCCTGACTTTAAAATAGCCACCACTAATCCCTCATAGCTCATTGGACAACCTGCATGGTCCCAAGATGGCTGCTGAGAGGATGACAGAACTCGTGAGAGTATGGCCGTGGAAGCAGTCGGCAGTGTACACCTTCATTGAAGGCAATAACAGGGTCTTGGCTTATCCTAGGAGGTGCAGGATCACTTAATTCTGGAACATACAGCAGATACGATGCTCAATCAGGGTGGGCTCCTGAGTCACAGGTGATGTAGCACTGTGAGGGTGCATATCAAAAAGTGGGGTGGGCTCCTGCCATGGCGCAGTGATTAGTGGTGATGTGGTGGTGGAAGTTTTAAGTGGAGTGCGTTCCCACAATCGTTTGGTACAGCAGAAGTGTAGAGAGCAAGGGAGCTCTGTAGCACGTTTCTTCCTCGTCACCAGTTGTATTGTTTACAGCTCCAGAAGAATGGACGAGGCCAAGGGTTGCACAGTATTTCTTTATTGCTTGTATAGCCATATCCCAGCACAAAAAGTGCATATTTTATCCCCACCAAACCCCTTCAGCTCCTTTCTCCTCTAGTCCCTCCCTTCCCGGTCCCTTCTCTTTTCCTGTTCCCAAGCTCTCCCTTACCAGAGTCCTAATGCCCTGTTTGTACTGTATACCTTTCAACTACATTACAGACAGTTTTACCACTTCTTTCAATCTACCATTGCTCATAGAAACAAGTTTACTTGAAAGCAGACAGGCTATTTTGATGTTTTCAGAGCTCAGGCCAAGTTACTATTAATTCAAATAAAAAAAATGTGTTAGGTGAAATGCTTGAATTAATCTGAGCTACTGGCAATTACTCAGGGCTACATTTCAGTTCATAATTTTTGCCATCTGTGCGTTACCTTTTCTTAGCTACTGATAATAACTCAAGTCCACATTTCATTCCATCAGTTTCTGCGCCCATTGTGCAACATTAGACAGAGACAGGCCATATGCAATTCAGGCTTGGTCCTATTTAATAGGAACAGTCCAGTACAAACGGCTATTCCAGGAACCCTCTAAAAAGGAACATTAGCCAAAACTAGCTTGTGTTTCCATCTGGAGGAGACCCAGCACGGAAGCTTGGTTTGGCTTGCTCAGGCTTGATTGTCCGACTTCATGCACATTGTATGTTAACATGATGTGTTTCATCCAATCAATGCTTTTCAAAATAGCAGCTGTAGATTCTTCCCTTTGCTAGTGCAGATTTGTTGAAAGAGCTTGCTATCAGCAATCATATAAGTGTGCTAAGTAATATATTTGTGAGAGGTTATATGCGCTTTGCTGTACAATGGTTTGGTGCAGGTTTGGGGAGCTGTTCCCCAAAGTAAAACAATCTATCTTGCAACATGTATACATATTTCAATTAGAAAGGCCTTCTTCAGGGAAAATTATATGTGAAATAACTGGAAAAATCCCAAATAAATGTAGTACATAAGAACAAAATATATTGATTAAAGTGAGACAAAAATTAAGACTAAAAAGCAAACATCATTCTATAGTAAATAGTAAGAACCCACAATATGATGCAAGTCAAGCAGGTTGGGTTAACTGGGACATAAGCCCAATCAGAGGTCAGATGTGGATCAAGGTCAGATACAAACTGTTGATCCATCCTAATCATCAAGTATGGAGAACCATTATCTATGTGCTCTTACCAGCCAAATAGTGAATGAGCCAGGTCAAGCAAGAATTGGCTGTACATTCCATTACAATTTTTACCTTTGTCCATTTACTCACTTGATGCAAATAGGGTGTTTCAAGTGTATGATAGAAGAGAGAGTCCCAAGAGTGACAGTATATACTGATCTTGCATGATGGAATTGCTGGAAGTCCACAAAACCCCTTCAAGTCAAAGTTAAACTCCTCCCTGTTGGACCTGGCCCTTTTTGCAGGGTCATTCCGAAAACTTTTTGCCTCCTTCATATTTTTCCTGACCTGTTTTTGTTGTCTTTTAAACTCTGATCACTTTACCATTGATAACCAATGCTAAAGTGCATAGGCTCTCTGTGTAAATTGTACTGTTAATTGGTTTATCCGTGATTGGCATATTTGAGTTACTAGTAAGTCCCTAGTAAAGTGCACTAGAGGTGCTTAGGGCCTGTAAATCAAATGCTACTAGTGGGCCTGCAGCACTGGTTGTGCCAACCACGAGCAGCCCTGTAATCATGTCTCAGACCTGCCACTGCAGTGTCTATGTGTGCAGTTTTAAACTGTAAATTCGACTTGGCAAGTGTACCCACTTGCCAGGCCTAACCCTTCCCTTTTCCTCCATATAAAACACCCCTAAGGTAGGCCCTAGGTAGCCCCAAGGGGAGGGTGCAGTGTATGGTTAAGGTAGGACATATACTAATGTGTTTTATATGTCCTGACAGTGAAATACTGAAATTTGTTTTTTCACTGTTGCAAAGCCTATCTCTCTCATAGATTAACCTGGGGGTTGGCTTTAAACATGATTAAAGCGTAGATTACCTTTGGAAGCAGATAGACGTGGAGTTTGGGACCTCTGAGGGCACAATTTCAAAATACATTTTTATTAAGGTTGGTTTTAAGATTGTGAGTTTGAAAATGCCACTTTTACAAAGTGGACATTTTCTTGCTTGAACCATTGTTGTGACTCTGCCTGTCTGTGGATTCGCTGTCTGGGTTAGTTTGACAGTTGGGCTGTTTGCACCTCTCTCCAGACAGTGACACAAAGAGGGCTGGGGTGTAGCCTGCATATCTTGATGAGCCATCTGTGCTAGGAGGGGGGCAGGAGTCGTCACTCACACCTGAAAGGGGTGTGCCTGCCCTCACACAATGCAGTCTCCAACTCTCCGGTGTGTGCCTGATGCCTTGCCCGGGCAAGGCAGGATTTCACATAGAAGTGAGACTTTCCTTTGAAGTAAGCCTACTTCAAAGGTCAAAATGGGTATAAGAAGAGCACCCAAAACCACAGACTTTAGACACTTCTTGGGGTAGACACTCTACTTCACAGACACTTCTGGACAAGAAACCTGCTGGTGAAGAATCCCCAAACTAGACCTGCCAAGAGGAACTGCCTGGCTGGCCAAAGGACTCTCCTGCACTGCTTTTCTGAGAAGGACTGCTTCCTTGCTGTTGCCCTGCTGCCTTGCTGCTCTCTCGCTGTGCTGAGAAGTGCTCTCTAAGGGCTTGGATAGAGCTTGCCTCCTGTTCCCTGAAGTCTCAGGACCAAAAAGACTTCACGCCTGCAGACTCCTTGTGGGGTGAGAATTCGACGCACAGCCTGCTAAAAACAACGCAAAGCCTGCCCCGCTGTGAGAAATTCCCCACACGCCGACCAGAACGACGCAGCCCTACTTCACAAGGCGAACATCGACGCAGCGCCTGCATAGCGACCGAAACATCGATGCAGCCCGACTTCCAGGGAATAATCGATGCAGCGCCTGCCGGGCTGGAGAAATTTCCACGCAACGCCCACTGGATCAACGCAGCGCTTGTAACTTCACTCCATAAGCCCAGGATTCCACGCACCGTCCCCGGGCCACCAGACAATCCTGCAACGCGAAGAGGAATTAAGTCCGTGTGCCAGAAAACAACGCAAAACCTTCCCCTGCGTGGAAAACAAAGACGCAAGTCGGTGTGTGAAGGGGCAAAACCGACGCACACCTCCCTGTTTTCCACGCATCGCCTCCTCTGTGGTCCCTTGCGGAGATTTTGAATGCGAAACAGGTACTTTGTGCTTGCAAGAGACCTTTATTGGATTTAGGAGACATTTATTTGTTTTTCAAAGACTTAAGACACTTTGGCCCTCATTACAACATTGGTGGTAAAAGCCGCTAACGGCCGTGCAGAAGACCGCCAACACACCGCCGCAGCCGTGGAAATCCACCACAGCTATTATGACCCACAGTTCGGAATCCGCCAAAATTCAGACACCCACACAAGTCCGCCACACCAAAGGTCAGTGATAAACTGGCGATAACAAAACTTCCACCGTCACGCAAACAGAAATATGCCCACACTATCACAACCCTCGAATCCATGCAGCGGTCTTTCAACCACGTTCTTCCATTGGCGGTACACACCGCCGCGCTCAAAATACACACACATTTACAAAACACAGCCCCACTGGACAATTACAAATACATACACCTGATACACATACACACACCACTCCCACACACCCAATACAATATAAAACACACACCCACATCAGCCACAAACCCCTACTACCAAAAATTCCAAAAGAAGTCCAGAGAGGGACAGCACCAGCAAGAACAACAGCATCCACAGGCACACAACACCATCACCCACAGAACGTCCACGCACCTCACACAACACACCACTACATATCAGCACACTTATCACCACACACTCCACCCCACACTTCACCTACACCACTCCATGGCATGGCAAAGACACCCCAGGTTCTCAGAGGAGGATCTCAGGGTCATGGTGGAGGAAATTGTCCGGGTAGAGCCACAGCTATTCGGATCACAGGTGCAGCACACCTCAATTGCAAGGAAGATGGAGCTATGGCGAAGAATCGTGGACAGGGTAAACGCAGTGGGACAGCACTCAAGAAATCGGGAGGACATCAGGAAGAGCTGGAACGAACTATGGGGGAAGGTGCGTTCCGTGGTCTCAAGACACCACCTGGCGTTTCCACGGACTAGGGGCGGACCTCCACCTCCTCCCCCACAACTAACAACATGGGAGGAGCAGGTCTTGGTGATTCTGCATCCTGAGGGCCTCGCAGGAGTAGGTGAAGGAATGGACTCTAGTAAGACAAATCTTAACTATTACATCCCCCACCCAACCTGCATGCCAGCACATACCCCCACCCTCACCCCCAGCACCCCAACTCCTCACATATGTCCCAACATCACAAACCACCCATCCCAACACCAAGCCCTGCATGCAACAACAAAGCATGGACACCCATCACCAAAGCATGCCCACTGCACATATCCATACAATCCCCTAAACCATCATCACACAAGGTCCCAAACAAGAATGCAAGCACTGGGGTATACGGTCACCCACCCATTGCATACCATGGCATACACAGATGTAATAAACATCCTTTTATACCCCTGAAGGACCCCTACCCAACGTCACCGGACAGGAGGGTCCACACCACCAACAGAAGAGGCCCACAGTGATGACAGCACCTCTGTCCAACTGGATCTAGATGACCAGCCCGGCCCATCGGGGACCTCTGGACAGTCGGTTCCCCTGACACAGTCACAGGCCACTACAGACCTTCCCCCCCTCTGGAAACACCAGCACAGCACCCACCCAGCGGGCCCATACCTCCGTCCCCAGGACACGTCAATCAGCTGTGTGTCCACCACTGCAGGGAACCCAGGATAACCCACCACCCCAACAACAACAGGGACCTGGGGGCAGTGGCAGTGGGCACACGGTCCAGGGGACGGAGGCCCAGGAACACAGGGGAACTGGGAGGGCTGCTGTGCGACAGGGGGTGGACAGGCCAAGGGAACCCACTCTCCACGAGGCCCTCTCCTCCATCATGGGAGCCTACCACCACTCCCAGGAGACAATGGCAACGGTACTGGCCAAGTTTCAGGAGACCCAGTGCCTGCAGGAGGAACAGTATATGGGCTTCAGGAGCAACTCAGAAGCTTCAGCTCCACCCTGGGCACCATCGTAGGGGTGCTGAAGGAACTCGTGAACACCAGGAGGGACACTGTGGCACTACAAGGGGCCCCTGACACTAGCATGGACGATGAACTGCCCACCACCTCCACCGGTGCTAGTGGACAGGACGCCCGCCACAGGACCACCACTTCAGCACCCCACCCCTTGCAGAAGGAGAAACACCCCGCAAACGGTCCTTGAGATCCAGGACAAAGACAGAGCATGATGCCAAGACCCCCGCCAAGAAATAAGACCACCCTGATTGTCATCCTACTGTCCCACTTTGTCACCCTGTCCATACTTAAACTGCCCCAGCTCCACTTCCCATGGCCATATGGGCAATGCACCTGTGAGACTAATAGACTGGACTCTGCAATGGACATTCCTCCGCCATCACCCCTCACCATTTTACTACCCCCTCCAATATTGAGCACTTAAATAAACACGCTTGAAGCACAAAACAATCTGGAGTCTGTCTGTGATTTCGAAATAGTGTACTAGCAATTACAGTCACAAAATGCTCTTACAATTGTAATTTCAACATACCTATGTCACACAGCTCTAGTCCATGAGGAATCTAAGCAGATGTCACACAGTGGGTCCCACATCTGTGAAATCATAAGGGAAAGTGACAACTCAGTGCCAACACACTGGGTGAAAACAACAGACAGTAGAGAGGTAGTAGTGTTAAAGTACATGTAGTAGGCAGGTCTGTACTCTTACCTGTGTCTCACTGGAAATATTGCTGGATCACTGAGTCCCTGTTATTCATGTCTTCTTCCTCTGCTTCCTCGTCTTCACTGTCCACAGGCTCCACAGCTGCCACAACACCGCCATCTGGACCATCCTCCTGCAGAAAAGGCACCTGTCATCGCAAAGCCAAGTTGTGAAGCATACATCAGGCCACGATGATCTGGCACACCTTCTTTGATGAGTAGAATAGGGATCCACCTGTCATATGGAGGCCCCGGTATCTGACCTTCAGGAGGCCGAAGGTCCGCTCGATCACCCTCCTAGTTCGCCCATGGTCCTCATTGTAGCGTTCCTCTGCCCTGGTCCTTGGATTCCTCACTGGGGTCAGTAGCCATGACAGGTTGGGGTAACCAGGGTCACCTGCAAATGGCGAGGGACAACTGTGAGACACGCACTAACCTGTAGGGATATCCCCAGACCCAGACAACCATTACCACTGTCTTGCTTCCAGGTGCTCACCTAATAGCCACACACTGTGCCTCTGGAGTTGCCCCATCACATTAGGGATGCTGCTATTCCGCAGGATGTAGGCGTCATGCACTGAGACAAGGAACATGGGATTCACATGGGAGATGTACTGGCCGGCCAAACATACCATCTGTACATTCATTGAATGATAACTCTTCCTGTTTCTGTACACCTGTTCACTCCTGTGGGGGGGAACCAAAGCCACATGGGTCCTATCAATGGCACCTATGATGTTGGGGATATGTCCGAGGGCATAGAAATCACCTGTAGGCAAATCCTCCACCTGAGGGAAAACGATGTAGCTCCGCAAGTGTTTCAGCAGGGCAGACAACACTCTGGACAACACGTTGGAAAACATAGGCTGGGACATCCCTGATGCTATGGCCACTGTTGTTTGTAATGACCCACTTGCAAGGAAATGGAGTACTGACAGCACCTGCACTTGAGGGGGGATTCCTGTGGGATGGCGGATTGCTGACATCAGGTCTGGCTCCAACTGGGTACGCAGTTCCTGGATTGTGGCAAGATCAAGCTTGTATGTGATTATCAAATGTCGCTCCTACATTGTCGACAGGTCCACCAACGGTCGGTACACCGGAGGATGCCGCCATCTCCTCACATTTCCCAGCGGACGGTGCCTATGAAGGACAACAGCGAGCACAGAATCAAACAACTCAGAGGTACGTACCCACAGTTTACACAGAACACCATTCATACACAAAAGGTGGCCTGTATGTGTGTTGAGTCTAGGCCTAGGTATGTGTGACGCAGTCAAAAATTAAGCCATGTGGGCCCCTGAAATGGCGGCTGCCTGACCTCTAAAGTGGGACAATGGGATGTGAGGTAACTGCGCTGGCGTTGTACACCGTGGCGGTATGCGGTCGAAGACCGCGGCGCAATGCTGCATTGATTAGCATTGGACCCTATGGGTCCCAGGAGCCAATGACTATGTACGCCGGCGGTGATGGTACACACCGCCGCGGACGTGACCGCCATTTTCTAACTGTTCAATCATTCGATACCTGATCTTCGACAGGAGAGGATCTACACTGCAAGTGCTGCTGTGACCTCGGTCTGGAAGAGACAATTGCTCGAGTGTCTGGTGAAAGGGCCCCTGCCTTCACATCGGAGGAGTTGGAGAAACTCGTGGATGGGGTCCTTCCCCAGTACACGCTACTCTACGGTCCTCCAGACAAACAGGTAAGTTCACTGGGAGCATGCTGTATGGGCTGTGCCTGTGTGGAGAGGGGTGGATGTAAGAAGGAAGGGGGGAGAGTGCGGCGTGCATGAAACAACGGTGAGTGCATGTGCCACATGGCAAGGGAAGGGATGGGGGCCAACCTTTTTGACGGTGCAGTTGGTAATTGTTGGACCTGGCTTTTTGACAGGGACATCCCCAAACTTTTTGCCTCCTTCCTCCTATTTTTTTCTGACCTGTTGTTGTTGGCTTTTGACCTCTGAGCACTTTACCACTGCTAACCAGTGCTAAAGTGCATATGCTCTCTGTGTAAATTGTACTATTGATTGGTTTATCCATGATTGACTATTTAATTTACCTGTAAGTCCCTAGTAGAGTGCACTACATGTGCCTGGGGCATGTAGATTAAATGCTACTAGTGGGCCTGCAGCACTGGTTGTGCCACCCACCTCAGTAGCCCCTTAACCTTGTCTCAGGCCTGCCATTGCAAGGCCTGTGTGTGCAGTTTCACTGCCACTTCGACTTGGCATTTAAAAGTACTTGCCAAGCTTAGAACTCCCCTTTTTTTCTACATATAAGTCATCCCTAATGTGTGCCCTAGGTAACCCCTAGAGCAGGGTGCTGTGTAGGTAAAAGGCAGGACATGTACCTGTGTAGTTATATGTCCTGGTAGTGTAAAACTCCTAAATTCGTTTTTACACTACTGTGAGGCCTGCTCCCTTCATAGGCTAACATTGGGGCTGCCCTCATACACTGTTGAAGTGGCAGCTGCTGATCTGAAAGGAGCAGGAAGGTCATATTTAGTATGGCCAGAATGGTAATACAAAATCCTGCTGACTGGTGAAGTCGGATTTAATATTACTATTCTAGAAATGCCACTTTTAGAAAGTGAGCATTTCTTTGCACTAAAATCTTGTTGTGTCCTTCAATCCACGTCTGGCTAGGTTTAGTTGACAGCTCCTTGTGCATTCACTCAGACACACCCCAAACACAGGGTACTCAGCCTCACTTGCATACATCTGCATTTTGAATGGGTCTTCCTGGGCTGGGAGGGTGGAGGGCCTGCCCTCACACAAAGGACTGCCACACCCCCTACTGGGACTCTGGCAGACAGGATTGAGCTGAAAGGGAACTTGGTGCATTTCTTAGAGACTCTTTGAAATCACCCCCACTTCAAAGGCACAACTTAGTATAAAACAGGGCCTCTGCCCTACCTCATCAGACACTTGCTGGAGAAGAAACCGGAACCAGAAACTACATCCTGCCAAGAAGAACTGCCTGGCTGCTCAAAGGACTCACCTGTCTGCTTTCTCCAAAGGACTGCTGTCTTGCTGTTGCCCTGCTGCCTTGCTGAACTCTTGTCTGGCTGTGAAAGTGCTCTCCAAGGGCTTGGATAGAGCTTGCCTCCTGTTCCTTGAAGTCTCAGGACCAAAAAGACTTCTGCCTTTCACGTGGACGCTCCGTGCGCCGAAAATTTCGACGCACAGCTTGTTTCGCGGCGAGAAAAACGCCGCACACCGACGCTGATCAACGCGACGCCCTCGGGACGATCGAGACTTCGACGCACAACCTCGCAAGGACAAAGCCGCCCGACTTCCAAGGAGAAATCGACGCGACGCCTACCGTGAGTGCGAAACTTTGACGCACGGCCTCGCAAGGACAACGCCGCCCGACTTCCAAGGAGAAATCGACGCGACGCCTGCCGTGAGACCAAAATTTCGACGCACGGCCTCGCAAGGACAACGCCGCCCGACTTCCAAGGAGAAATCGACGCGACGCCTACCGTGAGATCGAAACTTCGACGCGCAGCCCCGCAGAACGACACGCAGCCGGAAAATAAGCAGGAGAATCCACGCACAGACCCGGGACATCTGGTAATCCCCGCGATCCACAAAAAGAGACTGTCTGCGCGCCGGAAAACGACGCCCGACTTCCCCGCGTGGAAAAGAACGACGCAAGTCTGTGTGTGCTGAGGAGAAATCGACGCACACACCCCTTTTTCCACGCATCTCTTCTCCTGTGGCCCTCTGAGGAGATTTCCCACCAGAAACCAGGTACTCTGTGCTTGAAAGACACTTTATTGCTTTTTAAAAGACTTAAAGACACTTAATATCACTTTTCAGTGATATCTTTACAAATTCGTATTGCAACTTTGATCGTTTTGACCTACAAGTACCCAGATAAATATTCTATATTTTTCTAAACACTGTGTGGTGTATTTTTGTGGTGTTATACTATGGTGTTGTATGATTTATTGCACAAATGCTTTACACATTGCCTTCTAAGTTAAGCCTGACTGCTCGTGCCAAGCTACCGGAGGGTGAGCACAGGCTGATTTTGGATTGTGTGTGACTTACCCTGACTAGAGTGAGGGTTCTTGCTTGGACAGAGGGCAACCTAACTGCCAACCAAAAACCCCATTTCTAACATTGGTGATCAGCGGTGAGGATAGGACTTGTGTTTGTGCAGTGACATACAGTAGCTAAGTATTTCACTACCTACCCACAGTTGAAGGTCAACTTGATTTTTTATCTCTTTTTTGACTTTTGGTCTCTGATGTCCTCCTGGATATACTATTGATATTTTGGACTTTGGATTTTGGTTTTTGCTGGTAAGATCCTATCAGAATGGGATCGCTTACCTACGTATTCTTTTTGCCTACTGACCACCTCACTAAGGCTGACCTAAGGAAGCTTTGCAGAGAATGTGGCCTTCCTGTAGCAAAGAGATCTACTAAAGCAGAGATGCTACATGCCTATATAGTCTGGGAGGAAGACAGATGGGCAGAGAGAGAGGCAGCAAGAAACCAAATGACTAAGTACCCCTCAGAGGAGGAGGAGGACGACTCAGATGAGGAAAGAGACCCAGTGAAAAAAGAATGGCTCATGGCTCAAGCACGGTGGATGGAAGAGCTAGATGAGTTTATTGAAAGGGCTGAGGCAGCAAGTCTCTTAGCCCTGGAAGAAGAAAAGATTGCAGCTCAAGAACTGAGCTGTAAAGAGCTGAAACTGGAGGCCGGAAGGGCTGAGTCCAGTTCAGATGGTGGCAGCAAAAATCTTGCATCTAGTACTGCTGAAGAAGGGCACAAGCCCAGAGATGTGGTACCCAACTTGAAGAAGAGAGTTGACACACCCCAGGCGGTTCAAGGGTATGAGGTAGTTCCCGTTATGCACAGGGTCCCTGAGAAGGATTGGGGAACTGGCACAGGGAGTCATATTCCTACTGGGGGGAGGGACACTTTACTGACTCTAGCAGAGAGTGACAGAGAAAAGGGTTCCCCCCTGGTGGACGTCCTGGATATAGAGTGTAGAGACATCCCAGAAGAGTTTGGGTTGAGTGTCAGGGACAGACAGATACTGTCTCACCAGTCTCAGGAGGGTGAAGTAGAGTGCTTTTCCAAGGTTGAGTTACTGGGTGGTTGGGTGAAGGGTACTGTGGTTAATACATGTGAAGGGCAGAGTGATGTAATTGCTGGAGAGCATATGTCTGGTCCTTATTTTCCAGAGCTACGCCAACACCAGGTGGAGTGTGAGTTCTCTGACCCCAGGGAACTTACAGTGGAGGCAGACTTTTGGGTGAGTTCCAGAGAGTCTGAAGAGGCATTTGGGGGTGCTCCTGAAGGGAGTGGTCTAGGTGGTTCCCGACCAAGTGAGGTGGGAGAGGATTGTAGTGTCCCAGGTAGGTCTCAGAGCCTAACCTGTACCGTAGGGCTACCTTTTGAGGGAAGCCCCGCAGTGTCAGAAGAACTTGGGGGGATGACTGTAGACAGCATCCCAACAGTTCTGGTGTCTGGCAGTACCACTCCTAGTGAGGGGGTGCAGAAGTCCAGACATAGGGTTGAGAGGGGGTGGCCGACCCCAGTGGAGGATCTTGAAAGTCAGGGGTCAGCTCTGAGAGCAGAGCCCCCCAGGAATGACCCAGGTGAAACCGTTTCTGGTTTGGGGGAAACCCGGACTCTGCCGGATGGGCAGAGGTCGGGAGACCTGCGCCAACCAGACTCTTGTGTGGCCCTTGGGGACGGCGTGTCCCTTGTGGGGGGTGAGAGTGCCCCCCAGGAAGTCCTGGCATGCCAGGCAAAGATTCAACCTCAGGGTGGTGACTCTGGGTTGGATAACCGGGTTCAGAGGGCAAACTCTGACCTGGTGGGGGGTAGGTGTGCCCCCCAGAAAGTCCTGGTATACCAGGCAATGGTTCAACCTCAGGGTGGTGACCCTGGGTTGGAGAACCAGGCTCCGAGGTTAAACTCTGACCTGGTGGGAGGTAGGTGTGCCTCCCTGAAAGTCCTGGCCTGCCAGGCAATGGTTCAACCTCAGGGTGGTGACTCTGGGTTGGATATCCCGGTTCAGAGGTTAACCTCTGACCTGGTGGGGGGTAGGTGTGCCCCCCAGAAAGCCCTGGTGTACCAGGCAGTTGTCCAACCTCAGGATGGTGACCCTAGGTTGGAGAACCAGGTTCAGAGGTTAAACTCTGACCTGGTGGAGGGTCAGTGTGCCCTCCAGGAAGTCCTGGCATGCCAGGCGATTGTTCAACTTCAGGGTGGTGACTCTGAGTTGAATGGCCCAGTTCAGAGGTTAAACTCTGACCTGGTGGAGGGTCAGTGTGCCCTCCAGAAAGTCCTGGCGTGCCAGGCAATTGTTCAACCTCAGAGTGCTGACTCTGGGTTGGATAACCGGGTTCAGAGGTTAAACTCTGACCTGGTGGGGGGTAGGTGTGCCCCCCAGAAAGTCCTGGCGTGCCAGGCAATTGTTCAACCTCAGGGCGGTGACTCTGGGTTGGATACCCAGGTTCAGAGGTTAAACTCTGACCTGGTGGGAGGTAGGTGTGCCTCCCAAGAAGCCCTGCTGTGCCAGGCAATTGTCCAACCTCAGGGTGTTGATTCTGGGTTGGATGACCAGGTTCAGAGGTTAAACTCTGACCTGGTGGGGGGTAGGTGTGCCCCCCAGAAAGTCCTGGCGTGCCAGGCAATTGCCCAACCTCAGGGTGGTGACCCTGGGTTGGGGAACCAGGCTCAGAGGTTAAACTCTGACCTGGTGGGAGGTAGGTGTGCCTCCCAGAAAGTCCTGGTGCGCCAGGCAATTGTTCAACTTCAGGGTGGTGACTCTGAGTTGAATGGTCAGGTGCAGAGGTTAAACTCTGACCTGGTGGAGGGTCAGTGTGCCCTCCAGGAAGTCCTGGTGTGCCAGGCAATTGTTCAACTTCAGGGTGGTGACTCTGAGTTGAATGGTCAGGTGCAGAGGTTAAACTCTGACCTGGTGGAGGGTCAGGGTGCCCTCCAGGAAGTCCTGGCGTGCCAGGCAATTGTTCAACTTCAGGGTGGTGACTCTGAGTTGAATGGGCAGGTGCAGAGGTTAAACTCTGACCTGGTGGGGGGTAGGTGTGCCTCCCAGGAAGTCCTGGTTTGCCAGGCAGTGATCCAGTCTGAGGGTACAGACCCTGGGCTGGAAGACCAGGTTCAGGGTGTCCCCCCGGACCTGGAGGGAGGGGCTACTGATAACAGTGCCCCTACCATGTTGTCTTCTGAGGAGGCCACTCCTAGTTGGAGGGTGCTGGACCCCAGAAGGGAGGGCAGGGGGAGGGAAGCCTCACCCCGGGCCCTAGTCCAACCTGAAGGTACAGGCCCCAGGTTGGAGGGCCAGTGGCAGGTTAACAGCCCTGCACTGGTGGAGGAATGGTACAGGGTGACTTCTGTAAGCACCCTGACCATGTTGGACCCTGGGGGTACCGCTCCAGGAGGGAGGGTACAAAGCCCCAGAGGGGAGGACCAGGTTCAGGCTGTCATCCCTGACCTGGTGGAAGGGAGAGTGGTTAAAGGGTGCCCAGCACCTGGGGCTACCGCCCCCCACTCTCCACAGCCACAGTGGTTGGAGAGCTTTGAGAGGCCTGGGGCCTGGCTCTCATCCCTGGCAGCTGTCAGTAATCCCTGTGGCTTGCTGTCCGGGTGGACAGAGTTATCCCTGGGGAGGGGACAAGTGTCACACCCCAGGGGTAGAGTGGGCAACACCACTATGTTGGTCATGGTGGTACTATCCTGCTCCTGGGATACATCTGTGAGCAAAGTAAGGTTAGGTGCTACACAGATGGGATCCGCAGGAAAGGAGAAAGGTTCCCCATGGATGGGCTTAGTGGGCCCTGAGAGTATGGACAGAGGGATCCAATGGGAGTCAGGAAGGCGAAGAACTGGAGCATGCCCCTGCTGTTGTGGGCCTGGGTCCTTGTTCTGTCGCCTCAAACAGGGAAGTACATCAGGATAGTGATTGTTCTCCCCTGGCTTTAGGCTGGTGGGGGGTCATGTTGGACCTGGCTTTTTGACAGGGACATCCCCAAACTTTTTGCCTCCTTCCTCCTATTTTTTTCTGACCTGTTGTTGTTGGCTTTTGACCTCTGAGCACTTTACCACTGCTAACCAGTGCTAAAGTGCATATGCTCTCTGTGTAAATTGTACTATTGATTGGTTTATCCATGATTGACTATTTAATTTACCTGTAAGTCCCTAGTAGAGTGCACTACATGTGCCTGGGGCATGTAGATTAAATGCTACTAGTGGGCCTGCAGCACTGGTTGTGCCACCCACCTCAGTAGCCCCTTAACCTTGTCTCAGGCCTGCCATTGCAAGGCCTGTGTGTGCAGTTTCACTGCCACTTCGACTTGGCATTTAAAAGTACTTGCCAAGCTTAGAACTCCCCTTTTTTTCTACATATAAGTCATCCCTAATGTGTGCCCTAGGTAACCCCTAGAGCAGGGTGCTGTGTAGGTAAAAGGCAGGACATGTACCTGTGTAGTTATATGTCCTGGTAGTGTAAAACTCCTAAATTCGTTTTTACACTACTGTGAGGCCTGCTCCCTTCATAGGCTAACATTGGGGCTGCCCTCATACACTGTTGAAGTGGCAGCTGCTGATCTGAAAGGAGCAGGAAGGTCATATTTAGTATGGCCAGAATGGTAATACAAAATCCTGCTGACTGGTGAAGTCGGATTTAATATTACTATTCTAGAAATGCCACTTTTAGAAAGTGAGCATTTCTTTGCACTAAAATCTTGTTGTGCCCTTCAATCCACGTCTGGCTAGGTTTAGTTGACAGCTCCTTGTGCATTCACTCAGACACACCCCAAACACAGGGTACTCAGCCTCACTTGCATACATCTGCATTTTGAATGGGTCTTCCTGGGCTGGGAGGGTGGAGGGCCTGCCCTCACACAAAGGACTGCCACACCCCCTACTGGGACTCTGGCAGACAGGATTGAGCTGAAAGGGAACTTGGTGCATTTCTTAGAGACTCTTTGAAATCACCCCCACTTCAAAGGCACAACTTAGTATAAAACAGGGCCTCTGCCCTACCTCATCAGACACTTGCTGGAGAAGAAACCGGAACCAGAAACTACATCCTGCCAAGAAGAACTGCCTGGCTGCTCAAAGGACTCACCTGTCTGCTTTCTCCAAAGGACTGCTGTCTTGCTGTTGCCCTGCTGCCTTGCTGAACTCTTGTCTGGCTGTGAAAGTGCTCTCCAAGGGCTTGGATAGAGCTTGCCTCCTGTTCCTTGAAGTCTCAGGACCAAAAAGACTTCTGCCTTTCACGTGGACGCTCCGTGCGCCAAAAATTTCGACGCACAGCTTGTTTCGCGGCGAGAAAAACGCCGCACACCGACGCTGATCAACGCGACGCCCTCGGGACGATCGAGACTTCGACGCACAACCTCGCAAGGACAAAGCCGCCCGACTTCCAAGGAGAAATCGACGCGACGCCTACCGTGAGTGCGAAACTTTGACGCACGGCCTCGCAAGGACAACGCCGCCCGACTTCCAAGGAGAAATCGACGCGACGCCTGCCGTGAGACCAAAATTTCGACGCACGGCCTCGCAAGGACAACGCCGCCCGACTTCCAAGGAGAAATCGACGCGACGCCTACCGTGAGATCGAAACTTCGACGCGCAGCCCCGCAGAACGACGCGCAGCCGGAAAATAAGCAGGAGAATCCACGCACAGACCCGGGACATCTGGTAATCCCCGCGATCCACAAAAAGAGACTGTCTGCGCGCCGGAAAACGACGCCCGACTTCCCCGCGTGGAAAAGAACGACGCAAGTCTGTGTGTGCTGAGGAGAAATCGACGCACACACCCCTTTTTCCACGCATCTCTTCTCCTGTGGCCCTCTGAGGAGATTTCCCACCAGAAACCAGGTACTCTGTGCTTGAAAGACACTTTATTGCTTTTTAAAAGACTTAAAGACACTTAATATCACTTTTCAGTGATATCTTTACAAATTCGTATTGCAACTTTGATCGTTTTGACCTACAAGTACCCAGATAAATATTCTATATTTTTCTAAACACTGTGTGGTGTATTTTTGTGGTGTTATACTATGGTGTTGTATGATTTATTGCACAAATGCTTTACACATTGCCTTCTAAGTTAAGCCTGACTGCTCGTGCCAAGCTACCGGAGGGTGAGCACAGGCTGATTTTGGATTGTGTGTGACTTACCCTGACTAGAGTGAGGGTTCTTGCTTGGACAGAGGGCAACCTAACTGCCAACCAAAAACCCCATTTCTAACAGTAATAACTTACTCTTCCCCCTGTACATTTCATGTAGGTCAGCGCCCACCAGAAAAAAACATATTTGGAGTGCCATCGCCAAGGACGTCCGGACCCTGGGGGTCTACCACAGACGGAGCACCCACTGCCGGTAAAGATGGGAGGACATTCGCAGCTGGAGCAAGAAGACGCCAAAGGCTCAGCTGGGGATGACCTCCCAACTTGTGAGGGGTGCCCGTCGCACCATGACCCCCCTGATGTTCAGGATCCTGGCGGTGGCCTACCCGGAGTTGGATGGGCACTTGAGGGCATCACAGCAGCCACAAGGAGGTGAGTACACTCTCATTCTGCTGACTTTGCGCGCAGTGGAGGGGTCTGGGTGGGGGAGGTGGGCTGTGGGTTTCCCTAGGCGAGGGCAAGTTCCATAGGCAAGGTCCCTCCGTAAGGCAGGCCATGTGGCACCCCACCTCTGTAGAGTGCCAACGTGTCTTTCTTCTGTCGTCCCCCCCCCTTTTTGTGGGCTCCCTGTTCTTGTGTGCATGAGCATCATCAGGTGGAGGAGCAGTGGCACTGGAGCAATGGAGGGCCACACTACGGACTCGGACTTCACCAGTGGGACGGAGGGCGAGGGGAGCTCCACGGCAGGGATAGGAGCTGAGACCAGTGACATGGACTCGTCCTCTGATGGGAGATCCCTTGTGGTGGCGGCAACATCTGTGCCACCCCCATCTACAGGTACAGCCGCCACCCCCCCTTCCAGCACCGACCTCCCAGCAGCCCCTCAGCCTTCGCCCCGTGCCCGCTCACCCGGGAGGGTGGGCATCACCTTCGCCGCAGGCACCTCAGGCCCTGCCCCAGTCACCCCTGCTGCCCTCAGTGAGGAGGCCATTGACCTCCTCAGGTCCCTCACTGTTGGCAGTCTACCATTTTGAATGCCATCCAGGGTGTAGAAAGGCAGTTGCAACAAACAAATGCATTCCTGGAGGGCATTCATTCTGGTCAGGCGGCCCTTCAGCGAGCTTTTCAGACTCTGGCCTCAGCACTGATGGAATCCATTGTCCCTGTGTCTAGCCTCCCCCCTCCAAAGTCCTCCACCCGACCCAATCCCCTGTACCTCAACCTATCCCAAGCACACCTACAGACCAGCATGCACACACCTCATCACACAAGGGAAGCTCAGGCAAATATAAGCACCACGCATCCCACAGGCACTCACGCAAGCATCACACATATGCAGACGCACCAACATCCACTGCCTCCACTGTGTCCCCTCCTCGTCTCCCTCCTCCCTCTCTGTCTTGTCTACACTCACACCTGCATGCACTACCTCTACAGCCACTACGTCCCTCTCCAGCACACCCACCACCACACCCCGCTCACGTGCAGTCACCACCCCCACTACCATTCACACGTCCCCTGTGTCCTCTCCCAGTGTGTCTGTGACGCCCCCTCCCAAGATTCACAAACGTAGGCACACACCCACCCAACAGCCATCCACCTCACGACAGCCTCCAGCGCATGCACCTTCACCCAAAGTCAGCAAACGAACACCTCCTACAATCACCACCTCTTCCTCCACTCCAAAACCCCCTCCAGCTACCCCTCCCAGTGTGTCAAAAAAAATGTTCCTGTCCAACCTTGACCTCTTTCCCACACCTCCCCCACCCCGTCCATCTCCTAGGTCCTCCTAGCACCTCAGCCACAACATCTCCGGGACCAGTGGTGCCTGTAGTCACCGGAATCTGGAGTGCACTGGCCACCAGGGCAGACAGTGTGGCACGGAGCCACAGCACAGACAGTCCCCCACCTGTGAAGCATCAGAAGTTGGCCAGTGCCCGGCTGGAGAGGGGGAAGACTCCAGCCACCAAAGCCGCTCCCAGGGGTCCCGGTGGGAGTGTGGAGTCAGCTGTGACACCTTCCAAGGTGGGGAAGGGCAACAAGAAACCAGGAAAGTCTGGGAAGAGCAGCACGGTGGAGAAGACCACCATCATCCCCTCTGCCCAGGAGGCCACCTCCAGCACCAGCCCAGCTGCCCAGGACAGGACCGCCAGCACAAGCCCACCTGCCCAGGACAGGACCGCCAGCACAGGCCCAGCTGGCCAGGACAGGACCGCCATCACAAGCCCTCATGCCCAGGACAGGCCCGCCAGCACAAGCCCAGCTGCCCAGGACAGGACCGCCATCACAAGCCAACCTGCCCAGGACAGGACCACCAGCACAAGCCCAGCTGGCCAGGACAGGACTGCCAGCACAAGCCCAGCTGCCCAGGACAGGCCCGCCGGCACAAGCCCAGCTGCCCATGACAGGCCCACCAGCACAAGCCCAGCTGCCCAGGAAAGGACCGCCAGCACAATCCCAGTTGCCCAGGAAAGGACCGCCAGCACAAGCCCACCTGCCCAGGACAGGACCGCCAGCACAAGCCCACCTGCCCAGGACAGGCCCGCCAGCAGAAGCCTACCTGCCCAGGACAGGCCCGCCAGCACAAGCCCACCTGCCCAGGACAGGACCGCCAGCACAAGCCCAGCTGGCCAGGACAGGACCGCCAGCACAAGCCCAGCTGCCCAGGACAGGCCCGCCAGCACAAGTCCAGCTGCCCAGGACAGGACCGCCAGCACAAGCCCAGTTGCCCAGGAAAGGACCACCAGCACAAGCCCACCTGCCCAGGACAGGACCGCCAGCACAAGCCCACCTGCCCAGGACAGGCTGGCCAGCAGAAACCCACCTGCCCAGGACAGGCCCGCCAGCACAAGCCCAGCTGCCCAGGACAGGACCGCCAGCACAAGCCCACATGCCCAGGACAGGCTCGCCAGCACAAGCCCATCTGCCCAGGAGGCCACCGCCAGCAAAAGCCCCGCTGGGCCATGAAGGACCACCAGCAAAAGCCCCGCTGGGCCATGAAGGACCACCAGCAGCTGAGTCCCTGCAAAGGAGACCGCCGCCTCAAGCACCGCTGAACAGGGCACTGCCGTCTCATGCACCGCTGAACAGGGCACTGCCGTCTCAAGCACCGTTGAACAGGTAACCGCCGTCTCAAGCACCGCTGCACAGGGCACCGCCATCTCAAGCACCGCTGAACAGGGCACCGCCGTTTCAAGTACCGCTGGCCCATGAGCGTCAAGGGCACTGACGCAACTGAGTCCGTCACGGGGTGAATGATGCACTCTGGGCACCATGCCCCCTCCAGAACCAGTGGAGACTGTCATCCACTACCTCTGTCCTCGGCAGGATGAAGCACTCTGGGCACCATGCCCCCTGCAGAACCAGTAGAGACTGTCATCCACTACCTCTGTCCTTAGCAGGATGAAGCACTCTGGGCACAAAGCCCCCTCCAGAACCAGTGGAGACTGTCATCCACTTGAGAGCCTGTGGCTTTGCACTCCCCAGGATTGAACAGTGGGCAAGCCACCTACTGTAGAGACTTGTGAGACTGTGGCTTTGAACTCCCCAGGATTGAACAGTGGGCAAACCACCCACTGTAGAGACTTGTGAGACTGTGGCTTTGCACTCCCCATGATTGAACAGTGGGCAAACCACCCACTGGAGAGTCTTGTGAGACTGTGGCTTTGCACTCCCCAGGATTGAACAGTGGGCAAACCACCCACTGTAGAGACTTGTGAGACTGTGGCTTTGCACTCCCAAGGATTGAACAGTGGGCAAACCACCCACTGTAGAGACTTGTGAGACTGTGGCTTTGCACTCCCAAGGATTGAACAGTGGGCAAACCACCCACTGTATAGACTTGTGAGACTGTGGCTTTGCACTCCCCAGGATTGAACAGTGGGCATGTGGCCCCATCGTGGATTTGGCGTCGTGCACTCAACCGGCTGAGGAGCCCCCTCATTCCCTCCCCCTGAGGTGCCCGTTAAGTTGCTTTCTGTTGCCCCTGCAGTGTTCTCTCCGTCATGGTCGGGGATCTTGTGTGGGCCTCGCCCATACTGTGTGGTCCCAGTGTTCCACAGACTTTATTAGAGCACTACCTGGACTACTATGCTTGGTATATATTTTGTACATGGTGTGTATATATATGTTTCTGCCTACTTGCTTTTAATATATTACAATGGTTACACTAATTTTCTATTGTCTTTGCATTCTTCCGGGGGCTTTTGGGGGTGTAACTGTGATGTATTGATATGCATTAGTGTGTGTGTTGTGGTGGGTGAGGGTGGGGGTGTTGCGTTTTGCGTGTCCCTGTTTTTTCCCTCCCCCTCCCCGTGTCGTAGATGTAGTACTCACTGTGGTCTTCGCCGCCGGCGTTCGTGCTCCTGGTAGAGGAGCAGGAATACTATTGCAGGTAGAATTTGGAGTTCCGGATCCATGGCGTCCTCGTGGGTTGTGTAGAGGTGAGCGTTTTTCCTTCGGGATTCCTGTTTCCGCCGTGTTTTTATCCGCGGTGAATCCACCCCGGAAAAGGTGGCGGATTGGCCTGTCATAATAGTGTGGGCAGTACATTGTGTCCCGCCCGTCTGTTGGCGGTGACCGCCGCGCTGTTTGTTTGTACCACCGTGGCGGTCGGAGTGTTAAAGTGGCTGTCTTTGTTGCCGGTTTCCTCCACGGTCGTAATTGCAAATTTTTTACCGCCGGCATGTTGGCGGTCTTACCGCCGCTTTAATACCGACCGCCAGGGTTGTAATGACCACCTTTATATCACTTTCACAGTGATATCTCAACATTTTTATTGTTTTGACCTGCATCTTATCAGATAAATATTATATATTTTTTTAAACACTGTGTGGTGTATTTTTGTGTTGCTATATGGTGTTATTGTATGATTTATTGCACAAATACTTTACACATTGCCTTCTAAGTTAGGCCTGACTGCTCAGTGCCAAGCTACCAGAGGGTGGGCACAAGATAATTTCAATTGTGTGTGACTTACCCTGACTAGCGTGAGGGTCCTTGCTTGGACAGGGGTAACCTGACTTCCAACCAAATATCCCATTTCTAACACTCACTAACTGGAAACTTGTTAGGCCTTGTGTTTTAAACAATTAGGCACATTCTGGACGAGTGTGCCAATAAATACAAGGTCAACAGTTAGTCATTGAGGTATACAGTAATCAATCAAAACTTGAAATACCTGAGAATATAAGAAACATGATTTTAAAGACTTCCACCTGCATCTACCATACATAACAAGGAAGAAATAATGATATCATTTCTGGTTCTGAATTTGTCTAATCGTATTAACACATGAAAGCCCATCCTAGACAAATTAATCTCTTTTGCATGTCTGATGCTTTTTAACATCTGCCCCAATAAACCCTGGAGATAGGGATGATTATTCTTCAGACCCCTGGGACAATTTTGTGAGGAGCTGCATCTGCAGGGATTATTTATAGCCTTAGTTTTCAGAGCCAAATGGGTAATCACATCCAGTGATGACATCTTGAACAAAGCTACTAAAGTCATTGATTGTCTGACTGTCCAAGAACATTTTATAGTTTCAGATCATGTAGAAGGGCATCAGCTGGATAAGCAGTGATGACTTGGACACATTCAATTGAGACCAGGATCAAATTTACTACCAATTAGTAAAAGGAAGGACATCTACACATTTTGTACATGCACCACTGATTTATAAAAATGACTGACTTGATTGGTATTCTCATATTGCCCTGGGTTACCTATTAACAACTATGTAAATTGTAAAGTTCTTTGTGCACTTCTTGTCCTGGGGATTGTTAAAGTTCAGCAGACCTTTACCTTAGCACGTACAACGTATTTGTCTCCTTTGGTCATAAACTCTTTGATTTTCCATGGTGATAGTACACATATTTTTACTTTTGATGAGTATTTAAGTGCATTTCCAGGGAGGGAAATGTTATCCAAACTTTAAGTGAAGCACCACAAACCTCTGAGTTCATGGCTATCCTATGCGTTTTACCCCAACCACTTTCCCACCACTTGACCTAAACTTGATACTTTAAAAGATCCAACATATTAATGGAAATTATTCAATGTTAGATTTGCGTGCTTTATCAAAATTGTTGATTCTGGGAATCTGGTTGATAACATTTTCTTCTTCAGAACTAGTTTTTGTTTTATGAAAAGGGTTACAAATGAAGCCCTTCTCTGACTCTGGTCTGGCCAACAAGTGTAGAAAGTATGATCCCTACCTCAGCAGGAAATACGCTCTTCAATATGTGCAAATACGCTATGCATGAAAATGGGAAGCAGATGTACCAGAATCATTTTCCACTCTTTAAGGCCTCGTTTTATCAGGCATCTGAACGGATTAACAGTGAATATGGTAATTAAAGGTAATCAGAATGTTACTGTTGCGGTGAAGATTCACCTTTATTTGTAATACAGAGTTCTTTTCTATCAGTCCAGAAGTCTCTATCTTCCAGTGTGTAACTCTTTCTCTCTTCTTTCTTGTCAGGTCCCCTTCAATCCAGTCGGAGGTCTCGTGGCGGAGTGGCGTTGTCAGATGAACCGGGTAAAGAAAGAAGGCAAGGTAAGTCTTTACTTCGGGATTTCTTTTGGTCGTTTTAGTAAAGTGGGCGGGTCTTGAGGGGGTGCGGTGAGGTGATAGGAAAACGGGGCTGTGGGGTGTATCACCAATTACTATAGTCTTTTATGCGGGCTAGACCTATCAGGAAAATACTTAAATCTCGAAATACCCGTGCAGGAAAGGTAAGTGTTGGTGTTAGTGATGGGGAATGTACTTAAAGGATGGGATTCACCCCTTTCACCAAAACAGCCAAACAACAAAGCAATTAAAAAAACAAAAAAACAATTGCATCAGGTAATTCCTTCAGGTAATTCCTTTAGCAATCCTGTATAGAGAACCACACTAGGTGCCCCCGGGTCATCCTGTGGCCTGGGGGCCGTGATAGATGGTAACCGGTTGTTCCGGCTCCCAGCTACAGTTACATTGGAAAGAAAGATTAGGGAAGCAATAGTCTTAATGTGAGAAGTGACTTAGCAACCCAAAAGTTTGTTCCTGCTCTTTTTAAGATTTATTTATTCCTATTTGGTAGTTTGGTTAAAAGACAGGGCTTTCCACAGAAAAGCATTCAAACAACAACACAAGTAGAATACAAACAAGTTAACAATCCAAAATAAGTTAATTAGGGACATTAAAATGTAAGAAAAAGACATGTCACATACTAGGAGAAAATGAAATGCCTTGTGTGTGGACCACTGGAAGTCTGAGTGTGGTTCAAGGAGCATGAGCATCAGCAGCAAGCTGACTGATGGCCGATGGCTCGGCTCCGAGATCATGAAGGCCATCTAGTGAACTGTGCAGTATTCAAAGCAAACATTCTAAATGAGCCATTCGTGATCTGTTGGGATGGCTTAGTGAAGAAGAGAAGGTGGCCCACTTCTTCTACAAAAGCATCGAAAGGCGCACAGTGATCTGGGGCAAATTCCTGCATCAGGAGTTTTAGCACTATAGCTTGCAAAGGAAAACACACAGTGAGACATGGTAGAACATGGTCTCCTTTTGGACTTGCCCCTTTTTATAGGGTCACCCACAAACGTTTTGCCTTCAGTACTCCTATATTGGCTGAATTAATTTGTTTTGTTAGCCTTAGAACTCTGTGTACATTACTACTGTTAACCAGTGCAAAAGTGCTTGTGGTCTCTCTTTTAAACGTAGTAGGATTGGTTTACACCCAATTGACATATTTGACTCACTTTAAAGTCCCTAGTACAATGGTACTACAGGTGCCCAGGGACTGTAAAGTAAATGCTATTAGTTAGCCTGCAACACTGACTGTGCCACCCACTTAAGTAGCCCTGAAAACATGTCTCAGGCCTGCTATTGCTGCCTTGTGAGCAGTTGTGAGCAGTTTTAAAATGTCATTTCGCCTGGCAAGAGCCTTCCCTTTTAATACATATAAGTCACCCACAGGGCAGGCTCCGGAAAGCCCAGAGGGCAGGGTGCAGTGTATGCAAAAGGTGGACAAGTACTTTTGAGTTTTACGTGTCCTGGTAGTGAAAAACTCCTAAATTCCTTTTCACTACTGCAAGATCTACCTCGCCAATAGGATAACATTGGAGTTACCTTATTACTTTTAAAAAACTGGTACTTCCATATGGGACAGGTGATTAGCTCATGTTTGGTGTCTTTGGAATTGTAATGAAAAATCCTCTGTCATGGTAAAGTCAGATTTTAAGATGCAATTTTGAAAATTACACTTTTAGAAATTTTGAATTGTCCTGCCATAGCTATTTAGTACCTGGAGCCTGTCTCTGATTCACATGACTGGTCGTGGCTGAGAGTTGGGCTTTATGTATTCCTCCTAGACAGTCACACACAATAGAGATCTTAGGTGTGCTATCACTGGCAGAGCTTGGCACAGCCCTACTTCCGCCTGAATAGGCTGTGTCATGTCTCCACACAAAGTGGCTGCATACTCCCTGTACCTAGTCTGGAGACAGGGAAAGCAGGATGCCTGGGGACATCAAAAGGAAGCCTCTAGAAGCTTCCGCTACCTTCCAGAAGGACACCAGGTATAAACATTGGACCTAGGGCACCACCTTGTCAGTGTGTTCTGGACTTGTGGATACTCTGCCGGGAAGAAGGACTGCTGTACTGCTGAACTATTCTGGTGACTGCCGCTGCTCTCTTTCCTGAGTGATAAGGACTGGCCCTGCATCTGTTGAACCAAAGAGCCCAAAATGACTCCAAGGGCCAGTTGGCTGGCCTCCTTAGTAGAGTTGCATGGACAGAAGGCTCCAGGATCCTTGAACATAGCACCTGGACTCAACCATCCATGAGTCTACCCTACCAAGTGGTGCTACACCAGTCCTGAACCCTTGCAAGTGGGTCTAATGTACTCCGCCAGCCTCTGAAGATCCATTCAAAGACAGAGATGGGTGCCCTTTAACCACTGCCACACTAGGGCCAACTTATTGTACATAAGAACATGGAAGGCGCAGGAGCAAAGTCTAGGGTAAGTCAATAAATCAAACAAAAATTCAATTTGTCTGTAAAACATAAAAACAATTTGTGTCAGACTAAGTTAGATTAACTGACAACAAATATATAATCTTTGTAACCAACACACGGTGCATTTTATTTTCCTTATAATCCAATTGAGGTTATTTGAGTAGTGAAAAAGATTTAGGAAAATACATATAAACATTAAAAAACAACAATAATGCATTTATCTACAAAGAAATTCACACATAATCACAAACAAACAAAACACAAATCGAACTCATTGGTCATTCTTTGCCTATCCCTACCACAGCTTTGAAACAATATATGAATAGTGTTTATGAGTGTCCTTCAAAGTGTTTACAATTCACCTAGGTGGTAGTCAGAGAAATACACAAATAGCTTTTTTGTGCCCAATTAAGCGCTTCCCCAACATGGATAATTATGAAAATGTATCCTTGGCTGATAGGCGACAAATAATTCTAAAATCAAAAAATATTATATATGACACATTTATTCCAATCCTTTATTGCATTACTACTTAGCGTTAAACCAAAAAACGTAAGTAGACCCGAGCCATTGGTGACCCGAAGAAAGAATTACAATGCTGTCTACATGCAATTGACTAAGCATATACACACAAGTTTACAATTCCTATTTTTATATCTCAAGAATTATTGTGCTCACTAAAAAGGTAGTAACCCCATAGTGTCAAGCACAATCAAAACCGAAGTTATGTTCATAGAACATTATTCCTTGTTCCATTTCGCTTGATAAATTAAACTACCCCCACCCCTGTACTTCAAAAGGTAACATTGAGCCCGAAGTAGTGCTCATCATATTGATTAAGTTTATGTTGTGCACCCGTGTATGTGAAAACAACATTAATACACAAAAATCCATGCTCGAATCAAAATGGAGAGCTCATACCTTGGCACAGCGCTGAGACTTTGTATGTCTTCAAAGGTTATTAAGAATGAATTACACATAGCAAGCCACATATAACCACATATAACCATCTCTCTGAAGCAATTGGATTATGCAGTAACTCTGCTTTCTACCTACCACAGCTGCACTATCCTTGTCTCGCAAACATATACTGTAATCAAAATGCATTATAAACTGAAACTTTGTCAAATCCTATGTAAACGGGATGACTCAAAAACATGAAAAATACCAAATATCATGTGCAGCCCTAGGTAGCCCAGAGTAACTCGAGGAACTCCAATTCCAAAGTGCGAATAACTTTGCATGGCTGGAACTGCTAATTCAGTCTCACCTCTTGAAGTTGTGCTAAATAGTGTGCCAGGGCTTTGTGCACATTTGCTGCTTTTATCCTCTGCCAGGTAGAATGGAAGACTTGCTAGCACAACTTGCCCCCTTTCCTAAACGGAGAGTGCATCCTAAAAACCTGAAAGCCAATGAAACGTCGTTGTGCTACATTGACAGACTTCCCTGAAGTGCAACTCCGAGCATTAAATTGAGGCACTTGGTTATCGCGGCCCGTCTTACAGATAGGCTGCACTTCTCATGTTTGCACCATGGTGCACCTTAAAGCAGATGCATGAGGTGGAAACATGGAAACTGCGCCCAATGAAGAAGAAAGTGCTGTTCTAGGGCAGCCGCAAACTCTTGCTGTCCCCAGGACATCGCATTCCAGAGAAATATGGGGGAGCTGTTTTCAAGCTTCTCTGTGTTTCTCTGTACAGACAGCGACCTTCTGGCACTTTTTGAAGAGATTAGAGATCCCCTTGCAGGTGGGCACGGGGGCGAGTGCACCTGCCTACCAAGGGATGTCTGGGACCCCCTTTTATCCTTTTAAAGGGCTGCATTTAGAACATGCACTGAGTGTGTAGCACCTTTTTGTGACACGCTTTCAATGTTTGTCCCTGCGCCAACATCAGAAATATGGTGTGGGTGCAGAGGTAAAGAGATTCTCTCATTTGCATGGGCCCACACCCCTATGCAAATAAGGAAATGCCCTCTGTTGATAACACTGGTGCTATATGTGCTCCAATGCTATCTATATAATAAAAAAAAGGGACGCACCAGCGTTTGCAGCCCGTTCTGCAATACCAAAGTGCTGCGGGGAGCACAAGGCGAATGCAAACGCCCACCACCAGGGCACTTGTGTCATATATGGCCACAGGTCGGCTAAATGCTGAATTTTCACAAACAGTTTGGTGAATTCTTCACTCTCCTAAGTGATGTGGCATGAACAATGGAAGGGCAAATGAATGAATTAATTAATTGTAGAATAATAAAACACAAATCATTTATTTGAAAAATTCTCCTATTTGAAACCTGGTGTGTTTGGCATCACAACATTTTGCATCAGTTGGTTTTAAAGAGTTGACAGTGGTAAGGTCTGGAAAAAACTACATTGTAAAGAAGCAAAATAATACTAGTGTTTGTACTCAGTGCTTTAAATATCAGAGTCTATGTAATTCTATGTACTTTAACGTGCCTATCGGACAGATTGCAGGGCCAGATGTTGGTAGAAACGGGATTGCGACTCGCAATTCGCGAGTCGCAATCCCATATGCAGAATGGTGTCCCTGACACCATTTCCAAATCGCAAGGGGATCGCAAAGACCCACCTCATTAATATTAATGAGGTGGGTCGCAATTTGCGACCCCCTTACGATTCCCTGCTCTCACAGGGATGGTGGCCTGCTGGAGACAGCAGACCACCATTTCTGTGACTGCTTTTTTAATTAAGCTGTTTTTTTTTTTGTATTGCAGCCCGTTTTCCTCAAAGGAAAACGAGTTGCAATACACTCGGGAAAATGAAACCATTTGGTTTCATTTTTTCAGAGCCATTCACAAAGGGGAAGGGGTCCCATGGGACCCCTTCCCTTTTGCGAATGCGTTAGCACCCACTTCACATGGGTGCTAACTGCGAATTGCTTTGCGACCGCGTTCGCGGTCACAAAGAAATTCTGCATTGCGGTGCGAATCACAAATAGGAAGGGGAAGACCCCTTCCTATTTGCGAGTCGCATTCCCATTTCCCAAAATGGGAATGTGCATCACTATGCACGTTTTACATGGCGCAAACTGCGAATTTCACAGTATGCGCCATGCAAAACATTACCTACATCTGGCCCGCAGTTCTCAGGTGCTAATTGCACTTTGTCTTGTTTAATAGCCATTACTATGAAGTGAAGCGAAGTTTTCACATTTGTAATAAAATGTAAATATAAAGATCTTGTTGGAGAAGTTTAAAAAAAAAAAAATCCAGCTGGCTACTTGCAGATTTTTCTAATTCAACCTGTAATATAACTGTGAATTAAGCAGCTTTTAAAGTAATTTATATCTCTGGCAAAGCTGCGCCACTCACAATGGGGTCTAAACTTTATACCTTTTCTCACTGCATGTCTAACAGCAAGTTTAAATCCTTCCTTTCAGTTATCTCTAAATATTCTAGAAATTCATTGAACTCAAAAATACATTTTGCCTCTGTTCGTTTGACCCTTTGGAAAACAAATGTATTCGTAGCAAATCACATATTTATTATAAATTTGGTCCTTTCTCGAATGAAGACTCTTTGGTGAAACGATTGTCACTCTGAAATCTGAGCTGGTTTGACTTAAATGCTATAGATAGAGACATACTAAGAGTTCCCATTGTTCCTAGAATGGTATTTTGGTTTAGAATTCTCAAATTTGACAAATACCAGTGGGAAAAGAAGGAGTGAAGTGAGGTGAAGTCACATAATTTCAATATGTGTTTGGAATGAGCATTACACTGGATACAGATGAGAGAAGCAGGAGGGGGAAGGAGATAAAGTGCCCGGGGAGGGGAGAAGAGGCAAAATGAGGAAAGGAAAGGAAGACACGAGGGGAAGAGAAGTCTTATTCTGTCTCAGTGCTTGGGTATAGTTCCACTAATCTAAGATAGAAGGCATATGCTTGCTTAGAGGCACTTTTAACTCTAGTGATTTGCAAACATATTTGAAGTTGATATCGCTCAACTTTATATTCTAAAAGAGGAATAAGTGAATGCTTGTGTTGCCACCATACTCTTTGCTTAAACAAATTGCAATTGTGTTGAAGTTCATCAAATTAAAATAATTTTCTGTCTAGAGAACATCTTAGTCAAAGCACAACTACAAAGCACCTAGATGAATCATACTTTGAAAAGTATTACACTGTTGCAATATTCATATTTTATCTATCTTAAGGTTGTGTACAATTTTAGCAAACTGTCTCGTGATTCAGAAGATACAGAATGTGACTTCATTTTGCAACAGTCCATATAGGATCTTCGGAATGGAGAACATTCATGGAGAATGGAATGGAAGAAAATTTGTGTATTTTGTATGGAGTCAGATATCAGCATCATTGTTTGGAATGTTTGCTTTTTGAAGGGCACAAACCACAGAAAAGTGTTGACAAAGGATAAAGAGTTGAACACAAACCTTGTGGTGAAGCAAGTTTGGGCACAAGCATTGTCTCCATTTTAGATTGCACATTTTAGCTTGGCTTCTTTTTCTGATGATGACTTTTCACGTGGTTTACCCTCATGCAATAATGTACTGAGAAGACACTGTATTTGCATTGTATTCCTTGCAAGCGTTGCTGACATGCAGTCTTTACACTCCGTCCAAGTTTAGGTATACAGAACATTATGCCATTGTATCATGATTGTCTGTTAGAGACGGCTCTGAAATTAAAGACGTCATCACATCAGCTCTGCGCCTCTGAAAAAGTGTGACATAAACAGTGATTTTACCATAAAAACTGCCTCTGTTGTACATTTGACAACTTCCGTGACGATTATCCTTGAACACAGAGACAGAGATGCAGCCCTGCTGACTCTCACTTCCATCCTGCAAAGGATGATTGCCTGCACTACATCAGACTGGCTTCCTAGCTCCCAGTACATCTTACCCAGGTATGGGGGGTTAGGCTATCCCAATTGACCTGGAAGAGGGTACTCCCACTATGCTTTTGATTGTGTAAGTCACAAATAGGAGTATACAAGTACACAGAAACAATTTCATGGTTGAATTGTTTATCTTTATTACTGTTTGTGATGTTGCTTTAAATATAGTAGAATATTGTAAGGTTCTTTAGAGTCTCTATGTTGTCTTGGAGAACTGTGTGGGTGTGATCTAGAATGAACATCCTGTAAAGGAACAGTTGGAAGGAGGCTTCAGAGGTTGATGGGATATTCCTCTGTACTGCGTATTTTCAAACTTAATAAACCAATAACAATATTTATAAAGCTTGAATGAGCTGAAACAACTTGCATGGCTCTGAATGTCACTTTATCAAGAAATCTACTTTGAGGATTAGTAACAGACGAAATCATGACGGAAAGGCATTGGAGAAATGTCTCAAAACCTAGGGTAATGGAGCAATAGTCTGGGGATGCCTGGTATGTGTAGAAGCTGGCTGAGGCAAAGTTTTACAGAGTTTTGGCAAGTACATTTATGGGCGGGGTGTTGCAGAGCAAGCAGTAGCGCAAGCTAGTTTCACAGAGCTTGTGTTAGCTGGTGCATGCAAGAGAGCGCACACCTTCATGAGGCTCAAAAACTGGTTGTCGGTGTTGAAAAGTCTGAGTCACTGCTAGCCCATCTCCTGTCACTGCCTGTGTGTCCTCAAATTGGCTCTGCTATAATGCTGCACACCAACATCTGAGTTCCTTCCAGTTGACTTCATTGTTTTGCTGCAGATGTGTGTGTTGCTATGGTGATGCACTTTGTGTGCAGCTCTCTGTGTATGTTGGTTGGCTGCTAAGAAACGAGCAGCGAACTGCCACACATGCTGTAGCATTTTTTTTAGGTGAATCGCTTGAAGAACCCTGCAATTTTGACGATCTTATCTCACCTGGCGAGTGATTTGAGGAGCACTTTGCTAGCACTACGCTCAGGTGTTAAATCGGGCGCCAGTGACTTGCAAGGCAATTTACCAGCACTACGCTCAGATGTTAATTCAAGCACTGGTGACTTGAAAAGGCAGTTCTTAGGGGATTCTTGGTAGTACTTCGGATTCCGGCATAGCATATTTGTTGTTATTTTCATTTTTTGTTTTACTGTTTCTTGGTGTAGCATTATGTTGTAGGACAATTTGTAGTGTATGAACTAACACTTTTTGGGAAATGAAGCTTCAGGTATTGACGTAAATATCGCTGCCATAAGTTGGTTTATTGTTTTAGTTTGTTTCAGTAACAAATGTCTTTTGTCTTAGCATTGACTTTAAATACAAAAGCATTAGTTAGGTGTGTGATCAGCCATAATGCAGAACGTTAATCCACCACTGTTTTTCTTATCTCCCGGTAAGCTAGTTATCAGATGGGAAAAATGGAAGAAAGTATTTCTAAATTACACATGGCCATGTGGGACCTCTCTGAGTGCATTGAGAAAAACTGCTTTAATTTCAAATTGTCTTGGTGCCAAACATCTGGCTAACATTGGGGATAATAAAACAGATGGGTTAAATGTACTTGAAGTGTGTATTAAGAAATTAGACACAACACTAGAAAGGTATCATTTTGGCAGGAGGATGCAGTGAACAAAGGAATCGGTTGATAGTTGCCTTTACATAAACTAGGTGCTTCATGTAAGTTTGAGGGTTCTATTGATAAACACATCCATGATCAATTCATGCATGTGGTGCAAAATCGAAAGGGTCCAGGATGAACTATGGCAGAAGGACGACCCTGAGTTGGACGAGGTCCTACCAGTGGCAAAAAAAATGAAAATGTATTAGCTTGTGTATATATCATTAAATAGGATAGTGATAAGGAATCAGAATTTTCAGAAAGGATGCAGAGCATCACTAAAGAAAAAAAAGACATGTAGCACCTCAGTTACGTCGAGAAAATGACCGACTTTCTCTAGTGTCAGGAAGTATAACAGGGATAAAACTGTGGAAAATCATAAGAAAAAAAATTAAGGGAAATTGAATACACTGGGGTGCACAGGGACATTGTCCAAATGACAAAACCTGTCCTGCCTGGACTGTCAAGTTGAGAGTATGCGGAAAACACTGACATCTTGGGAAAAAAGCTGAAGAGAGTGAAACAGGTGGACATAGAAGATGATTGTGAGAACAATAAATTGTGTTGTGGAGAGATAGTTTTGCAAGTAGGGAATCAAAGCAAGAAAATCCCATTGATTGGATCAAAGTAAAGAAATCTGCAGTGAAGATGTTGTTTGACTTAGGCGCCAAAATCTGTCTGATTTCCCAGGAGGTTTTATTTAGAAAAACTGATAGACAAAGTGAAAGTGTATAATCCTGATATTTGGCCTCTAGCTTATGGGGAAGGGAGCAATCCATTAAACTGGATGGGTAGTTCATGGGAGAATTTAAATATAAGGGCAGATTTGCAGCCTAAAAAAGTTATATTTCCATCAAAGGAGACAGAATCATCAGTAGGTTACACTAAAAAGACCTGGGGTGATGCTGGATTCCAATATTGATCAGCCAATTGGGTTAAAGGAAATTTGGTCACAAACCGGAAAGGCCACACAAAATACAAATAAAGGAGCCAAAGCAGTGAGTGGTATATGTGATGGGGATTTGAACAGATCTTTATGTTCTGAATTTTTGGATGTCTTTACAGATAGGACTGTGTTGAAAAAGAACATTTCTCCCAGTCTGACTACAGTGAGGGGTGTCCCATTGCCTTAAGACAAGTGATGATTGATCAAATTGACAGTCTCAAGAAGAAAATAAAATAGAGAGGAGGTGGATATGAGTGGGTAGCTCCAGAGGTATAAGCTTAAAAGGCATTGGGTGATGTAAGGTTATGTGTGGACTTGACAGTATTGAACAAGGCTATGGTCGTTGAAAAGCATCCCCTTCCCAATATAACATAAATGTTGACACATCTTGAAGGTGCAGTCATTTTATTCTACCCTAGATATACATATCTGCATATCACCAAAATAAATTAGATGAAGAATTCATCAATTTGATATTTTTAATCATAACTTTAGGTGTTTATAGGTCTACTACAATGCTGTGTGTCTTAATTTCATCAGCTGTGGTGTCTGAAAAGGCAATAGAATATGTTTGGAGAGGCATTGGAAGTGTTAAAGTTTATCAGGATTATGTTTTAATCAATGTATGAATGCAGTAAAAACAAGATCAGGTGTTGAGAGCAGTATTGGGGAAATTTAAGGATAGGGGTCTTACTTTAAAGGAAGATAAGTGCAAAATTGGTTGTAACGAGATTACCTAGCTAATACATAGGTTGTCTGGAAAGCGAGTGAGGTCCAATGAACATTGGTAAAGGCAATTCAAACTTACCATCGCATGAAAACAAGGAAGAGTTGATAACATTGTTATTTTTGATTGGGTATTATAATAACTTTGTTCCCAGGTTTGCCAGTCATATGAATAAACTGAGAATGTTGTTAAATGTACAATTTGTGTGGATAAGTGAGTGCACCTGTGAACTTAAAGACATGAAGCATGCACTGTAGCCCATTCACTGCAGAACTTTAACACTTTAGAAAAGCCTGTTCTAATAATGAATGTGAGTTTGAAAGGACTAGGTGCAGTGTGGAAGCAAGGGAAGGTGATAATGAAAGAACTATCATGTTTATCTTAAGACAATTGGTAGGACCAGAGTACAGGTACTCTGTTAAAGAGAGAGAAGCCTTATGCATCTATTTGACTATAAGGAACCTAAAGAAATGTTTGTGGGGTACACATTTTGGGGGTTATTACAACTTTGGAGGAGGTGTAAATCCATCCCAAAAGTGACGGTAAAGTGACGGATTTACCACCAGCCGTATTACGACTCCATTATATCCTATGAAACTCGTAATACGGCTGGTGGTGTATCCGTCACTTTTCAGTCACTTTAGGGACGGATTAACACCTCCTCCAAAGTTGTAATAACCCCCTTTGTGTTTAAAACAGATCACAAACCATTGAAGGAGGTTTCTGGGAAAATGGAATACATGCAATACCTAGTAGAATTTGTAGGTGGGTTAGAGTTTGATTTCAGAGTTGATTACATTCCAGGAGCTGAAAATAGTCCAGCAAATTGGCGTGCACGTTTAGTCACGGATTCTTAGGATAAAAAGCTAGAAAAAGATGCATGGAATCTTGATGATTATAATTTATGTGAGGCCCTGGAGGGAACCATAAATGAAAACAACTGGAAGGCATTGGTTAACGCTGATGAGTTTTTAATTGAGATTATGTATTTGATTGAGAATGATTGGAATTCAAAAAAGGGGTGATTGCGGAAAGTTTGAAATACTGGAATATTAGGGATGAATTATCGATACGTCAAGGTCTTTTATGGAGAGGTAAAGGGGTTGTTCCCACCATGTCTATTATAAACAGTTTGATACAGCTGGCACATCAAGGACATTCAGGTATATGTAAGACCAAAGAAAGAATTAGGCATCATTTGTGGTGGTCTGTTCTTGATATTCAGGTGGAAAGAAAAATTTAATAATGTCAAGAATTCTTGTCAAGTGACAAAATATATAAGATGTGGACACAACCAATAGTGCTGAGGTACTATCCAAGGAAGGCACGGCAAGACGTTGCTGTAGACATTTTGGGGCCTGTACATTGCTGAGTTGGTCAGACCTATGTGATGGTATTAACTGATGTATTCTTACAGTGGCCCAAAACATATATTTCTCAGAATATAGAAAATAGTAATGTTTTGTATTTCTTAAAAGATTTTTTTGCCAGAGAAGGGATTCCTGAATTCATCTCTACTGACAAATGGAGTAACTAGTCTCCAATGAAATGGAAGAAATTTTCAAAGGAATAAATGGTAAGAAATGATCCCTTTATCACCTTGAATCAAACAGTATTGTTGAGAGGTTTAACAGGGTGCTAAAGGAATCCATTCAAATGGCTAAACTACAAGGAAAAGATTGGAAGAAAGTGATACAGAAAAAGAATCAAGGTGTACAATTTGTCACCTCATTCAGTCACAGGGAAAGTTCCATTCAAGATATTTAGAGGAATGAAGCCAAATTCCCTATACAACCATCTTGGAAGAATATTAAAGATGTAGGTGCTAGTGTTGAGGATGATTACTACGAAAAGAAACAAAAAGAGAGAGTGGGGAGAAGGAACATTGTCATTTAAAACATTAAGGCCCTCATTATGACATTGGTGGCAAATGCCGCCTACCGCTGCGGCGATCGCCACCAACATACAGTCGCCGTAGCTACTGAACGCCTGTGCCATTATGACCGTAGACGGAATGGCGCCAGAAGGCTGGTGGAATTCTGTAAACGGTCATGGCGGCAGACGGCAGTAAGGTGGCACTGCTGCCAGCAGCAGCGCCACATCAGCAAAACACTGCCTATCATATCATTTTCAATGATATGGCCTGGCGTGTTTTTCTGGCAGACGCTGCTGCTGGAAGCAGCACCATGTCCGGGCTCCTGCTGGAGGACCCCCTGCAAGCAGGTAATTCGGGTTCTCTGACAGGAGAGTGAGGTGGGGGGTGTGGTGTGCGTGAGTGGGGGTGAGTGTGACTGTGTGTGAATGCGTGCATGCAAATGTAATGCATGTGTGCATGAGTGGGTGTGAGTGTACATGCATGTTGTGTCATGAGATTGCGTGTGTGCCTGGATGTATGTTCGTGAGTGTTGCTGTGAGTGTGTGTGAATGTATGAATGCATGGGTGAATGTGTGTATGGGTGTGTATGTATGTGCGTGTATGTGTGTAAATGTGCGTGGCTTGGGATTGGGAGGGGGAGGGTGGGGAAGGAATCTGGGTAGGGGGAGGTAGGAAGGGGAGACCCCTATCAGTACCAGGGAAAGAATTCCCTGTCACTGATAGTGCCTACTGCCATGGTTTAGTGGCGGTACCGAAACCATTGAAATCATGGCGGTGGGCGGGGTCATAATGCCATGGGTGGCCTAGTGACGGCTGCTGGGCTGGAAGTCTCCAGCCCAGCGGTTGTTACTGCTGTGGCGGTCAGTGTGGTACATTGGCGGTTTGGCTTTGGCCAAACCGCCAATGTCATAATAGTGGAGGTAGGTATCGCCAACCTGTTGGCGGTAATACCTCCACTATTCCACCGACCGCCAGGGTTGTAATGAGAGCCTAAGTGCATCCCACCATGATAAGAGTGGGTGATCTGGTGAGAGTTAACAATTTGCATGTAGGTGGCAAATCAACTTTCTCCAACTCTTTAAAGGTAGTCAAATTGTTCCAAAATGCAGTAAAGCTGGAAGATATTGTATACAGAATTTAAGTGGAATCAGCGTATTTCAATATGGTTCTGGGGTGCTTGGAGTTCTTGAAAAAAGATACCTAAAAGTGCGTTTACAACAGTGTCGCATAGGCTCTCATTATCTTAATGAGAGTACTGGATTTTGAACAGCAAGATCGCCTACAGTGTGTGGGACTGAGTCTGACCCATGGTGGATGACACTTGTCGCTCCAAATCCAGGTTTTGCTGTGAATAACTAGCAGTGCCTCATCTCCTCCAAATGGCAGAGACGATTGGGCAGCCGAGCGCATGACATATCAATACTTCTCAGGGAAGTCGTGGTCACTCAGGTCACAACCGTTTCTCTCATTCACAATACAGTCTCATATATAAATGACAATAAAGGCAGTGTAAGTTTTAAAGATTGGTTTAATAAAACAACTGCATTTTGGATAGCAGAGCGTGAGCTGCAATAACCAGAACTACACAACACAGTAATATTAAAATAGTGACGATGAGAGTGAAGCACAAGAATAAGGCTACCATAGTGCCACTAGATTATTTTCTCACTAGGTTATATTTTGAGCACAGCATGTTAAGCTCTAAGCCTTCCTTTCAGGTTCCCCCGGGAGGACATCAACCCTCATACCTGAGCAAAGGCCTGTAATCTGCGACAGCATCTGCAACAGGGCATTCAGCATACAGTTGTGGCTCCCTGGCTGGAATCTCCCTCTTGACGTGTACTAGGACTAGAAAGTGTTTTTATAACTAACACGCAAATGTTCTAAGAAAATGTCCCTACGTAAGGATGTGTATTTTCTACAAATGCTGGAGACTAAACTTCTACCACGTTTACTGGCAATGTACCAGACTGTAGCCTTGGCTGAAGCACAGGGTGATCAAGAATGCATTATTTGAGAACACAGTGCTGAGCTAAGCTAAACAGTGTGATAAAAGAAATTAAAACAAGACCGTAAAAACTGGTTATTGTAAAATAACAGTGCGAAGCTGAATAAAATATATCTAGGGTAAAGTGCACAGCGGCCTAGTATGTTAAACTAACGTGCATGGAGCTATACGTAAAATGGCTACACAACACCCTCTCCTTGTCGGTAGAAAGTGGTTCAAGCCAAAGCTAAAATGCCCTAACCTAAAATATATTTAAAACCCTACTTAATTTTGACAAGTTAAGTCGTCACAAAAACACACTACTTGACAAGTTATAGTGGAGCATGCGGCCTAGAGCCAATTTACAAAAAAATAAATAAATAAATAAATTTGAAACAGTTCCAAATTAAGCACTAAACATGGAATGGAGGAGATCATCCACTTCGGCAGCTGACATAACCGGTAAGTCCACGCCAAAAGGAGCAGGTGTGTTCCATAGCCTCAGTATCAACCAAGGCGGCACTCCGTGCAGTGCCCATTAACGAGTTGATGGTAAATTCCTCCAGGAAGGGTAGCTTGTAATCAGCTTCTCTTAGCAAACGTAGCCGCAGTGCGCATGTCTGGTAATGAACCGTCAACGAGAACATCAACAGATCAGCATCAATCACTGAGGGGCGTTGCTGTGAAAGACAAACTTCTAGTGCATGTTCAAAAGAGCACCAAAGGAAACCGGAACACGGGCTGCACACAATCTAAAACTGGTCTGAATGACAAAGACCAGTCACACCCCAAATGTTCCAGGAGTGCTGCATCATGCGTTCACGACACAGCTGCGCTGATGGGACCGCCTTCATTTGTCCTTGTTGCGGCGGGACAGCCATTCCGGAAAAACAACAGCAACAGCAACAGCAAAATGGCAGCTAATAAAGCCAAAGTTATTGGAAATCCCCCAAAAATACTTCCGCAAATTGAGTGAATAGCTGAAGGTATCAAACCGAATATAGAGGAAAAGATGTGAACAAAACCAATACCAACAGCTTTAAAAAAAAAGTGCTTTTCCAGCCATGCTGGACGCTTTAAAAATACGTCCCACGAGTTCACCAAAGTGTCTCAGAAAGTTCGTATTTAACAGGGACTGTATTTCTGCCGACGACCTTGCCACTTGAAGTTCGTAGGTCTTGCGTGCTTCTGAAACAATAAAGCCTTGAGTCTGCTCAACTTGTCAAAATTCACTGTGGAAGTAGCAATATGAGGCCAGATGTCAGCTACCTCCCTTAATTTAGTGGGGGGAAACAACACGTTCCCGCAGCATGTAACGACCTTAGAGACCGAAACAACATAAACTATTCCTGCCCGCATGCCACAACAGTCTTCACTATTGAGAAGGATGTAGCTGCTGTTTGAAAGCACCTGGAACATGCATTTAATCAAGGGGACTGAAACTCCCTTCAGATGGCAAGCCAAGTTTGCAACCAATGCATTATACGCCCCATGCAAGGACAGCTGCTTACAAATCATCGAATGGCTGACTGAAGTCTCACATTCACTACCGCTAAGAAAGACCTCTTTCATGCCATTGAGGCATTTGTACAAGAAGGGAAGCTCCCACACCTCTATGGATGTAACTATCTCCCAACTTTTCATATCTGCCTACCAGAACGTGTTTAAAACATAAAGTGAATTGTAATGTAGAAATAGGCAGATTATTAACCTCGTGTATTAACCCCTTCTGTGCCCAGGACGTAATGGTTACGTCCTGAGGCACAGTGCTGCTGTGCCCAGGACGTAACCATTACGTCCTGTGCACAGAGCCCAGAGGGAGCGCTCTCGCTCCCTCTGTGGGGTTCCCCCCCACCCCCCCAAGTCAGGGATGGAAGGGGAAGCCCTTCCCCTCCCACCCCCGACCCCCCCCCCAACCCCCCTGTGACGTCAGCGCGCGAGTGCGCGCTGATTAGTCACAGGGTCTCCCCCATCGCGCTGGAAGCAGAGCTTCCAGCGCGATTGAAAAAGAAATGCTTTTGCATTTCTTTTTCAATCCCATGGGGGAGGCCCCGAGAGGCTTCAAAGGGAAGGAAATGTATTTCCTTCCCTTTGAAGTCTCTCACAGGTTTCAAAAGCCAGATTGCTTGCAATCCGGCTTTTGAAACCCCACTAGACACCAGGGATTTTTTTTTTTCTTCTTGAAATTGGCAAAAGGGAGCGACCCCTTGGGCAAGGGTCGCTCCCAGGGGGGCATTTTTTTAGGAAGGCCTTTTCTGCCCCCCCTGGGGGCAGATTGGCCTATTATTAGGCCGATCTGCCCCCAGGGGGGGCAGAAACCTCTAGGCACCAGTGACCATTTTTTTTTTTGTGATGAATTCTTTTTTTTTAGGTGGGGAGCGATCCCTTAGGCAAGGGTCGCTCCCCTACGGGGCAATATATATTTAGGCCATTTCTGCCCCCCTTGGGGGCAGATTGGCCTATTTTGATAAGGCCAATCTGCCCCCAAGGGGGGCAGAAACCATTAGACACCAGGGAGTTTGTTTTTGCGCGCGAATGTCACGCAACAAAGCGACCCCTTTGGCAAGGGTCGCTCCCAGGGGGGGCAATTTTTTGGGAAGGCCTTTTTCTGTCCCCCCTGGGGGCAGATCGGCCTATTATTAGGCCGATCTGCCCCCAGGGGGGGAAGAAACCTCTAGGCGCCAGGGCAAATTTTTTTTTTGTGTTTTTTTTTTTTTTAGAGATGGGGAGCGACCCATCAGGCAAGGGTCGCTCCCCTGGGGGGCAAATTGTATTTAGACCATTTCTGCCCCCCTGGGGGCAGATTGGCCGATTTTAGGTCAATCTGCCCCCAAGGGGGCAGAAACCACTAGGCACCGGGGATTTGTTTTTTGGCGCCAATATCACGCAGGGGGAGCGACCCCGTAGGCAAGGGTCGCTCCCGGGGGGGGGGGGGGGGATTGGGGGGGCAAATTTATTTTAGGCCATTTCTGCCCCCCCCGGGGGACAGATCGGCCTATTATTAGGCCGAACTGCCCCCGGGGGGGGCAGAACACTCTAGGCGCCAGGGCAATTTTTTTTTTGTGTTTTTTTTTTTTGTTGTTTCTTTTTTTAGAGATGGTGAGCGACCCATCAGGCAAGGGTCGCTCCCCTGTGGGGGCAAATTGTATTTAGACCATTTCTGCCCCCCTGGGGGCAGATTGGCCAATTTTAGGTCAATCTTCCCCCAAGGGGGCAGAAACCACTAGGCACCGGGGATTTGTTTTTTGGCGCCAATGTCACGCAGGGGGAGCGACCCCGTAGGCAAGGGTCGCTCCCGGGGGGGAGGGGGGGGGTTGGGGGGGCAAATTTATTTTAGGCCATTTCTGCCCCCCCCGGGGGACAGATCGGCCTATTATTAGGCCAAACTGCCCCCGGGGGGGGGGGCAGAACACTCTAGGCGCCAGGGCAATTTTTTTTTTGTGTTTTTTTTTTTGTTGTTTCTTTTTTTAGAGATGGGGAGCGACCCATCAGGCAAGGGTCGCTCCCCTGGGGGGGCAAATTGTATTTAGACCATTTCTGCCCCCCTGGGGGCAGATTGGCCAATTTTAGGTCAATCTGCCCCCAAGGGGGCAGAAACCACTAGGCACCGGGGATTTGTTTTTTGGCGCCAATGTCACGCAGGGGGAGCGACCCCGTAGGCAAGGGTCGCTCCCGGGGGGGGGGTGGGGGTTGGGGGGGCAAATTTATTTTAGGCCATTTCTGCCCCCCCGGGGGACCGATCGGCCTATTATTAGGCCGAACTGCCCCCGGGGGGGGGGCAGAACACTCTAGGCGCCAGGGCAATTTTTTTTTTGTGTTTTTTTTTTTTGTTGTTTCTTTTTTTAGAGATGGGGAGCGACCCATCAGGCAAGGGTCGCTCCCCTGGGGGGGCAAATTGTATTTAGACCATTTCTGCCCCCCTGGGGGCAGATTGGCCAATTTTAGATCAATCTGCCCCCAAGGGGGCAGAAACCACTATGCACCGGGGATTTGTTTTTTGGCGCCAATGTCACGCAGGGGGAGCGACCCCGTAGGCAAGGGTCGCTCCCGGGGGGGGGTGGGGGTTGGGGGGGCAAATTTATTTTAGGCCATTTCTGCCCCCCCGGGGGACAGATCGGCCTATTATCAGGCCGAACTGCCCCCGGGGGGGGCAAAACACTAGGCGCCAGGGCAATTTTTCTTTTGTGTTTTCTTTTTTGTTGTTTCTTTTTTTAGAGATGGGGAGCGACCCATCAGGCAAGGGTCGCTCCCCTGGGGGGGCAAATTGTATTTAGACCATTTCTGCCCCCCTGGGGGCAGATTGGCCAATTTTAGGTCAAGCTGCCCCCAAGGGGGCAGAAACCACTAGGCACCGGGGATTTGTTTTTTGGCGCCAATGTCACGCAGGGGGAGCGACCCCGTAGGCAAGGGTCGCTCCCGGGGGGGGGGGGTGGGGGTTGGGGGGGCAAATTTATTTTAGGCCATTTCTGCCCCCCCGGGGGACAGATCGGCCTATTATTAGGCCGAACTGCCCCCGGGGGGGGCAGAACACTGTAGGCGCCAGGGCAATTTTTTTTTTGTGTTTTTTTTTGTTGTTGTTTCTTTTTTTAGAGATGGGGAGCGACCCATCAGGCAAGGGTCGCTCCCCTGGGGGGGCAAATTGTGTTTAGACCATTTCTGCCCCCCTGGGGGCAGATTGGCCAATTTTAGGTCAATCTGCCCCCAAGGGGGCAGAAACCACTAGGCACCGGGGATTTGTTTTTTGGCGCCAATGTCACGCAGGGGGAGCGACCCCGTAGGCAAGGGTCGCTCCCGGGGGGGGGTGGGGGTTGGGGGGGCAAATTTATTTTAGGCCATTTCTGCCCCCCCGGGGGACAGATCGGCCTATTATTAGGCCGAACTGCCCCCGGGGGGGGGCAGAACACTCTAGGCGCCAGGGCAATTTTTTTTTTGTGTTTTTTTTTTTTGTTGTTTCTTTTTTTAGAGATGGGGAGCGACCCATCAGGCAAGGGTCGCTCCCCTGGGGGGGCAAATTGTATTTAGACCATTTCTGCCCCCCTGGGGGCAGATTGGCCAATTTTAGGTCAATCTGCCCCCAAGGGGGCAGAAACCACTAGGCACCGGGGATTTGTTTTTTGGCGCCAATGTCACGCAGGGGGAGCGACCCCGTAGGCAAGGGTCGCTCCCGGGGGGGGTGGGGGTTGGGGGGGCAAATTTATTTTAGGCCATTTCTGCCCCCCCGGGGGGCAGATCGGCCTATTATTAGGCCGATCTGCCCCCGTGGGGGGGGGGCAGAAACCTCTAGGCGCCAGGGGAATTTTTCTTTTTTTTCTTTGTATTTTTTTTTTAGAGATGGGGAGCGACCCATCAGGCAAAAGTCGCTCCCCTGGGGGACAAATTGTATTTAGGCCATTTCTGCCCCCCTTGGGGGCAGATTGGCTGAGTTTAGGTCAACCTGCCCCCAAGGGGGCAGAAACCACTAGGCACCGGGGATTTGTTTTTTGGTGCCAATGTCACGCAGGGGGAGCGACCCCGTAGGCAAGGGTCGCTCCCGGCGGGGGAGGGTGGGGGTTGGGGGGGCAAATTTATTTTAGGGCATTTCTGCCCCCCCCCCCCTGGGGCCGGCTGAGCTACAGGCCAAACACCACAGGTAGGCACCTTGCAAAAAACACCTCTGTTTTCTGTGATAAAATATGTTGTGTTCACGTTGTGTTTTGGGCCATTTCCTTTTGTGGGCGCTAGGCCTACCCACAGAAGTGATGTACCATTTTTATCGAGAGACTTAGGGGAACGCTGGGTGGAAGGAAATTTGTGGCTCCTCTCAGATTCCCGAACTTTCTGTCACCGAAATGAGAGGAAAAAGTGTTTTTTGGGTCAAATTTTGATGTTTGCAAAGGATTCTGGGTAACATAACCTGGTCAGAGCCCCGCAAGTCACCCCATCTTGGATTCCCCTGGGTTTCTAGTTTTCAAAAATGCACTGGTTACTAGGTTTCCTCAGGTGTCGGCTGAGCTACAGGCCAAAATCCACAGGTAGGCACTGCTTTTTATAAAAAAATGTGATGTGTCCACGTTGTGTTTTGGGCCCTTTCCTTTCGTGGGCACTAGTCCTACCCACACAAGTGAGGTATCATTTTTATCGGGAGACATGGGGGAACGCTGGGTGGAAGGAAATTTGTGGCTCCTCTCAGATTCCAGAACTTTCTGCCACAGAAATGTGAGGAACATGTGTTTTTTTAGCCAAATTTTGAGGTTTGCAAAGGATTCTGGGTAACAGAACCTGGTCCGAGCCCCGCAAGTCACCCCTCCTTGGATTCCCCTAGGTCTCTAGTTTTCAGAAATGCACAGGTTTGGTAGGTTTCCCTAGGTGCCGGCTGAGCTAGAGGCCAAAATCTACAGGTAGGCACTTCGCAAAAAACACCTCTGTTTTTTTCCAAAATTTAGGATGTGTCCACGTTGCGCTTTGGGGTGTTTCCTGTCGCCGGCGCTAGGCCTACCCACGCAAGTGAGGTATCATTTTTATCGGGAGACTTGGGGGAACGCTGGGTGGAAGGAAATTTGTAGCTCCTCTCAGATTCCAGAACTTTCTGTCACAGAAATGTGAGGGACATGTGTTTTTTTAGCCAAATTTTGAGGTTTGCAAAGGATTCTGGGTAACAGAACCTGGTCCGAGCCCCACAAGTCACCCCTCCTTGGATTCCCCTAGGTCTCTAGTTTTCAGAAATGTACAGGTTTGGTAGGTTTCCCTAGGTGGCGGCTGAGCTAGAGGCCAAAATCTCCAGGTAGTCACTTTGCTAAAAAGAGCTCTGTTTTCTGTGATGTGTCCACGTTGTGTTTTGGGGCATATCCTGTCGCGGGCGCTAGTCCTACCCACACAAGTGAGGTATCATTTTGATCGGGAGACGTGGGGGAACGCTGGGTGGAAGGAAATTTGTGGCTCCTCTCAGATTCCAGAACTTTCTGCCACAGAAATGTGAGGAACATGTGTTTTTTTAGCCAAATTTTGAGGTTTGCAAAGGATTCTGGGTAACAGAACCTGGTCCGAGCCACATAAGTCACCCCTCCTTGGATTCCCCTAGGTCTCTAGTTTTCAGAAATGCACAGGTTTGGTAGGTTTCCCTAGGTGCCGGCTGAGCTAGAGGCCAAAATCTACAGGTAGTCACTTTGCTAAAAACAGCTCTGTTTTCTGTGATATGTCCACGTTGTGTTTTGGGGCATATCCTGTCGCGGGCGCTAGGCCTACCCACACAAGTGAGGTATCATTTTGATCGGGAGACGTGGGGGAACGCTGGGTGGAAGGAAATTTGTGGCTCCTCTCCGATTCCAGAACTTTCTGTCACCGAAATGAGAGGAAAAAGTGTTTTTTGGGCCAAATTTTGATGTTTGCAAAGGATTCTGGGTAACATAACCTGGTCAGAGCCCCGCAAGTCACCCCATCTTGGATTCCCCTGGGTTTCTAGTTTTCAAAAATGCACTGGTTTGCTAGGTTTCCTCAGGTGTCGGCTGAGCTACAGGCCAAAATCCACAGGTAGGCACTGCTTTTTATAAAAAAATGTGATGTGTCCACGTTGTGTTTTGGGCCCTTTCCTTTCGTGGGCACTAGTCCTACCCACACAAGTGAGGTATCATTTTTATCGGGAGACGTGGGGGAACGCTGGGTGGAAGGAAATTTGTGGCTCCTCTCAGATTCCAGAACTTTCTGCCACAGAAATGTGAGGAACATGTGTTTTTTTAGCCAAATTTTGAGGTTTGCAAAGGATTCTGGGTAACAGAACCTGGTCCGAGCCCCGCAAGTCACCCCTCCTTGGATTCCCCTAGGTCTCTAGTTTTCAGAAATGCACAGGTTTGGTAGGTTTCCCTAGGTGCCGGCTGAGCTAGAGGCCAAAATCTACAGGTAGGCACTTCGCAAAAAACACCTCTGTTTTTTTCCAAAATTTAGGATGTGTCCACGTTGCGCTTTGGGGTGTTTCCTGTCGCCGGCGCTAGACCTACCCACGCAAGTGAGGTATCATTTTTATCGGGAGACTTGGGGGAACACTGGGTGGAAGGAAATTTGTAGCTCCTCTCAGATTCCAGAACTTTCTGCCACAGAAATGTGAGGGACATGTGTTTTTTTTAGCCAAATTTTGAGGTTTGCAAAGGATTCTGGGTAACAGAACCTGGTCCGAGCCCCACAAGTCACCCCTCCTTGGATTCCCCTAGGTCTCTAGTTTTCAGAAATGTACAGGTTTGGTAGGTTTCCCTAGGTGGCGGCTGAGCTAGAGGCCAAAATCTCCAGGTAGTCACTTTGCTAAAAACAGCTCTGTTTTCTGTGATGTGTCCACGTTGTGTTTTGGGGCATATCCTGTCGCGGGCGCTAGGCCTACCCACACAGGTGAGGTATCATTTTGATCGGGAGACGTGGGGGAACGCTGGGTGGAAGGAAATTTGTGGCTCCTCTCAGATTCCAGAACTTTCTGCCACAGAAATGTGAGGAACATGTGTTTTTTTAGCCAAATTTTGAGGTTTGCAAAGGATTCTGGGTAACAGAACCTGGTCCGAGCCACATAAGTCACCCCTCCTTGGATTCCCCTAGGTCTCTAGTTTTCAGAAATGCACAGGTTTGGTAGGTTTCCCTAGGTGCCAGCTGAGCTAGAGGCCAAAATCTACAGGTAGTCACTTTGCTAAAAACAGCTCTGTTTTCTGTGATATGTCCACGTTGTGTTTTGGGGCATATCCTGTCGCGGGCGCTAGGCCTACCCACACAAGTAAGGTATCATTTTTATCGGGAGACGTGGGGGAACGCTGGGTGGAAGGAAATTTGTGGCTCCTCTCAGATTCCAGAACTTTCTGTCACCGAAATGAGAGGAAAAAGTGTTTTTTGGGCCAAATTTTGATGTTTGCAAAGGATTCTGGGTAACATAACCTGGTCAGAGCCCCGCAAGTCACCCCATCTTGGATTCCCCTGGGTTTCTAGTTTTCAAAAATGCACTGGTTTGCCAGGTTTCCTCAGGTGTCGGCTGAGCTACAGGCCAAAATCCACAGGTAGGCACTGCTTTTTATAAAAAAATGTGATGTGTCCACGTTGTGTTTTGGGCCCTTTCCTTTCGTGGGCACTAGTCCTACCCACACAAGTGAGGTATCATTTTTATCGGGAGACGTGGGGGAACGCTGGGTGGAAGGAAATTTGTGGCTCCTCTCAGATTCCAGAACTTTCTGCCACAGAAATGTGAGGAACATGTGTTTTTTTAGCCAAATTTTGAGGTTTGCAAAGGATTCTGGGTAACAGAACCTGGTCCGAGCCCCGCAAGTCACCCCTCCTTGGATTCCCCTAGGTCTCTAGTTTTCAGAAATGCACAGGTTTGGTAGGTTTCCCTAGGTGCCGGCTGAGCTAGAGGCCAAAATCTACAGGTAGGCACTTCGCAAAAAACACCTCTGTTTTTTTCCAAAATTTAGGATGTGTCCACGTTGCGCTTTGGGGTGTTTCCTGTCGCCGGCGCTAGGCCTACCCACGCAAGTGAGGTATCATTTTTATCGGGAGACTTGGGGGAACGCTGGGTGGAAGGAAATTTGTAGCTCCTCTCAGATTCCAGAACTTTCTGCCACAGAAATGTGAGGGACATGTGTTTTTTTAGCCAAATTTTGAGGTTTGCAAAGGATTCTGGGTAACAGAACCTGGTCCGAGCCCCACAAGTCACCCCTCCTTGGATTCCCCTACGTCTCTAGTTTTCAGAAATGTACAGGTTTGGTAGGTTTCCCTAGGTGGCGGCTGAGCTAGAGGCCAAAATCTCCAGGTAGTCACTTTGCTAAAAACAGCTCTGTTTTCTGTGATGTGTCCACGTTGTGTTTTGGGGCATATCCTGTCGCGGGCGCTAGGCCTACCCACACAAGTGAGGTATCATTTTGATCGGGAGACGTGGGGGAACGCTGGGTGGAAGGAAATTTGTGGCTCCTCTCAGATTCCAGAACTTTCTGCCACAGAAATGTAAGGAACATGTGTTTTTTTAACCAAATTTTGAGGTTTGCAAAGGATTCTGGGTAACAGAACCTGGTCCGAGCCACATAAGTCACCCCTCCTTGGATTCCCCTAGGTCTCTAGTTTTCAGAAATGCACAGGTTTGGTACGTTTCCCTAGGTGCCGGCTGAGCTAGAGGCCAAAATCTACAGGTAGTCACTTTGCTAAAAACAGCTCTGTTTTCTGTGATATGTCCACGTTGTGTTTTGGGGCATATCCTGTCGCGGGCGCTAGGCCTACCCACACAAGTGAGGTATCATTTTTATCGGGAGACGTGGGGGAACGCTGGGTGGAAGGAAATTTGTGGCTCCTCTCAGATTCCAGAACTTTCTGCCACAGAAATGTGAGGAACATGTGTTTTTTTAGCCAAATTTTGAGATTTGCAAAGGATTCTGGGTAACAGAACCTGGTCCGAGCCCCGCAAGTCACCCCTCCTTGGATTCCCCTAGGTCTCTAGTTTTCAGAAATGCACAGGTTTGGTAGGTTTCCCTAGGTGGCGGCTGAGCTAGAGGCCAAAATCTACAGGTAGTCACTTTGCTAAAAACAGCTCTGTTTTCTGTGATATGTCCACGTTGTGTTTTGGGGCATATCCTGTCGCGGGCGCTAGGCCTACCCACACAAGTGAGGTATCATTTTTATCGGGAGACGTGGGGGAACGCTGGGTGGAAGGAAATTTGTGGCTCCTCTCAGATTCCAGAACTTTCTGCCACAGAAATGTGAGGAACATGTGTTTTTTTAGCCAAATTTTGAGGTTTGCAAAGGATTCTGGGTAACAGAACCTGATCCGAGCCCCGCAAGTCACCCCTCCTTGGATTCCCCTAGGTCTCTAGTTTTCAGAAATGCACAGGTTTGGTAGGTTTCCCTAGGTGGCGGCTGAGCTAGAGGCCAAAATCTACAGGTAGTCACTTTGCTAAAAACAGCTCTGTTTTCTGTGATATGTCCACGTTGTGTTTTGGGGCATATCCTGTCGCGGGCGCTAGGCCTACCCACACAAGTGAGGTATCATTTTTATCGGGAGATGTGGGGGAACGCTGGGTGGAAGGAAATTTGTGGCTCCTCTCAGATTCCAGAACTTTCTGCCACAGAAATGTGAGGAACATGTGTTTTTTTAGCCAAATTTTGAGATTTGCAAAGGATTCTGGGTAACAGAACCTGGTCCGAGCCCCGCAAGTCACCCCTCCTTGGATTCCCCTAGGTCTCTAGTTTTCAGAAATGCACAGGTTTGGTAGGTTTCCCTAGGTGGCGGCTGAGCTAGAGGCCAAAATCTACAGGTAGTCACTTTGCTAAAAACAGCTCTGTTTTCTGTGATATGTCCACGTTGTGTTTGGGGGCATATCCTGTCGCGGGCGCTAGGCTTACCCACACAAGTGAGGTATCATTTTTATCGGGAGACGTGGGGGAACGCTGGGTGGAAGGAAATTTGTGGCTCCTCTCAGATTCCAGAACTTTCTGCCACAGAAATGTGAGGAACATGTGTTTTTTTAGCCAAATTTTGAGGTTTGCAAAGGATTCTGGGTAACAGAACCTGGTCCGAGCCCCGCAAGTCACCCCTCCTTGGATTCCCCTAGGTCTCTAGTTTTCAGAAATGCACAGGTTTGGTAGGTTTCCCTAGGTGGCGGCTGAGCTAGAGGCCAAAATCTACAGGTAGTCACTTTGCTAAAAACAGCTCTGTTTTCTGTGATATGTCCACGTTGTGTTTTGGGGCATATCCTGTCGCGGGCGCTAGGCCTACCCACACAAGTGAGGTATCATTTTTATCGGGAGACGTGGGGGAACGCTGGGTGGAAGGAAATTTGTGGCTCCTCTCAGATTCCAGAACTTTCTGCCACAGAAATGTGAGGAACATGTGTTTTTTTAGCCAAATTTTGAGGTTTGCAAAGGATTCTGGGTAACAGAACCTGGTCCGAGCCACACAAGTCACCCCTCCTTGGATTCCCCTAGGTCTCTAGTTTTCAGAAATGCACAGGTTTGGTAGGTTTCCCTAGGTGCCGGCTGAGCTAGAGGCCAAAATCTACAGGTAGTCACTTTGCTAAAAACAGCTCTGTTTTCTGTGATATGTCCACGTTGTGTTTTGGGGCATATCCTGTCGCGGGCGCTAGGCCTACCCACACAAGTGAGGTATCATTTTTATCGGGAGACGTGGGGGAACGCTGGGTGGAAGGAAATTTGTGGCTCCTCTCAGATTCCAGAACTTTCTGCCACAGAAATGTGAGGAACATGTGTTTTTTTAGCCAAATTTTGAGATTTGCAAAGGATTCTGGGTAACAGAACCTGGTCCGAGCCCCGCAAGTCACCCCTCCTTGGATTCCCCTAGGTCTCTAGTTTTCAGAAATGCACAGGTTTGGTAGGTTTCCCTAGGTGGCGGCTGAGCTAGAGGCCAAAATCTACAGGTAGTCACTTTGCTAAAAACAGCTCTGTTTTCTGTGATATGTCCACGTTGTGTTTTGGGGCATATCCTGTCGCGGGCGCTAGGCCTACCCACACAAGTGAGGTATCATTTTTATCGGGAGACGTGGGGGAACGCTGGGTGGAAGGAAATTTGTGGCTCCTCTCAGATTCCAGAACTTTCTGCCACAGAAATGTGAGGAACATGTGTTTTTTTAGCCAAATTTTGAGATTTGCAAAGGATTCTGGGTAACAGAACCTGGTCCGAGCCCCGCAAGTCACCCCTCCTTGGATTCCCCTAGGTCTCTAGTTTTCAGAAATGCACAGGTTTGGTAGGTTTCCCTAGGTGGCGGCTGAGCTAGAGGCCAAAATCTACAGGTAGTCACTTTGCTAAAAACAGCTCTGTTTTCTGTGATATGTCCACGTTGTGTTTTGGGGCATATCCTGTCGCGGGCGCTAGGCCTACCCACACAAGTGAGGTATCATTTTTATCGGGAGACGTGGGGGAACGCTGGGTGGAAGGAAATTTGTGGCTCCTCTCAGATTCCAGAACTTTCTGCCACAGAAATGTGTGGAACATGTGTTTTTTTAGCCAAATTTTGAGATTTGCAAAGGATTCTGGGTAACAGAACCTGGTCCGAGCCCTGCAAGTCACCCCTCCTTGGATTCCCCTAGGTCTCTAGTTTTCAGAAATGCACAGGTTTGGTAGGTTTCCCTAGGTGGCGGCTGAGCTAGAGGCCAAAATCTACAGGTACTCACTTTGCTAAAAACAGCTCTGTTTTCTGTGATGTGTCCACGTTGTGTTTTGGGGCATATCCTGTCGCGGGTGCTAGGCCTACCCACACAAGTGAGGTACCATTTTTATCGGGAGACTTGGGGGAACATAGATTAGCAAAACAAGTACTATTGCCCCTTGTCTTTCTCTACATTTTTTCCTTCCAAATATAGGAGTGTGTGTAAAAAAGACATCTATTTGAGAAATTCCCTGTAATTCACGTGCTACTATGGTCACCCCGGAATTCAGAGATGTGCAAATAACCACTGCTCCTCAACACCTTATCTTGTGCCCTTTTTGGAAATGCAAAGGTTTTCTTGATAGCAATTTTTTACTCCTTATATTTCAGCAAATGAATTGCTGTATACCCGGTATAGAATGAAAACGCACTGCAGGGTGCAGCTCATTTATTGGCTCTGGGTTCCTCGGGTTCTTGATGAACCTACAAACCCTATATATCCCCGCAACCAGAGGAGTCCAGCAGACGTAACGGTATATTGCTTTCGATAATCTGACATTGCAGGGAAAAGTTACAGAGTAAAACGTAGAGAAAAATTGATGGTTTTTTCACCTCAATTTCAATATTTTTCTTTTTCAGCTGTTATTTTCTGTAGGAAACCCTTGTAGGATCTACACAAATGACCCCTTGCTGAATATAGAATTTTGTCTACTTTTCAGAAATGTTTAGGTTTCTGGGATCCAGCATTGGTTTCATGACCATTACTGTCACTGACTGGAAGGAGGCTGAAAGCACAAAAAATTGCACAAATGGGGTATGCCCCAGTAAAATGCCAAAATTGTGTTGAAAAATTGGGTTTTCTGATTCAAGTCGGCCTGTTCCTGAAAGCTGGGAAGCTGCTGAGTTTAGCACCGCAAACCCTTTGTTTATGCCATTTTCAGGGGAAAAACCACAAGCCTTCTTCTGCAGCCACTTTTTCCAATTTTTTTGAAAAAAACGAAATTTTCACTGTATTTTGGCCAATTTCTTGGCCTCCTTCAAGGGAACCCACAAAGTCTGGGCACCTCTAGAATCCCTAGGATGTTGGAAAAAAAGGACGCAAATTTGGCTTGGTTAGCTTATGTGGACAAAAAGTTATGAGGGCCTAAGCGTGAACTGCCCCAAATAGGCAAAAAAAGGCCCGGCACAGGAGGGGGAAAAGGCCTGGCAGCGAAGGGGTTAACCACTCTGCCGAAGGAATCTCGGCCACGGTAAACAGCAGTCTTTCTATCTTTTCAATGTAAAGCATGACATAAGTTGCTTCCTTCTTAGCCATTAGTTGTTGTTGCTGTGTCAAATTAAAGGAAAAAAATATTTCCCTGGCACTGATGTGCTGCCACGGAACGCGACCCGCCTTCAATGTCTGAAGTGTCCAACCCAACTGCATAATGGACCTGGTCTGACTCTGTCCATGATATAAAGAAGACATATCAGATCGTATAATGTCTATAGCAGAAGAAACAATGTTGTTAATTGTATACATCCAGTCCGACAAGGTGGGAATCCCATTATCCACAACAGCTAATGCCTTTTTCAAATTCTCCTGGTCTCTCTGCCTTAACCGGACTGCAGCCTCTTGTTGGGAAAGTTTCCATATTTCATTGTATACTTCATACAAGAAATGCTTCCTACGTGGTAACTTGGGTCCTGACAAGAAATCTTGTAAGTCAGTGTTGTTAGACAGGAGATTGAGGTGTGCCTTAACCGCGTCTAGTGAGGATGATTTTAGCCACTGTTGGCACAATTTTCCTACACTTTATGTTGTAATCATGCCAGCATGTTCTGGTGATATATAGCGAGGGTCTGGCCTACTAGTTCGGAAACTCCCAGAGGAGGTGACAAAACGTTGATGACACCCGTTGGTATCTATTGGCCACAATAACCACCCGCCTGGACGTGCCAGTGAAACATTAAATGTACCATTCTGGACCCACTCATTGAGCTCATTTATAGGTGCATTCGCATACTTTTGCCAGTTATCAGATTTTGCAGGGGCGGGTTACTGGGCATGTTTAATTCTCTGATTGTTGCTAATCCTAAACAACTTGTCTGTTGTACCGTTTCATTTAAAAAGATAATTTGAATAGGGATGAGACATGCTCTAAACAATGTTTCTATACCCTTGGTCTGCCAATTTTTTGTTCCCCAAACACTTTTCAAATCAACATATTTTGACCAATATTCAGAACCTTCAATTGATACCCGGGAAACAAAGGAGTCCGAATATATACATTTCGTGTTGGTCAATAACAAATGTATATCCTTAGTAGGAGTTTTCTTAAAATAATAGGACTCAGCATTTTTTTACGATGCCCAGAAAAATACGCAAACTTTTCAGTATAAGTTTTTGAACTCCCTTGCGTGTGAGTTGGACAATGTTCCCATTGCGTATAGTTAAATATCGTTTTTGGACTGCTCGCTCTATGTATGAAGTGGTGCCCATAATAATTATAACAAAACATATCACCATCATTTCCTTTAAATTGGTAAACATCTTCATTTTCATAGACAGTGTAATGTTGCAATTCTGTCATCATAGAATCAACTGTTTTTACATCCCAGTCACCAAACACAATGCCTGGTATGACTAGATCATTCATGGATAATTTTAACACATACGGTACTTGAATAATTTCAGTGGGACCATACATATCAAACATTACTTTGTCCCACACAATCCCATCAGGAATTGGTACTGCAGAAATGTTCACAAAAGATAAGCCTCTTCTAATCTTATGTGATGAAAAATGTGGTTTCAAAACCTCCTATACCTGTGCAACCGCTGATCTCTCGGGAAGAAAATGACCATATATCAACAAGAAAAAGGTAATAACAAAACCAATCCAAAGCAGAAAAGCTAGGACAGTCAAGGAAAGCCATACATAGTTCCATGGAAAAATGAAATATATTTATTAAGCCAACTTATCAGCTTACGTGCACCTGATATGTCAGCTGTCGAAGAGGCAAACGAGTCCAATAGACCGTCGTTGTAGTCAGCAAAGTAAACAGAGGCTGTTCGTGCAAATGATGTAGCTGTGGCCTACGGTGGAGTTGGTGTTTCCTGTGGTGGTACATGGTAGACAGCACCATCCGTCTGGCTTGTAGTCGTAGTGACTTGATGAAATCTTTCTAAATTGCTTGTTGTTAGTGGAACCAATGCAGGATCATCATCCACCCTCCCCAAGCTCGGAGAGGTATTAGTGTTGGTATAAACAACTTGAAGTTGAACTTCTTCTCCAGTAGTGAGAGGGATTCGGGAACTACTAGATGTTCCTCTTGGTCGGCTGTGCAGAATCGGCCACATGCTGTAGTTTGACATTGTCAATTGAAACAAAACAATTTTCTTTGGCACCTGGCAACGGTGGTAGTATAACAGTTCTGGTACCGTGTATTCCCAGTACAGGGACTGGTGCCCGATAAGAAGGGCCAAATAATTTTTTCACTGCAACCTTTTCACATACAAGATCCCCAATCCTGGGAATCCAGCCGGTAGATGTTGCAGGCACATCCTTAATTCCTGTGGAGGCAGCACTTTTAGAATAGTTATCGTCACGGACCTGCTGTAATTCCTGTAAAACAGTGACACAATCATTTATGTCAAAAGGTGTTTCTGCCACCTCCACAGCAGGACCATCAAGATCCGGAACAAAAACTTGTGTTCCGAACAGGCTCTCATATGAAGTACGACCCCCCAGGGACCTTCTAGGCAGGTTATTTAGTGCTCTCTGAACTCCATACAGGTGGGTTAGCCAACTACGACCCGTACCTAAGACTCTGGCTGTTAAGGATTGCTTTAAATTGCGGTTTAATTGCTCCACGACACTATTTCCCTCGGGTTGAAATGGAGACGAGTACTGCAGTTGGACCCCCAACGGAGCCATGGTGTCCCTGAATGCCCTTGAGGCGAAAGCAGGGCCTTGGTCCGAATGGAATGCCGCAAATGCATATGTATCGATAAGGACTCGCAAATCTTTAATAACAGTCAGAGCGTCAGCCGAGCATTGTGGCCACACCCACACAAATCTGGAGCATGAATCAACAGCGACTAATATGTATTTATATGCACTATCAGGTGTTAGTAGACCGTAGTGGTCCACGTACACACACTGTAATGGTCTGTTGGAAATTAAGAGGGGTGTCTGTGGCGGGGGCTTGGCCATGGAAACTTAAATTTGTTGACAGATGTCACAACAAAGGACATACTGCTTAGTCTCTTTATAGAGACCGGGCCACCAATAACGGGCCTGTAAGAGTGAAATTGTAGCCGCCACACCAGCATGTGCAGATGCCACCCCCTCATGCGCTGCTTTAATCAATTGAGGTCTTACATCCTTATTGGGGATTTCGCGTACGCCTACGCCTGGAATTTTAACTTCAGCGTTCAGCATAGGTCCCATCAAGTATTGATATTTATTAGGAAATCCTTTAGGATAAGGCGTACCATCAACTGTAGCTTTTATGGGAGCCATAATGTCTGTGTCTGGTTTGGAACTCAAACGAGTTACTGCAGCTACAGTGGCAACTGCCACTGCTGACTTTGCGGCTTCATCAGCCAAAGTATTTCCAGCAACGTGTATTCCAATGCACTGGTGTCCAAGTGCATGCACAACATGGACTTTGGGTCTGCTACCTTCCCCCACAGGAGTGTGTGTTTTATGGTGTTGCCTTTTGAATCTCTGAACCCATTCAAACGCCATCAATGCAGGTATTCATTAAAAGACTGGATGCAATAATATGAATCACAAAAAATCAGTGTGAACTTGTCGCGCCGCGCGGTGCGGCGCGAGCCGAGCGTTCGGCACAAGCCGCGCGTTCGGCTCGGGCCGCGCTTCGCATCTTTAAGACGCGGCGCGCCCCGAGCCTTTCCTGCACTACGAGGCCCCAGGGCTTACTTGGGGCCTCGCGCTGCTCTCTCCCTCCGTTTTGTTGGGGTCTCCTGACCCCTCTTACCTGTTTGGGCTCCTTTTCTTCTTTCTTCTGTCTTCTTCCTTTTTGGGTCTGTTTCTTACTCTTTCCTTCATGTCTTTTCCCCTTCCCAGGTTACCCTTGTCTTCCCAGCATTCCTCCTTCCCTATTCTCTATGGTTTCTGCTCCAGTCTATTCTATCTACTTTTCCCTATCCAAGATGGTGTCCTTTTTCTTCCTGTGGGTCACTTCCTGTTTTATGGTATTTAAGGGTGGTGCTTTCTTCTCCTCTTTGCGCTGCAACACTTTCTGTTCGCTTAGTGTCCTCGCTCCTGATTTCCTAGCCTTTAGCTCTGGAATTCGCCATTTCTGTGTTATTCGTCAGTTCTTTTGATTCCTGTTCCTCTGTTCTTGTTTCAGGAATCCTCTGCGAATCTTCTTGGAGGTTTTTTCCTCTTCTTCTGAAGGGGTTTTTTCCCTCTGGCGCTACTTTCTCACAGTCACGGTCTGTCCTTGGCGTTTCCCTTGCCTACAGCACCGTGGCTACCAGAAAGAGTCGCCCCTTTTTGGGCCAAAGTCGTACTCTCAAGATCCATGCCTCAAGATCTGCAAACTCCAGGCGCAAGCAGCACGTGAGTCGTGACAGATTGAAGCGCCCAACCATCCCGACGTCTTCTAACACCATGGAAGACACTGTGGTAGCTGCTGCAGATCCGGATCAAGCTCTTCTAACTACAATTCAGCAACAAGCTCAAGAATTACAGCAACTACGTAGTGAGAATGCTGCGCTGCGACAGGCTTTGGCTTTCCGCAGTGGTGATGTTCCGACGCTCTCCGCCTCTACCCATCGTTTTTCTGGTGAACCAACCAAGCTGCGTGAGTTCCTTGATTCCTTAACAGTGTACTTCGCCTTCCGACCCACCCAATTCTCCCATGACAGAACAAAGGTGGGTTATCTCATCAGTGCCTTATCTGGTCCTGCCTTGGCCTGGGCAACCCCGATGGTATCATCTAACGATCCGGTATTGTCGTATTATTCCGCCTTTGTGAACCGCTTCAAGCTGATGTTTAGCCGTCCGGGATTGAAGGCTTCAGCGGAAGAAGCCTTATGCGATATTCATCAAGGTTCACAAGATGTCCTTCAATACATTACACGCTTTCGTCAACTAGCGGCAGAGACCACCTGGGTGGAACGTACTTTGGTGACTTTGTTTCGTAGAGGACTCAAAGAAGAAATAAAAGATGAACTAGTACATTCCACCAGAGTGGAAGATCTTCGTGGCCTGATGGATCAAGCCCTCTCCATCGAGTATCGCCTTCAGGAACGGAGAACAGAGAAGAGAAAGAGCAGAGGGTCTTTTCCACCAAGCACCTCACGAGTTTTTCCGCATCGTTCTGAGGAACCTCGCCCTCCAGTCAGAGACACCGAAGGAGAACCCATGCAGGTGGATACAACTCGAGGCCCTCTTTCCGCTAGCGAACGAGAAGATAGACGAAAGAAGGGTTTGTGTTTATACTGCGGTTCTGCCGGCCACATACTGCGTACCTGTCCAGTACGTCCATCAAGACCATCGGGAAACGCCGCTTCCCGTCCTCTGTAAGAAGGGAGGGGACGGGATTTGCAGCTATACCTTCCATCAGTTCTTTCAATGACAATACCACATCCTTGTTCATTTTACCAGTCTTGTTACAATTACCTGATGGCCGTCAAGAGAAGACTATGGCACTACTAGATTGTGGAGCTAGTGGTATTTATATGGATAAGAAGTGGGCCACTACTCAACAAGTTCCTATACAACCTAAGGAGATTCCAGAACAAGTACACACGGTGGACGGATCTTTGATATCATCAGGTCCAGTAGATACAACTACCCTGATGCTGAATCTACAGATCGGTAACCATCAGGAACACATCTCCTTTGATCTTATAACTTCCCCCAACCATACCATCATTCTTGGAATCCCGTGGTTCATCCGACATAATCCATATGTGAACTGGGCTACCCGGACGGTTTCCTTGTCTTCACAGTTCTGTCACGAGCACTGTTTTGCTTCAGACAAGTATTGGTCGCCTAAGAAATCAATAATCACGGAGGGTACTACCGGTTCGACCATAAATACAGTCCAAGGAGTTCCTGAACACTATTTGAATTTTCAAGATGTCTTCCAAAAACCTTCCAAACCTGTGTTGCCTCCACATCGATATTGCGATTGTGCTATTCCCTTGGAACCTGGCTCTATCGTTCCTTTTGGCAGGATGTATTCCCTCACGGAAACTGAAAAGGAAGTACTAAAGGAGTATTTGGATGAAAATATTCAAAGTGGTCTTATTGTTCCATCGTCTTCTCCGGCCGGGGCTCCTCTCTTTTTCGTACCCAAGAAGACAAAGGATCTTCGCCCTTGCCTGGATTTTCGAGGCCTGAATAAAATAACTATTAAAGATCGTTATCCTTTGCCTCTCATAAGGGACATTTTAGAGGCAGTCAGAGGGGCCCAACGGTTTACCAAACTAGATCTACGGGGAGCCTATCACCTCTTACGCATTAAAGAAGGAGATGAGTGGAAAACGGCCTTTAGGACTCCATTTGGCCACTTTGAATACAGGGTAATGCCTTTCGGTCTTACTAATGCCCCGGCAATCTTTCAGAGATTTATGGACTCAGTATTTTCGGATCTCCTGAATCAGACAGTTGTAATCTACCTTGATGATATTCTTATTTATTCCAGAAATCCCGAACTCCATTCTTCCCATGTGAAACAAGTCCTTCAACGACTCCGGGCACATCAACTATTTTGCAAACCCGAAAAGTGTGAGTTTGACAAGACGGAAGTCAAATATCTAGGATATCATTTAAGTACCACCGGTGTAGCTATGGATCAAGAAAAGGTACAAGCTATTCTAGATTGGCCTTCTCCATCTTCTATTAAAGAAACACAATGCTTTCTAGGATTAGCGAACTTCTATCGACAATTCATCGCAGACTTTGCAAAACAAACTAGCCATATAACTCACACTTTAAAGAAGGAAAATCTTATTAAAGGGTTTGTCTGGACTAAAGCTGCCGAAACAGCCTTTCAGGATCTAAAGAAGGCATTTACTCAAGCTCCCATCTTAAAACATCCAGATACCAACAAACAATTTATTGTCGTCACCGATGCTTCCGAAAAGGCCATTGGTGCCGTCCTACTCCAACAACAAGAGGAGGATGGTCTTGAACATCCTGTTTTCTATTTGTCTCACATACTCTCTATTGCAGAACAACATTACTCAGTACTGGAAAGAGAATTGTTGGCTCTGAAAACAGCTTGTAGTGAATGGAGACAGTTTCTGATGGGTTCCAAGGAACCTTTTGAAGTGAGAACCGACCATCGAAACTTACAATGTTTACGAAATTTCATATGCCAAAATAGTCGTCAAGCTCGTTGGGCCTTCTTCTTCAGCCAGTATGATTTCTACATTACATATATTCCTGGCTCCCAAAACATTCTGGCTGATGCTCTGTCGCGTCGTTATCCAGATTGTACTCCTGTCCCAGCTCAACCCCTACTGGAACCTAATAAGATCATTGGGGTAGCACAGTCTTTTCTGGAGGATGTACAACTGGAATACCCCAATCTATCTGATGATGAAGTAGAGAACTTAAGGCCTCTTCTACATAAGAGACAAGGATACTATTATTATCATGATCTGTTATTCATCCCTACTAACAGAGTGAGAGAAAAGGCATTACAAATGTGTCATGATTCACCGGTTGCTGGTCATAGAGGCATCAAGGCCACACAAGAACTGTTATCACGATTTTTCTGGTGGCCTACTTGGAAACAGGATATTGAAACATACGTTCAGGCCTGTCCCACATGCGCTCAAGTCAAGATTCCCCGAACCAGACCTGCAGGATTACTCCAGCCCTTGCCGGTTCCGCCAACTCCATGGCACACCATCTCTACTGATTTTATGTGTTCGTTACCACTTTCAGCAGGAAACCGGGTAATCATGGTCACTGTGGACTCCTTTACTAAGATGGCTCACTTCACTGCCTTGAAAAAGCTACCTACATCCCAAGAGTTAAGCCAGATATTCATCGAACATATCTTCCGTCTTCATGGACTTCCTCATACTATTATATCTGATAGAGGACCTCAGTACATTTCCCGGTTTTGGAGGTATTTTTGTAAGACACTAAACATCGATAGAGCTCTGTCATCGGGCTTCCATCCTCAGACCAATGGACAGACCGAGCGTCTGAACCAAGGCTTAGAACAATACCTTCGTTGTTTTTGCAACTCAACTCAAAGCAACTGGAACACTTATCTCCCTATTGCTGAATTCTCTTACAATAATTCAGTCCATAGTGCCTCCAAGACCACTCCTTTTTTCTGTTCTTATGGTTTTCATCCTACCTCTTTTCCTACTTCTTCTCTGTCTCCCACTCCCTTGCCCGCTATTACTCATTTTTCCAAACGTCTTCTACAAATCCATAGACTAATTCGTTCTAATCTCTTACACACCAAGAGATATATGAAGAAAGTAGCAGACAAGAAACGTAGGGCCTCTCCGGACTACCATCCACAGGATAAAGTTTGGCTTTCTTCAAAGTTCTTACCCTCACGTCTTTCTCAGAACAAATTCACACCTCGCTACTACGGGCCTTTCCGCATTCTCCAGTTGCTTAATCCTGTCACTGTCCGTCTTCACTTGCCTCACACGTGGAAGATTCATCCAGTCTTCCATGTCTCCCAACTCAAACCTTATGTACCAGATCCGTATTCTCGTCAGTTTTCCTGTCCTCCTCCTGTCTTAGTGGATGATGTTCCTGAATATGAGGTTCAGGAGATTTGTGACTCTCGTCTTTTTCACACCCGTCTGCAGTATCTGATTCATTGGAAGGGTTATCCTCTCAGTGAATGTTCTTGGGAAGATGCATCTTCTGTTCATGCTCCTCTCCTGACTCAGCGCTTTCACCGTTTATTTCCTTTCAAACCAGGGCCTTCGGGAGGGGGACCTACTGTCGCGCCGCGCGGTGCGGCGCGAGCCGAGCGTTCGGCACAAGCCGCGCGTTCAGCTCGGGCCGCGCTTCGCGTCTTTAAGACGCGGCGCGCCCCGAGCCTTTCCTGCACACTACGAGGCCCCAGGGCTTACTTGGGGCCTCGCGCTGCTCTCTCCCTCCGTTTTGTTGGGGTCTCCTGACCCCTCTTACCTGTTTGGGCTCCTTTTCTTCTTTCTTCTGTCTTCTTCCTTTTTGGGTCTGTTTCTTACTCTTTCCTTTATGTCTTTTCCCCTTCCCAGGTTACCCTTGTCTTCCCAGCATTCCTCCTTCCCTATTCTCTATGGTTTCTGCTCCAGTCTATTCTATCTACTTTTCCCTATCCAAGATGGTGTCCTTTTTCTTCCTGTGGGTCACTTCCTGTTTTATGGTATTTAAGGGTGGTGCTTTCTTCTCCTCTTTGCGCTGCAACACTTTCTGTTCAGTTAGTGTCCTCGCTCCTGATTTCCTAGGCTTTAGCTCTGGAATTCGCCATTTCTGTGTTATTCGTCAGTTCTTTTGATTCCTGTTCCTCTGTTCTTGTTTCAGGAATCCTCTGCGAATCTTCTTGGAGGTTTTTTCCTCTTCTTCTGAAGGTTTTTTTTCCCTCTGGCGCTACTTTCTCACGGTCACGGTCTGTCCTTGGCGTTTCCCTTGCCTACAGCACCGTGGCTACCAGAAAGAGTCGCCCCTTTTTGGGCCAAAGTCGAACTCCCAAGATCCACGCCTCAAGATCTGCAAACTCCAGGCGCAAGCAGCACGTGAGTCGTGACAGAACTGTGTCGGATCCGTATGTTCTAGTGCCATCATCAGAGCTTTTAGCTCAGCCAAATGTGCTGTACAATCCCCTAAGGTCTGTGTATAGGTATGTTGGGGACATAATTTCTCCCTCTCCATATAGCCGCCTACGACTGCGCATGCAGCAGAATACTGATGTTTAGTTCCAATAGATGGTTGCGCAGAGCCATCGGTGTAAATGACTTTATGATATTGATCAATAGGCAAGGTATCCGCTGGAACCGGATATTCTACTTCACATTGTAGAAATTCTTGAGTTTGTAATTTTGGGTCAGAAATGTAGTCTACATCAGTGGCTGTTAGAGACGTAGCCCATTGTATCCAACGTGGTTGAAGTGCTTTTGCATTCAGAACTTTAGCTTTTGTAACCGCCTCTAGGGCTGGAATCAGAGAAACAACAATAATGCGTTTTCCTTGGGCAAGAGGTCTTTCTTTAATAACAGCCATCTGCACAGCAGTGAGAATTATTTTCTGTATTAGCAAAGCGTTGTTCAGCAGCTGAATACAAATGTGATTTGTATGCTATCAGGACTGTCTCACTTTCATTAAATGTCACATAAGTGAAACCGATGGCCCCAGCTATTACCCTGATGACCAAATGTGTTTTGTTGTCCCTTGTGTGTAAACGTTTTGCTGCTAGCATGTCTGTCTGCAAATCTCAAAGAGTGCGTGTATGTTCAACCGTCCAAAATTTACTTGAGAAATCGGGACGTATTAAATCATATTAAGGTTTTATGCGTGTTGCATAACCAGGAATGTATGTTCTGCCAAAATTTAGAAAGCCCAACAACGATTGAAGTTTTTTAATCGTATTTGGTGGTTGCAATTGTGCACATTTTTCTAAAAATTGTGGCGCTAGGCTCTTCCCTTCACTCGACAGCTCAGATCCCAGGAACAGGACACTGAGGAAGGCAATTTTTGACTTTTTAAAGTTAAATTTGTAGCCGAGTTCGGCAAACCCTATAACAATGCGGGCTACCCGTCTTAAATGTTGTAGTAACTCGTCATCCGTGAGATATATATCATCCACATATGACAAAGCTTCAGGGTCTATCTTGTGTAAAATAGCAGTCACACGAGCTGCATACAGTCCTGGGCTGTTCTTATACCCCTGGGGCAAACAACATATTTTTTTCTGGGAGCCTAATGCGCTAAAGCTTGTTAAGTCCCTGCTTTCAGGTGCTATATTCTGGCAAAAAAAAACATTCGAGATATCAAAGTTGTTTTGTATTTTTTCCGCACTATGTTGCTCGTTAGTGCAGTGCTATGTGAGTTTTGTATAGCATATGTACGTGTATGTCCGTTTAAATGTCTGTAGTCTAAGACTATTCTGTATGAATGGTCTGGCTTAGCTACAGGGAATAAAGGGTTATTCATTGGTGAGACACATCGTTCAATCACACCCTGGTATTCTAATTGCGTGAGTATCTCTCTCACCGGTGCCCTTGCTTCATGTTTTATGGGATACTGCGGTTGTGGCTGAGGCTCACTTTTAATGGGAATTACGTGGTATGGAGAGTCCCTATCTCACCCTACGTGATTTCTATATAAAGCAGGTGCTTGTGCTAGAGTCCATTCTATGGAATAGGACTCAGCGAGTTCCTCTGGAACAAGGGGCGAGAAGGAAGGTTTAATAACCTCTTCTTCATATGGGAAGGTGCGGACAAAATCAGGCTGCCAATCTTGTTCGGCCAACAAGATGTCATATACTTTGACTACACGGTCCCAAAAGATTGCATGTATAGTGCGTTCAATGTCTCCTGTTTGCTTTATACACCCTATCGAGTTCGGAGACACGCATGTCCGCTGTTTCTACTTGTATAAAGTCATCAGTTGCTTTCACCTCCAGATGCTCTAGAAGATTCCGGCAAACTATTGTGACCTCTGCCGCGCTGTCTAGCAGTGCTAGAGCCCAATTCTTGTTCTTCAAGAGAACCCTCTTCCTGAGTGGCATGTCGAACTGAGACTGCTGCCACTTTTTTCTTTTTAAGTTGTTGTTTTTGCTGTACAGGTTTCTCTTCCTTTTTAACAGAAACCTCTAAAGAGCGTTGTGGTTCCTGTCTCGGTTTCATGTACTCTGTTCTTCATTCTGATCACCCACCTCTCTCATTTCTCTTTTCCGATGAGTCCTGAAAGGAACAAGATTGGCGTGTATCAGTATATTGATATCTATCAGGCGTTTTTATATTATCCCTATTCCTGAGATTATATCTATTCTGTGGGGTCTCCATCCATGTGAATTCTCCCCTTTCATTTTTAGGTGTTTGTTGTTTTTTCTCCCAACGTTTCTTAGTGCCCTCAGGTTGTTGTTTAGCATTCTCTTTGTTAATTTTACCCTGAAATTTAGGTTTTTGTGGTCCAGCCCGAGGCTATCTCGACCAATACTTGAATATGTTTCCGCTATTATTTTAGGCAGCTCCTGTTCCGGATCTTGTTGCGGAACGTCACGGAGCCGCAAGTGCATCTGCTTCCCCTTTAAGGTTACTTAGGATAATTGAAGAAACTGTGGCAAAATTGCCCATCAATTGCATTCCCAAATGTAGGGCCGGGGCAGCCCCGTATTCATCGTGAATTTGTGTAAGCACTTCCGGTAGGTTGGCTAGTGTCGGTGTACCGTGTGCAGTTGTATAGAGTGCGGCAAATACCGTGCCCCATGTATTACAGTGTTCAACTGTAGGGACCATCCCAAAGGGCAAGCAAATACTCAATATTCTATGTTTATCCTGAGGTCCCGTATGGGGAAATACTGCTTCCAGTGTATTAATTTTTTGTGCTAGTCAAAACGGAGTCTCCTCTCGTTTGGCCGGGACCTTACCATAATTGAATGTACAGTCACCGGATTTATACCTGGTTTTACTGCATGTGGTTGTGCTGGAGCAGCACGCGCTGGGTTTGTATTTAAAGTTTGCATCACAAATTGCACTAATCGTCTGTATATTGCTGTTAACTCAATGTATAAGCGTCGAACCTCAGCTACTGCCAAATTCGCAACAGCAGGATGTGGTGTATATGTGGCCAATAAAGGCCAGGTAGGACCATCATTACTTAGTGGACCTAACATTACTGGTAATATTGTATGGGGTAGGGTGCCATCAAGCCAATTATTATGTTCTTGATACGATAGAAGTATCTCTAAATATGCGTACGCCCTGTATTGTCCCGGCACGTTCCCAACTGTATATGTGTGAAATGTATTTGAGTTTCCAACAACTGCTAGAAATCTGACTGAAGAGTAAAAAAGCTCTGTTCTATAAGCTGCGTGGGCGTCCACCACAAACGTGACTGGACCTCCCTGGGCCGTGAGGTCATTTGCTAATAAGTGTGTTGTAAGAGGTTGTCGCATGTTAACAGCTATTTGTACAACCTGGGGATTCGCCATCATAAAAGCACTAAGAGTTCATAGAAGGCACACTAAGATGTTTTTTTTTCCATTTAAAGTTCAAGCTTGAACAACCGCCATCTGAAAATAGGATTACCTATACGGCTGTGGTGGAAATCCTCAGTACCACGGACGTCTCCGTATAGGGGACTGAGATGTCATCATATAAAATGACACTGAGATATTCCAGTCGACCCGAAAATTAGAGCCTGACCAAACGTTGGGTGCCATGTCGCGTAGGCTCTCATTATCTTAATGAGATTACTGGATTTTGAAAAGCAAGATCGTCCACAGTGTGGGGGACTGAGTCTGAACCACGGTGGATGACACTTGTCGCTCCAAATCCGGGTTTTGCTCCGGCTAACTAGCAGTGCCTCATCTCCTCCAAATGGCAGACGATTGGGCAGCCGAGCGCATGACATATCAATACTTCTCAGGGAAGTCGTTGTCACTCAGGTCACAACCGGTTCTCTCATTCACAATACAGTCTCATATATAAAGGACAATAAAGGCAGTGTAAGTTTTAAAGATTGGTTTAATAAAACAACTGCAATTTGGATAGCAAAGCGTGAGCTGCAATAACCAGAACTACACAACACAGTAATATTAAAATAGTGACGATGAGAGTGAAGCACATGAATAAGGCTACCATAGTGCCGCTAGATTATTCTCTCTCTAGGTTATATTTTGAGCACAGCATGTTAAGCTCTAAGCCTTCCTTTCAGGTTCCCCCGGGAGGACATCAACCCTCATACCTGAGCAAAGGCCTGTAATCTGCGACAGCATCTGCAACAGGGCATTCAGCATACAGTTGTGGTTCCCTGGATGGAATCTCCCTCTTGACGTGTACTAGGACTAGAAAGTGTTTTTATAACTAACACGCAAATGTTCTAAGAAAATGTCCCTACGTAAGGATGTGTATTTTCTATGAATGCTGGAGACTAAACTTCTACCATGTTTACCGGCAATGTACAAGACTGTAGCCTTGTCTGAAGCACAGGGTGATCAAGAATGCATTATTTGAGAACACGGTGCTGAGCGAAGCTAAACAGTGTGATAAAAGAAATTAGAACAAGACTGTAAAAACTGGTGATTGTAAAATAACAGTGCAAAGCTGAATAAAATATATCTAGGGCAAAGTGCACAGTGGCCTAGTATGTTGAACTAACGTGCATGGAGCTATACGTAAAATGGCTGCACAACAAGAGGAAAAATTCAAATAAGATGTGAAAAGAAGGAGGAGAGTAAGAGTGATGTGAAAACCTAGACCCATGCAAGATTATGTGATATGTATGTTTTTTATGTTTTTTTTGTATTTGCTACACATACGCTTATTTTTTGTTAGTTGCGTTTTTGATTGGTGATGGGGAGATATGTGGTATACCTTTAAGTATAGTAGAATATTGTAAGATTCTTTACATTCTTTATGATGTCCTCGGGAAATATGTGGGAGCAATCTAGACTGTGCATCCTGTAAAGGAGCATTAGGAATGTGGCTTCAGAGGTGGAATGGATGTTCCATTGTACTGGTTATGCTTAAATGTAATAAACCAATACTATTATTTATAAAGCTGGAAGACCGATCATTTCCACACCATTCTTAATATGCTGGTTACCATACTTTGTTGATGGCTTCATTGCCTAATAATCCCAGCTCATGCTTTCTATAGAAGAATATGATTGTTTCAATAACTGTTTGAAAAGAGATTCCTGTATCTTTCTTGTGTCTTACCTTGGGCATGCAAAGTGACAATCTGTTCCCATTATTTCCTTGGTTATCTGGACAGTTATGTTCAAGGTTGTTGATCCCATCTGGCATCCTCGTAAATTCAAGGGTTCAGATGCAGCACTGTGAGGTAGCTAGGAACTGTGTCAAAATGTCTGCATGGTATAGATGAACTGAGTTCCTATATCCTGAAGGTTATGTTGATCCTATACACAGTCCTACTTAATCTGTAGGAACTGTAAAACATGGCACCCAACACTCCTGATGGCAAAGTTGCTGTTTCCCAGTAGTTTATAAAAGCCAGTGTGAACTGTGAGGTACTTCGAGTTAGAAGCAATTTGCTGTTAGTCGCCTAAATATGTGGGTGATCACAAACCAAAGGCTATAATAAAGATTGATATCAGTATTCCCTGTTTACAGGCATTTTTAAGCGATGCAATATTGGTACTTAAGCAGACAGATCTTTTTAGGAATTCTAAGTTGAAGGTTCTGATTCTGTTTGAATATATTAAAGTTTCACGCAAACTTGCATGTGTATCAGCTGAAGCCTGGACCAGTTGATGCCTGCTGCAAGATTATGAATGTTTTTTCCCCTTACATGATCTCAGAATGTGCCTTTAATTTCAAAATGACATACAGTTATGAGACATACATAAACAAAGCTGATATTAACCGTTTTGGCCAGACTGCCCAAATTACATCTCACACATGTTTGAAATGTACTTTGATGTATATCCAGTTCCTCTATGATATTTCTCACAGTTACTGAGCAGGCTTCACGGAGAGTGACAGACAGTAGTTCTCCTAGACAAACATTGATTTGTGGTTTTACATCTTCAGCTAGTGAAGATAAGTCGCAGTTCCTCTGTGGCCTGATCGGTACTTTTCATAGAATAATGGAGTAAAGGAACTTTTATGAATAGCTAGCATAAACATAGAATTGGTGTGTGGAATAGCACTTGAGTGCAATTTTTTTTTTTTTGTTAGTAGTAACTTTGTGTTCAAGGATATTTTTGTGTGCACTTGATTATGCAATCATAAACTACAAGCCACTTCCTCTCTCTGCATGTTGTGCCAGTAGCCTTACCAGTCAATGGAAAACAGATTCACAATTGTTCAGATGTAATGCCCATACTTCTGTGACACTGAAAACACGGAAGAAACATGTGTGATGGGCTAATATAAAAAAAAAATAGAAGAACAAACTTCAGTAATTTGCAAATAAAGTCTGTACCAACATCACAGTTGATAGAATCGGATGTTCAGAAACCTGTAACATATATTTGCTCCTTTGTTTCCAACTCTTAATATGTTTAAAAACCACATACTACACTTATATATCAATTCCTTCCACTTGTCTGATTTCTACATACTCATTTCACATTTTACCAAAACAGTGTTAATCATTTTATCAACCTCACAATGAATGGGCACACTGTAATCTGAACCTGAAACCTTCAGGCTACACAGAGATCTCTAGAATGGATTCATTAACATACTCAGCTATTTAACCAGGATCATGTACCAGTTAACCTCTTAACATACTCAGCTATTTAATCAGGATCATGTACCAGTTAACCTCTTTTTTCTTATTCCATCAAAAAATATTATTAGCTGCATTGTTGGGCTATTTGAAGGCTTCCTAGAAGCTATGAAGGGGTTCCAAGATATAACTAGATCATCCAGCTCAAAAGGGAATAAACAATGAAGCACCAACTGTAAGAAACAAGTATATTTTATGGCGTTGTGACAATTTCTTCCTGATTTCAGATGGAAATCCGACACCGTTGGCCTGGCCAACGTCTTAATAGAGGCAGTTTCCACTGCCAGCACCACCACGTCAACAGGACACCACCCACCATATTGCAATCCGTAATATTGCACGGCATGGCCTGCACAGCGGTGTGTTGCTGGCGGTGGAATCCGACAAGACCCATCCCCTCCCAGACGGCCACCTCGCTGAAGCAGGTAAGTTGATCATCTGAAGGGGGTGAGAGGGAGGGGGGTGTTGTGTGAATGTGTGTGGTGTCTGCATGTGTGGACGAATGCAGGGGGAAGTGAATGTCTGTGTGTGTGTTTGTGAGTGCATGTATGCCGAGGAGGGGGTGAGGAACGGTGCTGTGTGTGTGAGTGCTTGTATATTTGTATGAATACGGAGGGGGTGTCAGTTTGAGTGCATTTATGCAAGTGTATGTGTCTGTTTGAGTGATTATGTGCACATGAATGGGTGTATCTGAGTGTGTGTTTGGGTGCGAGTGTGTGGGGGTGTATGTTATCGAATGCGTGGGCGAGTGGAGGGGTGTGAATGTAGGTGTGTGGTTTTGTGGGAGTGTGTCTGCCGGTGACAGGAATGGACATTCCTGTCGCCGGGTGAATGACCACATGCATTTTCGTGGCGGTCACAAATGCTAGCCATCTGCTGAGGCGTAATACAGATGGCTGTATGACAGCTACCGCGGGCCGGAGGTGCTCACCTTTGGCCCAGCAGTCCGACCGCTCTGGTGGAATGGGCCGCAAATCACCAAAGTCGTAATATGGCGGTCTTTATCACTGGCCCGGCACCAGTAAGACCACCATTGCGAGTCTGGCGGTCCAAGGACCGCCAGACTCGAAATGAGAACCAGAAAGTGTTATTGCAATATTGGCTGAGATACTGGAAAGAGATGCCATTCAATTGTCAGTAAAGATAATGCTGAGCTTTGAAGTACTTCATATATTAATTTCAAAAGAAAGAAGAAAAGTTTGGATAAACATTTCTGAGTCTGATGTTCCTAAAAAAGACCGAAGTCCTAAAAGTGAAATTCCATTATAGTGAAATTATTGCATTTGAGCTTCATACAAGTGGGACAGTGAACTATGATTGCTAGCAACATCAAAGGCCACACACATTGTTAAAATTTGCAGGCATCTAACAAAGCCAGTCCTTATAGAAGGTCAAATATTACCATTATCGTCGCCAAGATTGACTCTGTCCTCTATTATTGCTGATTAGATGGAAGCAAGACCAGGAATTATCCAAGTAATCCATTTCCTGAATGGTCTGCCAAAACTGTTATACCCTTGACTTTTAAAGCAATATAGCATTACCTAGAAGTTGGAAAGTTGTCCACAAATTACAGGGGTTCAGTGTAGCAATATATGCATTTTTCACTAAGCCAGTGGTTTACAAACTTTTCAGTACAAGGGTCACATTGTATATTTTACAAATATCAGTTTTATAATAAACAAATACAATTTAAATAAATGGTTGAATAAGGTTTATTTGAATCTTTTTTGCAATAAGCATGATATGATTCTGAACAAAAGACATGTGACTATTACAAAGAAACAATGCCATGCTTACACTGAAATACTATGAGTACAAATGTCAAACATTATCAAATGCTCTGACAAAATAATCACTTAACATCAGATAAGAAAAGCAGGCTATTCATTTTTAATTAATTTTAAATATTGAAAATTTACAGATTTCCATGAAAAATAAGTTGTCTATTTTTGTAGCACACAGTAAAAAAAATAAACACACTCCAATAAAGAAGTTCAGTAAAACAGTAAAATAAACTTGCATCATTAATAATGGTCAAACAAGAACATATTCAGTCTCCAGCTTTCTACAGAATTCTAGCAAGTGGAGTTTTCTGCACTGTGGAATATTTGCACTAGCAACTTGCATTTTTCAAAGATCTGATGCACATGGCATTGCTGGACCAACATTTACAATAGAGAAGATTCAAGCGGCTCTGCTGCCACCTACACACTGCCAATGGAATTGAATATATGTCCCTTTGATCATAGGAATCCGAGGCTTTGATAAACAACTGAGTGAAGAACAAAATCTTGTAGAGGGCTGTTTGTGGCCCATGGGCCGTAGTTTGGTGGTCCCTGACCTAAACTTTTGATGCAGAAAAAGGGTGAAGTGTGTGCTCACCTGATTAAACAGCATTCTTTATTGACTTTTCCAGACCAAAGATTTCTTTTATAACTTTTATTATTTCCAATTTAACATCTCAGAGTTTCAGTAGTTCAATAATGGTTCAGATAGAGCATATTTTACAAGTTACACTGCAGTCTCAAGCATGTAATATTTGAAAATATTACATGCTTGAGACTGCAGTGTAACTTGTAAAATATGTGTATATAATATATATAATTCAGAGACATAACAATCATATTTGAGCACGTGGGCCCTCAAGGATCACAGCACAATAAGCGTTACTCTTATGAGATGTGGCCATCTAAATTTGTGCGCAGACCCAAGATACCGAGATATCCTTGTGTCTTAAATGAGCTGGCATAAACATGTTAAAATTAGCTGACATGATATTGTAATATGTTAGGTCTTTAATCCAGTCAGCACAGTAGGAAAGGATTCTCTGTCCCATGGTATGGCAACTCACCGTTTAGCTAACAGTAATACTATTGCTATGCTTTGGTGCACTAAACACAGATGTGTTCTTTACGTAACCAAATAGAGCTACCAAGAGTCAGGCAGAATATTCATGTCATCATTTTATCTAGCTGAAGAAATGAATTATTCACAAAAATCTGTAAACCATTAAAATTACACACTAAATACATGAAATTTGCTGCACATTCTTGACAGCACAGACAGCATGAATCTTCTCTCAGACCATAGCTACGTAATCTCGATGAATTGCAAGGACATTTCTGTACATACTTGAACTGTATTAGACTGTGTCCTGCATTTATAGAGACATTTTAATAGCTGAGTAGCAATATAACCATTGCTCATCGGAGATCCCACTGCCTATGTCAGTCTGCCACTGCAAATATGGTTTCACCAGAACTGAGGGTGCTGTACGCCAGGACAGAGATCATATGCATTACATTATTTGTAAAGAGTTGGCACTGTGTAGCAAATGTGTCAATAATTGGAAAGATGTGAGCTCTAAAGAAAATTCATGGAGGAGTGAGTGTAAGGTGCCACAAGTTTGTTTTATAGTAGAGAAATATATACATTTGACAACTAATTCTCCTATCTTTTCTGTTTGGAATTTTTCAAGTTGTATACATGTGCCTTTTTCCACCACAATGTTTTAACAGCCTGGGCCAGGCATAAACAGCGTTTCAAACCAAAGGGCAGGTTTAAGAAAAGTGATGCTGCATCTAGTGCTGTGCCACTTTTCTCGCGCCCATTAGCGCCCCCAACCACCATCAGTTGTGTGCCGTATTTAAAATACAGCACTCCATGTCAAAGGGTAGGGGGCCATAGTGTAATTTTTTTTACGCTATCGATGTACTCTGCAGGAGTAGCACCAAAATGTTGGCCCTACTCCTGCAGAGTACATAAGGGCCCATTATAAATGACGGAAGCCCCCTTTTAACGCCTGCTCTGAGACAAAAAAATGACACAAGGAAATCTCTTAGATTTCCTTGTGCCATGTTTTCAGCCCCCCAAACGGAGGAACACCCCCTTTCATACATCATTCCTGATGCAGGCGTAATGTGGCACAAGGGTTCACAAAGTGTTTGCGCTACTTTGTAAATATAGTGAGGGGAAAATGCCACTTTAGCGCCACCTTAGCGTGATAAATAATTATGCTATGGTGGCGTTAGGGGCTCTTAAACCTGCCCCCAAGTCTATATAGTTAAATTGCCTGCAGGGATGTTCAAATAGCATCCCCACTAGTAGGGAAGAACCTCTTTCTAGCATCATATATATGGGAGTCTGATTGGGGTATGAAGGGAATTGTGCCAAATTGATTTTGAGCTACGTGATAGCATCTCTCAAAATCAGGAGCTACCAGACCCATTGTGCATATAGAAAATATAATGTAGACCATCCACTTCTAGGATGCTGTCTGTTCAGGCCAATTTCATCATTAATTTTTGCAATTTATGAAAGAAAAAGAAAGACAATAGGAATCATTTAAAAAGAGCTGTGGGGGAACTACCATTTTCATAATGACAGTTCTACCTGTTAAGGGCAGCAGAAGTCTAATCCATCTGTTAGACCTGACAGCTTTAGGGTGGTCACCCTCAACTTTTTGCCTGCCTCCCTCCACTTTTTGACACTGTTTTTGCTGATCTTGAGGACTATGTGCACTTTACCACTGCTAACCAGTGCTAAAGTGCATATGCTTTCTCCCTTAAAACATGGTGACATTGGCTTATGTCCAATTGGCTTATTTAATTTACTCATGACTCCCTAGTAAAGTGCACTACATATTCCCAGGGCCTGTAGATTACATGCTGCTACTGGGCATGCAGCACTGATTTTGCCATCCACAAAATTAGCCCCTTAACCATGTCTCAGGCCTGCCATTGCAAGGCCTGTGTGTGCAGTTTCACTGCCAATTCGACCTGTCATTTAAAAGTACTTGCCTAGCCTTAAACTCCCCTTTTTCTTCTAGATATACGTCACACCTGAGGTAAGCCCTAGGTATCCCATAGGCCAGGGTACTATGTAGATAAAAGGCAGGACATATACCTATGTAGTTCATATGTCCTGGTAGTGTAAAACTCCTAAATTCGTTTTTCACTGCTGTGAGGCCTGCTCCTTTCATAGGCTAACATTAGTGCTTCCCTCATAGACTGTTTGAGTGGTAGATTCTGATCTTAAAGGAGTAAAAGGGCATATTTAGTATGGCCAGAATGGTAATAAAAAAAATCCTGCTGACTGGTAAAATGGTATTTATTATTACAATTGTAGGAATACCACTTTTATAAAGTGAGCATTTCTCTGCACTTAAATCCTTCTGTGCCTTACAATCCACATCTGGCTTGGTTAGTTGACAGCTCCCTTGTGCATTTCATTCAGACAACCCCAAACACAGGATGCTTAGTCACACCTGCATACATCTGCATACTGAATGGGTCTTCCTGGGCTGGCAGGGTGGAGGCCCTGACACCTACAGTGGCCTGCCCTCACACAATGGACTGCCAAACCCACTACTGGGACCCTGGCTGACAGGATGGAACTGAAAGGGGACCTTGTGCACTTCTAAGCCACTCTTTGACGTCTCCCACACTTCAAAGGCACATTTGGGTATTTAAACTGAGTCTCTGACCATACCGACTCAGACACTTCTGGACAAGAAACCTACTGGGGAAGAAACTCTAAACCAGAAATTGCAACCTGCCAAGAGAAGCTGCATGGCTGCCCAAAGGACTTACCTGACTGCTTTGCTGTAAAGGACTGATGCCTTGTTGCTGCTGGCTCTGCTGAGAAGTGCTCTCCAAGGGCTTGGATTGAGCTTGCATCCTGTTTTCTGAAGTTTCGGGCCAAAAAGACTTCATCTCTGCAAAGACCTCCTTGTGCAGCTAAAAATCAATGCACAGCCTGCTGGAATCGACGCACAGCCTGCATTGCAGTGAGGAAATCACCGCATGCTGAACCAGAACTACGCAGCCTGGCTTCCCGAGTGGAAATCGACACAGCGCCAGCGTTTCGACAGGGACTTCGAAGCACCACCCACTGTATCGACGCATAGCTGAGCCGGAACAACGTAGCCCGAATTCCTGCAAGAGGAATCGACGTAGCACCTGCTGTGCAACAGAAATTTCCCTGCATCACCCACTGGGCCGACGCAGCTCCTGTGACTTCATCCTGCACAGCCAGGATTTCTCTGCATCGTCCCAGGGGTGTCCAAATACCCTGCAACCCGAAAAGGATCTGAGTCTGCATATTTTTCTAAACCTCTGTGGTGTATTTTTGTGGTGTTTATACTGTGTTATTGCATGATGTGTTGCACAAATACTTTACACATTGCCTTCTAAGTTAAGCCTGACTGCTCAGTGCCAAGCTACCAGAGGGTGGGCACATGATAATTTGGATTGTGTGTGACTTATCCTGACTAGAGTGAAAGTCCTTGCTTGGACAGGGGGTACCCTGACTGCCACCCAAAGACCCCATTTCTAACACCATCTATCTATGTTATCTGATAGTTTGTTCAGTGCTGTTCTATATTTACTACTGATAACGTTCATAGGGACTTTGTGTGCTTTGATACCTAGATAACAGACTAACTCAGTTGCCAGTCTCAAAGGTAGCTCTAATGTACAGGGCCCAGTGACAATAGTCAGTGGAAAACGTAGTGACATCACAAACCAGACACCTAAAGAGTGTAATTTCATGATGTAGTGGAGTAAGATTGTTGGCAGGTTTGCTAACATAAAGTAACATTTCACCCATGTGCGCTGACATTTTCAGCTGATATCTTTGAAATCGTAGACGTATATATGTGCATGCCTTTCTGTAATTGCACATGCAGACGCTCAACTAGCAATGTATATAGGAAGAGGGAGAGTGGGCATCCCTGCTGGGTACCCATAGTTATCTCGATAGGAAAAGTTACAGGCTGAAGGCCTGTTATATAACAGTTTACTTAGGTTGAGAGATAGATCTCCACACCCAGCTTCTTCTATAATGCAAACATAAAATTCCCACTCAACTGAATAAAAATTATTTTCTGCATCTAGAGAAACAGCTGCACTTAGATATCTGGATTTACTTGTGCAAGTGCCCCAAAAAGGTTCTAAGATTATTAGCTGTTGGTATGAATCCCCGCTGCTCAGTTTAGACTGCGCCTGGCATGAATACCCTAAGTCAGTTAGCCAATATTTTTATAAACATTTTCATTTCAGTATTAAGAAATGAAAATGGTTGGTATGGTGAACACAGATTCAAAGGCTTTTCTGGTTTCAGTATGGTTATTGTTCGAGCCTCTCACATAGTAGAAGGGAAACATCCACCGTTAACTATTATTTCAAAGAGTGTCATACTGTGTGGAGTCTATTCTTTCATATACACTTTATAAATATCTGTGATGAGACCATCATCCTCAGGGACACATCCATTTGGCATTTGTTTAATTCGTTGTTTTGCCTCTTCAGGGGTCACTAAGGCCATTGCATGCTCTCCGTGTTCATTTTCTAGCCTTTCCATGATTAGGTTATCGAGGCATGCAGTGATGTTCATGGGTGAAGTCAAGAATATGGATTTTTAGTTGAGGGGGTAGAAGTCCAACCACAATCCATGTCAGGGTGAACCACAAAAAGCCACTAATTTGATCTGTGCTTATCCCTCTTTTAGCTTGGCACAAAAGCAATCAGGATTAATTTAGAGGCAGTGTGCAAAGTATTAATGCAGCACACAAAAAGCAATAAAGTGAAAACACAACACAAAAATAATCACAAACTAATTTAGAAAGCAACAGTAAATGTTGATTAATATAATGACAAATGAAACCCAATCAATAGTACTGGAGACATTAATTTTTGTAAGTTTTCTAAAGTTTTTAGTGAAAATAGCACCAAGAAGAAGAAATCCTCACTTGCATTCTCTGGTCCCGCTAGACAGTGGTGCAAATCACAAGTTCAGGCCAACTGCAATGGAAAACAAGTTGAATACAGGGACCAGGCTAGTTCCGCTGAAGAGTTTACATCTCAAGTTTGGCGTGTAGAGTTCTGTTCATGTTGGAGCAGGCCAGAAAGAGGAGGCTTTCTGCGGGAAGGGCCTGATGGGCTTTGCAGACAGCAATTACTGTGGTACGAAGAGCCAGTAATTTCTGGAGAATCACACTAGTTGATCATTGCTGAAGGTTGCTGTCAGCACAAAGTGCAGGGCTCGTGTGGCTGGTTATCACAGATGGTCACAAATGGTGCAAAAACCAGGACTAATCAGAGCTTCACGTTGGCGGTGGTTGTGTGCAACAGAGTCATCACATGAAAGGGCCCGTTCATGGTCATGAGGAACACAAACTTAAGGATTTTTTCCTTTTTTTAATGCTAGCCAAGGGTCCAGGACTTGGGGGTCACCTCTTGAGGAACAAGACTCACTCCAGCAGAATCCAGTAACAGAGCTGGGCAGTTGCAAGAATGCCTCTGGAAGCTTGTCGTGCCCCTGTAGCTCACACAGGAGGTCAGCCAACTGACCCCTAGAGTAACTCTGGATAGCCTGGGATCAAGGCACGCAGGTCCACAAATCCTTCTTCAGTCAGCGAGGCAGTCCTTCAAGCAGCAGAACAGCCCTTCTTTTGAATCTTCCATAGGCCCAGGAGTGTTCTGAAGATTGGTTCTGAAGGCCTTTATTTTACACCTGATGGCGTCCTTCATGTAGGGGAATTTCCTGACCTAGCCCTAAAACTGGTTGTGGTCAGTTCTTCCCATCGCCCCAGTCCTGACTCCAAACTTTTTATGGAACTAAGGTTATGGCAAGACTTGTGTCAGGTTCCTTTGTGTGTGCTGTGGCCAAGATCCTTTGAAATACAGTCAGGGCAAGGCGCATCTCCTCAACAGCCATCTTGCCAGGAAGACCATTTGCAGCAACACCCAGGTCTAATAGTTCACTGGCTGGTCCCCAAAACACATTATTGATGGGATAACTAATGTTCAAGGCAGCTGGAAACTCCTAGACAGGCCTCAGAAACTTTAGGCAGGAAAATGCCAACCTTCTAAAAGTATATTCTCCAAACAAAAGATCACCTAGGGCTCATTCGGATAAAGAAACCTCACTTATACATTAAAGAAATCCAAAACATATTAGACCTTTTTTTTTTTAGAATATGCTTTGAACACTTGTCTGGGGGGCATATAGAGGTGTCCTTGTTGAGTATATATAACTTTCTAAAAGAGGGATTTTCAAAAATGTTATCTAAAATCTGTCTTTACAATTAAAGAGGTTTTAAAATTTTAAATTAGAATTAATGTGATTGTAAGCATCATTTCTCTATCTGCTCCTAATTTGAAGTTAGCACTTTATAAGTGAAATAAGGTAAACCGGTGTTTGCCTATGAGAGAGATCGGCCTTAAAACAGTGAACAACTATAGGAGTTTGTCTCTGTCAGGACATATAAAACTGATGCATACATGTCCTATTTTTTAAATACCATATACCCTGCCTTATGAGCTTTTAGAGCCTGTTTTAGGGGGAGCCTTACACATATTAAAAAGGAATGTTTAGGCCTGGCAAAATGTTTCTCTTGCCAGGTCAAATACCAGTTTAGAACTGCACTATAGGTTGCATTGGCAGGCTTGAGACTGTTTTTAAAAGGCTACTTTAGTGGGTGGCACAATGAGTGCTGTAACCTACAAGTCCCTGGATACAAGTGGTACCATTGCCGAGGGACTTACAAGAACATTAAATGTGCCAATTAGGTGTCGTCTAATGTTACCATATTTTAAGGAGCAAGCAGAAGCACGTTAGCACTGGTTTTCATGCCTAATGCCATGAAAACGAGTTCAACAAAATAAGGGGTGAAGGAAAACATTTGTGGAAACACCACACCAGGGATGTCCGCTCTAACATTTACTTTCACATCAAACAAAAGATTCTGATATTCCCAACACAAACGGTAAAGGGAATCTACATGGTAACATAGAGGAAGTTGTAGACAGCAGGGTAAACATATGCATAAACAATTCATACAGAGATCGGTGTCAGTGGATGGAAGTGAATGTGAAACGAAAAGTAAGAAGAAACTAGCAGTTAATAAAAACAGGAATTATCAACCAAAAAGCAATGGGCATGAAAAGTAATGAACATGTATTCGAAGAAGAAACTACTAACATAAGCTACATACAGGCAATGGAGTTCAAGAAAAACGACATTATGATAAAACAGTGTGTTGCTTGAATGACATATTCTAGGTTGCAGCCTCAGCTACTGAGACTTTTCTCTGTGTGGTACTGCAAAAGATCAGCAAGAATGTAATACAGGGCCCTGGGTGGCATAAAAATACATATCCGATATGAGCTTGTTTTTGTATGACAGAGCAAAATATAAATATTTGCTCTTGGGTTCATATTCTCCAGTTTCATCTCAGTACAGGAGTAGAGCATACATTATTAACCCTCTTGACCAACGTTCTGATGCTCACCAAACACAAATTTAATTTGCTTTCTGGTAAAAAAACTCTGCAAGTCACGCAATAGATATTGCTTTTCCTTTGCCAGAAGCAAGAAATGACCAAGTGTACAACAATTCCCTCTTCATTCTGTCTAAAAAAGGAAACATTGTCAGCATTGTTATTTTACAAATATAAACCGTTATGAGACGTTTACGAAATAATTTGTTTTAAGGGATGATTCACTACACGGTGTAATAAACAGAAAAAAGAAACAGTCCAGGCGCTGACCCAGATATGTGGAATGAGAAATTAATATGTGGAAGGAAAAGTCAATGTTATAAACATTAACAGGATTTAATGGTAAATTGGACATGTTCAAAATAATCCTAGATTAGCAAAATCTTTCAGAGCTAGCTTTTGCATGGGCACTAAAGTGAAAAATAGCAAATATTGTAAAATAGATGTGTATGTATTTTAATATATGTTGTAACCCATAGTAACTTTTGGAGCAGATATGCTAATATGAGAATATTCTAATAATTTGCATACACATACTAATTAGAATAATGACAATTGAAACTAATAATTGAAAATAACGTGTAATGAGTAAAATGTGCCCACGGGGAGCGGTCACCATGTACTAAAATAATACTAAAATTACTAAAATAATGTGAAAAATTTATTAATATGTCATAATTGCTGATATACTCTATGTTTTATGATGCTTCTTATCCTTAATTTAGCCGAACTAGAGGCCTGGTCGACACTGGGCCTTGCTTGCTTAAACATGGAGACCAGATGAGCTGCCGAGGACTGGAACTGGAGAAAAGGGCCTTGATCTGTACAGAGTTCAAATGGGCTCTGCTAGAATTTTCTGCAATGTGCCAGCGCACAGGAGACGATCAGAACAAATTGATACAATTATGTGTAGAGTAGGCTAAATGTACTTTCCCAGGACTCGAACAATGGAACCACTGACTAAGAGACTGTGGGCAACAGTTTTGTTACCTGAAGGGCCGAATGATGTTCTCATCGACAGAAGGACCAATCATATTAATGGAACTTGATGCTTGAACCGACACAAACAAGTGGTAGACAAAAACTATAGGTTAGAATTATGACCCCCAGATAACCTAATAAGAAGCCATGACTCAAGAAGGGAAATCAGAGCAGAGAGGCGAAAGTTGATGACGTCAAGAGACGCTGTCCGAAGTGCTGAAATTTGGGCTGGCTCCTTTTGAGCCCAAGTCTTGCTGATGACTGATGACCTGGAGACGAAGACTGACTCGTTGCTGATCTATCTTGGATAGGTAGCAATAAAATGTTGAGTGACTAATGTGTACTTTTTCTTCTAGGTATCAACTGCACTATTTTAACATGTTTATTGAGGTTTCACTGGTTACCGCTTAACTAGGATACTCTATGTGATCCAAAAGATTCATCGACCTATACACATCCCCTTGTAAGTTTAATTACTAAGGACATGGCGCGCTAGCGTAATTTTGCATGAGTTTATTAGTGTTTTGGGACAACAAAATGCTAATATACATTCAGAAGATAGATAGCTTGGTGAGCGGGGGGCTTGTCCCCAGATGGGGTATTTAATTTGGAAATATACTGTCTTATCTATCTATCTATCTATCTATCTATCTATCTATCTATCTATCTATCTATCTATCTATCTATCTATCTATCTATCTATCTATCTATCTATCTATCTATCTCACCTAGACCCCATTCCCTGATAATCCACTGATTATTTCCTAATGTTATTTGGTCATTCATGTAATGGGGACCCAGACCTAAAGATCGCTGATGATTTGAAATGCAAAACAATGCACTATAAATACAAAAACAAGCATTTATCCAACATGTACACAAATGATAACACATTTATTTAATTTGCATACAAATATAGATAAAAAAATAATTTTCATAGGAAGGCTGAAGGTTTTCTAGATTCAATTGAAGCCACACATTGCCCATACAGTATTCTGTTTGATGCCCCTGCTATGCTCCCACAAATCAATCTGAGGCTACTAATTTAATTTTTAAACTCCATTTTCAATTTCCTTGATATTTACAGTACGTTTTGAAATCTTCAATTGTACTTTTAAACACTTTATTTATATAGACTTTATTAATCTGTTAATAATATTTGATTTTCTAAGCAGTCGCGGACCCCCTAAGGAGGCTTCATGGACCCCCAGGTGTCACCGGACCACAGGTAGTGAACCACTAGTTAAGTATATTGCAGGATCTCTACCATATCTCTCAAATTATGCCCCCTGCGTATGGTCTTTGGTTGTGAAATGTAGCCTCTAGGCCCTGAGCCTAGACATAATGCCCATGCAATAAGCTGTACATGATATTTGACTATGGGACAAACTCTAAACACATTCCATGGCATTTGCCAGTCTCTAAACCCTTATAAGATGTTGTGCACATCCATCGGGGTAATAGGCATGTTCTTGTATTTTTCTACAGCAGGCCTTTTAGGGGCAAGGCTTCTGGCCACATCCTGTGCCCAGCAACGGTGCCTCTGAATCTGCTGTGACAGCATTTGACTATGTGCTACAGATTCTGAGAGCAGGCTGTCACTTCTGACCATGCCCTTTACCTAGCAACCTCACCAGGAGTTCCAACGTATGCAAAAGGATCTGGACTTAGAAATGATCACCAAGGCCCCTATTTGCAAATAGCCTTGATACAGGTTTTTGTGTGTTTTCAATTATGTATTTAGCTTGAGATCCTTTTTAGAGCAGATTTGAGAACCACTTTTTGGCTCTTGAATCTTGCAGCCAAGTTAACCAATTTTCCTATGAGCAGGCTGCATTCCCATCCTTCTGGCAAGTCCCTCACTTGAGCCCGCTTTATTTTTCTATGACAGCCTTTCAAGAACTGTTGTAGGTCCTGAGCTCGCCCCCCACGTCCGCAGCACCAACCTGCTGTCTCCTGCCTCTGACCCACGCTGCTGCTAGCGTGTTCGAGGCTTCACTTGACCCGTGTGCCGTTTTTCCGCCGTCCTGTAAGTGTTTTTCTATTTTCAGCGCCTTGCCTCTTGCGCATCTGCCCCCGCCGTGCCCCTTCTGATTGTGCCACTTTTCGCCGCCCTGTAGTGCGTTTTTACTGTTTTTCAAGCGCCTCGCCTCCTGCGCTTCTGCCCCCGTTGTGCCCCTCTGATTGCTGTTTCCCCGATTGTATGCTGTGCCATTAGTGTATTTCTCTGATTGTTTTCATATTGTGACTGTATTTTGCTCGACTTTTTGTGCCTTCGTGTTTTTGCCCCTTGTGCGCTCAACCCTTGCTCTCCGCTCCCTGACACTGCCTCCCTGCGGCCCCGCCCCCTCGTGCCCCCATTCGCCGCTCCCTCCCGCCTCCCGCCTCCCAGCTGCTCCTCCCTCCCCCCTCCCTTCTTAATGGCTGGTGCTGCGCGTCGCGAGTGAGCGACCTCTGACCTGTTTTAGGTCCTGAGCTCGCCCCCCACGTCCGCAGCACCAACCTGCTGTCTCCTGCCTCTGACCCCCGCCCACGCTGCTGCTAGCGTGTTCGAGGCTTCACTTGACCCATGTGCCGTTTTTCCGCCGTCCTGTAAGTGTTTTTCTATTTTCAGCACCTTGCCTCTTGCGCATCTGCCCCGCCGTGCCCCTTCTGATTGTGCCACTTTTCGCCGCCCTGTAGTGCGTTTTTACTGTTTTTCAAGCGCCTCGCCTCCTGCGCTTCTGCCCCCATTGTGCCCCTCTGATTGCTGTTTCCCCGATTGTATACTGTGCCATTAGTGTATTTCTCTGATTGTTTTCATATTGTGACTGTATTTTGCTCGACTTTTTGTGCATTCGTGTTTTCGCCCCTTGTGCGCTCCCCCTTGCTCTCCGATCCCTGCTGCTGCCTCCCTGCGGCCCCACCCCTCTCACGCCCCCATTCGCCGCTCCCTCCCGCCTCCCGCCTCCCAGCTGCACCTCCCTCCCCCCTCCCTTCTTAATGGCTGGCGCTGCGCGTCGCGAGTGAGCGACCTCTGACCTGTTTTAGGTCCTGAGCTCGCCCCCCACGTCCGCAGCACTAACCTGCTGTCTCCTCCCTCCCGCCTCCCGCCTCCCAGCTGCTCCTCCCTCCCCCCTCCCTTCTTAATGGCTGGCGCTGCGCGTCCGCGTCACTGGCGTGCCAGAGGCAAGCCCGTCTGCGCCCGTCCGCACCTAGACCGCGCCCAGCGCCACCCCCCCTGGTCCTCACGTCCCCCGCAACTCCTGCCTCCAATACTCGGCCCGCGAACTCCTCGCCCTCAACCCTGGCCCCTCCACAGAGTGCTTCCTGGCCACCCCGAAGCACACCAAAGGACCTTTTTCCTACTGCACCTGCAACTTCTCCTGCAACAGAACAACGAAGCCAGCAACAACCAACACAAACTACCTGCACTGCATCCTCCTCAACACACGCTCCGCACAAAAACACGCCATCGAGCTCTGGGACTTGCTCGACACCACCGCCCCAGACGTGGCCTTCCTGACCGAAACCTGGTGGAACGACTCTTCGGCCCCTGACATCGCCATCGCCATACCTGACGGATACAAGATCACCAGAAGAGATCGCACCAACGGAATCGGCGGAGGGATAGCCATCGCCCATAAATCTACACTCAAGATCCACACCCACACGGACGACACCCTCAAGACAGCCGAACACCTCCACTTCCAGATTCACATGGACCCCAACACTACCCTCAGAGGAACCCTCATATACCGCCCTCCAGGACCAAGAGCCCCCTTCAGCGACACCGTCTCTGACCTCGCAAGCACCCACGCCCTCGCCTCTCCAGACTACATCCTCCTGGGAGATCTAAACTTCCACCTGGAAAACAACAACGACGCCAACACCGCATCACTGACCACCAACCTCCTCAACCTCGGAAACCGTCAACTGGTCAACACCCCCACCCACATCGCCGGACACACGCTTGACCCACTCTTCACCTCAAGCAACCACATCTCTTTCAGCCACACCTCCGAACTCCACTGGACGGACCATCACTGCGTCCACTTCACCTTCAAGAAAAACACCGAACATCACCGCATTCCTCTACCGCCTCACCGCCGCTGGGGAAAAGTCACCGAAGACCAACTAACCAGCACACTCGCCAAATACCCACCACCCGAACCCACCGACCCGAGCACCGCTGCCATCAACCTCCATCAATGGATCCTCAACTGCGCCAACACCTTAGCCCCACTCAAGAAACCCACCGCCAACCAAGAAAAGAAAAAACCAGCCTGGTTCACAGACGAACTGACCACCTCCAAACGCACCTGCCAGAAACTCAAGAAGAAATGGATCCTCGAGCGCACACCCGACAACCTTGCTACCCTCAAGGACGCCAACCGTGAACCCCACCAACGGATCCGACTCGCCAAGCGCGCCCATTTCACAGAACACCTCAACAACAACGCCCACGACTGCAAAGAACTCTTCTGCATCGTGAAGGAACTCTCCAACCCTAACGCCAACGTCAATGACGTCCCTCCCTCCCAGAAACTCTGCGACGATCTCTCCACCTTCTTCCACCAGAAAATCACAGCCATCCACAACAGCTTCAACACCGCACCTCCGCCAGACCCCACCCCGACGACTCCTCCCACGCCTGCCACCTCACCACCTGGACCCAAGTAGACGACGCCGAAACCCTAACAACCATGAATTCCATCCACTCAGGCTCTCCCACGGACCCGTGCCCACATCACGTATTCAACAAAGCCGACGCCACCATCGCCCCCAAACTCCGCAAGATCATCAACCTCTCCTTCAACACCGCCACCTTCCCGGACAGCTGGAAGCACGCAGAAATCCAACCCCTCCTCAAGAAACCCAAGGCTGACCCCAACGATCTCAAAAACTTCCGACCGATCTCTCTCCTCCCTTTTCCAGCGAAGGTCATCGAGAAGATCGTCAACGCACAGCTCGCCCACTTCCTAGAAGACAACTCCATCCTAGACCCCTCACAATCTGGATTCAGACGAAACCACAGCACTGAGACCGCACTCCTCGCCGCCACAGATGACATCAGACAACAAATGGACAACGGCGAAACCTCAGCCCTCATCCTCCTCGACCTATCAGCCGCTTTCGACACAGTCTGCCACCGCACCCTGCTAACCCGTCTCCACGAAGCCGGCATCCAAAACAAAGCCCTCAACTGGATCTCATCCTTCCTCTCCGACAGAACCCAGAGAGTCCGACTCTCACCCTTCCGCTCCAAAGCCACCAACCTCATCTGCGGCATCCCCCAAGGCTCCTCTCTTAGCCCAACGTTGTTCAATGTCTACATGGCCCCCCTCGCACAACTGGCCCGTCATCACAACCTTAGCATCATCTCCTACGCCGACGACACCCAGCTCGTCCTCTCCCTGACCAAAGATCCGCTCACCGCCAAAACCAACCTCCACGAGGAACTAAAATCCATCGCCGAGTGGATGAGCAACAGCCGCCTGAAGCTCAACTCCGACAAGACGGAAGTCCTCATCCTCGGACGCACCCCCTCGGCCTGGAACGACTCCTGGTGGCCCACCGCCCTCGGACCCCCACCCACCCCAGCCAGCCACGCACGAAACCTCGGCTTCGTCCTCGACTCTGCTCTCACCATGTCCAAACAGATCAACGCCGTCTCCTCTTCTTGTTTCAACACCCTCCGCATGCTCCGCAGGATCTTCAAGTGGATTCCAACAGGAACCAGGAAGACGGTGACTCAAGCCCTCGTCAGTAGCAGACTTGACTACGGCAACGCACCCTACACAGGCATCCCAACGAAAGACATCAAACGACTCCAACGCATCCAGAACGCATCCGCCCGACTGATCCTCGACATACCCCGCCGATGTCACATCTCCCCCCACCTGAAGGACCTCCACTGGCTCCCTGTGGATAAAAGGATCACCTTCAAACTCCTCACCCACGCACACAAGGCACTACACAACACCGGACCCACCTACCTGAACACCAGACTCAACTTCTACGTCCCCACACGTCAACTCCGCTCTGCCAACCTCGCCCTCGCCATCGTCCCCCGAATCCAGCGCAAGACCTCTGGCGGCAGATCCTTCTCCTTCCTCGCCGCCAAGACCTGGAACTCTCTCCCCACCTCACTACGCCAGACCCAGGACCTCCTCACCTTCAGGAGACTCCTCAAGACATGGCTCTTCGAACGCTAGCAGCACCCCCCCCCCAGCGCCTCGAAACCCTGTCGGTACATAGCGCGCTCTATAAATTCACTGATTGATTGATTGATTGATTGAAGTGCTTGATTTTGTAATGGTAAACGAAGCATGATTTCAATAGGTAGTTGCAGCAGTTATGAAATCATTCTCTCCCTATCCTATCCTTCAACAACAGTGATAATTAATTAGTACATCACACTCTGCCGATAAACATTTGTTTGTGCTCTTTTTTCCCTTGTGGTAGTTATATGACAGTGCATTTAACCAGCATGAGGACACAAATATTTAATTATGGGCACTGAGATAAAATTAAAAAAAATTGTAGGCCTTGTGAACATTAGCGCCGCTGCTATCTCGAAAGTCATTGTAACATGGTGCCTTTGAGACATTAAGGGGTGTTTTTGTACTTTAATACTATGGTACTAATTGAAATTTGACCTTGCATTGTAATACAAATGGGTGGAATTTTATTTGTTAATACATTTCTTTTAAATATCATTTTGCATTGGTCTAGTCAGAAATATAGCCATTCCCTCTCCAAAGTATGAAACATATAAACCTTCAATCTTTTCTTTTATGTTATGCATGCAAGGTCTGGTCGAAAGGTCAACAGTAGTTTACTGAATACATGCACAATTTATGCTTCCCAAGGTTGTCATGTTCAGTTTTAGCATTATAGCCCACTGCTGAGGACTATACAGGTTGTTAAAAGCCATGAACCCAAGTTATAGGTGTGAGCCACAGGCGAGAGTCTATAATGAGGGAGAGGGCCTTTAACAATGGGTATAGCCTGAAGCAGAAGGGCTATAACGCCATTAAAACATTCCACCCACTTATGTCATAGTAGAAACAGAACTCTTACACTGTTTGTGTCACAAACCTTGGAAACACTTGAAAATATAGTGCATGAAATGTAAATGAGTTTGTGTGGAAAAGAAAGTCTCCATCCCATGATATTTTGTCCCTGTAGCTGTGAACATCATATTGCTCACATACATGGTTCGCGTGTGCAGCATTCAATTGTAGTTGTTTTTTTGCATTTATTTCAGATGGTAGAGTGCTTCCAGTTATTAACTAGCCATAACACATTTTCAATATGCTTTGAAATGTGAGCAGATCCATGGTACGCAGAAAGCACTGTATTGATGGAATTCCAGCCAGTCACTAACCGTGCCACTAAAAGGGGGAATACCTGATGTAGTATAGAAAATGCATTTTGCATGTCCAACCTTAGGACACTGATTGCATCCAAGCCCTTATCTACCAACCACAAAGCCCAGGAATCGGTACTTGGGACTTAGCAACCATGCCTTCACTGCCTCCATTTTCTCTAGTATGATTGATTCTCTCTATGTCTTACTGTAAAAACATTGGCTCAGGTTTACAAAAGTTTCACATCAGGGTTACATCAGTTTTTGAGGTGCAGCCCTGACACAAGATTCATGTTGGCATTTACTAAGCCACTCAAAGTTAATTTGTATTTTGTTGCGTGATCTAGTAAATACAAAGTAACACAGCAAATAATGCTGCTTTGGATTGGGTTGGGGTGTGACAACGCAAATACCGTAATTAGATATTATTAATGAATGTCTATGTATTTTTGAATTATGAATTTGTAGAAAATAATATAACGTAGGAAAACAAATGGGGACATTTGAGTTGTGACCTCGGAGAATGGCCATCAGTGTTCACGAAATGTATTAAATGAATGAATAACACATTAGAAAATATTGAAAATGTATTAGATTAGTGTAGTAATATGTCATATTAAGGGTTAAGAATTATGCTTTAGCTTAATAATTGTAGGCCTTAACTTAGCGAGTGTCTTGGCCTAGTTATGCCAGGCCTCATGCAGAAGCTGTATTCGTTAGCATTTAATTAAAACTGCTGACAGAGTGAACTGTGAAAGGCTCACTGTTTCAATAAAATGCTTAACTGAAGCTTTTCATGAGAACCGATGGACAGGAGATGAGGTCTCTCTCAAAGTAACGATTAGTATGTAAAATGTGCAATATGTACTTTCCCAGGAAGGCGAAAAATGAAGACACTGACTGGAGAAGAAGATGTAACAATTTTGATACCTGATGAGACGGATGATAACATCGTAAAGCGGACCAATCAACAACATGTGAACTGTGAAATATTAGAATTCATAGATTTGGTATATGGACATCATTGGACAGAGTAATAAAGTACGATTAATTGACCAATTGGAAATTAGGGGACAGTTTGGGTGACTTTGATATAACAATGTGACAGAGGAAAAGGACTTCAGATGATGTTCAGATGTTATGAGTGAGAGGAGATTCGAGATTCTGTCATTGGGCTCATACTCTCTGACTGAGAGCCTGATGTGTTGCTGATCATCTGATGACCTAGGGATGAAGACTGATTCTATTTGCTGACCATTTCAGAGGATAGGTAGATATGACTGAAATGTATTTTTGTGCTTTTTCCTTTTAGGTACCAACTGCGCTGTCTTAGTTAGTTTCCTTAGCTAGATGTTTTTCTAAATTCTTGTTCTAAATCATTTTGCATGAATCCCCACATGCTGATACTGATCTTGGTTAGATGAGGGTTTATCTACCTGACGATTAACAGATTACAGAGACAAATGGTTGACAGATGTTTTGCTGAACCTTATGGACAGAGCTAAAAACTTGAAGCTGATTCTGTTATTGATTTGGGCTGATGCTCTAGAATGTATTGTGATACAACCCTTAATTAGATTGTGTTTCTGACATCTTTTGGCTAACTAATATTGTTCTTATATGCATTTTGAAATTAAGTTTGAGTATTAATCCATATGACTTAGTATTGTAACCCAAAGGGAAAAAAAATACTAAACTTTACTAAAGGTGTGGTTATTCATGGCTGAGAAGTCATGGTGTGTGAAGATGACTAACTCGATTGATTATTGATTTGACTAATAATTATTTATTTTTCTGAAATGATTATTGTGCACTATGCTACAACTCTGGCAGGATTATTCTAAGCAAGTCAAAAGGTTAATCGATCTATACGTGTCTTTCCTGGTAAGTTTACTTATTAAGTAAACAGTTTTTGGTAGCAGACTGATGGTTAGTTTCCTTAGAAGGCTTGCCAGAAGTGATTGGTGTAATGTTATTAATAGTTATGGTGATAGTTTAAGATTGATCCGTTAAGAATTAATTATTTTTAAGATTTGCATTTTGCTCTTCAAAATCACAATTGTAGTGAAAATGATGTTCCCTTTAGCCCAGAAATTACTTTCCCAGGTCCTGGATCCTACTAGTGGTGTTGGGTATGTTGTTGGCGTTCTAGTGATAGTATGGGAGAGATAGGTTGTGCTTGCAAATCGCAGGTGAATTGTGACATAGGTAATGGAATTTAGGGAGTTTGCATACTCCAGATTAAGTTTTAGTAGGAGTGTGCGTGCTCCGTAGTATGAGAGTAGGGAAATCATCGAACTTCATATGCGTGTGGCACTTTGTGCTAAAAAATTGTCCACGAGGTTGTTGATGTGCGGACCCTGCGTGTATGAGACACTTGGTTATATGTTGTAATTTGTTTTAGTTTAGTAGGTTGATCAGGCGTGGTCAACAAGTCAGTGTGTGACTTAAGTGGCTGAGATACATTTTCGACTGAGATTTTGTGAGTTCTATGTTCACCAGGACAGACCCATTGATCAGTTGAGAGTAAAACTTGCGGGTCAAATTTTACTTACAAATCTCGGAGACTGAGAAAGAGGAATAGCTGCATGAGTGAAAGGGCCATCAGTGAAAATCCGTAAAGTTTCTGAAGCGATTGTGGTACCTTTCCTGTAGTAAACAAGCAGATTTGTTTTTTTGTTTTTTGTTTTTGATTAGTGCTCACAATAATTTGCATTAGTTTTGAGTAGATAAGAGTTTACGAGGACGAGCCGCAAGACTTTGATAGCCACAGTACGTGTGAGTGTGATGCCATTGGAGCCATGCTGGGATAGGTTGGCTGATGAGAAGGGCCGCACACGGATTGGTAGCCATCCGTGAGAGGCAATTGGCTGAGAACGTGGGTGAAAGGATTCTTGGGAATAAAAGTTGTTTCCTGATTTGATATGAATACACAAAAAGTAGAAAAGATGAAGGGGGTCATTCTGACCTCGGCGGTAAAAGGCTCTTACCGCCGGTCAGAAGACCGCCATTATACCGCTGCGGCCGCAGTAAACCGCCACGGTCATTCTGACCCACAACTGCCAACCCGCCAAAAACCCGACATCCACGGAAGGCCGCCTCATCAGAGTTCAGCGATAAACTAGAGATGACCAAACCTCCACCGTCACGCCAACACAAGCACGCACATGCCATTACGACCCACGAATCCACGCGGCAGTCTTTCAACCGGGGTATTCCATTGGCGGTACACACCGCCGCGCTCAAAATACACACACCCATACAAAACACAGCCACATTGGACAATTCCAAATACACACACCTGATACACATACACACAACACTCCCACACACCCATCACCATATAAAACACACACCCACATCACCCACAAACCCCCACAAATCGAAATTCAGAGACAAGGCGCAATACACAGAGAGAGAGCACAGGGAACGCAAACCACAACACACACAGGAACCCAACATCATCACCCACACCACATCTACGCACACATCACCACACACCACCACTCACATCACCACAAACAGCACCCCACACCTCATCCACACCACCCCCTGGCACCCCAAAGACACCCCAGGTTCTCGGACCAAGAACTCAGGGTCATGGTGGAGGAAATAATTAGGGTAGAGCCCCAGATCTTCGGCACACAGGTGCAGCACACCACAATAGCCAGGAAGGCAGAGCTATGGCAAAGGATCGTTGACAGGGTCAACGCTGTGGGACAGCATCCCAGAAATCGGGAAGACATCCGAAAGCGCTGGAACGACCTACGGGGGAAGGTGCGGTCGATGGTGTCAAGACACAACATCGCTGTGCAGAAGACTGGCGGCGGACCCCCACCCACTCCCCCGAATTCACAGCATGGGAGCAAGAGGTCTTGAACATCCTGCATCCTGACGGCCTCGCTGGAGTAGCCGGAGGAATGGACTCTGGTAAGTCTAATCTCAACTACTTCACCCCCCCCCCCCAACCACCAGCATGCCAACCCACACCCCCACCCTCACCCCCAACCCCCAGCACACATCCTCCCTGCCAATGTCTCACCAGCACAACCCACCCAACCCAACACCAATCCCTGAATGCCAACACAAACCATGGACACCCATCACCTAAGCATGACCACTGCACATACCCATCCCCCCCCACAAACCACCCTCACAACTCCTCCCACAAGGGAATGCCAACACTGGGGGACAAGGGCACCCACAAATTGCACGCCATGGCACACACAGAAGCAATAACTATACTCTTTTACCCCTGCAGGGCCCGAACGCCAAAACACCGGCCAGGAGGGTCCAGATTTGTCCATCCCACCCCCAGAACAGGCCCCCAGTGATGACAGCAGCTCTGTCGACCTAGAACCTGAGGACCAGCCCGGACCATCGGGGACCTCTGGACAGTCGGTTCCCCACACACAGACACAGGCCACAGCAGACCCAACCCCCTCTGGGAATACCAGCACAGCTCCCACCCAGCGGGCCCATGCCTCTGTCTCCAGGACGCGTCAATCAGCGGTGTGTCCGCCACTACAGGGCACCCAGGCTGACCCACCACCCCAACAACAACAGGGACCTGGGGGCAGTGGTAGTGGGCACACCGTCCAGGGGACAGAGGCCCGGGGAAACAGGGGAACTGGGAGGGCTGCTGTGCGACAGGGGGGGGACAGGCCCAGGGAACCCACTCTCCAAGAGGCCCTCACCACCATCATGGGAGCATACCACCACTCCCAGGAGACAATGGCGACGGTACTGGCCAGGTTCCAGGAGATCCAGGCACAGCCGGAGGAACGGTACATGGGGTTCAGAGACGAACTCAGGAACATTGGTTCCGCAATGGGGACCATCATCCTGGCCCTCAACCAGATAGTCACCACATTGCGGGACCATGTGGCACCACAAAGGGCCCCTGTCACTAGCCAGGACCACGAACAGCCTACCACCTCCGCCGGCGCTAGTGGACAGGAGGCCCCGACACAATGACAGGCCACCAGAACCCCACCTCCTGCTGAAGATCAACCACCCCGCAAGCGGAACCTGAGATCACACAAGAAGACAGAGTAGGAAGCCAAGACCCCCGCCAGCATAAGATACCCCCTGATGTCATCCCACTGTCCCACATTGTCACCCTGTCCAACCTTAAACAGCCCCTGCTCCATCCTTCCACAGGCATATGGACAATGCACCTGTGAGACTGAGAACTGGACTCTGCCATGGACATTACTCCACCCCCACCCATCACCGTTTTACTATCATGGACCTATATGTAGCACTTAAAATAAATCACTAATTGCACTTCAAAAATCAGGAGTCTGCTTGTATTCTTAACAAATGTATTACACATAACGGTGCAATAATGTTCAGTTACATTGTGATGACAACATACCAATGTCAATAAGCATTAGTCCATGGGCAAACAAAGCAGAAGTCACGCAGTGGGTCATACAGCTCTGAAAAGGGAAGGGAAAGTAAAAAATCAGTTAAAAGGAACTGGGGGGAAACACAGAAAGTAGAGATGCAGAAGGCCAGAAGTAAATGTAAAATGGCGTGGGTGATTCTTACCTGTGTGCTACTGAAAATACTGTTGTATAACTGTGTCCCTGTTGTCCGTGTCGTCCCCGTCGTCTTCCTCCTCTTCACTCTCCACAGGCTCCACAGCTGCTACAACACCACCATCTGGACCATCCTCCTGCAGGAAAGGCACCTGGTGTCGCAATGCAAGATTGTGAAGCATACAGCAGGCCACGATGATATGACACACCTTCTTTGGTGAGTACATTAGGGATCCACCTGTCATATGCAGGCACCTAAACCTGGCCTTCAGGACCCCGAAGGTCCGTTCTATAATCCTCCTAGTTCGCCCATGGGCCTCATTGTACCGTTCCTCTGCCCTGGTCCGGGGATTCCTCACTGGGGTCAATAGCCAAGGCAGGTTGGGGTAACCAGAGTCACCTATTAGCCACACACGGTGTCTCTGTAGCTGTTCCATCACATAAGGGATGCTGCTATTTCGCATGACATACGCGTCATGCACTGACCCAGGGAACTTGGCATTTACATGGGAGATGTACTGGTCAGCCAAACAGACCACCTGGACATTCATTGAATGGTAATTTTTTCTATTTCTGTCCCTCTGCTCATTGTCTTTTGGGGGTACTAAAGCCACATGGGTCCCATCAATGGCACCAATGATGTTGGGGATATGTCCAAGGGCATAGAAATCACCCTTCACAGTGGCCAAATCACCCTCATCAGGGAAAACAATGTATCTCCGCATGTATTTCATCAGGGCAGACAACACTCTGGACAAAACCTTAGAAAACATAGGCTGAGACATCCCTGATGACATGGCCACTGTTGTCTGAAAAGACCCACTTGCCAAAAAATGGAGAACTGACAGAACCTGCACAAGAGGGGGAATTCCTGTGGGTTGGCGGATGGGGGACATCAGGTCTGGCTCCAGCTGGGCACACAGTTCATGTATAGTGGCTCGGTCAAGTCGGTATCGAAGTATAATATGTCGTTCTTCCATTGTCGACAGGTCCACCAGCGGTCGGTACACGGGAGGATTCATCCTTCTCCTCGCAAGTCCCAGCGGACGATGCCTAGGAAGGACAACATGGAGTACAGAGTCAAGCAACCAACAGGTACGTTCACACACCTTGCACAGTACACGAATCGCTATGCATTGAAAGGCTTTTTTGAGTGGCAATGCAAGGCCTAGGCCTGTGTGACGCAGTAGAAATTAAGCCATGTGGGCCCTTGTAATGGCGGCTGCCTGACCTGAGAAGTGTGACAGTGGGATGTGAGGTCAACGCGCTGGCGTGGCACACCGTGGCGGTAGGCGGTCGAAGACCGCAGTGCGAAGGCGCATTGGTTAACATTGAACCCTATGGGTTTCAGTAGCCAATGACGATGTGCGCTGGCGGTCGCGGTACGCACCGCCGCGGCACGCACCGCCGCGGGCGTGACAGCCATTTTCTATCTACTTAATCACTCGAGACCTGATCATCCACAGGAGAGGACCTATACTGCAAGTGCTGCTGTGACCTCGGTCTGGAAGAGACAATGGCTGCTGCGACTGGGGAAAGGTCCCCTGCCTTCACTTCAGAAGAGTTGGAGAAACTTGTGGATGGGGTCCTGCCCCAGTATGCGCTACTCTACGGTCCTCCAGACCATCAGGTAAGTACACTGGGTGCACGTTGAATGGGCCATGCCTGGGTTGTGTATGGTGGATGTAAGATGGTGGGGTGGGGAGCAAATGAGGAGTGCAAGGCACGACAGATGAGAGCATGTGCCACATGGCAAGGTTGGGGAGGGGGGGCAATCACATCTAACATGCAGAAAAATGATGACATTTCCTTTCCCACCCTGTACATGTCAAATAGGTCAGCGCCCATCAGAAAGTCGACATTTGGCGTGCCATCGCCAAGGAAGTCCGGGCCCTGGGGGTCCACAACAGACGGGGCACCCACTGCCGAAAGAGGTGGGAGGACATCCGCCGCGGGACCAGGAAGACCGCTGAGTCACTGCTGGGGATGGCCTCCCAACGTAGGAGGGGTGCCAGTCGTACCTTGACCCCCCTGATGTCCCGGATCCTGGCGGTGGCCTACCCCGATTTGGATGGGCGCGTGAGGACATCACAGCAGACACAAGGGGGTGAGTACCAGCACATTCTGCTATCTTTACGCGCAGTGGAGGTGTCTGGGTGGGGGAGGAGGGCTGTGGGTGACATTAGGCCAGGGCGCTTTCTGTAGTGTAGTCCCCTCCTTTAGGCATGGCCCTGTGCCCCCGCCCCCCACCTCTGTAGGGTGCCAAGTACAGCAATCCATGGTCCAGCATCACCCATGTGTGCATTTGTTGTCCATAGACCTGTAGGCCTAGTCACAAGTACTGAGTAGTGTACCCCGATTGCGCGGCGTAGTGCTGGAGGCTCCTGTGTCTGTCCTCTCCGACAACGGTGTTGACAATGCATGCACTCAACCTGTCTTTATTTCTCCCCCCACCCTTTTTCTTTATCTTCTTGTGCATGTGTGCATTAGCATCATCAGGCGGAGGAGAATTGGCATCGGAGCACGAGGCAGCTGCAACTCACAAGGCCCCGGTGGGCCATGCTACAGACACCGAGGTCACCAGTGATACGGAGGGCGAGGGGAGCTCCACAACGGGGACCCGTGGTGACACCAGCGACACCGACACGTCCTCGGAAGGGAGCTCCCTAGCGGTGGCGGCAACATCCGTGCCCCCGCCTCAACAGGTACAGCCGCCACCCAGCGCACCAGCTCCGCCCTCCCAGCAGCCCCTCAGCCTTCGCTCCGTGCCCGCTCGCCCAAGAAGGCGGGCATCTCCTTCACCCCAGGCACCTCAGGCCCTGCCCCAGTTACCCCTGCTGCCCTCAGTGAGGAGGTCATTGACCTCCTACAGACCATCATTGTTGGCCAGTCTACCCTTTTGAATGCCATCCAGGGGGTAGAGAGGGAGGTGCATCGGAGCAATGCATACCTGGAGGGCATTCATTCGGGTCAGGCTGCCCATCAACGATCGTTCAATGCTCTGGCCTCAGCACTGACGGCAGCCATTGTCCCTGTTTCCAGCCTCCCTCTTCTAACTGCCTCCACCCTCTCCCAGTCTCCTGTTCCTCAGCCTATCCCATCCACACCATCAGACCAGCCTGCACACACCTCAACACCCAAGGGCAGCTCATCCAGACATAAGCACCACAGATCCCACAAGCATTCATCCAAGCAACATCCAGATGCAGACATGGCAACAGTCACTACCACCTCTGTGTCCCCCTCCTCCTCGTCTCCCTCCTCCCTCCCTGTGACGTCTCCACTCACACCTGCATGCACACCACCATCAGCCAGTACTTCCATCACCACCACACCCTCCAGTACAGTCCGCACACGTGCAGTCACCAACCCCACTGCCATTTACACGTCCCCTGTGTCCTCTCCCACTGTGTCTGTCACCCCCTCTTCCAAAACACACAAACGCAGACAGCCACCCACCCAACAGCCAACCACCTCATGACAGCCTACGTCACAAGCACCTGCACCCAAAGACAGCACACCTGACTCTCCTACAACCACATCCTCTTCCTCCACTCCCATACCCACTGCACCTACCCTTCCCATTGCTCCTAAAAAACTTTTCCTCTCCAAAGTTAACCTCTTTCACCACCTGACCCACCCCCTCCATCTGGTAAGAGTCCGAAGAGCACCTCAGCCACCACCAGCCCTGCATCAAGTCTGACCATTGTGCACGGGTTTTGGAGTCCACCCTTTCCCAGCACAGATACATCGGCCAGCAGCCAGGGGACAGCCAGCCCCCCCCCCGGAAAGAGAACCCGTAAAACCAAGGGCCGCCGCGAGAAGGCTGACACGGCTGCCCCCAAGGAGCAAAGTCGTGGCCCGTCACCTGCCACAACATCAAGGGGAGGCAAGGGCCAGAGAGCCTCATCGAAGGAGGGCAAGGGCAGCAGGGCGGAGAAGTCAGCCAGCAGGGGCGCGGACCAGGAGGGCCCCACAAGCCCCATCCCGGGTGTGACGAAGGACACCCACGGGCCCAGGACTCCGTCACAGGAGGGTCCAGCAACTGCACGGTCAGAGGGCGACTAAGCAGGGAGTCCTGGCCAGGTCTGGCTCCCTTGATAGACAAGACAGGCACCGCTGAACAGGGCCCCGCCGTGAAGAAAGGCACCGCTGAACAGGGCCCCGCCGTGAAGAAAGGCACCGCTGAACAGGGCCCCGCCGTGAAGAAAGGCACCGCTGAACAGGGGCCCGCCGTGAAGAAAGGCACCGCTGAACAGGGCCCCGCCGTGAAGAAAGGCACCGCTGAACAGGGCCCCGCCGAGAAGAAAGGCACCGCTGGCCCATTGACAGTGCCGGTTCTGTGTCGAGCTAGTGTTCACGCTGCACTCTGGGCACCCTGCCTCCTCCATGACCAGTGGAGTCTGTAATCCACCTGATGGACTGTGGCTTTGCACTCCCCAGGATGGCACAGTGGGCAAACCACCCACTGTAGAGACTTGAGAGACTGTGGCTTTGCACTCCCCAGGATGGCACAGTGGGCATGGTGGCCCCTTCGTGGTTCTGGCGTCGTGGACTCATGTGGCTGAGGTGCCCCCCCTTCGCTTCCCCCTGAGGTGCCTGTAGTTTTGTCATCTGATGCCCCAGCAGTGTTCTCTCCAACGGACTCAGGTCTCCTGTGTGGGCTTTGCCCATGTGTTTGGTAGACATTGGCCCATGGACTGTGGATATTTGACAAACTGAGCAGGACTTATTGACTATGTACATAGCTTTCGCACTGTTCATTATTTTTGCTTTGATATTTCATATCGATAATTTTCCATGACTTCAATGAACCTAATTTATACATAAATTTAAATTAACATTTTTATTATGTCTTTGCATTTTTCAGGGGGGCTTGGGGGGGTGTCACTCAGTTGTTGCTCTGCATTGGTATGTTGATAGTTGGGGGGGGGGGCGTATGTGTGTGCCCGTAACCTTTCGTCCTCCCCCCTCCCCTGTGTCGTAGGTGCAGTACTCACCGTTGTCTTCTGCACCGCAGTTCGTACTCGTGGTAGATGAGCAGGTAGACAATAGCTGGTAGGATGTTTAATTCGGGTTCCATGCTGTCCTCGTGGAGTGTATAGAGGTGAGCGTTTTCCCGTTCGTAGTCTGTTTCCGCCGTGTTTTTATCGGCGGGGCTCCCGCCCCGGAAAAGGTGGCGGATTGGTGAGTTGTGATAGTGTGGGCGGTACATTGTCTGCCGCCTGCCTGTTGGCGGTGACCGCCGCGCTGTTTGTCTGTCCCGCCGTGGCGGTCGGAGTGTTAAAGTGGCGGGCTGTGTTGGCGGTTCCCGCCAGGGTCAGAATTAAATATTTTTGACCGCCTGCCTGTTGGCGGGTTGGCCGCCGCTTTATCACCCACCGCCAGGGTTGGAATCACCCCCGAAGTTTTTCAAGGCATTAAAGAGTGCCCTAAAGGGAGATACATACATTAAAGCGAGTGTAGGGGAGCCTACACCGCCGGAGAATACACCGGCTTATCTTGTAATGGAAGAGCGAGGTGACGCGCCACATCTTTGGTTAAAGCAATGGTGCAAGTTGACAGAGAAAAATGGGAGCTGAGCGTTTCCAGACAATGGGACGTATAATTTGAGGATTCTAGAGCAGTTGTGGATGGCGCTATATGAATCAAAGCCCCTTCCAAAAGCAGCACAGTTTGAGGCATTGGCAGTTTGGGAGTTGGTGGCTAGACAGCAACAGCCAATGAAATTCAAAAATCAATGCTTCCTGCATTACACAGGAGGATAAGACAGAAGGAAAGAAAAACTAATAAGAGTCCGTCTGGGAGTAAAGACGCAAAGAGGGCTTCCATAGTGGAAGAAGAATCAGATGATGAGGATCTCACTACACAGATATTGAGACACCGACCCCCACCATATGCGGTGCATGAGGGTGGTCCAAGTACTAGTCCCGCAACAGGCAATGGGAACAGTGGGTCCGGTACAGGTTAATGATGGCCAGGTACAAGGTGTGGTGCAGAATAGTCCTAATGTGTTGATTACTTCAGTATCTCAGGCACAGATGCGTCCACAACAGGTACAGAGAATTTATCCTGATGTGCCGATTCTAGAGACAACTTCGAACTTAGTGGTACCTACGGAGCAAGTGGTTTCGAGACCACTGCTTGTTCTGACTGAGTCGACTCCGATTTTGTTGCCCCAAGTGCCACCGCAGGGGATGCAGAGGTTTACGTCAATGACAGGGACGCAGTCGGATTTGACTCCGGTGATGAATTAGAGCATGGGAGTTACTCTTGCACAGATTAGAAGTGTCAGAGCTGCCCCAGATGCAATATCGCTGCCAATTACTGTTGGTCCAGCGGTGCCATTATTTGCGCAGAAGAAACCAAGCATGAGCGAACAGGGAGAGATGTCCTAGAGTTTAGTGATGAGGGGAACAAATGAGCAAGTTCAAGTAGTCTCTTCCGTGGGTCAGACCTCTGATGGATCGAGGTAATTGTTGGATCACAGTCCACTTGTTGCACTTCCCGATACTGTGAATGGACATAGCGTAGGCCAGAGCTTGAACTTACTTACTCCGCAGACTTCAAATGCAGTGGCACAGCAGATGCCACCGATGAATGCAAGTAATATTTCATTGCAAGGATTGACAGCTCAGCAGTTAAGTAAACTGTTAGACAAGTTGAACACCCCACAGCATGCTTACAAGCGTGAGGAGCAGATCAATTGTGTCAGACTGAGCATGGAAGCGGGTGGACTGGTTGAAGGAACAATGGGGGTGAATAGGCTAGAGTCCTACACAGAAGTAGAGCTGAGATACTTGTGTCCGAGAATCACAAGAGAGGTGGGCAAGGTACACCAGAGGTTAGCAGAGTTGGCAGAGAAGCACGGCATAGAAATTGAGAAAACAAAGCATTTGAAGGGAAGCTACAGGTTAGATTTTGAGGTAAAGGATTTTGAACTCATGAGGTCAGCCAGAATGAAGGCGCACCTCAAAAAACTATTGCAGAGTGCTCAGGTTTGGGGAGCCTTGGAGAAATGGGAAGGCAGATGGGTAAAGAAAAGGTATAAAAAGAAATGAGATTCTTTGGAGGTGTCTGAAAGTGTACAACAGGACAAGGTTTCAGTAAAGATTTTACCAATGAGAGAAATCCCACTGGGACATTTTATTCATATCCCTTGGCATAGGAGTGAAATTCTGTCAATCACAAATGATTATCTAAAATTGAGAGAGAAGCCAGTTGAATGGAAACTCTCAAAATGTCTGTGGGAAGACCTGAATAACTTAATGGAAATAGTGGTCCCAGCTGATTTATGGGTTGAATCTAAGAGAACAGTGAGCCAGAGAGAGAGATAAGAGAACAGGTGCACCATCTCCCATAAGGTGATAGAGTTCTTGAAGATGAGGACTTCACCCAAGAATATTGATTATCATAGGATCGATAGGACAGTGCAGGAGGTAAAAGAGTCGATACATGTGTACTATAAATGATTGTTGAAGGCGTTCAAGGAATACAGTGACAAGGAAGCAATTGAGCCGAAAGACATGTTGCATTTTTAAAAGTTGAAAGTTAACGCAATGGTGATGCAGATGAAGGCAGCTCAATCAGGAGTGCAGGGAACTTTTGTGCAACAGATGCTGCAGCAGCAAGGAACTTTCATGTTTCAACCTCAGATGAGAGGTAGGGGTTGTGAAGTTAATTTGAATTGTGTTCTGGATTTAAATACTGTTGTGGTTCATAATGATGTGCAAGGGATGAAGAAGATGTTGCCGTCTCACATTTGCAGAGCCGTGGGAAACTGGAAGCGGGACTGTCCGATGATGGTGCAGGAGGGTGATGTTCAGCAAAATAACAATGTCAATACATTTCAACATATGAGAGGACCGAGATTAAGGGGTCCTAATCCAAATTTTCAGAATAATATGAGTCAGATGCAAATATTTCAACCCATGCAGTAGGTACAAATGCCACATGCCCAAGTGTCACAGTTGCAGCCAATGCAGCAACAGGTCCCCATGGTACCTAGACAGCAAATGCAGATACCTCAAGCCCCGATGGAGCACCAGTAGATGATGCTTACTCAACAGGTCACAGGTCAAAGACAAGACAGAAGTAGTAATGCAGTGCATCAATTCCCATTACACAGTGAGAATGAAATAAATGGTGATTGGATGAATGATAGTTTGGATGAGGAGCCATGTGTGCTTGCAGCTTCCTTAGAAGTGGATCAGAGAGGGCCCTAGGTGAGAGGGAGGGTAATGGGTCACAGAGTCTCATTTTTGGTGGACATGGGGGCTACACAATCCACAGTAAGAAGTGCAGAGGTCCCAAATTTGCCCCTTCAGGAAAGACAGTTCAAGTAGTGGGGGTAGCGAATCAGTATTTGACGAACCCGACTACAGATCCAGTACAAGTGGAGATTGGCAATTTTCATGGAATGCATAAGTTTGTGGTCTGTGATTAGAGTCCAGTGTCCCTACTGGAAAGGGACCTGTTGTGTAAAACTAGGTGCCTGATTACTTGTTCAACTGATGGAATTGAGATGCAGACAATAGCGATGATGAGGAAGATCCAGCTCCAGAGGCCGAGTGCGAAACTAGAAATGAGGAATATCAGTTGATTGAGTTTTTCCCGATGTTCACAGTGAGAGAGCTGCATTCTGATTTGTAAGGAACAGCTCAAGAGAAAGTTTAGGACTTGACCGGGAAAGAAGTAGGTTTGATCAAAGGAGAGGAGCAGATTAAGATTACCTTGAAGCCAAATGCAGTGTTTCCGCAGCTTCTAAAGTATAATATGGTGCAAGATGTCCTGATGAAAGTGGCTCAGATAATTGCAGATTTTATGAAGCAGGGAGTGTTGAAAGAAGTGTTGGGCAGCCCATGTAATTCACCAATAATAGGTTTGAAGAAGCCATGTGGAAAGGTCAGAATTGTCCAGGATTTGAGAAAAATCAATGACATTGTGGTTAAGTGTTGTCCCGTAGTGCCAAACCCAGCTGTAATAATGTTCCGGACTCCATGTGATGCAGAATGGTTCACAGTGGTTGACTTGTCACAAGCATTCTTTTCTGTGCCTCCTCATGAGGATAGTCAGTTTCTCTTTAGTTTCAAATTCCTAGATAGAATCTACTGCTGGTGTAGACTTCATCAAGGGTACATGGAGTCACCATCCTTGTTCAATGAAATCTTGAAAAAGAATTTGGAGTCATTAGAGTTACCTTTTCAATTGACTCTGGTGCAGTACATTGATGATTTGTTGATTGCATTCAAGATGAGGGACGGGTGTAAATATGACTCGATTGTCCTGTTGAATCTCTTGGGAAAGTTTGGTCATAAAGTGTCACCACTGAACTTGCAGTTCTGTCAGAAGGTAGTGAAGTATTTGGTTCACCAAACTGAGAACGGGTCAAGTAAAATATCCAGAGAGAGGATCACAATGATATTGCAGATAAGTCCCCAGACTTTACAAAGAAATGTCAGGATGTTTGTTGGTATGGTGGGTTATTGTCGCCAATGGATCCCAAATTTTGCAGAGATTTCAAGACCTTTGCAGAAGCTGACTCGTAAGGATATCACTGATCCCATAGTGCTAGATCAGGAACAGATGAAAGCATTTACTGAATTGAGAGAGAGTTTGTGCAGGGCTCCAGCATTGGGTATGCCTGATTACACAAAACCTTTCAGGTTGTTTTATCATGAGTGTGATGCATGTTCATTGTCTGTCTTGACACAGGTCCATGGAGGTGCTCATTGCCCAGTACCATATTTTTTAGCTACCTTGGACCCAGTTGCAGCAGCCTTACCGGGTAGTTTGCGAGCAGTTGCAGCAGTTGGTCAGAGTCATTCGCAATGTGAAGGAGTAGTGATGGGATATTCCCTGACTGTAATGGTCTCTCACTCAATTGAGATTTTACTGACAAGGACAAAAACACAATACTTGACTGGTGCTAGGTTGATAAGATATGAGACAAGTATTTTGGGAGCTCCTAATGTGACATTGAAAAGATGTACAGTGCTGAACCCGGCAACTTTACTTCCAAGTGATACTACTGAAATTGAGGAGGAAGATGTTGAACATGATTGTCTCAAAGTAACTGAGTTGTGCACAAAACCGATACCTGACATTAGAGATACCCGATTTGAAGAAAGTGACCAAATTGTTTTGTTGATGGTTATTGTCTAAGGGACAACATAGGGACATTGAGAGCAGGATATGCTGTGTGCACAATTACAGGTACCTTAGAAGCTTCCTGGCTTTGAGGAGTATATTCTGCGCAAGTAGCAGAGTTGGACACTCTTACTAGGGCGTGCCATGTTTCTGCCTGTTTGAGAGTCACTATCGATACAGATAGCCACTACTGGTTTGGAATAGTTCATGATTTTGGTCAATTGTGGTCACAAAAAGGCTTCCTGACCTCTACTGGCTCACCAGTGAGAAATGGTGAGAGAATAACAGAGTTGTATGCAGTACAATTGCCTGAATAAATTGTGTCACTGGGGAATGGATATGCAGATCAAGTCGCAAGGGTTTGTGCATTGAACTGCATATCGTTCAAAGAAAAATGGGAATTGTTATCTGAAGAAGACACTACATTTACGAGTTTTGCATTAAAAGTGATCGACACATTAGAAGAGTTAAAAAGCCTTCAGAGTAATGTTGACCAGGAGGAGAAACGATCATGGAGCAAAATTAAATGTGTTCAAAGACAGGATGAGTTATGGGTATCTAAGGAGGATCAGATGGTTTTCTCAAATAGCCTGCTGTCCCAAATGGTGTGGTACTATCATGGTCAGGCACACATTGGAAGGGATGGCATGGCTGGTCTGTTCAAAATTGACTGGTTTAACCCCAAGTTTAGACAAGCAGCTGAAGCACTATGTCACTGTTGTGTTATTTGTCAGCAATTAAATGCAGGGAAAGGGACAGTGGTTAATTTGAGCCACATTGGAAGAGCAGGAGGTCCATTCAGCAGAATGCAATTGGATTTTATTGACATGCCTGCATGTGGAGGTTTGAGATATGTGTTGGTGATTGTATGCATCTTTAGTCATTGGATTGAGGCGTACCCTACAAGGAGAAATGATATCCTCACTGTAGCGTAACTGTTGCTTAGGGAATTTATACCACATTTTGGATTTCCGATCTCTTTAGAATCAGATAGGGGAACGCACTTCAATAATGAGGTGATTAAACTATTGTGTGCAGCATTGAACATTGAGCAAAAGTTGCGATGTAGTTATCTCCCTGAAGCCTCAAGACTAGTGGAACAGATGAATGGTACCTTGAAGTCAAGAATTGCAAAAATGTGTGCAGCCATGAATTTGAAATGGCCTGATGCATTGCCTTTGGTGTTGATGTCTAACAGAAATACACCTGACAGGAAAACAGGACTGTCACCCCATGAGATCCTCATTGGCAGAGCAATGAGGTTGCCAGCAGTTCCAGACAATGCATTTGTCAGCATAACAGATGAAATGGTGTTGTATTACTGCAAGGGTCTGGCTGATGTGGTTTTCTCTTTCTCTCAGCAGGTGGAGGCCACCATACTGCCACCAATCCACGATCCAGGGCACAACCTGAGGGCCGGTGAATGGGTTGTTGTACGCAAGCACGTGTGCAAGACATGTTTGGAGCCTCGTTGGAGGGGACCATACCAAGTGATCTTAACGACTACCATAGAAGTGAACTGTGCAGGGATTCCAAACTGGATTCACACAAGTCACATGAAGAATGTGGCCTGTCCACTGGATCATAAAGAAGCGTTGTTGAGAGTACCAACAACTGTGAGACAAATTAAAGCACCAGAACAAGAAAAGGAACAAGGAGGTACTGAAACTGAACCTGAACTCGTTGAGGAAGGTTCTATCACTCCTGTGAGAAACGAGGGTGAAGACCTCCAGGAGAGGTTTGGGGAGCCCATTTCAACTGAGGCAGAAGGAGAACCTAGTTCAGAGAGAGTTCTCCCAGAAGTAGACAGTTCTGAGAGGCAAGCAGAGCAAGTGCCAGACCAAGAAGGGGAAGGAGTTTAACTGGATCAAAGTCAGAGTGATCCGACTCCTCCTGAGCCTGTTGCAGGTCCAACAAGAAAAAACACCATAGAGAAAGAAAAGGATTCAAATTTGATCCTGAAGAGAATACTGACAGAAGGTTCAAGAAGAGGAAACAAGTGGCCTAAATCACAAGTAGAGAAAAGGCAAGAAATGGTTGTTGATCTAACAATAGAGGAAGAAATAGATACTACAAGAAGTGAAGAAGGATTGAATGGTGATCGGAAGTTGAAGAGAAAGAGAATATCAATTCGAGGATACGCAGGTCCTGAATGGGCATATGCAACTACAAACAAATGGCAGCAAGAGTTTATGTCTTTTTATTTTGATAGGGAAGTTACGAGTCAATATTTTCAGGTGACCTGAAAAAGATTTAGGAGCTGAACTGTTGAAACAATCTGAAAAATATTTTTGAGAAAGAGACTGTTGAAAGTAACCAGAAAATACATTGATAACCTGATTTGACTTTTGAAACCTGATGTGACAAGCTGCTAACCGATTTTGACAAGGAGAAGGGTTCCTTGAAGTGAAACTGAACTGCTAGAGAGTTGTCTATTTTTGAGTTTTGATGCACATTTCCTAAGTTGCTTCTGCTTTCTGATTCTTTACAGATCATGGCTGATTTTGACAAACAGGTTAGAGATGCTAGGCGCTGTAAATACATGAGCATTGGTTTGGCAATTATGTGAGGGATTTTGTTTATAGTATTGATTGTGGGTATGACTGTTCTTGATGCGAAAGGAGCCAACCATACTTCTGCTTTTGAGACTATTACGCTAGCGGCTTTAGAGAGGTTCAAGTTAGATGAGAAATATGTGCTTGACTTTACTAATGCTCAAGGAGAACTTTCTTCTAATGTTTTTTATCACTTGTTGAGTGAGTATGTTGAGACAATGCATCCAAGGGATTATCTTGTGGGTACGCAGATTCCTTCATCAGTCGAGGCAGGAGTCACTTACCATAGTCTTCCACTAACATATGGCATAATTTGTAGTTTGCTAATAACAAGGTTTTATAACCAGGAGTACATTCAATATTTTTACGCTAATCACGGTGTTGTGTTTTCGTTTGTTCCTATTATTAGGTATCTGAGTAGAGTAACTAAAGATAATGACATAGTATTGGTTAGAGGATTCTTTGAGCCTACACTAATGTTTGGCACAGCTTCTGCTCACAAAAATAATCTTACATGCTTGCTTACATCATTAGAGAAGAGCTTCTTAGATCATACTGATGATAGGAGAAAGGCGCTGAAGGAGAAATTAGAAAAAGGCCTGGAGAAAAGGACTTACAAGAATGATTATTCTTATAGTGCAATGAAAACACAACGGAAATTTGCCTTAGATGCATTACACATAGAGAAGCTTTGTGTATACAGGTCAAAGTTGCACACTGACACTTTATTTGTGGATACAATGTAGGCATGTGTTTTTGTTTCAGAGTAAATGGACTTTTATGTTGAATGGTCAGGACCCTGCAATTCCGGGGATTTAGATGGTATGGGACATATTATTTGGGGATAGTATTCACAAAGATTTATCAGATAGAGGATTCAAAAAGATTTCTGAAATTGACTGAATTGCATCATCAGAGACAGAGGATGGAGTACTCTTCTACAGTAGTGGGAGATATATTTGGAGCGGTGATTCCGTCAATCGGAGTCATACTGAAATCTATCAAAATTCAAAAGTTGTCTACTATTTTCGATAAAAAGCTGACAAATTTTACAGGGGCAATACTCCTGATAGATACTGAATTGGCTTCGGATAGAGCTATTACTCTTCAAAATCGCCTTGCTTTAGACATTCTTTGAGGAAAAGATGGCAGAGTCTGTAAAATGATTAACTCTAGGCATTGTTGTTCTTACATACCCAATAACAGTAAAGAGATAAGGGACTTACTTACTAATCTGACTAACGCAAGTAGTGATTTGAAGGAATTGAAAGAACCAGTTGTTTCGGAAAAGGTTGGCAAGGGGTTTGTTTCAGTGGGAAATTGGCTTGGTAGTATTTGGAATGGGGTACTATTGAAAATTATACAGGGAATATTAATTGTGATATGTTGTCTATTAGGAATTTGGGGTTATGCAAATTTGCAAAATAATTACATTGAAAAGGTCTAAAAAGAATCAGAGGAGGGAAGAAAGAAATAGGGAAAAAATCTACAGGGAAAATTCATGGAGAAGACAAAATATAGAAGAAATAGAATTGTAAATTTATGGGTGGTAAAAATAGTGGGATGACATATTTAGGGGGTCATTCTGACCTCGGCGGTAAAAGGCCCTTACCGCCGGTCAGAAGACCGCCATAACACCGCCGCGGCCGCGGTTAACCGCCACGGTCATTTTGACCCACAACGGCCAAACCTCCAAAAATCCGTCCTCCACTGCAGCCCGCCACATCAGCGGGCAGCGATAAACTGGAGATGACCAAACCTCCACCGTCACGCCAACAGAAATACGCCCATGCCATTACGACCCACGAATCCACACGGCGGTCATTCAAACGCGGTATTCCATTGGCGCTACACACCGCCGCGGTCAGAATACACACACATCACCAAAACACAGCCACATTGGACAATTTGAAATACACACACCTGATACACATACACACACCACTCCCACACTATCAACCAACTATAAAACACACACCCACATCACCCACAAACCCCTGCGACCATAATTACTGAGAGAAGGAGAGAGAGACACAGCAGACAATCCATAGCAAGACACACTGAGGCACACTACACCATCACACACACCACATAGTAGCACAAAGCACCACTCACCAACATACTCCTCATCACATACACCACCCCACACCTCACCCACACCACCCCATGGCACCCCAAAGGCACCCACGCTTTTCGGACCAAGAACTCCGGGTCATGGTGGAGGAAATCCTAAGAGTGGAACCCCAGCTCTTCGGCTCGCAGGTGCAGCACACCAGTATAGCCAGGAAGGCGGAGCTATGGCAGCGGATCGTGGACAGGGTCAACGCGGTGGGACAGCATCCCAGGAATAGGGAGGACATCCGCAAAAGATGGAACGACCTACGGGGGAAGGTCCGATCGATGGTCTCCAGGCACAACATCGCGGTCCAGAAGACTGGCGGCGGACCCCCACCCACCCCTCCCGAATTTACATCGTGGGAGCAAGACGTCTTGAACATCCTGCATCCTCAGGGCCTCGCTGGAGTAGCCGGAGGAATGGACTCTGGTAAGTCCAATCTCAACTACTATATCCCCCCCACCCCACCAGCATGCCAACCCACACTCCCACCCTCACCCCCAACCCCCCAGCACACATCCTCCCTGACAATGTCTCACCAGCACAACCCACCCATCCCAACACCAACTCCTGCATGCCAACACAAATCATGGGCACCCATCACCTAAGCATGACCACTGCACTAACCCCCCCCCCACTAACTACCCTCACAACACCTCCCTCAAGGGAATGCCTGCACTGGGGGACAAGGGCACCCATAACACGCACGCTATTGCACACACAGAAACAATAACCAAACTCTCTTACCCCATGCAGGACCCGAACGACAACACACCAGCCAGGAGGGTCCAGAAGTGTCCATCCCACCACCGGAACAGGCCCACACTGAGGATAGCAGCTCTGTCGACAGTGAACCTGATGACCAGCCCGGACCATCGGGGACCTCTGGGCAGTCGGTTCCCCTCAGGCAGCCACAGGCCACACCAGACCCGACCCCCTCTGCCAACACCAGCACAGCTCCCACCCAGCGGGCCCATGCCTCTGTCTCTAGGACAGCTCAATCAGCGGTGTGTCTGCCACTACAGGGCACCCAGGCTAACCCAACACCCCAACAACAACAGGGACCTGGGGGCAGTGGTAGCGGGCACACCGTCCAGGGGACAGAGGCCGGGGGAAACCGGGCAGCTCGGAGGGCTGCTGTGCGACAGGGGGGGGAGGAGAGGCCCAGGGAACCCACTCTCCAAGAGGCCCTCACCACCCTCATGGGGGCCTACCACCACTCCCAAGAAACGATGGTGACGGTACAGGCCAGGTTCACTGAGATCTAGGCACAGCAGGAGGAACGCTACATGGGGTTCAGGGAGGAGCTGAGAATCATCGGGACCGCAATGGGGACCATCGTCCTGGCCCTCAACAGGATAGAGGACGCGTTGCAGGACCATGGTGCACCACACAGGGCCCCTGTCACTAGCCCGGACCAGGAACAGCCTAGCACCTCCGCCGGCGCTAGTGGACAGGAGGTCCCAACACCTCGACAGCCCCCCAGAACCCCACCACCTGCTGAAGAACAACCACCCCGTAAGAGGAGCCTGAGACCAAAAAAAAAGACAGAGTAGGATGTCAAGACCCCCGCCAGCAGGACATACCCCCTCAAGTCTTCCCACTGTCCCACATTGCCACCCTGTCCAACCATGAACTGCCTATGCTCCATCCTTCCACAGGCAAAAGGACAATGCACCTGTGAGACTGAGAACTGGACTCTGCCATGGATATTCCTCCACCCCCACCCATCACCCTTAGAATCACATGTACCGATATCTAGCACTGTAAATAAATCACATTTTGCACACAAATCTGTTTTGAGTCATGCTGTATTATTAACAAATGTATTACATATTACTGTTCAATTTCTGTTCTGTCAATTAGTCATGACAACATACCAATGTCAATACGCTGTATTTCATGGGCGAACCAAGCAGAAGTCAGGTACTGAGTCAGACAGCACTGAGAAGGGAAGGGAAAGGCAAAAATTAATGAAAAACATCTGTGGGGAACTACAGAAAGTACAGATGCAGGAGGCTATAAGCAATTGTGAAATGTCGTGGGTGATTCTTACCTGTGTGTTACTGGAAATACTGTTGTATCACTCTGTCCCTATTGTCTGTGTCGTCCTCAGAGTCTTCCTCCTCTTCACTCTCCACAGGCTCCACGGCTTCTACAACCCCACCATCTGGACCATCCTCCTGCAGAAAAGGCACCTGGCGTCGCAAAGCCAGGTTGTGAAGCATACAGCACGCCACGATGATATGGCACACCTTCTTTGGTGAGTACATTAGGGATCCACCTGTCATATGCAGGCACCTAAATCTGGCCTTCAGGAGCCCAAAGGTTTGCTCAATCACCCTCCTAGTACGCCCATGGGCCTCATTGTACCGTTCCTCTGCCCTGGTCCTGGGATTCCTCACTGGGGTCAATAGCCACGGCAGGTTGGGGTAACCAGAGTCACCTATTAGCCACACACGCTGTCTCTGTAGCTGGTCCATCACATAGGGAATGCTGCTATTTCGCATAACATACGCGTCATGCACTGACCCTGGGAACTTGGCATTTACATGGGAGATGTACTGGTCAGCCAAACAGACCACCTGGATATTCATTGAATGGTAATTCTTCCTGTTCCTGTACACCTGTTCATCGTCATTTGGGGGGACTAAAGCCATATGGGTCCCATCAATTGCACCAATGATGTTGGGGATGTGTCCAAGGGCATAGAAATCAGCTTTCACTGTAGGCAAATCACCCTCCTCTGGGAAAATGATGTAGCTCCGCATGAGTTTCATCAGGGCAGACAACACTCTGGATAAGATCTTGGAAAACATAGGCTGAGACATCCCAGATGACATGGCCACTGTTGTCTGGAATGAGCCAGTTGCAAAGAAATGGAGGACAGACAGAACCTGCACTAGAGGGGGAATTCCTGTGGGTTGGCGGATGGGGGACATCAGGGCTGGCTCCAGCTGGGCACACAGTTCATGGATGGAGGCTCGGTCAAGTCGGTATCGTAGTATTATATGGCGTTCTTCCATTGTCGACAGGTCCACCAGCGGCCGGTACACGTGAGGATTCCTCCTTCTCATCGCTAGTCCCAGCGGACGGTGCCTAGGAAGGAGAATATGGAGTACAGAGTCAATCCACTCACAGGTACGTACAACACAGCTGTACTCCAAACATGCAGATATGTGACGGTTTCTCTTTCCCACCCTGTACATGTCAAACAGGTGAGCGCCCATCAGAAAATCGATATTTGGCGTGCCATCGCCAAGGAAGTCCGGAACTTGGGGGTCTACAACAGACGGGGCACCCACTGCCGCAAGAGGTGGGAGGACATCCGCCGCGGAACGAGGAAGACTGCAGAAACACTGCTAGGGATGGCCTCCCGACCTAGGAGGGGTGCCAGTCGCACCATGACCCCCCTGATGTCCCGGATCCTGGCGGTGGCCTACCCTAATTTGGATGGGCGCTTGAGGACAGCACAGCAGACACAAGGGGGTGAGTATCTGCACATTCTCCTATCTGTATGCGCAGTGGAGGCGTCTGGGTGGGGGAGGAGGGCTGTGGGTGACATTAGGCCAGGGCGCTCTCTGTAGTGTAGTCCTCTCCCTTAGGCATGGCCCTGTGCCCCCGCCCCCCACCTCTGTAGGGTGCCAAGTGCAGCTACCCATGCTCCAGCATCACACATGTGCGCGTCTGTTGTCCCTAGACCTGTTTGCCTAGTCAGAAGTACTGAGTAGTGTACCCCAAGTTCGCGACTTAGTGCACGAGGCACCTGTGTCTGTCCTCTCCGCAAAGGGTATTGCTAAGGCATGCACTCAACTTTGTTTAATTTCTCCCCCCACCCTAAATCTTTGTCTTCTTGTGTTTTAGCATCATCAGGCGGAGGAGATTTGGGGTCGGAGCAGGAGGGAGCTGCAGGTCACCAGGCCCCGGTGGGCACTGACACAGACACCGAGGGCACCAGTGATCTGGAGGGCGAGGGGAGCACCACAACGGGGGCCGGTGGAGACACCAGCGACACGGACACGTCCTCGTTTGGGAGCTCCCTAGCGGTGGCGGCACCATCTGTGCCCCCCGCAACAACAGGTACAGCCGCCACCCAGCGCACCAGCACCGTCCTCCCAGCAGCCCCTCAGTCTTCGCTCCGTGGCCGCTCGGCCAGGAAGGCGCGCGTCTCCTTCGCCCCAGGCACCTCAGCCCCTGCCTCTGTTACCCCTGCTGCCCTCAGTGCGGAGCTCATTGACCTGGTGAGGACGGTCATTGTTGGGCAGACTACCCTTCTGAATGCCATCCAGGGGGTGGAAAGGGAGGTGCATCGGAGCAATGCCTACCTGGAGGGCATTCATTCGGGTCAGGCTGCCCATCAACGAGCGTTCACTGCTCTGGCCTCAGCACTGACGGCAGCCATTGTCCCTGTCTCCAGTCTCCCTCTTCTATCTGCCTCCACCCTTTCTCTGTCTCCTGTACCTCAACCTATCCCATCCGCACCATCAGACCAGCCTGCACACACCTCAACACCCAAGGCCAGCTCATCCAAACATAAGCACCACAGAAAACACAAGCATTCACCCAAGCAACACACAGATGCAGACATATCAACAGTCACTACCACCTCTGTGTCCCCGTCCTCCTCGTCTCCCTCCTCCCTCCCTGTGACGTCTACACTCACACCTGCATGCACCCCAACATCAGCCAGTTCTTCCACCACCAGCAAACCCTCCACTACAGTCCGCACACCTGCAGTCACCACCCCCACTGGCATTTACACGTCTCCTGTGTCCTCTCCCACTGTGTCTGTCACCCCCTCTTCCAAGGCACATAAACGCAGACACACACCCAAACAACAGCCAACCACCTCACCACAGCCTACGTCCCAGTCACCTGCACCCAAGGACAGCACACCTGGCTCTCATACAACCACATCCTCTTCCTCCACTTCTCTCACCACTACTCCTACCCCTTACCTTGGTCCCAAGAAATATTACCTCTCCAATCTTGACCTCTTTCCCTCCCCCGACCCACCCCCTCCAACTGGGAAAAGTCCCAAGGGCACCTCAGCCACCACCAGCCCAACTTCTACAGTGCAAGAGGTGCATGCCATGTGGAGTCCACCCTTTGGCGGCAGTAACACTTCGGTGAGCAGCAAGGGGACAGCCAGCCCCCCCCCAGGCAAGAGGACCCGGAAATTGAAGGGCCGCCGTGAGCGGACAGAGACGGCTGCCCCCAAGGAGGTGACTCCGGCCACTTCACCGGCCACAGCAGCCAGGGGAGGCAAGGGGCCGAGAGCCCCATCTAAGGAGCGGAAGGACAGCAGGGCGGAGAGGACAACCACCAGGAGCGCGGAGCAGGAGGGCCCCACAAGCCCCATCCCGGCTGCAAGGGACGACACCAAAGGGCCCAGGACTCACTCCCCGAAGGGGCCTGACACAGCACAGTCGGAGGGCGAGAGAGCAGGGTGTCCAGGCCAGGTCTGACTCCCTTGACATACTGCAAGAGCACCGCTGAACAGGGCCCCGCCGTGAAGACAGGTACCGCTGAAGAGGGCCCCGCCGTGCAGAAGAGCACCGCTGAACAGGGCCCCGCCGTGAAGACAGGTACCGCTGAACAGGGCCCCGCCGTGCAGAAGAGCACCGCTGAACAGGGCCCCGCCGTGCAGAAGAGCACCGCTGAACAGGGCCCCGCCGTGAAGACAGGTACCGCTGAACAGGGCCCCGCCGTGCAGAAGAGCACCGCTGAACAGGGCCACGCCGTGAAGACAGGTACCGCTGAACAGGGCCCCGCCGTGCAGAAGAGCACCGCTGAACAGGGCCCCGCCGTGAAGACAGGTACCGCTGAACAGGGCCCCGCCGTGAAGACAGGTACCGCTGAAGAGGGCCCGCCGTGCAGAAGAGCACCGCTGAACAGGGCCCCGCCGTGAAGACAGGTACCGCTGAACAGGGCCCCGCCGTGCAGAAGAGCACCGCTGAACAGGGCCCCGCCGTGAAGACAGGTACCGCTGAACAGGGCCCCGCCGTGCAGAAGAGCACCGCTGAACAGGGCCCCGCCGTGAAGACAGGTACCGCTGAACAGGGCCCCGCCGTGAAGACAGGTACCACTGAAGAGGGCCCCGCCGTGCAGAAGAGCACCGCTGAACAGGGCCCCGCCGTGAAGACAGGTACCGCTGAACAGGGCCCCTCCGTGCAGAAGAGCACCGCTGAACAGGGCCCCGCCGTGCAGAAGAGCACCGCTGAACAGGGCCCCGCCGTCTCAAGCACCGCTCCGCTGGGCCCTTCCTCTCAAGCACCGCTCCGCTGGGCCCTTCATCTCAAGCACCGCTCCGCTGGGCCCTTCATCTCAAGCACCGCTCCGCTGGGCCCTTCCTCTCAGGCACCGCTCCGCTGGGCCCTTCCTGTCAAGCACCGCTCCGCTGGGCCCTTCCTCTCAAGCACCGCTCCGCTGGGCCCTTCATCTCAAGCACCGCTCCGCTGGGCCCTTCATCTCAAGCACCGCTCCGCTGGGCCCTTCCTGTCAAGCACCGCTCCGCTGGGCCCTTCCTCTCAAGCACCGCTCCGCTGGGCCCTTCATCTCAAGCACCGCTCCGCTGGGCCCTTCATCTCAAGCACCGCTCCGCTGGGCCCTTCCTCTCAGGCACCGCTCCGCTGGGCCCTTCCTGTCAAGCACCGCTCCGCTGGGCCATTCATCTCAAGCACCGCTCCGCTGGGCCCTTCCTCTCAGGCACCGCTCCGCTGGACATCGCCATGTCATGCACCGCTGCGCTGGGTCCCGCCGTCTCAGGCACTGTTTATGGTTCACTGTGCCCACCATGCCTCCTCCTTGACCAGTGGAGACTGTCATCCACCGGATGGACTGTGGCTTTGCACTCCCCAGGATGGTGCAGTGGGCAGCCCACCCACTGTAGAGACATTGAGAGACTGTGGCTTTGCACTCCCCAGGATGGTGCAGTGGGCAGCCCAACCAATGTAGAGACATTGAGAGACTGTGGCTTTGCACTCCCCAGGATGGTGCAGTGGGCAGCCCACCCACTGTAGAGACATTGAGAGACTGTGGCTTTGCACTCCCCAAGATGGTGCAGTGGGCAGCCCACCCACTGTAGAGACATTGAGAGACTGTGGCTTTGCACTCCCCAGGATGGTGCAGTGGGCATGGTGGCTCCTCGTGGATCTGGCGTCGTGGACTCATGTGGCTGTGGTGGCCCCCCTTCCCTTCCCCCTGAGGTGCCTGTAGTTTTAACATCAGATGCCCCTGCAGTGTTCTCTCCAAAGGACTCAGGTCTCGTGTGTGGGCTTTGCCCTTGTTTCGCAGAACATTGGCCCACGGACATGTTAGATTCGTAGGATGTGCAGGACTTGTTACTTCAGTGATACACTGATGTGTATATATTTTTGGTTTTTGTAAATATTTTTCACGGTTGCTCAATTATTTCCAGGTGCTTTTTTTGTACATAAATATTTATTCCAAATTTGGTTGTGTCATTGTATTTTTAAAGGGTGTTTGTGTGGTGTCACTGTGACTTTCTGCTCTGCATTGGTGTGTACATATTGGGGGTGTTGGGGGGTCGCATATGTGTATGCCCGTAACCTTTCGTCCTCCCCCCTCCCGTGTGTCGTAGGTGCAGTACTCACCGTTGACCTCTGCGCCGGAGTTCGCACTCGTGGTAGATGAGCAGGTAGACGAGAGCAGGTATGATGTTCAATTCGGGTTCCATGCTGTCCGGATTCCACGTGGAGTGTCTCGAGGTGAGCGTTTTCCATTGAAAATGTCTGTTTCCGCCGTGTTTTTATCGGCGGGGCTCCCGCCCCGGAAAAGGTGGCGGATTGGTGGGTCGTGATAGGGTGGGCGGTACATTGTCTGCCACCTGGCTGTTGGCGGTGACCGCCGCGCTGTTTGTTTGTTCCGCCATGGCGGTCGGAGTGTTAATGCGGCGGGATGTGTTGGCGGTTCCCGCCAGGGTCAGAATTGAATTTTTTTGACCGCTGGCCTGTTGGCGGGTTGGCCGCCGCTTTATCACCGACGATCAGGGTTAGAATCACCCCCTTAGTCATTAGAGGAGGGATTGCTAACCCAAATATCTTAATTAGAAATTATTAATGAACGTCTACGTATTTTTGAATTATGAATTTGTAGGAAAATAATGTGCATGTTGAATTGTGACCTCGGAGAATGGCCACCAGTGTTCATGAAATGTATTAAATGAATGATTAACACATAAGAAAATACTGAAAATGTATTAATGTAGTAATATGTCATATTAAGGGTTAAGAATTATACCTTAGTTTATTAATTGTACGCCTTAACTTAGCAAGTGTCTTGGCTTAGTTATGCCAGGCCTCATGCAGAAGCTGTATTCCTTAGTGTTTAATGAAAAATGCTGACAGAGTGAACTAACTTTGAAATGCTCATTGTTTTAATAAAATGCTTAACTGAAGCTTTTCATGAGAACCGACAGACAGGAGAGGAGGTCTCTCGCAAAATAACGATTAGTGTGTAACATGTGCAATATGTACTTTCCCAGGACATGAACAATGAAGACACTGACTGGAGAAGAAGATGCAACAATTTTGATACCTGACGAGGTGGATGATGAGAACATCGTAAGGCGGACCAATCAACGACCTGTGATCTGTGACTATTAGAATTCATAGATTTGGTGTACGGACATCATAGAACAATAATAACGTAGGATTAATTGACCAATTGGAAATTAGGGGATAGTTTGGGTGACTATGACATAACAATGTGTCAGAGGAAAAGAACTTCAGATGATGTTCAGATGTTAGGAGTGAGAGGAGATTTGAGATTCTGTCATTGTACTCATACTCTCTGATTGAGAGCCTGATGTGTTGCTGATCGATTGATGACCTAGGGATGAAGACTGATTTTGTTTGCTGACCCATACTGAGGAGAGGTAGATATGACAATATGACTGAAATGTATTTTTGTGCCTTTTCTTTCTAGGTACCAACTGCGCTGTCTTAGTTAGTTTCCTTAGCTAGATGCTTTTCTAAATTCTTGTTCTAAATCATTTTGCATGAATACCAACATGCTGATGCTAATCTGGGTTAGATGAGGGTTTTTCTACCTGACGATTGACAGATTACAGAGACAAATGGTTGACAGATGTTTTGCTGAACCTCATTGACAGAGCTAATTCTATTATTGATTTGCGCTGATGCTCTAGAATGTATTGTGATACAACCCTTAATTAGATTGTGTTTCTGACATCTTTTTGATAGTTAATATTGTTCTTATATGCATTTTGAAATTAAGTTTGAGTATTAACCCATATGACTTAGTATTGTAACCCAAAGGGAAATAAAATTACTAACTTTACTAAAGGTGTGGTTATTCATGGCTGAGAAGTCATGGTGTGTGAAGATTACTAACTCGATTGATTATTGATTTGAATAATGAATATTGATTATTGTGTTCGATGCTAGATCTCTGGCAGGATTTTTCTAAGCGAGTCAAAAGGCTCATTGACCTATACGTGTCTTTCCTGGTAAGTTTACTTATTAAGGACTGACCCGCTAACAGGTATTATGGGTGAAGCATGGGCTTTCCAGTTCACTCAACCATGTATTTTGATGAAAACCAAGATTCACAAAGAGGTGTTCTTCTTTCCACGTACTTCCATTCTGGAGTAGACGTAGAAAGAGGAATATACCTTCTAGGATTGTTATTGTGCAGCAAAGTACTTCTTCCCGCACAAAAACAGTTCTCCCTGTAATGCAGACCCTCTTGCATTGTGGCTCAAGAGTGACTGTGTTGGCTCTAAGTAGACATAAGTTCACTAAAGCTGTGAGAGAGCAGAAATGCACATTATCTTGGTAAATATGGCACATTTCTGCTCTCTCCCTTTCACACAATGCAGCGCAGCAAGTTGCCTTGCTGTGTTCCATGAACTATAAGTAAATCTGCTCCTTTACGTTTGAGGGTTTGGTTGGGGAACAGCATGCAGCAACTGTTATTTGTTGACTCAAATCTGAAGTGAATGTTAAGTAGTGTGTTTTTTTTTTACCATGTTGCATGTCTTTTGAGACCATACCCTATCATCCCTGTTGAAGACCTTCATTTTCTCATTTAGTACACTGCAAGTACATAATTATGTAACTGGGATACAATATTGAATTACATGCACTTGTAAATTGAAACTCTGCCAGTGGGATCAGTAGTTGCCTTGAGCTCCTGCAAATCATTATATTGTACATAGGACTATGACAGAAGATCTACGCCAATCCATTCTGAATCTCTTCATATCCCCCTGTTGCTAATAAGTCTACATGTGCCTGGTGTCACTTTCTGGTGTTCAGGTGTGAGAAATTGCAGTATATTGCTAAATGTTTTTTGGAATATAGAAGTCGCGTTTTTTCATTCTTCTATAAAACATTATTTTTATATGGGCAATCTTAATACAAGGTACACACTGTAAATGAAGAGAAGGCAGTTGGCAAAATTAAACTTTTAATCATGAAAATCCTGCAAACACGTTTCCATGTGGTTAATTAATGTCATGGAGCCGGTTGTACCACTGGTTGAATGGCTAAAGTAAATCAGCATTATGTTCAGCATATTTCATTGATTGCAAAGTCCTATAATGTCTTTGTTGAACTGAAGTTCTCATTGGTGCGGCTGCCATAGACTGACATTTTGTAATTGAACGTGATGATTTGCACAACATGTATATTTTTTTCACTCTTTCAATTTGAACATGCCTAGGTATTGTGTTTTATATTTAGAATGTATTTGTTGTTTTTAAAAAAACACACTTGTGTTTGGTCTTTTCGAATGCACTTAAGTGGTGATGTTCGATACCTCTCTCGTTGTTCTCATATGAGTAAGAGGAAAATATTTAAAGACTATAATATCATCATAGATAGATCAATGGTGCGAAATTGAAAACTTTTTGTCACGCAAACTTCATATAATTGTCAAAAACTCCATGATCTCTACCCAACATTGCAAGATTTTCTGGTGCTAAACTTGGGTCTGGTGAGATCTTTTGAAGTTGCTTTGAGAACAAAGGTTTCGTCAACATCTATCTGTGTTAAGGCCCGAGAAAAGTATTTGTACATTTATCTCACGAGGCACATCCTCGTTCACCAGCCGCAAACACTCAGAAGGACATGCCAGTTTAAATGGAAAAGTTTACATGATGGCGTAAGCGTAGAAAAAACATAAGACTGCAGATGACAGGTAGGCCTGAAATAAGGACTTTTCTTGTGTAATAAACATATTACACATCTCTAATCAATTCCAGAAAAATCCGACACTATAGTACTAGCTTGTGAAAGACAGTGGATATGCAGTCTGATGTAATGTTACCCTCCATCTAGTCCTATTCACAAAATGACGAGTTTCCATCACACTAATCTCCTCTTGATAAAGAGCTTCAGTGGAACTACCCAGCTCTTCATAACTGTGAATTCAATCTTTGTAATCCAATGGGAGAAGTCCTAGGGTTTGCAAACACTTCTGGTAAAACTTTATTGGGAAGTTGTTCCTTTAGAGTCTAACCATGTCCAAACAGCATTCTAACAGGTACATAATGGATCAGTAGTGCACATTTTCACTTGAGTCATACTCTGTTTTTATGGTGGGTATGTTTGTAAAGCTGTCAGCTTGGAGTTGAAATATAGCATGAATTCCAAGTTGTTGTAATCAGGTCGGTCAACCACCTCAGCCACATTTAGGCCCATAGTTTTGCGGCAAAAATATTAACACCAGCTAATGCCATTCCTTACGGCCATCTTAATGCCATATTTATACAATGACACAAGACGGCGCTAAGGAATGGCTAGCATCTGGAAAAAAGACACTAGCCTGGTAGGGACGGCTTAAGAAAGTATGGCGCCAGTGGGTCAGAAATTACGTGGGGCTGGTTAGCGGCAAAATATATGCCACTAACCAGTCTAGCATCATTTTTTGATGCTCAAGCAGCCACAAACATAACTCCTATCTAAGCGTAGATAGGAGTCATGCCCACCACCCGAATGGCCAGCACAGGGGACCAGGATCCCCTGGGCAAGGCCTATACACCCAGTGCCAGGCAGGGTGCCCCATGCCAGAGGCCCCCTGGCACACCTAACAATTTAAAAAATATACTTACCTCTACTTACCTGGAATGAGGTTCTGTGGTGTCACTCTGGTGTGGGTGGGGGTATTCCTGGGACTTGGGGTGGGCATCTCTGGGCCCATTCCATGGTGTTTGACCATGAAAATCGGTCCACAGCCACCCTAACGCCTGGTCTGACCCAGGCGTTAGATAGTGGCACTAAGCAGGCTTAGCACCATTATCTGGGCCCACCCACTCCTTGCGCGTGGTCTCTGCACCGGAGTATAGATATGGTGGTAGGGGGTTAAAGTAATTTCTAGGATGGAAACGCCTACCTTGAATCTCATTGATGGAATGTGGGTTGGCACATCCTAGAAATGGTGTTAAGCCCAATATTTTGACGCTAGACGTGTCTAGAGTGAAAGTACTAATATTAGGTTAGGTTTTCACCATTTTTGGGTCAAAATAAATTACGCTAAAACGGCACAAAGCAAGCAAAAAATATGGACCTTACATCTCTAACAGCCCTCTGGAATGCTGCAGCCCTGCTAAAAATACACACACAAAAGAGAACAGAATTCCACAATTCCAAGATACTGCTTGCCTAACAATCAACGTGACAAGACACTGTGATATTCAAAACTAAGGAAAACATATTTAAAAAGATACAAAGAATAACTCAGATATGTTCTAAGAAAAACACCAGTCAACAAAGTATTAGAAGTCCTGGTAAGCTGTTCAGCAACTGTAAACCTAAAAGTACATATCCAGCTTTGTAAGTAGACTGCACCCTGCCTTATTAGCTGATCACACCCTACCGTAGGTGTGACTTATATGTATTACAAAGGAAGGATTAGGCCTGTCAAATAGGTTTATTTTCCATTGCAAAAATGACAGTTTAAGCCTAGTTAAGGAGAGAGCACAAACACCCTAGTACTAGTTAGCACTGGTAAACTGCACAGAGTCCCAAGGCCAGCAAAATCGAAGTCAGCAATAACAGAAGGTCTGAAGGCAAAGCTTTAGGGGGGTAAACCAAGCCAAGTATGCCAGGTCTAACATCCACAAACCAGTTCTCAGGGGAAAGGATCCCAGCCCTGATATGATCAGAAAAAGGATTTGTAGGTAAGAACTCTGGTAAATGTGTCCCTATGTGGTATGCGTGTTACCAGTTTAGGCACACTACAGGTAATCTCAAATTCCCAAGAAGGCACATCCCCCTGCTAGTGGGTGTAACCCAGGTTAGGCCAGAATAGCATCTGGGGAGGAGTTTGCTCCAATTAGTGTGAGAGAGACAGTTGTGGTTACCCTGGTGTCCCTGGGTGACAAAAGAAGGGGCCCAAACCCCACATGCCTTTACATATGTTCAAGTATGGGCAGTGGGTCACCATTAATGGACAGACTCTGAGGTACACAGGAGGCAGCATGACTACTGTCATGTGTCATCTGGTGTCCTCAGAGCAGGTGATACCTAATACATTCCACCAGATTGTAGTAGCAGAAAGCTGTGAGAGATACGACTCAGTTGTTATGGTTCATTTTGAATGGGGGGTCGCGGGTTCTCTTATAATAGCTGTGAGCTCTGTCATGCCTGTTGATTGTTTGCTTGGAAAATATCTGCAGCACAGTGCCTCGAAAGAGGTGGAGCTTAGGTCACACCTTGAAAGGTTGGGGTTACCTGAGACCTGGAGCCTGGAAAAATGGCCCAGGCAGCTGCCAAGAAAGAGAATGGCAGGAGCATGGAATACCAGCCCCTGAAGTGGCCATCATACAGATGAACGGTGGTGCCAAGAAGGATGTCCTGGAGCCTATCAAAGAGGGCATTGGCCCTCTAGGACATGGTAAACTGTGGGTGGGCCTTCCAGGGAGGAGTTCTGCAAGGCACAGAAAGAGTGATTAACCCTAGAGGGCATGAGGTGGCAAGCTGAATCTCAGGCAGCTGATTGTACCTCTGGAGATCATCTCATTTATTGGGAGAATGACCTGCTGAATAGTGAGCCTAAGCAGTCTATGCATAGGGTAACACATATGTTGGTGATCCCCAGTGATACAGGGTCTTCCTACTGGTTCTGGCTCACAAAATACCCCTGGCAGGACATCTGGGGTGGGACATGACCTTTGCCGGGCCTGTCTCCCACTTTCATAGGCTTCACATGAAGATGTCCTCAGATACAGGAGATGTCTCACCTACCAGGCCAGTAGGAAAACAGAGAAAAAGCTGGTGGCTCCTCCTCCTAGTCCTGTACCTGTCATTGGCACCCCATTTGAAATGGGGGACATCAATGTGATTTGGGACTTGGACCCTAAAACGTCCATGAGCAGCAAGTTTCTCCTGGTTTTGTTAGGCCATGCCACTAGATACACTGAGGCCATCCATGTGAAGTCTCTGACTGCACCTGTGGTGGCTGAAGCCCTGATGGGGATCTTCACCCGAGAATGGTTCCCAAACAAAGTGGTGTCTGACATGGGTACCAACTTTATGCCAGCCTACACGAAGTCCATGTGTGAAGCATGTGCCATAATCCACAAATTCCCCACACCCTATCACCCTCAAACCAATGGGCTTGTTGAGTGATACAACCAGACCCTAAAAAGCATGATTGAGGGCCCACCTGAGCCCATAAGGTAGAAGTGAGACACCCTCTTACCATGCCTTCTTTTTGCCTACAGGGAGGTGCCACAGAAGAAATTTGGGTTTAGCACATTTAAACTCTTTTATAGGCACCCTGTTAGGGGACCTCTTAGTCTGGTGAAGGAGGGGTGGGAGCAAGCTCCGAAAAGCCCTTAGGAGATGGTTAGCTACAAAGCAGCCTTCAGAAACCAGATGACCATGTTCTGAAAAAAGGCTTCTAAGAAACGGGAAGTAATCCAGCAAGTCATGAAACTCTGGTATGACAAGAAGGGCATTCTGGTAGAGTTTTAGCCTGGCTAGAAGGTGTGGGCTATGGGGCCAGCTGAGGCCAGGGCCCTCAAAAACCGTGGGACAGGGCCTTTTAAGGTGATTGTAAGGAAGGGGGTGGTCTCCTACCTGGTGGACTCAAGACCCCCAGAAACCACTAAAAGTATGCCATATACATTGCCTGAAACCCCTCTATGGGAGGGATTAGGTCACCATGCTGTTGGTGACATATGATGAAGAGAAGGAGGAGAGTAAACCTCTCTCTGACCTTCTTTCATCTAAGGAGAAACATGTGTCAGTAGAAGATTTCCATCTTTCTCCTACCCTGACCCCAGAACAGCAGAAGGACTGTTGTCAGTTGTTTGGACTGTTTGCTTCACTGTTTTCCTTCACTCCTGGGCTTACACAGTTGTGTACCCATGATATTGGTACTGGGGGCAGCCTGCCTGTCAAATTGAAATGTACAGGCTTTCAGACAAAGTTAGGGCCAGGAACAAGGAAGATGCCTCCAAAGTGTTGAAGTTGGGAGTGACTGAGCACTTAATGAGTGCTTTGGCCAGCCCAGTGGTGCTAGTACCTAAAGCTGTCCCACCAGGTACTGCACCAAAGCTCAGTTGTTGTGTGGGCTACAGGAAGGGCAACTCAATTTCCAAAATGGACACTCACCCTACCACTCAAGCTGATTAGCTTATTAACACATTAGGGGCTGCCATGTTCCTCAGTACTTTTTACCTGACCTTACATTAGGGTAATGGCAGACATCCCTAACTGAGGGGGCAAAAGAGATGTCATCATTCTCCGGCCCATATGGCCCCTTTCAATTTAAAGTGATACCATTTGGATTAAAGATACGCCCTGCTACTTTCCAGAGGTTGGTGAACCAGGTCTTAGCTGGGATGGAGACCTTCCGAGCTGGTTACTTGGATGACATAGCTGTCTACAGTAGCAGCTGGGAGGACCACTAGTTTCGTCCCCAGGAATGCTTCAGGCCCTGCAACAGGCAGGCCTGATTATCAAGATCAGTAAGTTCCATATAGGGCAGAGTTCTTTGTGGTGTACTAGAAACGTCTCGTGGATGTGGGCATGGTACAGCCCTTCCAGGCCAAAATAGAGAGTTTCTTGGCCTGGGAGCCCCACAAGACCCAGACAGAAGTGAGGGCTTTCTTGTGCCTCACTGGATACTGCAGGATAGTTGTTGAGAGATTTGGCACCATTGTTTCCCCCCTTAGCTGAGCTGACTTCTGAGAAGCAGTTGAAAAAGGTGACCTGGGCAGAGGCCTGTTAGATTGTCTTTGACGTCCCCAAACAGGGCATGTGGACAGCCCCTGTACTCAAGGCCCCTGACATTTCCCAGGAGTTAATTGTGCTGTAATACCTCAAAGCATGTCATAGGGCAGTGTTATCACAGTAAATGAGGAAGGCCTATAGTAGGCCACTTCTCAGGGAACAGAGGTTGAGTACTATTAAAAGAAAAGCTTAGGCACTAATGAAGCTGAGGCCATACTTGTTCGGAACTCACTTCCAGCTTCAGACAGAGCACAATCCCTCAGACGGCTCATGCAGATGAGGAATGAGAATCAAAAACTGTTGAATTGGTTTATCTCCCTAGAGGGAATGGAACACCACTCCAGTGCTGATGGTCTGTCCAGATTCTTCCAGTTTAGTGATGAGAACTCCCAGGAGGTTGGGTAGTTCTCCCCAATTTCAGCTGGGGGACATGTGTTGGGCCTGTCAGCCTTAGGGTGGTCTTCCCCCAAACATCTTATCTTCACAGTCCAATTTTCTGAATTCTCTTTTGCTGGCTTTAGGAAACTGTGTACATTACCACTGCTAACTAGTGCTATAATGCTTCTGGTCACTACATAAAACACAGTAAAATTGGCTTAAACTTGAGGAACATATTTGCTTTACACGTCCCTATTACAGTGGTATACCATATACCAAAGGCCTTTAAATAATTGCTACTAGTGGACCTGAAGCACCTATTGTGCAAACAACTTAAATAGACACTTAAAACATGTCCCAGGTCTTCAATTGCAACCTGAATGCCAATTCGACTTGGCAAAATAAGCCCTTTGCCAAGCCTAAGACTCCCCTTTTATTGCATATGTCATTCCTAAGGTAGGCCCTAGAGAGACGATATGGCAGGTTGCACTGTAAGTAAAAGGTTCGACATGCTCTTTTAAATTGTATATGTCCTGGCAGTGAAAAACTCACAAATTATTTTTTTACTACTGTCAGGCCTACCTCTCCCATAAGATAACATTGAGTTGTCTTATTACATTTAATAAGTGTTAAATGTTTGATTGGGAGCAGGTAGTGATTATGTGCTTGGTGTCTAGAAAACTGCAATATAAAATTGTTAGACCTGAGAGCCTTCAGGTTGTCACCCCTAACTTTTTGCCTGCCTCCCTCCACTTTTGGGATACTGTTTTTGCTGGATTTAGGACTCTGCTCACTTTACCACTGCCAACCAGTGCTAAAGTGCATATGTTCTCTCCCTTTAAACATGGTAATATTGGATCATACCCAATTGGATCATTTAATTTACTTATAAGTCCCTAGTAAAGTGCACTATATGTGCCCAGGGCCTGTAGATTAAATGCTACTAGTGGGCCGGCAGCACTGATTGTGCCACCTACTTAAGTAGCTCCTTACCCTTGTCTCAGGCCTGCCATTGCAAGCCCTGTGTGGGCAGTTTCACTGCCAATTCGACTTGACATTTAAAAAGTACTTGCCAAGCCTAAAACTCCCTTTTTTCTACATATAAGTCACCCTTTAGGTATGCTGTAGGTAACCCATTGGGCAGGGTGCTGTGCAGGCAAAAGGTAGGACATGTACCTATGTGGTTTACAAGTCCTGGTAGTGTAAAACTCCTAAATTCAGTTTTACACTGCTGTGAGGCCATCTCCCTTCATAGGTTAACATTGGGGCTGCCCTCATGTATTGTTTGAGTGGTAGCTGCTGATCTGAAAGGAGTAGGAAGGTCATATTTAGTAGGGCCAGAATGGTGATACAAAGTCACGCTGACTGGTGACGTTGGATTTAATATTACTATTTTAGAAATGCCACTTTTAGAAAGTGGGCATTTCTCTGCACTTATATCCTTCTGTGCCTTACAATCCACGACGGGCTGGGTTTAGTTTGCAGCTCCTTTATGCATTCACTCAGACACATCCCAAACACAGGATACTCAGCCTCACTTGCATACATCTGCATTTTGAATGGGTCTTCCTGGGCTGGAGGGCCTGACAATTACATGTCAAAGGACAGTAGCCTGCCCTCACACAAAGGACTGCCAAACCCCCTATTGGGACCCTGGCAGACAGGCTTGAACTGAAAGGGGACCTTGTGCACTTCTAATACACTCTTTGAAATCTCCTCCACTTCAAAGGCACATTTGGGTATTTAAACAGGACCTCTGCCCCTACCAACTCAGACACTTCCTGGAGAAGAGAATCTGAACCAGAACCTGCATCCTGCCAAGAAGACCTGCCTGGTTACCCAAAGGACTCACCTGTCAACTTTCTGTGAAGGACTGATGCCTTGCTGTTGCCCTGCTGCTCCTTGGCTGTGGTGAGAAGTGCTCTCCAAGGGCATGGATAGATCTTGCCTCCTGTTACCTGAAGTCTCAGGACCAAAAAGACTTAGGGGGTCATTCCGACCCTGTAGGTCCATGACCGCCAGGGCCGGGGACCGCGGAAGCACCGCCAACAGGCTGGCGGTGCTTCCTGGGCCATTCTGACCGCGGCTGTAAAGCCGCGGTCAGAAAAGGGGAACCGGCGGTTTCCTGCCGGTTTTCCCCCGGCCCAGGGAATCCTCCATGGCGGCGCTGCTTGCAGCGCCGCCATGGGGATTCCGACCCCGTTCCCACCATCCCGTTCCTGGCGGTTTTTACCGCCAGGAACAGGATGGCGGGAATGGGTGTTGTGGGGCCCGTCGCACCCCAGCAACTCCGCCGGCTCCATTCGGAGCCGGCTTCATCGTTGCTGGGTCTTTCCCGCTGGGCTGGCGGGCGGCCTTTTGGCAGTCGCCCGCCGGCCCAGCGGGAAAGCCAGAATGGCCGCCGCGGTCTTTTGACCACGGTGCGGTCATTCGGCGGTTCCCGCCAGGCGGCCGGCTACCGCCGCCCGCCGCGGTTGGAATGACCGCCTTAATCTCTACTAGAAGGACTCCTTGTGTGGCGAAAATCGAAGCACAGAAACAATGCACATCCTGCACCGCAGTGAAAAATTCACCGCACGCAGAACCAGAACGATGCAGCCTGACTTCACAATGGGAAGATCGACGTAGCGCCAGCATAGCAACCTGAAACTCAACGCACGGCCCACTGGATCGCCGCACAGCCGAGCCAGAATGACGCAGCCCGACTTCCAGAGAGGAATCAGCGCAGTGCCTGCCGTGCAACACCCACAATCGACGCAGCCTCTGTGACTTCGTCCTGTAAGCACCATAAATCCACGCATCGTCCCCGGGGCGTCCGAAAACCCCATAACCCACAGAGGATCCACAACTGACTGCTGGAAATTGACGCACAGCTGTCCCTACGTGAAAACTAAATGACTCATCGCCATGTGAGGGCTGAGAAATCAATGCACACCCCCTTGTTTTCCACGCATCTTATCCTCTGCGGTTCTTTGCAGAGATTTTGAACAAGGACCAGGTACTTTGTGCTTGAAAGAGACATGTATTGCTTTTAAAAGACTAAAGACACTTTCACAGTGATATCTCAACATATACGCACTGCATTTTAATTGCTTTGACCTAAATTTATCCAGATAAATATTTTATATTTTTCTAAACACTGTGGTGGATTTTTGCAATGCTATACTGTGTTATTGCATGATTTATTGCACAAATACCTTACCTTACACATTGCCTTCTAGGTTAAGCCTGACTGCTAAGTGCCAAGCTACCAGAGGGTGGGCACAGGATAATTTGGATTGTGTGTGACTTACCCTGACTAGAGTGAGGGTCCTTGCTTTGATAGAGGGTAACCTGACTGCCAACCAAAAACCCCATTTCTAACAAAAATTCACTTTGATTAAGTCAGATTGGAAGTTACAATTTTGAAAATGCTGCTTTTAAAAAGTTGGCATTTTCCTGTCATTACTATCTTGCGCCTGTAGCCTTTTTCTGCATCAAATGAGTGTTGTTGGCAGTTGGACTTTGTTTATTTCTCTTACACAACCACACAATAGAGGTATTTAGGTGTACCTGGTTGGGCCATCACTGGCAGAATGAGGAGGCAAAGGTGTGCACAGCCCAACTTACAAGTCAATATGCTTTGCCCTGACTTCACACAAAGAGCTTTATACTACCTCATTGTTCATGCAGTCAGGGTGGTGCCAGGGCAAGGCAGGCAAGAACTTCCCAGCACTTGAATGGGAATTTTCTACAGACTTCCTCATAAAAATAGGGCCCTAAGGCCCACTCTTCAGTTCCATTTCTGGACCTGTGAAAGGACTATCAGAGGGCTTGTTTATGTCTTGGCCTGCTGTATACTCCAAAAGAATGCCTTCCTCCATCTGGAAAGACTGATTTGCTACCTGGAGCATACCATGAACCCTCAGAAACCTGCCCTGCTGCTTGAGCTCCGCTTCTTCACCAGACCCCAGGACTACCAGCGTGACTCAAAGAGCTAGTTTACTCGCCTCCTGATCGCTGCCTCAGGGAGATAAAAGGTTCCAACCATCTTGAACCTGAACCTGGACCCAGTCAAAGTGAGTCCTAACCCCCAAAGTGGTGCTCCTCCAGTCCAGGACCCCTTGTGTTGGTGCTAAACATGCCCAGATTGATAAAATCCGTAACATGGGACTGAGAACGTTTTTGGCTAAAATCTATTGTAAGAATTGAGGGAAAACTAGGACCAACCTGCTCATCAATCCATCCAAGGTACATTGATGGTCTGTGTGAGAAAACAGGGCTGATTGAAGAAGCCCCCTAACTTTTTGGACCCGTTTTCCACTTTTTGCTGGTGTATTCCTGACTCTGATGGTGCCCTGGGAGCTGCTAACCAGTCCCAGGGCCTGTGCTGTGTTTAAAATAAGTATGCAAATTAGGCTAATTATAATTGCCAATGTCAAGCTACCTAGAAGTCCCTGGTATATAGTAGGACATGTAGGTTTAGGAACCCCAGCATCGCTAGTGCACCCATCGGTATAGTGTGGCGGTTCCCAGGGTCATTTGAAAGGCAGGACTGCCTTGATGGCTGCTTTTAAATTAAAGTTACATGCAAATTAAATGCATAAAAGTACTTCCAAAGTCCTAAACTACCTTATTTTTACATGTAAGTCACCCCTACAGTGTGTCCTATGTGCCCCTAGAGCTGGATGCTGTGTAACTATAAGCAGAGACCTTATAAAAATGGATTTATAAGCCCTGGTGAGGTAAAACAGCCTAATTTGTTTTCCCTCATTGTAGTGAATGGCCTCCATGAGCTAGAATGGGGAAACTTTATTTTAATTTAAAAAGTCCCCTTAAGTGTCAGATACCTCAAGTTTGGTATCAAATTAATTCTTACAATAAATCCAACAACTTGCAATTGTTGGATTTAATATAGCTTGTTCAGGTAAAGAGTTTTAAACTCTACCTAAAATGTTTCCACATTCAGCCCTGTAGTGCTCTGCTCTGATTGGGCAGCCTCTGGCAGCCTGGCCAGGCTGCCTTGATGAGATGTGAAATAGCCTGGGCTGAGCACAAATGAATGTGCCTGTGGGAGGAGAACTCCCCTCAGCAAACGGAGAAGCAGGAACGGAGGAGGGCTGACAAACTCGTCTTCAAAGTCAGGGAAGGACACTTGGAGTAGCCCAGCACCTCCCTCACATCCTGCGACCCCAGACAATTAGATGCCCTCTTGATGAGATTAGGAGAGGGCAGTAGAAGGGTGTGTTTAAGACTTTTAGCCACACCAGTGGGTGGGCTCAGCCAGATGTAACCTCCAATAATCAGTTTAAGCCATGATGGATTTTTAAGGAATGCTGCTCCCTGGGATTGATTTTTTTCACACTTCCCAGGAAGTGGTCATCACAGGGGGAAGGACCATACATCTGATTGGAGAACTGGGACCCCCCCTGTTTTTCACCGGGGAGCAAGGATAAAACTGAGAAAGCTGCACCCACATCTCAGATCCCTACCAGATCTCTACAAGGAAGAGCTACAGGAGAAGAAGGACTGCCCTGCTGGACCTCTGACCTGCACCTGGACAATGCACTCTGGAGGACTGCACCAGCTGCATGCTTGGGCATCACCACAAGAAGGACTTTGCCTGGCTTCAACTGGTTAAAGGAGGGACTCCTTGTTTGCTACAGGTGAAAAATTGCTAACTAGAGTCCCCTGCACCAACTCCTGAAGAAACTGACCATCTGCCCACTGTCCAGTAGCCAAATTGGAGTTTGCACCAGGTGCATTCTGGGACTTGTAGTCTGCACCCTCAAGGAGAATCTCAGACCTTCTGGAACCTTGGGGTGAGCTGTGGACCTCTAAAGAACCCTAAAAGAACATCTGGAAGAAGACCCAGAAGTTTGGAGAAGTTAGGAGAACCTTTTGAAAAAAACTCCATAAAGGGACGACCCACTGTGGCAACTCTAGCCAGCTTGCCTCAACCGCAACCCGGCCTGACTTGCAGGTTCATCCCAGTGAAGAAAGTCTCCAAAAAAGTGACTAAGTCAGAATGTAGAAAGTTGACCGGGACCTCCTAGGCAGGGTATCTGGAGAGGGCTCCAAGGACGTCAGATCAAGATCCAGGTTTTCCCGGTCGAAGGATTTTCATCTCGAAAAAAAGACTAAGCCCGAAGGTAAAAAACTCCACCGAGGGTTCCCGCAACGTGAATCCGGGAAAGAGTTCCAGGAGGTCGGAATGGACTGGCGACTTGGTCCTGCTGTAGAAAATCTTCCAGAAAACGACTAACTCCAAAGGTAAACTTTGGACCGAGGCCTCCCGCGAGCTGTAGCCGAGCAGGGCTCCATCACGGTCGGCCTTAAAATTTTAGTTTGCCCTTGTCGAGGTGCGACCAGATGACCCAATTGGCACTTTTTGTTTCTATGCACTAGAAAATTCTTCAAAAATTCATATCTCCGGTCCCCCTTATCCAATTTTAATTCTTTTGATGTCATTTAAAATTTACAAATACAACCTATTCTTATAAATTGGTGTTGGATTTTCATTGTGTTTTACTTATTTACTGTTTTGTGATTTTTAAATGCTTTACACACTAGTCTCCTAAATTAAGCATTGTCGCTCGTTGCCAAGCTACTAAAGGTTGAGCTGGGTTTGATTTATTTAGACCTAACTGGACCTAAGTGGAGGTTAGTGGCCTATTGCTAAGTGTAGGTACTTACCTGCCCTTACAAATAATCCATTTTCCAACTGTCCGCCTGACATCAAAGTAGTTCCAGCTACATTTTTCTCCACAGCAGAAAATCCTGTCCTGTGGTCCTTCACCAAAGGGGCATCCGTCCTCCTGGAACTCTCGTTAGCTATGGCCTTTTGCCTCATTGTGCTGGAGATTTTTGACTTTCATAAAAGTGACTAAGTCTTAATGTAGAAATCTTCACTGCAACTTTGTCTAGCAGCTCCCTGACAACAATGCTCATGCCTCAGACACCGCCCATCTGAACTTTACCTTCTCCGAACTTTTTATTCAATTTTTTTTCCATATCTGAAAGTTTGCACCGTTTTAATCCACTTTGTGTATCTGACCCACGCTTCGTTGCGCTTCATCGGGGTCAGCCATATTTTTTTACTTTGACCTGGTCAGGGGCGACCAGATGTCTGTGTTTGGCACTTTGATCTTATAGTTCTACTGATTGGATTTGTGTCATTTTGGTGCCAAATAACTTATATAAATTTTGTGGCATTTATCTTGTGTTGTGTTTTCACTTCATTACTGTTTGCTTGCTTCATAAAAACTTTGTACAGTGCCTCTTAGTTCAGACTGACTGCTTTGTGCCAAGCTACAAGAGAGTTAAGCACAGGTGAATTTAGAGAATGTTGCAGTTAACTCTGACAGGGATGGTGGCCATTGCTTGAATAGGAGTGTGCCCCAATTCAAACCAAAAACCCAATTTTTAAAAGAGTCCTACCCTTTTACTGATGATTGTCCGCATGCAGCGTTCTGTATGAGCATTGACAAAACTGCCAGTTAGGAGGGTAGTTCACTAGAATGTTGGAAGGCTATAAGTACATTGATCAACATATTAGGTTCAGACTGATGGTACTAATTTTCAGCTGCCTTCACTTGCTCATACAGAAGAGACTCTTTGAAAATGTGAAACCAATGCCTTTTATTTTTTGTCAATGCTATCAAGAAATACTTTGCATTCTTGTGGGAATAGTACGCTGTCCAAGGAAGCATTTCAATAATCTATCAGCAGATTCCACTATTTAAAGTTCAGGCTTCCCAGTGATCTCCTTTATTTGCCTATCCTCATTACATGATTGTTTTTCCAGTACAACCAGAAAAACAGAGATAACCCCTCTTCCCATATAGATCCTTCACCCATTCCATCATCTGACACCTCTATCACCTCTTCAAAACCTTCCATACTTCAATTATTGCAAATACCAATGTCAGAGACACATTTAACATTGCTGAATTCTTTGTACATTTAAGAAGTTCATTAGTGTTAGAAATTAAGTCCAGTTGGCAGAGTTTTGCACTCTGTCAAAGTACCACAATCCTACTCAGGGCAAGTAAGATAAGCACTAAAAGTTTACCTGTGCTCATCCTATGGTAGCTTGGCACAGAGCAGTGAGGCTAAACTAAAGAGGCAATGTGTAAAGTATCTGTGGACATACACAGTAACACAGTGAAAATACCACAAAAGGACTTCACACCAGTTTAGCCAATTTTTATATGAGTCAAACAAGATTAAAACAACAAAAATCCAATGTACACAAGTCAAATTATGAATTTTCATAGATTAGATCAAAATGCAGTGATTAGAAAACAATAGAACCAGCTGGGACTATCTGGTCACACTGGACATGGGCAAATTCAAAAGTGCAGTCTGACCGCGACCGAGCATGGGCCGGGTACAGGGGTCCCACAGATCCACAGACAGTACCTTTGTTGCATCAATGCTCAGTGACGATGGGTTGATCCAGAAAAGGGCAGTTGTCGCAATGCGTTGTTCCTTGATCGGGCAACATCATTGATGTGTGGATGTCCAGAAGTGATGAGTACTGGTTTGAATGCCTCAGTGCTGCATTAGGCAAGATGGGTCTGTGTTGTAAGTCAGGGTCGTTGCGTTACACAGTCGGTGAGCAGTGTCCACGGCTTTGGTGCAGGCAGCGGCAAAATGGTGTTTCTGCAGCTAGATGCGTTGGGTCAAAGTGATGTGCAATGTTGTTGCATCAATTCTTCTGTTGCAGTAATACACTCACCTTCAAGGGCATAGGACTGGATTTGGCACCACTTAGAAGAGCAGGACTCACAGCAGAGGAGCCGAGGTGCTGGTAGTAAAATGCCGGTGAAGTCTTTGATATCCTTGAGACTTCAGAAACAGGAAGTAAGCTCAGTCAGGCCTTTAGAAACACTTTATATTGCAGGATGTAGAAAGTTAGATCTAGTCCTCACACTCCTAGGCAAGAAGTAGCAGAATCCAGCAAGGTGTCATTTGTGTAGCTCCTTCAAGGTTTTCCTAGTAACAGTTTAAATAAAAAAATATTGACATTGAGTTGAAAAAAATTGCTATTTGTATCTATGTTTTCATCTATAACATTTTCTAATTATGGCAGATTTTCAAACTCAAAATGCCCTATGTTCCGAGAACCAAACACATTTGCTAAAATAGCAAGAGTGCAAAATAGGTATGAAGGAAATCTATGTATTTTCGAAATGAGCACAAGATATGGAGTTTAGAACCAGTGGTTATTTACATACCTCTGAATTTGGGGGTACCCATTCTTGCATGTGAAGTACAGGGCATTTCTCAAAATAACTTTTTTTCACCCACTGTCTTACATTTGGAAGGCACAAATGCAGATAAAGAGAATTGGTAATAATGCTTGTTCTGATATTCAGTGTTCCTCCAAGTCTCCTGATAAAAATGGTTCCTCACTTGTGTGGGTAGGCCTAGTGCCCGTGAAAGGAAACGTCCCAAAATGCAACAGGGACAATTCACATTTTTCCACTGAAATTGACTTGTTTTTTTTGCAAAGTGCCTAGCTGTGGATTTTGAGCTCTAACTTAGCTGTCACCTAGGGAAACCTAGCAAACCTGTACATTTTTTAAAGCTAGACACCTAGGGGACTCCAGGATGAGGCAACTTGTGGAACTCTCACCAGGCTCTGATAGACGGAATCTTTTCAAACCTTTAAAATGTGTCTACAAAAACAAGTTCCTCACATTTTTGCGCTGCACAGTTCTGGAATCTGAGGGAAACAACAAACTTAATTCGACCCAGTATTCCCCCAAGCCTCCTGTTAAAAATATTACCTCACTTGTATGGGTAGGCCTAGTGCCAGTGACAGGAAATGACCCAAAACACAACATGGACACATCACATTTTTCCACTGAAAACTGACTCTTTTTGCAAAGTGCCTAGCTGTGGATTTTGGGCTCTACCTCACTGGGTATCTAGGGAAACCTACCAAACCTGTACATTTTTTAAAACTATACTCCAAAGGAAATCCAGGAAGGGGTGACTTGTGGGGCTCTCACCAGGTTCTTTCACCCAGAATCCTTTACAAACCTCAGAATTTGTCTAAAAAACACATTTTCCTCAAATTTCTGTGATGCACAATTCTGGAATCTGAGGGGAGCCACAAACCTCCTTCCACCCAGCATCACTCCAAGTCTCCTGATGAAAATGGTACCTCACTTGTGTGTGTAGGCCTAGCGCCTGCGACAGGAAACGCCCCAAAGCACAATGTGAACACATCACATTTTTCCACTGAAAATTGACTCATTTTTTGTGAGGTGCATAGCTGTGGATTTTGGACTCTAACTCAGCCAGCACCTAAGAAATCCTATAAAAACTAGACATTTTTTGAAAGTAGACACGTAGAGGAATCGATGATCGGGTGACTTGTGGGGCTCTCACCAGGTTCCTTCACCCAGAATCATTTGGAAACCTCGAGATGTGTCTAAAAACATATTCTTCTCACATTTCTGTGATGGAAAGTTCTGGAAACTGTGGGGAGCCACAAAATTCCTTCCAACCAGCATTCTCCCAAGTCTCCCGATAAAAATGGTGCCTCACTTGTGTAGGTTGACCTAGTGCCCACAACAGGAAAAGGCCCAAAACACAACATATATGCAGCACATTTGTTCACCGAAAACTGACCCTCTTTTTCAAATGTGGGTAGCTCTAGATTTTGGACACTATCTCAGCTGGCACCTAGAGAGACCTAGCCAACTTGTACATTTTTAAAAACTTGACACCTATGGGAATCCAGGACAGTGTGACTTGCATGGATCCCATTAGGTTTTCTTACCATAATGCCCTTCAAACCTCATGCTTTTCCTGAAATCACCCATTTTCCTTACATTTATGTGCTGAAAACTTCCTGAATCTGCAGGAATCCACAAAAGTCCTACCACCCAGCATTGCCCCACCTGTGCCAATAGAAACGCTGACCCACCTGTGTGGCTGGGCCTAGTGCTGCAACAGGAATGGATCAAACCAAGGACAATGGGAGCGCTTGCATGGAGACATATATTGACCTCAGTTGGATCCGTTGCTGTCGCTGGCCCTAGGCCTAGTCATGCAAATGGGGAAGAGTTTGTATTGGCACAGGTGAGTTAATATTGGGTGGTGTGGATTCCTGCCGATTCCAGAAGCTTCCATCACAGAAATATAGGGAAAATGCATGACTTCAGGCAAAGTTGGAGATTTGCTGGTAAGAAGATGGTGTAGTGTGCATTTGAAGCACACCACCCTCGACTGGGTCTGGTAGGATTTTCCATGTAGCAGCCTACACACGCCCACAAAGTGCTTCTGCTCAACATTGCAAGTGGGGCAATATCGGGAGTTAGCCAAGCTCTGCTGGCCCCTATTTGAAATCAACACCTTGCCATTGGGATGAAATGCTTTAGTCAGCAAGGTAGGCAGAAAGACTGTGCCCATTTTGGGGGTTGGGGGCATTGCCATGTCCATTCTGGGAAGCCCTTAATAGTCCCTGGTGCCTCGTAGGCTTTCTGCCCCCGAGAGGCACATCAGGGACTATTGCACCCATCTGTCCCCCAAGAATGACAGAAATGATGGGCCCATTTTTATGGGGGTGGGGGCATTGATAGGGCCATCATGGTCCACCCCCATCCTTACGCTAATTAAATCCAAAAATTCCCTGGTGTCCTAGTGGGCCTTCTGACCTTCAGGAGAGGCAGATCAGGGGCCATTGTCCCCATCTTCCTCCAGGCAAGGATCAAAAACACTGTGCCCACTTTTTTTGGGGTGGGGCTTTGGCAAGGCCATCATGGCCAGCCCCGAACCCTACTCTAATAATAAAAAATATATATTCCCTGGTGTGCTTGTGGGCTTTCTGCACATGAGCTCTGTGACAAGATGGCCCCCAGCCGTCCTTAGCATGGAAAGGGTTAAACACACCATTTCAGACACTACAGAAGCCACATAGTGATGTTGTTCATTATGCAGCCATCTGAGATGGGGAGTGCATTTGTTCTTCCTGCATACATTATTTTGGAAATGTTCTGCACTGTTTGAAAGGACAGAATCAATTACTGCACTGTGTTTCTCAGCTATGCTGACTGCAGTTCATGCAATAAGCTGAAAAAAGTTACAATTAAATGTATGTAACTTAAACAGTGCAATCACATAAAAACAGTTGTACACCCTCGCAGTATGTGGGTGCACCGTTACATGATATTGCAGAGATATGTACTTTCTACCATCTTCTGCTGTTGGTAGCAGCAGAAGCTAAGCAGCAAGTTGTACTTTCAGAACAGGAGATTCAAGGCATATCTACTATTCCAAGTAAGAGAAAAGCCATCCATGAAAATCAAAAATAATACAAAGTTTCCCTAGGAGTAAGAACTCTGAAATTCCATGGGCAGATGCTAGCGTGACTAAAATTGAAAGGATAATAGTTTGTTGGTTGGTAATAACCTTTTTACTAATTGTAGCCAACTAATAAATGCCTTTCAGTGCTGGTCTGTGAAAACTGTGCTGAGGGTGATTTCTGCAGTAAGCTACTTACCTTTAACAATAAATACGTTTAACATAGAGATAATTTAACATAAAGATAACATAATGTTCATGTTAAAGCAAAGTAACCTACTTGCAGAACGCAGACTTCAATCCCTCTGAAATATATGGGAAAGCATGGAAGAAGTACGGTCCACACATGCAAGACATGCTACTACAATTCTATGCTAAAGCTTGTTCAATGAAAGGAAGAGGGGTGAAGGGTAGTAGTTGATTGAGGGAGAATAGATCCTGCAGGCATTGCCAAATATTTGTTTAGCATCCTCCTTTGTATTGAGAATGCACTTGGCAGTGGACATACCAATTAGCCTGCATGGTTTATTTGCAGTCGGGCTCATTGCCTCAAAATGAAAACATGACATTTGTTAATTAGATGGGTCTTTCAAAATACATGATGGTCAACCTGTGATAGATAGCCTGTGATTTACAGCATTTTCAACTCTATAAGGAAGGCTATTCCTCCAGAGGTAAATCGTAAAAAAGAGCAAAGCTAACAGCTAGTGCTCAATATGACCTGTGGGTTGCCATTGGGAGCCACTGGCACTTATTTTTAGAGATTGGCGCTTTTTTGTCGAATCAAGGGTAAAACACGCATATTGGGAGGATGGAGGACGAGAAAGATGGTTAAACCATTACAAGAGGAGAATTCAGGAATTCAGGGGCAGGAAGTGTCTGGTAGTGGGTTAAACAAACATGAGGTAGATTTAAGACTATCATTCTTGGCATTAGGTGCACCAATGCATAATTGTTCCAGCTGCAGGATTCTAAGCATCGCTTAGGGTACTGGCACTCTTTCTTGTACAAATTTAACACTGACTGTAGCTCAAGAGTTCGTTATACTAATAGTAACAATTTATTACATTCTAAAAATTGACACATCTAACAGTAACCGCTTGCAGAACCAAAACAAAAGGAGAACATAAGGACATTTACTTACTGTTCTACTGAATAAATTCTCAAATGGGGTCCTTGGGTTCCATCATCAAATGAAGATGTTCCTTATCACAGCTCTATTCCCCTTACCATTGGTTTACACTGGAATGCTTTCAACTTTTCAACTTAACAACCAGAGTTACTCAAGGGATCAGTATGAATTCCTGCTTAACATTAGAGCAGCGCTTTAAATGGGCCAGTTCTGTCTGGTACTGTCTTTGTTTTACTTGAAATGGAGAGTACCTAAATTTCTCAGCTCGGGTCCAATACCTTTAATGAGAAAGTATCAGCACTTCTCAGGAACAAGCAGGTATTGTATATAGTGCACCCTAGCACTTTTATATTTCCTTTTAAAGCAGTGTATTAGAGAGCCTGTTTAATTTACTACTATCACAAAGGGAGAAAGGGAGAGATTAAAGCTTCACTAAGGTGTACTGCCTCCCTAAAATGTCATAACCACCAAAGAATGTTTTTTGGCTTTTCATGAAAGAGTGTGGTCCTTTACTCTTCTCTTGTTCTACCTGAGTATTAGTTATCCTAGGTAATTACCTAATCTTAGAATTTTAAGATAATCCTTGTCGGTGGCTTCCTTCTCATAAACATCACTTTAGAGACTTGTTATGGAAAGTTAAATATTAAGTGAAAAAATGGTTAGTTGCTGAAACATACTGTGAAGTCCTGCATGCCATTTAAAATGGAGCTCAGGATCAGTTGTCTCTGTTGGGTCACAAGTCCTTTAATCAGCACCTATTGACACGTTCTAGAGTGGGCTTGCTCTTTTGTTTGCTCAGTATCATCCATTGCATTTCAGGAAATAGCTCACAAACCTCTAATCTTTTTTGTCATTTTCTGTAAATTTGTTGTTGCTCCAAGAAAAACAATTACACGATGCAGTATTGATTTTGTTAGGTTAAAACATATGCACACAAGTGTTGTATGTGTACCAGCAGAGAGAGTTAGAAACCAAATTTGGTATTTGTAACTACATGCAATATAGCACCAGAGAAGATGAAGAAAATTATTAGAAAGAACTGGTGTAATATTAATACAGGATCAAGAAACTGGGAGTACCCTTTATTCCCACACAAAAGAGCTAGAAGCCTCAAGGACACACAAGGTTGAAAAAACTGCAGACAATAAAAACTAAAATACACAGACATTTGGGCCTCCCAGTGGGGGTAGGTGACTATCATTTTGGTCTGAGCACTGTCTGCCATCTCATGTCCCCTATGAAGACAGTTGACTTAGGTCTACCCACACCCTGGCAGATCTGTAAACACACTAACTGCAATCCACAATTATATGATCAAACGCCCATGTGGAGACAGGTGCATAGTGGTTACAACAGGAAAAGTGAAACTGAGGATCTGCAAACACAAAACTAACATAGGCTGTAAGCAAACCATAACAAAAGTGTCAGAACATTACAACTTAACGGACATACAGCAATGGGCCTTAAATAGGTGGTGATTGAAAACAGAGGATGGGGCAGCAGACACAGAACGGATACTGTTTGAAGGAGAACATTGGCTATACAGACTGTTTCCTGTATGGAGCCTTGAATTTTAGTGGGCAGTGTAGATCCAGATACTTAATTGACTTGCATGCAAGTGTTTTCTTACCTCACAATGCACCACATGTGGTGTTTTTACACATGGTAGTGAATCTCACTCTAGTGTGACAGTAGCAATAAGAGGTGGAGTGCAGTACAGTCACAAGTGTGCTTAACTCTCCACATTCAAAACATTTGAGTTAAGATGTGTAATGGAATGAAGCTAAAGGTTTTCTGTTCTTCTCTCCAAAACACTGTTAAACAAAGGCAAATTCTCATTTAAGAATTGTGCAAGCACGTTTCTTAGAGTGTGAGAATTTCACACTATTTTACTGATATATGCTGAATTTACCATTAAGAAAAAGGGACTAGAGACGGAATATAGATGAGTGGTTCTGAAGGAAGCCCAATGACCTAGATGGGCAGCATAGAGGGTTAAAACTTGACGCAACATTCTAATTTGTTTTTAACCTTGTCAAAGTTACTTGCAATAAAGAAACAAGCAGAGGAACCCACAGGCAACTTTATTCAATAAATCCCTTAGGTGAAAGTGCTCCCCTTACAACCTTGATGAGCCCACCCACTCATACTAGGTGTAGGGATGAGGATCTGATGATAAAGCAAGTCACAGGTGTTACCTGTGAGAGAGGATCCTTGAAAATAATCTAAGAGATTCCAAGGGTCCCTTACATAATCATCCGCCAGGGGACACGTAAGGTGGGAGCACCCTCTCATAGTGATAACTTTGATGTACATTGGGAAACTGAGGGGACTCTATGTTGATTTGCTTTTCCCACCCTCTTAGTGATAATGCTAGCACTAAACTACAATTAGGCAATTTTATTTATGAATCTTACGGTATTTGTAAAAGATTTTGAGTGCATTTGTGTTATATGTAATGTTTTGTTGCAATAAACTATTGATGATAGTAACATTTGTTTTGTAGAGTCATCCTGCTGATTAATTTCTGTAAATGGCTCCCATCAGGCCAGTTTTCTGGTCGGGTATTAAATATGTGTTATGAAGAATCTCTCTAATTTGAAAAGAGGCCAACTATATATCCTCTTTGAATAATTTCATTGAAGTTCTTAATCAACATTCCTGAGTGTTTGACTTCACGTTTTCAAGTAATGATTAGCCCAGCAACATTCCAGATCACGCTTTGTGTAGAATAACAAATATAGTAAATTATATTTACAGAATCCATATAGATGTTCACAGAACAGGTGCAAGTACGACCCTAGGTCCAAAAGACAAAAAATAGAAAGGACATCATCCACCATATGGTATGATAAATCACAAAATTGCCTAAACATTGCTCACCTCTCCTTCTATTTGGGATTCCCAGTCAAGATTGTGGAACTGATACGCCTATGAAACAGTAAGCTTTGTGGGGTGGGTGTTTGGAGAAAAACAGCATTTTACAAGTTTGCTATAAAGCTTGTTTAGTTTTGTCATGTTTAGCAGTCACCTTAAGGGCAGTTTGTTTCTGGAATGCAACCCAGGAACATCATAGTCCAATGGCCATCCTGTTATGCAGTAGTGCATAGGTCCTATACAGCAGCACATAAACTTAAAGAAGTTTAACAAAAAAACTAATGAAAATTTGCCAAGACAATGTTCAACGGAATGAGTAAAAATGCATCCCTGGAGAATCTATTGCTAGTTCCAATTCTGGGAATTAAAATACCCTCATGTGTTAAATGGATCATGTGTCAGATACAATTATTGAACAGAGAGTGACTAACCTGTGATAACCAACCCGGCAAAAGCAATGCATGATGCTCATCCTTCCAGAACCCTGATGCTCAACCAAGTGAGTTGTACACAGGACTCATTCTGAAGGAACACCAGGAGAGGAACTAAAAGGGAAATGGAACAAAATAAGAAAATAGCCAACTGCTGACTGTATGAAAGCTTCCTTGTATCACCCCTCAAGCTCACCTGTCATCTGCCTCTCAGTGCACGAGTGCCTGAACAATAAGAACAAATATTTAGTTTTTCTAAAACAAAACCCTTTCACAGCTTTTGATTTACGGTTTCAATCATTTACATTTTCTCTCAGTCTAGACGCAACACACCTGTTAATTTGCAAGAGAAGCCTTTAACACATTATTACAGAACATTCTGGCTTGTTACAGATGTATTGCCATGTGCTATCAAATTCTATTTACAGGCTTGTTACAGAACCTTCTGGGTTGTTCCTTATAGCTTGCCATGTGCTTTCAAAGTCTATTTATAAGCGATTGACAACCTTGTTTCCTTTCCCCAACAGTATTAAATAGTGTTTTTTCACTACAGCCCTGTTACATTTTAACACATGTGACTCACCCTTGCCCTAAAAGCTTTTTTGAACCATCTTCTTGCATCTCCCCAAGCATACATAAAAAGACCAACGCCCTGGCATATTCTGTGAAACACCTGCCTCTGTAAACTGGGTGCCTATGCCAAGAAGGGTGTTTAACTTTCAACAAATGATGATACAAGAATTTTGATAGGTAGGACTCAGTATCACTTCCTTAATATTCCATATTACAAGGGAGTCACTAAGGCCCTCATTACAACCCTGGCGGACGATGTTAAAGCGGCGGTAATACCGCCAACAGGCCGGCGATAAAAGAAATGGGGTCACGCCCACGGCGGAAACCGCCAACACAGACAGCCACTTTAACATTCCGTCCGCCACTGCGGTAGCAACAAACACCACGGCGGTAACAGACAGGCAGAAGACAATGTACAGCCCACCACATTACAACCTGCCAATCGGCCAGCTTTTCCGGGGCGGTACCAACGCCATCAAAAGCATGGCAGAAACAGTGTTTGGAAGGGAAACCACTCACCTCGCGACACTCAACAAAGAACCAGGACACCATGGAGCCCGAGCTGCAGGTCCTCCCGATGCTGGTCTACCTCCTCATCTACCAGGAACACCAAAGACGGCGGCTACGATGACAGTGAGTACTGCACCTAGTACACAGGGGAGAGGGGGAAGAAAAAGAGTGACACACACATGCAACACACAACACCCCCACCCCCACCCCTAACACCATACACACAAACAGATCCAACAACATTACATATCGGCTCTTAACCGCCTGGAAGAATGCAAGGACAAAAGGAATTGAGTCAAACCAGTGATATTTTAGAAATAGGCAGATATACAATAGAATTTGAAAAACAGTATTTACAAAAATATACAAAATGTACAGAAGGCCGTATGTTCTCCTTCACAAATGTTTGTGGCCACTAGCCAAAAATCATGGGCCAAGCTCACACTTGACTCCTGCATCAATATGGAGAGAACACTGCAGGGGCATCAGGTTGAAAACACACAGGCACCAAAGGGGGGTGGGGAAGGAAGGGCACCTTAGCCGGAAGATAGTACTACGCCACTGCTCCTGGAGGGGGCTACATGCCCACTGCTTGCTCTTGGGCAGTGCAAAGCCACAGTCTCTCAAGTGGGTGGTTTGCCCACTGCTTGGTACTGGGGAGTGAAAAGCCATAGTCTCTAAAGTGGGTGGTTTGCCCACTGCTGGGTCCTGGGGAGTGCAAAGCCACAGTCTCTGAAGTGGGTGGTTTGCCCACTGCTTGCTCCTGGGCAGTGCAAAGCCACAGTCTCTCAAGTGGGTGACATGTTCCACTGGTTCTGGAGGGGGCTTTGTTCCTAGAATGCTTCATCCTGCCAAGGATAGGGTGAGTGGATGCATTTCTCCACTGGTTCTGGAGGGGGCTTTGTGCCCAGAGTGCTTCATCCAGCCAAGGGAAGGGTGAGTGGATGCTTTTCTCCACTGGTTCTGGAGGCGGCTTTGTGCCCAGAGTGCTTCATCCTGCCAAGGATAGGGTGAGTGGATGCATTTCTCCACTGGTTCTGGAGGGGGGTTTGTGCCCAGAGTGCTTCATCCTGCTAAGGATAGGGTGAGTGGATGCATATCTCCAATGGTTCCGGAGGGGGCTCAGTGATGCAGTACTTGGGATGTGCCAGTTCACATTCCCTCACCTGGGTGTCTGAGGCAAGACATTTGCAGGGAACAGGTAGCTTGACAGTTCATGGAGGCAGAGCTAGACTCCATCCTGTGGCGGATAAGGCTGTAAGTGGTGATAGAGCCTGTTCTGGTGGTGGTGCTGCCAGTGGTGGTGAAAGGCTCCAGCCCGTCTCCTGCAACCTCGGACGTCCCCCTACTGGGGCTTATGGTGCTGGTAGTGGTCCTACTGTCAGCGGTGCAGGTGGTGGTGCTTGTGGTGGGGCTGCTGGCAATGCTGCCCATGGTGCCAGTGGGGGAGGGAGGCTCCAGACCTTCTCCTGCAGCCTCAGACGGCTACCCACTGGGGATGCTGCTGCTGACAATACTGGTGGTAGCAGTGGTGCAGGTGGCAGTGCTTGCGGCGGGGCTGCTGGCGGTGCTGCACGCATTGCAGGTGGCGGGGCTGGCGGTTCTGCTGGTGGGCACCATGGCTGCACCTGCATCCTCCGTTGGCTGAAGTGACTTGCCTTCGGTTTTCTTCCACTTCCTCACCTTGGCAGATGCTGTTGTGCCCTTGGCTCTGTCAGCTGGAGTTTTGTAGGAGGCCTTGCTGGGTGGGTCGTGCTACTTGCCCTTGCTGCATGCTGTCCCCTTCTTCACCTTAGCAGGTGGAAGAACAGTTTGGTTCTTTGCAGGGGTTGGGGGCACACTGGCTGTCCTGATGGGTGCCCCCTTTGAGCCTCTGGGAGTTGCAGGTTCCACATTGAACTGCGACTGGGTGGCTGAGGAGCTGGCCTGGGTTCTGGACACCCTGGCCCGAGGGGAATGACGGGGGGAGGGGTAGGGAACAGTTCAAAGTTTTCCAGGAAAGGTTTTTTAGACACACTGGGGCGGGAAAAGAGAGAGCATTTGGGAGTGTAGGAAGAGGGAGTGGTTGTAGGAGATGTTTGTTTGCTGTTTTGGATGAAGGTGCATGGGCTGCATGCTGTTGTGAGGTGGATGGCGTTTGGGTGAGTGGGTGCTTGCATTTGTGTCGTTTGGGAGGAGGGGTCACAGAGACAGTGGGAGAAGACACAGGGGATGTGTGCATGGTTGTGGGGTGGTGACTGCCAGTGAGGGGTGAATAGTGATGGGTGTGCTGGTGATGGAGGTAGTGGATGAGGATGTAGTGCATGCAGGTGTGAGTGGAGACGATACTGGGAGGGAGGTGGACGAGGAGGAGGAGGGGGACACAGTGGAGGCAGTGGATGTTGGTGTGTCTGCATGGGTATGGTGCTTGTGTGAGTGCCTGTGGGATGATGTGTGGTGCTTGCGTTTGCCTGAGACACTTCTGTGTGTTGATTTGGGTGATTGCTGGTCTGAAGGTGTGCTTGGGATAGGCTGGGTTTGAGGGGATTGGGACTGGGTATAGGAAGTTGGAGGGGGAGGCTAGACACAGGGACAAGGGCTGCCATTAGTGCTGAGGTCAGAGCCTGAAATGCCCTCTGTTGGGCCGCCACGCCAGAGTGAATGCCCTCCAGGTATGCATTTGTTTGTTGCAAATGTCTCTCGAAACCCTGGATGGCATTCAGAACGGTTGACTGCCCAACAGTGAGGGATCTCAGGAGGTCAATAGCCTCCTCTCTGAGGGCAGCGGGGGTGACTAGGGTGAATGAGATGCCCAGCCTCCTGGGTGAGCAGGCACGGGAAAGACGCTGAGGGGCTGCTGGGAGGGCGGTGCTGGTGGGGGGATGCTGGCTGTTCCTGTTGTTGGGTGGGCACAGAGGTGTCCGCCTCCGCCGGGGAGCTTCCATCGGAGGAGGAGTCACTGTCTTTGGTCTCCCCTCCTGTCCCTGTCGTGGTGCACCCCTCGACCTCCATCCCACTGGTGCCCTCACCATCAGTGGATTCGGCCTCCAGGCTCATGTGGGATGCAGCTCCCTCCGTCGCCGGTGTCTCTGCTCCTCCACCAGATGATGCTAATGCACACAAGGACAGGGTGACAAAACAAAAAGTGGGGGGAGACAGATGATGCACTTGGCCAGCAACACCACTACAGTTGGCGTACACAACACACAGGGAGCACCCCAATGCACTAGGCCATGCCCAACCAGTTACTAAGATAGTCACCAGCCAATGGGGTACAATGCCTAATGCCATCAGCTGCACCCCAGAAACCCACAGGACCCTGCCCAGTAGTAGATGCCCACTAACACTATTGGGGTAGGTGTGCTTCAGAGCCCGCACAAAAAGGGATGTACCCTGCCATCTTCGCCCTGGCCTAGGAGCACCCATAGCCCCCACCCCCACCCAGGTAACTCTTAACGCGCGCAGAGCAGGGGTCAGATTCTGTACTCCCCTCCCTTGTGGTTGCTGTGATGCCTTCAAGCACCCATTCAACTCCGGATAGGCCACCACCAGGATGCGGAACATCAGGGGGGTCATTGTGCGACAGCACCAGCTGGGCCTCCGCCGTCTTCTTTGACCAGTGGCACAGGTCCTCGCACCTTTTGTGTCAGTGGGTGCTCCGCCTGTCAAAGACCCCCAGGGTCTGCACATCCTTGGCGATGGAATGCCAAATACCCTTTTTCTGGTGGGTGCTAACCTGCAGGGAAAAGACAGCAGAAAAGGGAATTAGTCACCCCTCTGAACCATCACACTCATAGCCCACCAGATCCCTCCCATCCCCTGATGCACATACATTGCCAACCTTACATGCTGCACTCTGGCCAGGACACCTCTGCCCCCCACCCCTACATGTGGCTTACATTCACAGCACTCCCTACATTCATGGCCCACGCATCATGCTCACAGTGTACTGACCTGTTTGTCTGGAGGACCGTAGAGTAATGTGTACTGAGGTAGGACCCCATCCACCAGTTTCTCCAACTCCTCCACAGTGAATGTACAGACCCTTACCCCAAACACATGATCCATAGTTGCTTCCAGACACAGGTCACAGCAGCACTTGCAGTGTAGGTCCTCTCCTGTTGAAGGCCAGGCAGCAAGTGAGTGGCTAGATAGAAAATGTCAGTGACGTCCACAGCGGTGCGCACCGTCACCGCCGGCGTACATCGCCATTGGCTCCCGGAGTCCATAGGGCCCAATGATAACCAATGTGAAGTTGCGCGGCGGTCATCGACCACCTACCACGACGGCGAACAACTCCAGTGGAATTACTTCATTTCCACTTGTCTCTCCTCACAGGTCAGAAATCCGTCATTTCATGGGGCCACAGGGCCTGGCACCTAACTGCGTCACAGCAGACATTGGCACAGCAACTGATTTTCGGATTCACATTTTGTTTCTGTAAAGTAAATAAATCAGCATTAGTGCAATAGATGTGGTAATAAGACCCTCTGCTCACCATTCTCTTCCATAGGCTAAGGCTGAATATGAGATGGCGGCATCCTCTGGTGTACAGACCCCTGATGGACCTTGCAACAATGGAGGAAAGACACATTATCATTACCTACAGACTTGATCGTGCCACAATCCAGGGACTGTGTGCCCAATTGGAGCCAGACCTGATGTCAGCTATCCGGTAGCCCACTGGTATCCCCCCTTTAGTGCAAGTCCTGTCAGTGCTCCATTTCCTGGCTAGTGGTTTGTTTCAAACAACAGTGGCCATGGCATCAGGGATGTCTCAGCCAATGTTCTCCAACGTGTTCATCAGGGTGTTGTCAGCCCTGCTGAAACACATGCGCAGCTACATCGTGTTCCCCCAGGTGGAGGATTTGGCCACAGTGAAAGCTGACTTTTATGCCCTGGGTCATATCCCCAACATCATTGGTGCCATTGATGGTAAACATGTAGAATTTGTCACCCGCCCCCGGAGAAATTAGCATGTTTTCAGGAATAGAAAAAGCTATCACTCTATGAATGTGCAGATGGTGTGTTTGGCGGACCAGTATATCTCCCATGTGAATGCCAAATACCATGGCTCTCTGCATGATGCCCTTATCTTGAGGAATAACAGCATCCCATATGTGATGGGCCAACTCCAGAGGCACCAGTTGTGGCTAAGAGGTGAGCCCAAGGTCCCCATCCAGTATATATTGGTGTCTGGGTATGGAGTTGTCCCTAAGGGTGAGCATGTGTCTAACAGGTATCCCTCGATATTTGCAGGTGACTCTGGTTACCCCAACCTCTCATGGCTACTGACCCCAGTGAGGAATGCCAGGACAAGGGCAGAGGAAGTTTACAATGAGGCACATGGGCGTACAAGGAGGATTATAGAAAGGACCTTTGACCTCCTGACAGGTGGATCCCTGTACTACTCACCAAAGAAGGTGAGCCAGATCATCGTTGCATGTTGCATGTTGCACAACCTGGCCTTAAGACGCCAGGTGCCTTTTCTGCAGGAGGATGTGCCTGGAGATGGTCTTGTGGCAGTGGTGGAGCCTGTGGACAGTGAGGAAGAAGAGGCAGAGGAAGAAGATGTTGACAACAGGAGCAACATAATTCAGCAATATTTCCAGTGACACACAGGTAAGACATTGTACATTCACTTTACATTTCAGTTATCTGTTGGACATTGTATAGGGCAGCCTCTTACCCATGTCTATGGCCACTGACTGTACCCTTTGGCATCTCTATTTTCAGATCCCTGTGCCCCACTGTGGCTCCTGCTATATGTACTGCTGCCCATCCAAAAGGTCATTACAAAGTATATTTCACTGTACATTTGAGTTGCAATGCTTTGATTTGGTTTTACTAATATATTTGTGAATCATTTGACAGACTTCAGATTTGTATGTGTTCCAAGGGTGTTTACTTAAGTGCTCATAAGTATAGGGGGATGTGCAATGGGCTGGGGTGATGGTGGAAGAAAGTCCTGGGTAGAGTCCAGTCTCCTGGTATCACAGGGGCATTGTCCAAGGGGGCATTGGAAGGTAAGCAATGGCAGTTCAAAGTGGACAGGGTGACAGAGTGGGGCGGAAGGGTGACAATCAGGAGAATCTTAATTCCTGGTGGGCTCTTGGCAATGTTTCTGGCTTCTGCCTTGATCGCAGGGACCGTTTGCGGGGTGGTTCTCCTTCTGCAGGGGGTGGGGTGCTGGGGCCTGTTGTTCCTGTGGCGGTGCCGCCTGTCCACTAGCACAGGCAGAGGTGAAAGGCTGTTCATCAGTTTGGTTAGTGTCAGGGGCCCGTTGTTGTGCCACTGCCTACCTCATGGGCTTGGCCATGTCAGCCAGCACCCCTGTAATGGTGACTAGGATGATGGAGATGTTTGTTAGGTCATTTGTGATCCCCAGGTACTGTCCGTCCTGCAGCCACTGGATCTCCTGCAACTTGGCCAGTATGTGGCCCATGGTCTCCTGGGAATGGTGGTATGCTCCCAGGATGTTGGAGAGTGCCTCGTGAAGAGTGGGTTCCCTGTGCCTGTCCTGCCCCTGTCGCACAGCAGTCCTCCTACTTTCCCTGTTGTCCTGTGCCTCTGTTCCCTGAACCGTGTGCCCACTGCCACTGACCCCAGGTCCCTGATCGTCCTGTGTTTGTGGGTTTGCCTGGGGTCCCTGTAGTGGTGGACACACTGCTGACTGACGTGTCCTCGGGACAGTGTCATGAGCCCGCTGGGTGGGTGCTGTGCTGGTGTTTCCAGAGGGGGGAGGCTCTGTGGTGGTTTGGGAGTGGCAGGGGAACCGACTGTCCAGAGGTCCCTGATTGGCCAGGTTGGTCATCCTGATCCAGGCGTCCAGAGCTGCTGTCGTCACTGTGGGCCTCTTGGGGGGGGGCTGGATGTTGCTGGCACCTCCTCCCCGGTGAGGTTAAGTAGGGGTCCTGTGGGGATGCAAATGCAGTGTTACTGTATCTGCGTGTGCCATCTTGTGCATGGGTGTGTTTCCCTGTCAGCATGGCATTGTGTGTGTGGTGATTTTGTGGGCTGAGTGAGTCTCTGTAATGGGCATGCTGTGGTGATGGGTGTCCATGCAGGTCTGTGTTGGGGGTCAATGTTTTGGTGTTGCATGCAGGGCTTGGTATTGGGAGGGGTGGGTTGTGATGGTGGGGTATGTGTGAGATGGTGGAGTGATGGGTGTGAGGGTAGGGGTAGAAATTTCTGATGGCATGCAGGTAGAAGGGTGATAAAATAGTTAAGACTTGACTTACCAGAGTCTAGTCCCCCTGCTACCCCTGCAAGGCCCTCAGGATGCATGATCGCTAAGACTTGCTCCGCCCATGTTGTTAGTTGTGGGGGATGAGGTGGGGCTCCACCGCCAGTCCTCTTTACATACCTGGTGTCTTGCAACCACGGAACGCACCTTCCCTTGTAGGTCGTTCCACCTCTTTCTGATGTCATCACTTGTTCTGGGGTGCTGTCCCACGGCGTTGACCCTGTCCACGATTCTCCACCATATCTCCATCTTCCTAGTAATGGATGTCTGCTGCACTTGTGATCCGAATAGCTGTGGCTCTACCAGGATGATTTCCTCCACCATGATCCTTAGCTCCTCCTCTGAAAACCTGGGGTGTCTTTGGGGTGCTGTGGTTGTGGTGTGAGTATATGTGTGAGGGTGTGTGGGGTGATGTGTTGGGGTGTGTGGTGTGAGGTGCGTGGATGGTGTATGGGTGATGGTGTTCTGTGCCGATTGAGTGGGTGCTGCTGCCTTGTGTCTCTCTCAGTTAGCTATATATTTTGTTGTTGTTGCTGTAAGTGGTTGTGGGTAATGTGGGTGTGTGTTTTTTATTGGTGTGGGTGTGTGGGTGTAGTGTATGTATGTGTGTCAGGTGTGTGTAGTTTGAATTGTCCAATGTGGTGTAGTTTTGTAAGTGTGTGTGTATTTTGAGCACAGCGGTGTGTACCGCCAATGATTTACCAGGGTTGAATGACTGCCGCAGTGATTCATGGGTCGTTAAACTGTCGGCGTATTCCTGTTGGCGTAACGGTCTGGGTTTGGATATTGCCAGTTTATCACTGACCTTTGGGCTGGCGGACTTGTGTGGGTGTCTGTATAGTGGTGGATTTGTCAGTGTGGGTCATAATACCCGTAGCGGAATGCCGCCGTGGGCACAGTATGTTGGCAGCCGTCAGCATAGCGGTAGGTGGCATTTACCGCCAGGGTTGTAATGAGGGCCTATGTGTGTTGACTAATTTTTTGATTGAGACCGGATATTTGTGTCAACATATTTTATCTTTTTGCAGAGACATTCACAACCTGTCTGTGGAACATTTTAAATGCGAAATATCAATGCAAGGATAAATTATACTGTATTCTACATAGAATGGAAGTTTCTTGCATGGTCTACATGATATGGGTGCCAGTGTATGTTGAAAGAACTGATTATGACCACACACATCATTATCCTTTTGAGGATGTAGTTTTGGCTTAATGTGATGAAGCCCTTGCCGAAATTTGGAAGATTTTAAATTAATTATGCAATTTTGGGATTCCCTTTTTCAGTTTATACTCATACCAAGATCACAATTTTGTGAAGAGTCCACACCCAATACAATATGCATGGAAGTACATGCTTGGTATATTACATTTTAGGGTCTATTTTACTGAGATGTGTTTAGCTTCTTAATGGGACAGGTACATTAGTGATCCATAGCTTGCGTAAGAGTTACCAGAGAATGCTCTAGCAAAGTACTGTATGATATTTTATAAGTAAATCTACAATATGTCCTGCAGTGCATAAGACAAGGTATGGAAATAGTTATACATTGGCATGCATTGTTTTAAAGCGTTGGTCTTGTACACTCATTTACTGAAGCTAAACAAATGATATGGCATGAAAAATGAGGTACAACAGTCATGTTAGCAACGATACTTATCAGGACAGTTATTGAGGAAGAAGTTTGAGATAGCGTTGATTTTAAATGTGTCAAATATTTCAGCAGTTCATTTTGCCAAAAAGTGGACATTAGATGTAGACTTTGCTAGTAAATGTTTTTAACTGAGACTAGTTGGTTAGCAAATGACCTAATGCTCATGGCCCTTTTTGTTGTGTGTATAGCAAGTATTGCTCAACATGAGATGTTGGAATTCAGAGTCTACTTATTATATGTACACTTTGGCCTGACTACAATTGGGGTAGGGGTCTATGGGAGAGTTACAGCTCTGACCTCCTAAATGGAATAGTCATTGAATATAGCAGGGTGTTCTGAGAACATGCTGCAATAGGCATTGTTGGTAACCTTGAAATCTATGCTGATGGTTCATACATATGAAAAGGTATAGTAGAGGTGAACAGAAGAGTGTCAGTTGCATTGCATGGGGTGCAACTGAGAGAGAGTGGGTGCATTAAGAAATTAAGAAGTAGAAAAGATTCACCGATTTGCATAAAAGAAGTGGAACATTTTAAGTATCACATTATAAAAGTTGAAAAAACAATTTTTGGGTCATCAATTTTCTATACTCTTTCTCTACAAACCACTAAGTGAGCTGGAATCTGTATGGTGTTCAATTTTCATTTGCACAGAATATCACAATCACCTATATATCTATTCTGCGTGACAATGCCACACAATGTTTTATGACTTGTATTGGATATTATCTACAGAAACTAATCAAGCATGGCATAGTTCCTTAGCATGAAAGATTTCTTGTGTTTAGGTATATTTGAGCTGTTAGAGCTGTCATGGTTTAAAGCTTATGGATGTATGAATACATGTACAGTAAATATATTAAAATAGTTTAATAAACATTTTTCAGAAATGGTAGCTTATGATAATGATAATTGGAATGATTCTGCCTTGTGGGAAAAGGTCAGATACTCTACAGTATGAAAGTCTGCATAATACACTATTTAAATATCATGTACAGACAACATATAATCATTCCTAGTGATGCAGAAAGTATAGAAGCATTTCAAGTTTTCTTGTAAAACCAGCCAATCATACTGTAAGTACATAACTTAGATAAATGTATGAATTAATTAATTGTTTAATATATAGTTAACAAAAACCATGGCAATCATTAAAATCTTGGTATCACCACATAAAATACATCAATATATGGGCTCCTTAAATTAAAAGACTTATACAAGTACAATTAAAACATAACATCTATATTCTACATGACCTGTGCCAGGGTTAGTCCGAATTTTGCAGTACCTTACTCTCTCTCTCTTCTGGTGCTGCCATTATTCTTTTTTTCTCCACCTGCTTTAGAAATTTCACCATACGGGAATTCAAGATGAGATTGGGTGAATTTAAGCATTCTATTACTGCTTGTCTACAGGCCCATATGCCTCATTGATTAAAAGTGTTTTGTTAACAGATATATGCTTTCTTGCCTTAAGGCTGGACACAAACATAGGAGATGTATCAAATTCCTCTTTCCAGATTTGCATAACCTGCAGCTCTCATTCGAGCTCTGCCTCCCTCTTGTGTAATTACCATTGTCACCCGGTAACTTCCCTGAACGGATATGCGAGAATTCCATTTTCAAAACTGGAGACCAGCCTATTTAAAAATACAACTGGTGTTGAAGGAACTTGTAATCATTTAACACCCCCATTCATGTGATCTTGTTGATAATGTTTCTTTATCTTTCATCATAGTTAACCTCTTAATTCTATTATTTACTACTCTTTTAAAGCTTCCTGTAGATAAATTACTTCCCCAGCTTTCGTACAACTCTAAGGGGGTCATTCTGACCCTGGCGGCCACGGGAGCACCGCCAACAGGCTGGCGGTGCTCCCACGAGCATTCTGACCGCGGCGGTTCAGCAGCGGTCAGAAGCGGAAAGTCGGCGGTCTCCCGCCGACTTTCCGCTGCTCGGGGGAATCCTCCATGGCGGCGGAGCGCGCTCCGCCGCCATGGGGATTCAGACACCCCCTACCGCCATCCTGTTCATGGCGGGAAACCCGCCATGAACAGGATGGCAGTAGGGGGTGCCGCGGGGCCCCTGGGGGCCCCTGCAGTGCCCATGCCAATGGCATGGGCACTGCAGGGGCCCCCGTAAGAGGGCCCCGCAAAGTATTTCAGTGTCTGCCTTGCAGACACTGAAATACGCGACGGGTGCAACTGCACCCGTCGCACCCCTGCAACTACGCCGGCTCAATTCTGAGCCGGCGTCCTCGTTGCAGGGGCATTTCCTCTGAGCCGGCGGGCGCTCTTTTGGAGAGCGCCCGCCGGCCCAGAGGAAATGTCTGAATGGCCGCCGCGGTCTTCTGACCGCGGTGCGGTCATTTGGCGGCTCCCTCCAGGCGGGCGGCTCCCGCCGCCCGCCGGGCTCAGAATGAGCCCCTAAATCCTTTATTGCCCGGTTTAAATAAAGTGAGGCAGGTGATCCGCCATTCCATTATTCTGCAGTTCTTTCCACAGCACCTGGCATAGGTCATCCCTATTATCTGTTTTAATACTATACCAGCTATTCAGATAGGCCACTTTCCTGGCTATTATCTTATTCAATAATCCAAACTCCAAACATATTAGTGCAGGTGATGCGTTTGGCTGTAGGTAAAATAGCTGCCTATATGTTTTTACTATACTCGTGTTTAAACATGCAGCATCACGCCCACGCAGTGCCACACTACATAAGTTAGACTGGGTGCCAGTTTAGCTGATATCACCTTTAGTAGAGGTAGAATGCTAGGGCCATGTAGGGTTCTTTTTAAGGTTAAAAAAGCTAGCCACAATATTAAACCCTTTCTTCCTAGTTCATCCTTATATTGGATAAAACTTCCCTGTGCATCAAACAGTACTCCCATATAAAGGTAAGATTGAACTTGCTCCACCTACTCTCCATTCAGGAACCATTTATTCTTCTTGGTTACTTTCCTACTACATTCCATTACTTTAGTCTTTTTTAGATTTACTGTTAGACCATTGTCCTTCGAATACTCTGCTCATCTTCCCATTAATCTATGCAATCCAATCCATGTTTGACTGATAAGAACAAGATCGTCTGCATATAGCAGATTTGATATAGTCATCGGTCCTAATCTTGGGGAATGAGAATTTACTACTTCAAGTTCATATGACAAATCTGCTAAAAACAGATTAAATAAATATGGTGCCAAAACACAACCTTGTTTTAATCCCTGAAAGGTGTATATTTTCCTTGACAGGGTTGGTCCATCCCCTATTTGTATCCTAACCCATGTATCGGTGTACAAAAGCTGAATAGCCTTGAAAAGGCAATCTGGGATGCTCAATAGTGTACGTTTTTTCCAGAGTAAATTCCGATTCACTGAATCAAAAGCAGATTTAACATCAATACAAACAAAATATAATTGTTGCTTCTTATAAATTTGTTTGTCCATTAATAAAGACAATGTTAAAATATTAGTTTCTGTTCCTACTCCTTGTGTAAATCCTGTTTGATTTAATGGAACTATCTTTCTTTTTATTGCCCAATTTTCTCAGTTTATCGAGTAACAAGCCTAAAAAAAATACTTTGCTTCTATATCTTGGAGTATAATCGGACGATAGTATTCAAGGACGTTTCTATTTTCTTTCTTATGCATCGGGTTTATTATGGACCCCCGCCATGAATCTGCCACTAACTGCTGTTATATCACACAGTTATAAACTGTCGTCTGTTTAGGGCCTCATAGATCTATATTTGAAGAATACAAGGATTGGGGAATCACATTTGGACCCAGGGCACCATCTTTCCTAGAGCTTAACACTAAGGCCCTCATTACAATCTGGGTGGGGAAACCCACTGAGATCAGCGCTGACTGTCAACTGAAGACCGCCAGCACGCAGAACCCCCCGCCGGCCACATTACGAACATCCAGCTTGGTTGGCGGGTAGAAACAGTGTTTCTGCCAACCAGCTCAGCTGGAATCAGGGCCTGAACATTGACGCCGGATCCAAATGGAGACAGCGGCAATGTGGCAGTGCGGCGGGTGCAGCAGTATCCGTCGCGCATTTCACTGCCCGTAAATCGGGCAGTGAAATGCGCGACAGGCTGTGGATGGGGCCCCCTGCACTGCCCATGCCAAGTGCATGGGCCCCCAGGGGGGTCCCAACTCACTCATTCCGACAGCCTTTCCCTGTCGGTGTAAACCCCCAGGGAAAAACTGGTGGAATCGGACTCATTATCTGGCGTCCAGCGATGCTTGCAGCGCTGCCCTGTCGGATCAGAAACTCCATTGCCGTCAGGCTGTCTGGTGGCGGGAGCCTGGCGGTGGTAGCGTTTCATCAGTGGCAGTTCTGCCACGTTCATCATATGATGGTCTGGACCGCTATGCCGTTGGCAGACATTACCACCACTGCCGGCATGGCTGTCCAGACCTCGATGTATGTAATGACCCCCAATATCCCTTATCTGATTCTCTGGGGAAACTCTATTTAATCGGAGCATCTATACCTATAGCCCCCTTAGTGATAGTCTCAATTTTATGTACGCCTTCCCGAGACCTAATTACTGATGAGTTAAATAATTCTTTAAAAAATTCTGCCCATGTCTGTTCTGGTATATTAGAATTGACTACTGGGCTTTCTGGGCGGTTTTTTCCATTTACGACTTTTCAGAACTGTTTCACATTCTTTTGTTTTGATAAATATAGCATTTTGATCCAAAAGTTGTCATTTACCTCCCTTTTTACTTCCCAGATCTGTTTGTGCAGTGTCCTATTTAATTTTTGCAAGGGTATAGTTGAAGTGCCTATTTTGTGGATCTTTTATAATATCCTTGTACAGCTCTTTCCACTTTTTCCGTAACAACTTCTGAGTAGAAATAGAGAGTTTTATCTTAACCCTAATTTCCTGCATCAACCTTTTCTGAGGACAGTTATTGGCCCTCTGTGCTACTCCTATCTCCATTATTTTACTAAGGAAATTCTCCCATTGTTTTACTTTATTACCTTGTCCTCCAGCTATACTTTCCTTTACTAATCTTTCAACTAGCTCCTTTTTTGGAACAACCATTTTAGTGGACCATATTAGCTTACAATAGTTAACTGTAGTGTATTTCCCAAACAGCGAGGATGCCTGTCTATATTGTTGAGCTTGCACTGAAAGCACAACAATTCGCTTCCTATGGTCGCTACTTTGGGTTTTATTTATAGTAAAAGATTTTACTCTATGCCATAAAGTTAGCATTGCCATGGTATAGTCAGTTATGGAGCATGCAGTGTGTGAGTGTAAGTCCACCCCAGTGGACTGTCTGATTGAAACCTCCCATTTACTACTTTCAATCCTAAGGCCGCCATGTCCTTTACTAATGTAACTGCATTTTTGTCATATAATCTTCTCTTGGGGTCCCTGTTTGATTGGGGGGAAGATTGACCAAAGGAGGTCTTGCCGGATTGCCTGTTCTTGCCGCTCAGAATGGCACATCAAGTCCATATTAAAATCCCAGTTATTATTTTATCTGGTGCATTTGCTTCTTTCTGACAGGCCATTATCTTCTCGATTAGTTCAAATACTATTGAATGCTTTACTTTTGCATTTGGAGGAACATAAACATTTATTAAATATATCCATGTATTGATATCCTCCATCCAGTTAGTCAATTTTATCACCAGAATACTATTATTTCCCATGGGTACTGTATCTGCTTCAATATTTAGAGTTATAGCAAGAAGAACTGCTAAGCCCCCTTTTGGCCGCCCCTGTTTTTTTGTTTTAACTGCCGGACTGTAATAACCAGAGTACCCTACTATGTCAAAGGCTTCCATCTGAGACATTTTATTTGACTCCCTTTTACCAAAGCAAGTAAATCTTTCTTCTGTGACTTTGTATGTGCTCCATTAATATTCCAAGAACTAATGGTTAGTACGTCAGACTGTCTATTAATAGTATTTCTCCCCGTGGGTCAATTCCTGCATTTCCCATGTAGTGCCTCTGTACTCCAACCTAAATTTATTTGTCTGGCCCTCTCCTTTATTACTGGCCCTGAGGGATACAGCATCTTATGCACCTTTCCTGACCTTCCTATTGTGGATCTAAGAACTGAATATGATTTCTTCCCCTTTCACGTGTGAAGTCATGTTTAATTTGGCTTTGGCCAGCACAAACAGTTCTGGGTACATATCTTGCGGGGTGATGTTAATTGAATACCCCAAGCAGCCAATATAGCCTTTTCCCTCATTACCAATTGTGCTAATAAGTTATTTTGGAAGGAGACCATGTTTGCGTCCTGCACCCTTCCCTCAATATGACCCAGAAATTCAGTTGACACAATGTTGTTGGAAATAAGTTCTGACAGTGATGGACTTGCATGTAATAAGTTTAAATTGTTCCCCCGAATTCAGATGTCATGTGGGATGAAAATGATTTTGCTCAAAACAGGTGGACACTCTGTAAGACAGTTCCCGCCATCTCTTCCTATTGATTTTATCTCCTGCCCATTCCTGTCTACTCCTTTATAATCTTTCCTGGATACTTCCTCATCATGTACCAGAATTGGGCACATCATGTCTTTCCCTATTCCACTCTGTAGTTCTCGTATACAATCCTTTGTATCTGGGATTTCCATCCTCCTTTCCTTGTTTCTCACATCACTCTTTGTCTGGTGGTATTGACAATTGTTCTCTATGTTCTCAGTGGATCCTCCACTAAGGGGGACCTTGACTTGCAGTATTCTTTGGTTACTAGGCTTCTGTTTGGAGCCCCTATTTGTCCTGTTGTTTCTGTTTTGTTTATTTTGCTGTTGATCCAACTTTGTAATTTTTTCCCTACATATGCCATCCTTTGCTATGTTTGTAACTGTTGGTGACTGATTTCCCTTCTTTGGACTATCAGTCCAATATGTTTCTTCAGTTGATTTTACAGTTACACATTTTTCAGTATTATCATCATTGTTTCTCTCCTGCTTTTGAAATATTGGAAAGGGTTTTAAACATTCTGTATCCAGTTGGACCTTTGCTGGTGACCTCTCACCACTTTTTCCCCACAATTTCTTTTGTGTATGGAAACTCTAGCTTTGCTGGGCTCCTTCATTGCTTGTTTCTGGCCTTACGTAGTTTTTTTTTCTTTTGTTTGTCATTCTCCGTTCTACCGCTCCATGTATTATTTGCACTTCTGGTATATTAGATTTTTCTTGAATTTCTTATTTAAGATCACACATTATACTCTTGGTAACTGCATCGTTCTTGTATTTAGATCCTTTTTTGACATTTTTGGACACCTTTATTCTATCTTTTCTTCCTGTTTCCTCATCCTCATCTTTAATTTCATAATCTTCGCTGTCTTTTTGCACCTCCCTCTCGGGACTCCAGCATTTGTTCCGTATCTCCTGTGTTTTTCTATTTACTATCAACTTATTTGATTTTATATCCTTTATATTAGTATTCAGTACTCCCGGGATTTGTTTTAGTCTATCCACTACTGGGGCACAGGCGCACTCGATATTTGCTGTCGTTGCCAAAGTTTATGCCCGCGTAAGTAATCAAAGCATTTAAATCTGCAAGTTTCTCATCTATACCTTCTATCACATTTGCCATTATGTTTAGTAAGTCTATCTGGACATCCATTTTGATGTTTTGAATATAACTTCCCACATGTATTTGATGCAGGTCCATTTTCATTTTGTTTATCTGCTGTCTCTTCCTGGATGCATTGTGTGGCCTGTTTCACCTGCTGTATTTGTTTTGCAACAAGTTATTTTGGGGCAATTCAATCTTTTTACTTAATGGGCTGTCACCTCCCATTCATGTTTCCACTTTCTCCATTTTGTCCATCTCATCTGTTTTTACACATGGATGTTTTATTTCACCTGCCTTATTCCCTACAATCGGGGTATTTTGTTCTCACTTTTATTATTTTGCTGTAACGGTGACTCTGGCAAAACTGATCAGAGCTCTGTGTTACTCAATGAGGCCCACCCCAGCATCACACTGTCGCCATTACTCTTCTTGATCTTGTCTTCTTGATTATTAAGGACAGTTTTTGAACTGGCCCTTTCTCTCTCACATCACCCATTGTTCATTTGTTTGTGCGGGGCTAGATTTGTTTGGTGTGATTGGTACTGTAAGTAGATTTGTGTCCTTTGGGGTAGAGAAAATTATTTCCACAAAATCCTTTAAAAAGTCAAACTTTTCTGGTACTTTCAAGACTTTGTCAAACATTCTTGTAATGGGTGATATTAAAGTCACATTGTCCCTTTCGACATTTGCTTTTACTTTTTGTTACTGTCTGCCCCACCTGCAGCCCTCTTCTCTTGTTTATTCTTGTATTTAATTGTCTCTCCAGTCCTGACCTCATTCTGGCCACTGCTACGGTTCTTCACAGAGGGAGGGGAGCTCTTATGTCCTCTTATTCCGCTGTTCCCTTAATGCTTAACTCCTCCCCTGATCTCCCCTGGTCTCCTTGTTTCGTCCCCCCTCTCCTTTCTTGGCCTCACTTAGCCTCTCTCTTTCTTGCTCATTTCCAAGCACTGGAGGGCCAGGCTGCGGAGGTCTCCACTCTAGTACGCTGGTCCTTGCCGTTCCTTACCACCTATTTACCACATAGAGTTGCATGGCAAATAGGTGCTGCTGCCTATTAGAGCTATGGCTGGAGGTAGTCCAGGTCACAAGCTGTTGGTCCTGGAACTGTGGCTGTGGCTGGAGCTGTGGCTGGGGATAGTCCAGTGTAGACCGGTACACAGCGACACAATGGTACAACAGCAACCCAAACAGCAATAGATGGATGATGTGCCAAAGCCAACAAGGTCCAAAACAGCTAACGAGCAGCCATGAGCGAGCAGAGAGGGGTGGGCGGGGATGGGTAGGAAAGGGTTACACGCTCCTTACCAACCTCTGTCAGTGCCTCCACCCTGTCTCCACTCACGCTCTGTAAGCACTTTCCGCTTCCATGTTTCTGCGTTTTCACGTTTCGCCACACCGACTCAGGCTCTGGCTCTGCTGCTCTCCTTGTCCCTCTGCACTGCCACCCACAACCGTCGATACGCGGTCTGCCCCAGAGAACAGCCTGTCCCAGACTCGCACCCCTACGGTATTCGAAACGTTTGCTGCCAAAATCAGCAATACCGCGAGCACCGCTCACTTCCAGACCCCTCCTCCTTGTGTCCTCTCCCTGGGCCCTGAGACCTGCGAAACTCCAGGTGCTGTGACAGGCTGTATCGGGTAGGGCGGGGCTGGGCAGATCAAATCCCGTGGATTGGTCAGTCACGGCATTAGGATGGTCGGGGTGGTCAGACGGGGTGGGCTGGGTCGGCATGGACAGCCTGGCCTCGCCTGGAACTAACCTCCTCTGGTTCTCTCTGACCCACCATCAAATGCCGCCGGTACCGATGCTGCGGTGGTACTGCACTCCTCCTGGCTCCTTGCAGCTCAGCAGTCTCAGCAGTCGGCTCCTCTGCCTTCACAGAGGATCTAGGTTACAACCCAAAGAATATGATTTTCAGAATATTTTGTGGGTACTTCAACCTGGGAGTATGCCAAATGCACGCCGAGCAAGCATGAGTTACAATGAGTTAGATGGTATTGACAGTCAATAAGAGACTTGCACTTTCCGTTACAGTGACTACGGCCTGTGATGATTCACCACTGTGAAGTTCCAGTGATGACCTGATTTATCTGCTACAGCATAATAATCTGCATTGCTCGAACTGATGTTCATGCCGAAAGCTTCAAGGCCTCCTCCAACCTGAATGAATGTTTTTTGCCAGACTTGAGATGGTAACTCTTCAGTTGGACTAACCTGGTTCCTTTATCCTGTGCTCCATTGTGGACGGCTTGAACCTGTGACTTTCTCCCAGTCTAGCGCGACCAGACAACTATGAATGGCACTTTGTTCTTCTTGCCGCCATTTTCACTAATAACTTATATTTTAATTTCTCTGGTTCTACTGTTCAGAGTTTTTTTATTTTGATGCCATTTTGTTTATAAAGATTTCGGGCCAGATGTATCAAACGATTTTGCATTGGCAAACAGTTCGAATTGCAGAAATTGGCCGTTTGTGAATGCAAAAACGTGGTTTGCGATGCATGAAAGGCTTTCGCAGGCCCAAAAAAAGGAATCACAAATTTTGAATTTTTTAGCGAAGCGATATGGTTTTGCGTGTGGCATTTTGAGTCTTACAATTTGCGACATGAAATACCTAATCGCTATTAGCATATCGCAAATTGCGAGTCTGAATAGCGACGTGCAAATACAGATCCGGTATTTCACGTCTCAAATTGTGAGACGCAAAATGCGACACACAAAACCATGTCGCAATTCGATGCATCAAAAATTCGCAAATTGCGAATTTTCGCAGAATGGCCTTCTACACATGCAATTTACCACGGATTGAAACCAGGTGGTAACCGGGTGCAACCTGTATAGAGAGGCCCAGAATGCCTCAGACTCTTTTCCACAATGGCTGCACTCTACGTCCTGGTGAGGAGAATGAGGATCTTGGCAGGTTTGAGGAGAGGGAGGAGAGACAGGAGCGTAATTTCAGTGTGCATTACCCTTTTTGACCAGACTGAGGAGGACATTTTTGATAAGTACAGGTTGAGCTCAGCCATGATACTTGACCTGATAGCTGAGCTACAACCCATACTGCAGCGCACAACACACAGGACCCAATAGCATACCCACCCATGTGCAGGTATTATGCTCCCTGCACCTACTTGCCTCAGGGAGCTATCAAGGGGTCATAGCAGCAGTTGGAGGGGTATCACAGAGTGCCCTCTCTAGATTTTTCAATGCATTTCTAAACACCATGCTGAGCAGGATACACCAGTACATCAGATTCCCCAAAACCCCACAGGAATTACAGCAGACAAAAATAGATTTCTACCAGATAGCACAGTTCCCACCCATCCTAGGTGCCATAGATGGGACACATGTTGCGATCTGTCCAGCATCGGCCACAGAGTATGTGTATCATAACCGTAAATACCAACATTCAATGAACATACAGGTGATATGCAATACATCCTACTTCATAACTGATCTTGTGGCCAGGTACCCAGGGAGCACACATGATTCAACATCTTTCACCACAGCGGGATTCACACAAGACTGCTAGCTGGGGAATTTGGTGAAGGATATCTACTGGGTATTTTCCCTCTGTACAATGGTGCGTTGATGGCAGTTTGATGTCAGATGGCTCAGCTACTCATTATACCCTCTGTTCCTTCCAGGAGACAGTGCCTACGCAGTGCGCATCTACATTATGACGCCGTACCTAAACCCATCAACACCAGCAGAGCGGAGATACAATTCAGCACACAAGGCAACCCGCAATGTTGTGGAGCACACCTTTGGCCTGCTGAAAAGTCACTTCAGATGCATTGACAAAAGTGGAGAGGCACTACAGTACAGCCCGGACACGACCTGTAGAATAGTGGCGGCATGTGCGATCTTGCACAATATAGCTACCACCAGGGGCATACCAGTGGAAATATCGGAGCCAGACTCAGATGAGGATGATGATCCCATACCACCCCTACAGCCAGCAGACAGTACCAGTGCGGCAGAGGGCAGGCAAAGGCTTGCTGACATCACGCACAACCATTTCAGATGTAAGTTATGACAACACAACCTCATTGACATGCATTCCGGTAGTTAGCACCTTTATTACCTTGACTTCAGGTAACATCAGTGTCACTAGGACAAAGTAATACACGAGTCATACATGAGCCATTAAGAGTGTTGTACTATTGTCATCATAGTTTACTGTAATTCTACATGTGAAGTTAGTCCCATGTGGCCATCAATGTCACTTTTTACGACCACGCATTCCACTTGAGTGCGCACCTCTTGTATCAGACTCACAGGCAGTACTGTGCCTGGCACTGCGACGCCTAGGATCCATCATGGGCACTGCAAGGCTGCTGAGGCTAGTGACTCCTCAGTATCCCCAACTCCCAGTTCACTGGGTGTAGCACTGCGTGTTGCCAGCATAGCATCCAGAACATTGGTAATTTGGACCAATCCCTGGGCAACCTCCCGACTACTATGTGCTACCTCCACCTGTGTGGCCACAGCACACCGTGATATCAGGGCAGTAAATTTAGCTATACGATTTACTGATCTACAAAAGCCACTGAACATTCCCATGAATTGCCTTTCATGCCTGCGGTGGCTAAATCACTCTTGCCTGATCTCAGTACAGAGTTCCTTTATGGCATTGGTCCGTTCCCTGGTGTTCTCTGCAGCTGTTTGCTGTCCCTCATGCAGCTTGCAGATGTTTGTATTCAGACACTCCAACTGCTTGTGCAGCCCCCCCATAGTGGCATTGTGTGACTGCACTGCACTTTGAGCATAGATGCTTCCAGGCCACCGAAGAATGATGGGCCCTCACCTACATCTGTGTGTTGTGTGCCTGCATCGTGAGGCCTCCTGCAGGGAGTTGAGTGACACTGGGGCCGGGACTGCTGCCTTCCGGTGGATCTGGCTTCTGGGGATGGAGTGTGGCCTTCATCCCACATGTCATCGGAGTCCAGGCTCAAATCGGGGAGAGGTAACACTCTTGCCCTGCGTCTGATTGGCGCGATACACAATGACTCGCTGGTGTTGGAGTTGGACAGAGGCTGTGTTTCTGCATCCCCCACAATGGCACATTCTGCTGCTGCTGGGCCTGAGCCATCTGCAACGACAATGTGCAGCATGTCATTTATGTATTTATCACCAAATGTGGCACAATGGTAATAAATGTACACTTACATCGTATCACTATGTACTGGGTTTTGTGTTCTTCTGGGTGTCGCTCTACTTAATTGCATTCTATGTGCTAATTTCAGCTCTGGGTTGTGGACTACTAACCCATAAGGCATTGTTGTGCCACATCTAAGATGTGGAATGGAGTACTTATCACAATGGTTTGCACTACTTGCTATTTCCTAAGGGGTATTTGTACATACACATATGGGATAACATATAATTATCGAACTTACCTTTACTGGTGTTGGGTGTGCCGGATGTGTCAATGTCAGTGACCCCACTGACAGCTTCTGGAAGCAGTGTTGACTCCACCAGGTCTTCCATGGGGGTTTAGGGTGTCTGGGTGGATGGTCCGTCTCCTATGCTCCTTGCCTCCTTTAGCCTGCTGGCCACCCTCTCCTTGGCACGGGAACGCAGGTCGTACCACCTCTTGCGTATCTCCTCCACTGAGCGATGCGCAACCCCCACTGCACAAATTTTGGTCTGGATGTCAGCCCAGAGTTTTTGCTTCTCACTCTCTGGTACCTGGAGTGAGCTCTTCCCAAATAGCCGGTCATGGCTCCTCACCACCTCCTCAGTGAGCACCTCCAATTCTTGCTCACTGAACTTCAGCTTACTCTTCCTCTCCCCTTCCCCTTGCCATTAGCAGCATTGGCCATGTTGATGTCAGGTCCTGGCTTGCTCACAAACTTGCTCCCTGGGGCTGGTCTGTGACTCTGCTCCTGTGGGTGTGAGTCCTGGAAACAGCATGGGCTGACTCACTTCCTGCTTGTGATGTCATCAGGCTGTGCCAGGTGACCGTGTTCGCAATTTGCGATTTTCAAATACCGAATCGCAAATATTTTTGCAATTCAGTAATTGGACCTTCCATTTTGCAACTCAGAAATAGCGATTTCTTAAAAATCACTGTTTCTGATTCGCTAAGGTTTTTTTTTCATACATCTGGCCCTTAGGCTATTATTCTAAGATGGCTTGGAATTTTTCTTGTGTTGGGTTTTCACTTTATTGCTGTTTGTGTGTTAGAGAAATTATATACACATTGCCTTTAAGTTAAACCTGACTGCTTTTGTGCCAAGCTACTAGAAGGTTAAGACAGGTTTATTTAGTGACTTTTATGGTTTACCCTGAGAAGGACTGTGGTTGTTGCTTGAGTCTGGCTACCACACTTCTTTATGTATTTTATTTTATTTTGTGAGTTTTCTATAGCGCTGGCAAGACTAAGAGGGTATCAGAGCGCTTTACAACAGAATAGATAATAAACATAAGAAAGACACACTTCTTAACCAATAACTGAATTTAGTTCACCAAGGAACACAACTATATAAAAAAAAAACACGGAAACAAGCTGTCTAAAGAGCTGGAGTCAGAACTATGGACAAATGGAGCTGTTATCCTATAATACTTTGGATATAGGCAAGAAAATGTCCTAAACAGCAATGACTAGGATAAAGCAGGACAGAAAGAGGATCTGTTAAACAACACTTTCACTGTACGTCCAATGTATGCTTTTCTCTCTCTTTCTTTTGAAATCCAGGTCTAAATTCAGAAGTGATGATTTGTAAGGATTTTTGACTTTGTGCATATGCTGCAAACTTTCAGCATAATGAAAAGCTGTAAGAGACTGTTACTGCATGTCCAACTTTAGTAAACACTTGAGGAGAGACTTGAATACATCCAATTTTACATACATTTTTTCACAAGTAAATGTTCACACAGAACCACATTTGGCAGAAAACTGTGCACGCTAGTTTTAGTTTTGCCTATGCTGTTCATGGCACAATTTAATCTACTGAATAGATAGTATGATAATGTTTAGAGCCATTCAAGAATAATGGGCAACATAGTAAACTTGGTGAAGGGCGACAGTTGAGATCTTCAAATAAGTTCACGATTATGAAAAAATAATCTGGGCTAATGTTTTTTTAATGGGTGGGGAGGCACACAGCTTCCTCCCCGAGGCTTGGAGAGGCCCTGGGAATCCCATGCCTCGGGCCCATACTTTCAAAGAGAAAGGAGTGTGCCCGGTTGCCTGAGCTGTTAATTCAGCCCGGGCATACCATCCATGGGGCTTGATATCACTGCAATGTCAGCGAGAACCGATCCACTGGGGCACTGTAGTTCCCTGCTCAGGAAGGTGCATACCCTACCCACACTCTCCGATGGGACCAATGAAAAATGCTGCTCCTGCCCAGTGGGAGAACACAGAATGGTGCTAGCCAGGGAGCCGGCAGAGGCCGTGGGGGCCTTGAAGCTCCCCTGGTGGCCCCAGTGAGCAAGACATTGTGGCTGTCCTAGGTGGGCACCAAAGCACCCACCAATAAAATGTTGGGCACCAGGCACTCACAATATTACAAAAAAGTAAACAAAAAAAACACAAAAGGAGTGTCAGGAGCAGCTCATGTATTATTCATTGCTCCACCAAGGAGCACACCATAATGTTCTAGCGCATTTACATATTATGTATTGTCTTGCAGGTAGGGCCTCTAGAAGGGGCATTGGTACCACCAACTATTTTACGATGTTGCCAAGGGCTGTAGGGCCTACAGCAGCCCCCCAATAACATTAAACAATAACACAGTCAATCTCCTGGGTGATTGGATCCATGACTTGAGGAGAGCTTTCCATCTGTTTTTAAAGCACGACGAGTATCTGGAGTGCAGGCACCACTAGTGCTTGTCCCGCAGCCTGAAAATGATTTTTTTTTAAACCCATACATGTTTTCTTTAAAAGCCTATATTGAAAATATTTTATCACAAGTATTAAACACTTCAACGTGCACATTTATTAAATATACAATTGATTATGCTTATTGGGGCATTTTGACAAAGCCAATAGGTCAACTTTATATGTATTTATGTTCTTAAATCTTGATACAGTCCATAGGCCTTGCCACTATTATTTTAGTATTTTGAGGCTTTGACAAAGTCAGTAGATATTCCTTAATTAAAATGACACCTTTTATATTGTTAGATGGTACTGCAGGAGGAGCATTAGAAGCAGGTACTGGCAGCCAGCAACTGCAGCGTGATGTTGGGTGCAGGGCCTGGCAATACTCAGCCCTGCACTCAACCTCATGCCAAGTAGCGTGATACACATCTTGCTTCATCATCCACTGGCATAAAAAGCAGTTAGAAAACTGAAAATAGTGAAAAGGAAGGAAGATCATCAATGCATAGTAAGTTTAAAACAATGTTTTAAAAGGAGATAACATTAATTTACATGGCTCAACAGACAAGAGGATGCAGACACGGCCATGGAAAAGTAAAAGAAAGAGGAAAATTAGGAGATGTCGCAGAAAGAAAATATCCTCTTCACAACAGAAGGAAATAATTAATGAAAATAACAAAGACCTGGCTGTGAATGTCTCTAAATAGTTTTTACCTCAAACTGTACAAACACTACTTATCAAAGGATTATTCTTCCGGCCAGAAGTACATTTTGATTTTGTGGAAGCTTGCATAGAAACATATGAGTTTGTGCAGAGGGGGATACGGGAGCACACTGCAACACATCCCAGCACAGATTGCCCATTTGCATTATGGCAAATGCGGCACACAATTACCGCTTACTTCAAATTTGACTGTAGTTTTTCACACAGGTTGGTGCAGAAAGTGCTGTATATCCCTAGACAAATGCATATGTGTCTGGAATTCATCCTTTATCAGTAGAGAGCAAGGAACTTCCATCTGGGGGTGCTGGAAAAGTTGCCTAAATCTTCACAGGTCACAGTGCCACTCACAAGCATACAGTGGCATCTCCAAAGCTCGCCAGTTCACTGGCACAAGGGAGCCTTTTAAACAAAAGGGGTTTGTGCATAAAGTAAAATTGCAAGACTACCTGCACTGAAAAAGGAAGAAACAAGTTCATCAATATTGAGCCCCCTTTTAAACACAGACCAAAGAATTATCCAAATGGATGACTTGAGGAATATTTTTGAATGCGAAAAAGGGTTGGCAATGCAAGACTTATCTGACGCATAAATGTTGGAGACATGTGGTATACATACTAATACACATAAGTGCAGTAATTTGAAAGCCAAATTAAGAGTGTGCCCAGCCTTGCCACCGGGCAAATATTTTTATATTTTTCATGAACTAGTAGTGGCTGAAATTGACAATCTGCAATAAAGTAAGAATCAAAAACAAAGAGGACATCTATCACAAATTGAAAAAGCAGCTATAAAAGAATCACAAGAAAAACAAAATATCATATTCAAACAAGACGATAAGGGTGGCAACATCATAATATTAGGCAAACAAGCCTACAATGTGGAATCTAATCACCAACTGAATGACAAAGTCAACTATGATGTACTAACCTCCAATCCTACACTAAAAATCCAAAATATTCTTGACAGGAACTTCAAAGAATGTCACACAAGTATTCGTATCAATGATGATGAATTATGGTTCTTGACCACAGAAAATAAAAAAAACTGCCATTTATTTTCTTCCCCGCATCCATAAGCGCCTGGTAGATCCTCCAGGAAGACCGATAGTGTCTGTGTGTGACTCACTTTTCAAAAGTATAATACAGTATGTGACCACTGGTTAGGATCAATGGTCAAAGACGTAAACGCTTACATCAAAGAAACCAGAGACCTTTTAAGAGAACTGACTGACCAAACATGGAACAATGAATATAAATTGGTAACAATTGATGTGGTCTCATTGTATACTTCAACTAAACATGAACTAAGATTGGAAGCATGTTCATATTTTCAGAAACAAAGAACAGTTGGAGAATTGAAACACTTGAAAATGCTTTGATCTGGTCTCATCAACAACATATTTCTTTTCAATCACATTTTTAAGCAAAAGTGTGGAATTGCTACGGGAATATCCATTTTGCCGTTACTCCAATCTCACAATGGGCTGGTGGGAGAAAGAAGTGGCCTGGAGTGAGAAATAGGAGAGATTCATGGAAAAGATCATGCTGTGGACAAGATACATAGATACATAGCTGATCAGTTCATCATATTGGGTGAAATAGCACAAGAATGTCCAATCTATTTCAACAGCCTAAATAACAAAAAAATTGAGTTTAAATTTCACACATACTATAGATGATGAAGAAATGAATTTTTTGGATGTCACGATCTATGTAGAAAATGGAAAACTAGAAATCAGCCTGTATAGAAAAGAAACATCAACTAACTCAATCCTACACATTTCCAGCTTTCATTCACAACCATTGTTATTAAGGAGTATTCCCTACAGAGAATTTTTTAGATTAAAGAGGAAATGTTCCATAGCCAGGATGTTCAATTGAAGTGTGATGAAACATGGCAAATGAAATCCAGACTGGGTACACTGATTATCAAAAATGAACAACAAATAACTCATAGAGCAATGCAAACAGACTTATATTATAATACAGTAAGGAAAGCCATCAAAAGGATTTTCCAGAAAAATTGGAACCTCTTGAGGCAAGGGGCCAGATGTATGAAAAAGGCCTTTTGCGAATCGGAAATAGCAATTTTTAAGAAATCGCTATTTCTGATTTGCAAAATGCAATGTATCATATTTGCGATTCGGTAATAGCGATTTCTTGGCAAATGCTATTAACGAATCGCAAATTGCGATACAGCCCCCATTCGCATCTATGGGCCTGTCGGCCCATATTTGCGAATATTTTGCATGTCCAAAATTGCGAATTCCTAACTGGAATTTGCAATTTTGGGGAATGCAAATTCCAGGGTCCTGGGGGGGGGCTAAGGCCCCCTCTGCTGCACCCCAAAACTTTTTTTAACAACATGTGAGGTGCACACATGCCAAAAGGGCATGTGTGCTTTACATGTAGATTTTAAAAATGCATTTTTCAAATTTACACATGGTTACCACCAAGTTCAACTTGGTGGTAATAGCGATTCCTTAATGCCCAATTCGCATTAAGGAATTGCTTCATACATGTGCTTTAGAAATCGCAAATAACGATTCCTTATTTGCGATTTCTTATTTAGAGAGTCTCAATTTGCGACTCGCCAAACAGGGTCGCAATTTTAAGGAATCGCTATTTTTATGATTCCTTAAAATTGCATTCAGAATGCCTTTGATACATTCTGAATTTGCTTTTTGCATTCACAAACAGGCATTCGCACCATTTGCGAATGCAAAACGCTTTGATACATCTGGCCCAAGATCCAGACAAAGGGATGAAATTGGGTTCCAATCCCTCATTCACAATTAGGAGACCACCTTCATTGAAAGACAACTCAATCAAAAGCCACTTTCAGGAAAAACAACACCTGACATGGTTGTAAACACATTAAAAAATGGCTTTGTGAGCGGAAGAACATATAACGCTTGTAAAATCTGCAAAAACATGAGAGAATTTCTTGACAGCAATGGTCAAGATCAACCAATCAATAGTATGCACAAAACCCAGCTGCCACTTTGCCCCAGCCGTGGATTGGAGTCAAGCTGCAAAGCACCTGAGCCATAAGTACAGAGAAATGCACACTTTCTAGAAGTGGCATTTCTATAATGGTAATAAAAAATCCACCTAGTCATATGTGCAATCTTATATAGAAAAACAACAAACAGATTTGATGGTATTTAAAAGTAGGAGGTTTGATCATTTCTTACTTAGAGATAATGAAATACAATGGATAATACAGATTTTTCAAAATTCAATCTCAAATTGGAACTTTCTCATTGCTATATAAACCTGCAAACAAAAGTTGTCTTTTTGAAAAAAAAAAAAAATCTCACTTAGAGAGTTAATGTGCAAGCATTGTTGATTATAGAAAAGTTAATTTGCCTTGGTATGAACTATTCTTTCTGTTTTATGAGCATGTATTGAATTGTAAATGCCTTACCCAGAATGCCTCATAATGGGCTATATGGCATTAGTGTAAGTATAGACATCAAGAAAGGACTTATCAGCCGTGAAGAAGACATTGGGATTGAAACACATTGGCTCACATGTATTTGTCTGACACTTTCACAAAATAAATAAGAACTTATACATTAAAAGCTTTTGAGTTCCCCTGGTCTCACTGAAAAATCAAAGGGGTACAGTAACATTATCATTGAATTGAATTGAATTGTCAGTGACAACATTAATGTTTTGACCTAAAAAAAATACTGATATTCACCAGTTTTAGTTAGAAGAACTAACTATAATTTGTGCACCTGCCATGCACTGCTTTGGACCCCCACATGTGGCATTACTCATTACACATTCTATAACATCATTTATGAGATCAGTGATGATATCTCTGTTGGACCTGGCCCTTTTTACAGGGTCACCCCCATCCTTTTTGCCTTTAGGCTGTCTGGGAAGCATTGACAGGGGGATAAAACTGGGATCAGATTGGCATAGAATTGCAGTGTGCCCCTGCAACTGCAGGCCAGGGTCCATGTTATATCGCCCAAACAGGAAAGCCCATCAAGGTATTGATTGGTCTCCCTTGGCTTTAGGCCGGTGGGGGGTTGTGTTGGACCCAGCCCTTTTTACAGGGTCATCTCCAAACCTTTTGCCTTCCTCTTCCTATATTTTCTGACCTCTTGTTGTTAGCTCTAGGACTCTGAGTACTTTATCACTGCTGATCAGTGCTAAAGTAAGGTGATCTACCTTCTACAATCGGTATGATTGTCTCACACTTAATTGGCATATTTAATTTACCTGTAAGTTCTTGGTGCAGTGGTATCCCTATACCCAGGGCCTGTATATTCAATGCTACTAGTGGGGCTGCAGCACAGCTTGCACCACCCACAAGGGAGCCTTTTAAACAAAAGGGGTTTGTTGTAGCCTTTCAAACCTATCTCAGGCCTGGTAGGTCAGGGACTGCTTGCACAGTTTACTGGCACAGGTACCTGACATCAAAATTGAAACTCCCCTTTTACTACATGTAAGTCACCCTTAAGGTATGCTTTATCTAACCCTGTAGGCAGGGTGCTATGTCTGAAAGAAGCAGCACATATGCCTGGTTGTGTGGCCTGTCATGGTGGTGACAAACAGCCTATTTGGTTTATCACTGCTCTTAGTGCTTCCTTGCTCACACCTGCACTTGTAAAGTAAAGACTATGCCCTGGCCTCACACAAAGGGCTTGTTGACTCCCAACTGATGTCTGGAGCCTGTGCTGGAGAAGAGAGGGGACACTCCTATAACCAGTTAGGATTGGTTATAACCTCTTCTCCCCCCTTTTGTAAAACATGTGCAAAACTGAGTATATGTACAGGGGGGTTCCCCATGTTAGAGAGGCACTGATGTACTACTGAACTGGACACAGGATGCTGCCAGATGCACTCACCAGGAACCACCTTGGACTGCTGCTGTTGTGCTCACCTGTGACCTGCTGGGTCACTAGGGAGAACTGCCATTTACTGCAACTATTCGTGCTAGCCTGTTTATTGGGTCCTGCTGTCCTGTGCTCCCTCTCACCATCTCCAGGGGCTGGGTGCTGAGGCCCCAGTTCCCTGCTTCATAGAGTTGGCCAAGCGCGGCATCCTCTGCTTTACCAGCACAAGGGAAGTGAGGAATTCTGTTTGCCTAAAATGACAGAGTAAGCGCTATATTTTACTGCTCCTAGGTTGGAGTATAGTGCAACACAAGCACCCCGACTGCTGCGCTCTTGACCTGTGTGAAAAGCGTGAAGAGCACTCCGTTGAAGCTCCTTCTTCTTGTGGGGAGTCACCACCACAACCCAGACGGGTGGAGAAGAGCCAGCGCAATCAAAGCACACTTGGATTGGTGCCCCCGCAACCCTGGAGAGCTTGGAATAGGGACCCTCGGGCCATAGCAGGAACAGCTCATTGAAAGAATCACAGCTGCATACCGGGGAGAAAGCAAGTTCGCCAGCCGATTGGGTAGGACAGAGGACCTTCCGCTGGTGAAAGGTCCTCTGTCCTACCCGATCGGCAGTCCTGATCTGAGCACCCCAGAGTTGGGAGCCTCACTTTGAGAAGGCGCAGTGCTGGGTGCATCCACAACGTCGACAGGAGCCACCCCGCTTCTTGTGCAGATTAGCAGTGACCCGGAAGCCCTGGGGGGGTTCTGGGTGCACTGCCCGTTGAGGCAATTGAACATGTGATGAATGTGACTTAGTACCTGCTCTGCATGGACGTTGGCTGCTGCCAATAGTTTGTGCAGAGCACTGGGCTCTACCCGGGGGACCTCAAGAGGTCTCCCCGTGGCTAGTGGAGCCACGTGTGCTCTTGATTCTTGCCCTTTTTCTTTGGGAGAAATGTGTGATCCTTATGATTACAAGTACTTGTTGGAGGACCACATTTCCCCTAATTGGAGCACAGGAGCTCCTAGGCTGGAAATGTACAAACTCGGTCACCCCTTCTCATAGATGATTTGTCTGTAGGGGCATTTCAGGGCTATGTGCATTTTTCCCAGTGTGTGACTTATACCGTTTGAGGAATGGTTTTCATGAGGCGGTCGTGGCCTCCCTGCTAATGTGATTACTCTGCCAGGAGAATTTTTAGTAGTGTTTCATTCAATGTACCTCTAGGATGATGGCTTGCCATTTATGATGATGTGTTTTATCATGCTGTGTATTTTAGTAACAATGTTTTCCTGACTACTGCTAATGTTCCAGAACAACCAGTAACCTATGTGTTTTATGTGACTCCTGCTGACCTTTGCAGAGTAATAATACTGAGTAATGTTCTGACAGCTGCTTGTGTATCAGTGTATTCTGACATGTTGTGTTTGGTCTAATGATGTTGTGTACAATACAGTTTACTTTTATATAACTTGGTGTTGTGTTATAAGTAGTGTGTTACATGTTGTATGTGTTTTGCAATTGCTTTACACATTGCCTCTGGGATAGGCCTGACTGTTCGTGCCAAGGCTACCGGAGGGGGGGGGACGGAGGTTATCTTGGGTGTGTAACTCCATCGCCGTGACTGGAATGGGTGGGTTCTGCCTAGGTTAGGTGCATACCCTAGCCAACCAGAAACCTAATTTTAACAATCTCAAATTATATTAGTGATGACATCACTGATGACCTCATCCAAGCATTGTTTTCCCATATATTGCTGTATAAATTCCTATGGCATTACAAGTAGCATAGCTTACATTAACAATCAACTACACATATATGAGAAACCCTCATTGAGTATGGTGTTCAATCTGTATACAGTTGTTCAGAAAAAGCCAAAAAAGTGAGTTCCAAATCCAAAACAAATGCCCTACTATGGGCAGGTTTTATTTGTATCAAACCGAGACATATACCGAACCTACATTAAGAAATGAAGTTGATATCAGTAGTAAACTGAGTACTGTACATAGTGTTTATGGATAGTTCATTCTATACCAACACTGTTTGCAAACTGTGAAACTCTCATGAGAAATACACCACAGAGTTTTTAAAAGAGTCTACTAAAACTGTTGTACTTTCTATGCAACAGTAAAAACTCTACAGATAGCCCATCTTCTGAAGCAAAACAGGCATGATCATATAGGTTAGTAACAGGTGCACACACTCTTCTATGCTAAGTATAAATTATCATGCTGACACGATTCTCTCTAATAACTCAATGCTGCTTACAAAAGTTAGATTCTACTAACTAGAATATTTCTCCTGTGGGAAACATTTTTTCTGCAGAACCAAATGAATACAAGTCAACTGTCAATTGCACACATAGTTAGTCTTCAGTGCAAACATTCACAAAGTGTTCGATACCTCTACACAGCTATGGTGTATTAGTATTAGGAGAACATGCATTTTCTAAGCACTTACATCCATTAGCTGGATCAAAGCTCTACCAAATAATATAAAAAAGTAATGTGGTAGTTACCCCCACTATGTAAACTGCAAAACAAACTAGCACACTAATTGGATGATATCATCAGTGATGTCATTAGTGATGTCATCTGAGATGTTATCATTAATGTCATATAACTATATGTTAACTATAGATGGTGAATTTCTTTGTTTTTGTTATTGTTGCCACTGACAAATTCACCTAACTATAACATAACTTAAACGCTTAGTTTTTTAAGGGAATTTCTAATGTTTTTCTTTTTTTTAAAGATCCTTTTATCAGACCTCTCTATAAAGTTACTTTAACCTTTGTTTTTAAATGTGAAGCAATACTTAATTAGCATACGTAAATGCAACACCACCAGGCCAACACCCTCTATTCAGCGAACCCCATGTTACGCATGGCCTTCGGGACCCCTTCCACTGGCGCCATTTTTTTTTTAAAAGGGGGGGATCATATGCCACTCTTCCCGAGCTATTATCAGCACATGGGACCTTTTTTTCTGGGGCTACTTATTTAAACAATAAGGAGGGGAGCCTTTTGTTCCCCTCCCAGAGCCTTGTTAGGCCCTGTGAATCCCATTCCCCAGGACCACTCTTTTATTCTCATCCACTGGGGCCAGGCATGCTTGTTTGAGGGAGGGAGCACATGGTCCCACTCCGCAGGGCAATTTTAGCCCCCTGGACCCCATCCCCAGAGCCCAGCAAAATATTGAAGTGGAAGGAGGGACACACCACCTTCTCGGGCTGATTTCAGCCACGGGAACCCCATCCCCCAGGGACTGGCACCATTTTTTGAAGGCAGAGGGGGGCATGGGCCACCCTCCCCAGGTCAGCCTGGCAACCCATCCGCTAGGCCTCAGAACCATTTTGAAAGGGGATGGCAAATGTAGTCCCCCTTCCCTGCCTGATTTTCGCCCCGGAGACCCCATCTCCCAGGGCTCAGCAGCATTTGGAAGGAGGAGAGGGGCATGCTACCCTCCTGTATAATTTTTGGCCCAAGGGACACCATCCCGCAGGCCAGACTCAAAAAAAGGTGGGTGCCCTGGTGCCCACCAAGAGCACCCACCACACTGTCATTGAGGACCACGGAGGGAGGCCCAAGGTCCTGCACCCCAGCTGGCTCCCTTCATTCAGCAGGAGCCGGCTTTATATGAACAATATCCTAAGCGCCTCAGCGTGGGCAAGGAAACAGATCTAAAGTCCTCTCCCAGTGGGTGAGACATTTTTGAAGCTCCTGCCCGCTGGGAGCCAACTTGGTATTTGCTCCAGCTTGGTGGGAGATTTAAAAATGGTCTCACCAAGCGAGAGCAAGCACAGGTTTCCCAGCCCGTGCTGCTGTGGGCAGGGAAACCAATATGTTCCGGGGGTGGGCTTCCCGGTACATAGCTGCTGAGCTGACCCTGGAGGGGTGCTCCCTTGGGCCTTTGGAGGGTCGGGATGGGGAGCTGCCTGACCCACCTCCACATAAAAAGTAATGTGTTCCTGGGGGTGGGCTCCCTACGGAGGCCATGCAGCCCCCTCCCCATAAATATTAAAATGAGCCTTAAGGGTGAGCACCCCAAGGCATCCAATGGCTCAGGGAGGGGGGCTGCACACGCTCCTCCCCATAAAAATTGTTTTGGTTTAAGGGACAGGCTCACCAGCACCCCTGGAGGCTCAAGGAGGCAGGGCATGCAGCCCTCCTCCCCTTTATAAACACTGCCCCAGGGAAATGCTCCCTGAGGCTTATAATAAATAAGTGTGCCTTGGCCTCCAATTATTTTATCATGCAGGAGTCTTGTGGGATTGTGTAATTTTTTGGCCTTTTTCTATTTTTAGACCCCAAGGGGGATCCCTCTGCCCCCCCTCCCTGTGGCCTATGGCATTAGGGTAACCATAAACTACCCCCATATATCTTTTTTTAGAACTTCAGAACAGGAGACTAAAGGCCTGATTACGACCCTGATGGATGGGATACTCTGTCACAAACGTGACCGATATCCCACCAGCTATTTCACAAGTTCCTTAGGATATAATGGAACTTGTAATGTGGTGCGTGGGATATACTTCACGTTTCTGATGGAGTAGCCCCCCCCACCAAGGTCGTAATCAGGCCCTAAGTCCTCAAGTTCTGTAATGGTTGCCAGCAAAAGTTTTCTCATATTTCTGGCAGCCAATCAAAGTGCTTCACTCATGACAGTCTGACTCTTGTGGGATGGCCCAGTGGAAAAGCTCTCTGGTCCAATCAGAACACTCTATTTTTAAACTGGCAGTCCCAACAGAGTCTCCAAGACTCTTGCAAGCCCAAGTGCCAAAATGTACAATTATATTTTACCTTTAATTTCTCAAAAACGACTGAACAGATTTGGACCAGATGACAAAAAACACAGCCTGTGCACCAAGCTTCCTGCCGAATTAGGTGTAATTCCATTCTGCAGATTGTTCTATAACCTGTTTTAAAGAAGAATATGAAAAATGCAAGGGGATTTTGACTTTTGGGACCTCCCTTTTTTCTCTGCCCCCACTTGATGGAGCATCCCAGAACTTTCCATTCACAAACTAGTCAAAAGTAGCACCTTTTTGGAAAGTTTTGTGGAGATTCATGCCAAAGTTATTAGCAACACAAAAAACACTATTTCTATAGAAGAGCAGACCTAACTGTAACTACCTTATGGTGAACGCCACAAGATTATATATATATGTGTGTGTGTGTGGGTATGTGTGTGTTTATGTGTATATTAATTTTAAATCTTTTGAGTTTCCCAACCTGTTAAAAGAAATGCATACACATAATGTTAATAATAATCAATACGTGATTCATATTAAGAATTCATAAATTGCATCAAATAATGATTTGCAATGTGCTACTTTTTATTTGGAATCTATTAAATTAGATTCACGAGAAGTGGATGCAATTTGTATATCAACTTATACAAAATGCATTAGCATTTTGTGAACCGCCCTATTTATTAATAGGTTGGTTCACAAAATACTGATTCACAGTGTACCGCAATTCGACCTACATCAACAATGTGCATGAGGAAGGTCACAAATTGAGAACCCCTGTTATTGATTGGAGTCACAGGCATGTTGGCCAGCTGGGGTCAGCAGACCACCATGTCTGTGATTTCTTTTAAATAAAGCAATCATGTTTTTTTTAATGCAGCCCATTCTCTTAATGGGAAAATTAGATGTGTTTAAAAAAGAAGATGAATACTTTTATAATCACTTTTTGGGAGCCGGCAATGGTCCCAGGGACTACTGTCTGCTTGTACAAAATGTTTTTTGTCAACATTCACAAAGGGAAAATGGTTCCTTGCCAAAACCTTCCTAATTTCAAATGGTTGCTGTAGGAAAGTACCCTCTTTCTTGGCATGGTTACCCTCTTTTCTGCCTGATGTCAGTGTGTTTAACTGTGTTCACTGGGCACCTACTAACCAGGACCCCAGTGATTATGCTCTCTCTACCAAAACTCTTTATTTCATCCCACATTTAGCATACTGGTGTCCCTATTTAAGCCCCTAGTATATGGTACCTAGGTACCCAGGGCACCCAGGGGATCCCAATGGGCTGCAGGAGTTATTCTGTCACCCATAGGGAGCCCATGCAAAGTGTTCAGCAGGCCTGCCATTGCAGTCTGCGTGAACTAGATGCATGCATCCATTTTTAATATGGTTCACTGCACCAGGTCACCCCTATGGTAGGCCCTCTCTGCCCATAGGGAAGAGTGCAGGTACCTGTGTGTGAGGGCACCTCTGCACTAGCAGAGGTGCTCCCACAAACTCCTGGACCACTTTACTGGACTTTTTTAAGTCTGGGGATGGCATTTTATGAGTGTACTGGACATAGGTCACTACCTACGTCCAGCTACAAATGGTAACTACGAACCTAGGCATGTTTGGTATCAAACATGTTGGAATCATACCCCAATACTTTTACAAGCATTGGTTGTATGACTCCATGCACTATGGGGGCTCCTTAGGGGACCCCCAGCATTGCTTCCATAGCCTTCTGAGGTTTTCCAGGCAACCTCAGCTGATACCATCCTGTTGCTTGAACAGCTCAAGCCCAGGAAGGCAGAACAAAGGATTTCCTTTGAGAGAGGGGTGTTACACCATCTCCCTTTGGAAATAGGTGTTACATGGACTGGGAGGGGTAGCCTCCCCAAGCCACCAGTATGCTTTGAAAGGCACATTTGGTCCCCTCCATGCATAAACCAGTCTACACCGGTTCAGAGACCTCCAGTCCCTGCTCTGGCGTGAAACTGGACAATGGAAAGGGGAGTGACCACTCCCCTGTCCATCACCACCCCAGGCGTGGTGCCCAGAGCTCCTCCAGAGGGTCCCTGGGTTTTGCCATCTTGACTCCAAGGTTGGCAGGGAGCTCTGGGAGCATCTGAGCGGCAAGGCCAGGCAGGTGATGTCAGAGCCCCCTCCTGATAGCTGGTTACCCAGCTAGGTGACCCATCTCTCTTTCAGGGCTATTTAGGGTCTCTCTTTTGGGTGGTTCCTCAGATTCGGTTTGCAAGATTCCAACAGGATTCCTCTGCATCCCTCACTTCGACTTCTGGCCAGAGAAACAGCATCTGGACTCTCTAGGACCTGACAATCTGCAACAAAGACGAAGACTTCACCTGCAACATTGTTTCTCTGACTCATTCCAGCTTCTGCAATGTTTCCCCAGTCGTGCATCCTCTGAGGACAGTCCATCTTCAGTCTGCACAGGAAAGATGAAGGAATGTCCCTTGGAGTGAAGGAGTCACTCCCCTGCATCTGCAGGCACCAACAGCAATGACGACCGGCTGTGTGAATCCCCTCTCCTGCTGAGCTGTGTGGATCCTGCAACATGAGTGGTAGTTGGAAGTGGTCCAGATGCCCCTCTCTTCCAGCCATCCAACTTGGGTGGAGGTAAGCCCTTGCCTTCCGATGCATCCTTTGCAGGTGCCAAGGCTTGTTGGCACTTCTTCCAAAGGGTCTTCGGTCTTCGTGTAGCTCCAGCCCCCAGAACTCCTTCCTGCAACTCACAGTTCCCTGAGTGACTCTCCTGCAGTGTGGTACTCCTTTTCAAAGTGCTGCGAGGGCTCCATTTGCACCTTCTGTAACACCAAGCCTCCCACCACTACAACACCCAATGCCTCATCTAGTGCCCCTAGCAATGGAATTTGTGATGGGAATAATAATAACAATAACCAATCCAAGGGTGTAGCAGGGTTAAATCTGGGAGGCGTAGTGGGGGCTAGTTTAGTTAGGGAAATCACTGAGGCTGTTTTAGTCTCTGATGGGAGCATGGACTTTGCCACCCATGCTGCTTGTCCCCTTAACATGGATAAGTGCAGACAGCATTCTTTACTAAAAGGTGTTCGGCCTGAGGCCTACAGGGACACTGGTTCCAGTGTCACAAAGGTGACTGAATAACTGGTGTCCCCTGAGCACCACCTATGTGGTCACCAGTACCAAGTGACTGCTGCCCACAACAATACTGTGAGCCACCCCATGGCAGTTGTTGAGTTAAGTTGGGAGGGGTTTACTGGTCCTAACAAAAGTTGTGGTAGCCACAGACCTGTAGAGTGTCTACTAGGGAATGCCTTGGAGACTTCAGCTTGTGCAGAGGTAGAGGTGGAAGCCCATGCAGCAATGCTGGGTATTCCAGGGCACATCTTTGCTTTAACAAGGGCTCAGGGCAAAAACTAAAGATAACAGGGGAAACTTGGATCCTGAGACTATTGACCAAGAGCTTCCTAAAAGCAAGGGTAAGAAATTAACCCCTATCCCACCCTTCACTGAGGATTCTCCCTTTGAGGAGGAGGAATCCATTCCTTGGACAGAACCTACACCTGTGGGACTCATAGCTGACACAGCTGAGTTCTTAGGTGCATGGGGGGCCTGCTAGGGAGGAGATAAGTGTGAGTCAACAAACGTGTCTCACAACCAAGCTGTCCAACAACAGACAGGGGATGCCAGTGGCACCCACAAGGTGTATTAGGATTTTAATCTCCTGTATCCAGAGCCAATGGAACCAAACCTGGTGCCTGGCACCAGGAGATTGGTATTACCTCTGCAATACACAGAGTTTTTACTAACCCTAGCACATTACATTCCCCTACCTGGTCACCTGACAAAGTAAGACTTGGGACAGACTAGTCCCTCAATTTCACTGGCCTCATATGTCTGAAGACACAAAGGAGTTGTTTTGCTTATGTGTCACCTGTCAAGCCAGTGGTAAGACAGGTGCCACTCCAAAGGCCACCTTAATTCCACAACCAGTTGTGGGGGTACCCTTTGAAAGGGTTGGGGTTGACATTGTTGGCCCCGTAGACCCTCCCACAGCTTCTGGCAATAGATTTATACTGGTGGTGGTGGACAATGCCACCTGATATCCAGAAGCCATCCCTATAAGGACCACTACAGAAATTGCATCTGGACTCTCCAGGACCCAACAATCTGCAATAAAGACAAAGACTTTGCCTACAACATTGTTTCTTCGGCTCCTTCCAGCTTCTGCAACATTTCTCCAGTTGTGAATCCTCTGAGGACAGCCCGTCTTCAGTATGCACAGGAAAGAAGAAGAAATCTCCCCTGGAGTGAAGGAGTCACTCCCCTGCATCGACAGGCACCAACAGCAATGACAGCTGGCTGTGTGAATCCCCTCTCCTGCTGAGCTGTGTGGATCCTGCAACATGGCTGGTGGTCTGAAGTCGTGCAGAAGGTCCTCTCTCCCAGCTGTCCAACTTGGGTGGAGGTAAGCCCTTGCCTTCCCAAGCAGGCCTGTACCCCTGTGCACTGTGTTCTTTGCAGCTGCCAAGGCTTGTTCGCATTTCTTCCACCGGATCTTCAGTCTTCGTGTAACTTCAGCCCCAATCACTCCTTCCTGTGACGCACAGCTCCCTGAGTGACTCTCCTGCGGCATGGGACTCCTTTTCCTAGTGCTGCATGGGCTCCATTTGCACCGTCTGTGTCCCCATCCTGTGGGACTCTTGTGTGTGCTTCCTGTGCTTCTGTGGGCTATGTGCGACGCTGAGGGTCCCTTCTGACTAACCCTTCTTGATTGAGTCCTCCCGGCCTTGATGGTCCCCGGCAGCACCACTTTCTGCCAACCACGAGTTTTGCCAGTGCCAAGGCTTGTTGGCAGAATCCAGACACGCCAACCCGACTGCAATATTCCTTCCAGCGTGGGACATCACCTGCATCCTCCAGGAACTCGACTCCGACTCCAGGGCTGCACTGCTGGCTTTCCTTCTGCACAGTCAACCAATTTCTGCAAACCTCAGCTTGGTGGGTAAGGGCTCCTGCCCCAACTGGACTCTGCTTAGTCTTCTCGACTTGGTCCTCTCTTTCCACAGGTCTTCCTTTACAGGAATCCACCATTGGTTTCTTGCAGTCATCCCTTCGTTTTGCAGTTCTCTTCTTTTCTTCCAAGTGGGTGTTCTGGGAAAATCCTAGTATTTTACTACAGCTTTCCTTGTTGCTGGCGGGCATTGTGGTACTTACCTTTGTGCATTCCTGATACCACCAGCGACCCTTTACACACTTCACTTACCTGGGTGGGGGGGACCCTTACCCATTACATTTTTTTAGTATATGGTTTATGTTGCCCCTGGGCCCATTTCTATCTAGGCTTCCCCTAGGCCCACTATTCTCTATTGTGTTTTGCACTGTTTTCTAACTATTCTTAGGGCTATTTCTATAGTATATATATCTTGTGTATTACTTACCTCCTAAGGGAGTATTGCCTCTATAGTCATTTTGGTGTTGTGTTACCATAATAAAGTACCTTCATTTTTGTAAAACTGAGTGTATTATTTTATGTGTGTGCTGTGTGACTATAGTGGTATTGCATGAGCTTTGCATGTCTCCTAGATAAGCCTTGGCTGTTCATCTAGATTCTGCCTACATTTCACTAATAGGGGATACTTGGACCTGGTACAAGGTGTAAGTACCTTAGGTACCCACCACACACCGCCCAGCTTCCTACAGTTACCACCGATTTTGATTTGATGGTAAAATTTTAATGTTTTGCAACTGGATTTCAGTCTCATAACATTAATACATAATCAAATCAAATCAAATCAAATCATTAACATTTATAAAGCGCGCTACTCACCCGTGCGGGTCTCAAGGCGCTAGGGGAAAAAGGGGGGGTTATCGCTGCTCGAACAGCCAGGTCTTTAGGAGTCTCCGGAAAGCGGAGTGGTCCTGAGGCTGGTGGGGAGGGAGTTCCAGGTCTTGGCCACCAGGAAGGAGAAAGATCTCCCACCCGCCGTGGAGCGGCGGATGCAAGGGACAGCAGCGAGTGCGAGGCCAGAGGAGCGGAGGAGGCGGGTGGGGACGTAGAAGCTGAGGCGTCTGTTGAGGTATTCCGGTCCCTTGTCGTGGAGGGCTTTGGGTGCGTGGGTGAGAAGTCGGAAGGTGATCCTTTTGCTGACTGGGAGCCAGTGCAGGTGTCTCAGGTGTGCGGAGATGTGGCTGCTGCGGGGTATGTCGAGGATGAGGCGGGCCGAGGCGTTTTGAATGCGTTGCAGGCGTTGCATAATCAATAAGAGAAGGAGACCTTTCCAAAATACTGATTCTGTATTTATTCTAAAACCCAAATTATGATTCAGTAATGTGTTACCCAATGGCAGTTTGGGTTTTGTACCTTAAAAAAAACATTTTGCAGCCACAAATTCTCAAATTGGACCTTTGGGTGTCCGTAAAATTGCTATTTACACCAGGCTCCTGATTATGTTTAATCTACAAGGGACAGATTACGAGTAGGGTGGACTTACATTCTTGAATGGGATACAATACCACCTGTTCATGGGAATTCTTTTATTCACCTGTGATTCTTAGGTGCAGAAATAATGGGCCCCTTTTTTCTGGCTTGAAAACCTAACTGGGAAAATCACAGGACCATTGGATAATGGCTAAAGGCACAAGCATAGCTAGGTCTCCACAATACCCCCACTGAGGTCCAGGGAGAGCAAGCAATTCTCAAATTAGCTAGTTTCTGGAAGTAAAATTGGCCCTGAAATAAGGATGTGCATGCAGAAATGGAACAAATAATTCTGGGTCTGCATCATTATTCCCTCATACCAATGACAATTACTCATAATTGCAGAATGACAAGGTTCAGTAAATCCAGACCTGGTAGTTTTGGCACCCGTGCACATCTGCAACCCATAATCAGACCCAACATAGTAGCAGTATGGGGTTAACATGAATTATAAGTGGTGGGGTGGGTGGAGAGGGCACGGGGGCAGCATTGGGGGGAGTGCGAGGGGAGAGTGTGGGGAGTTAATAAAAAAACACTAACTTGGTGCTACCAGCCATCTAGTGCTCCTCTGCTTCCTGGTCCCAGCAGTACCTAGGACAGCACAAGAGGCTCTGTCTGCAATATCTGTGCTACTCTCATGCTATGACTTAGAATGAGAGACGCACAGGGATTGGCCTGAGTGGGCTGGTTTGCCACTCTCTCACGCACAGCGACTCTGTGCTGTTTCTCCAACCCGGCTGTCCAATACAGCTGGGTTGGAGAAACATAATTGCACATGTTTGTTTGGCTGAATAGCTGGCCAAACAGATATTAGCAGTTATGGGCTCACTCAACTCCCTCTCCCTCCCCATCTCATGGCCCATCCCCACCCCTCCCTGCACTCAATGGCTCTGCCAGCAGAACAAAAAATAAAACAATTTGATGTATTGTTTAATTTTTTTTTGCTGCTGGCTCTGAGCCAGTGGGACGATGCTCCTCCACTATTGCGGAGAAGCAGCCACTGCGCAGCCACATTTGTGATAAGTCTGAATCACGGATGGTGTGGATTCCTTCATGGCAAAGGTCGAGTGCTAGGAGAGCAAACTACAGAAGATGTCTTGATGTTCTTAGGGGTGGGCATGCACCAGGGCAATGACTGCCATCCACCTAAATAATTACAGACAAATGGTGCATCTGTAGGAATACAAAAATGGTAGCATTCATAAAATGTTTTCAAAATGTACCAATTACTTTATAGACTGCATGAGTACTAATGCTAGAGCAATTTGCTAAAACTGGTGTTGCCTTCTCCCAGAGCTATATTTCTGGACCCTGGACCTGTGCAAAGGCATAATCTAAAAAGGATAGATTTAGAAATTTGAATTATCAGTAAAAAGTACACTTGTTAAGTGCATTGAGCTGTACCATACATCACTGCAGATGCATTTAGCGAACTTAGAACTGATATGCCCCAGTCCATGCCTGAAGAAAAGGTCAGCTGCCCTCAACATATTCTATAGCTATGACAATGCCCAGGATATTATTATTATTACAAGTGCTCTGACATAAGAAATCTTCCATTAAAAATATAAGTTTTCATAGGTTCATAGAATGTTTTGATCATTATGAAGAAAACAGCCTGAGAAATATGAGACTTCAGGTTACTGAACACTAAAATAATTGACAAGCTAATCAGTAAGGCTTATGACATGCAATTATTTACAGACACAGATAATGTGAGTGGCAGAAGTATATGATTAGTGTGACTGGAAAGCGTCTTGCTGACATTTATGAGTGATTAGTGCAGGTGGCAAATGTAAATAGTGAGAAAAATGCAATGTATACAAACATGATCAGACAAATGAGGCAGGTCACACGGAAGCAATTGAGGTAAATTGTACACTTTATGTGCACAGCCAATCTTTTTTTTGCTTGCAGATTTATTGTACATCTTTATTTAATTTAAAGCACTAGGCTATGGGATACAATTCAGGGTCTGTGATGAATTTGTTGTTCCTTTACAACTGAACGTTATTTTTGAAATTTCATGTAAGTTCTTAATATTCTAGTTTGTGTTAAAGTACACATTTTCATCAACGGGGACACTTTCTTTTCACAGCACAGACCAGGGTCCTGAAGAAGAGATATAGCCATATTTGTTTCAGAAACCTTCTTTATTTTCTATGTTTTAGTAGTTAGTTGTATGGATGGTGATAGCACTTGACAATGTCAAAAATTGGGAGCATGGGATGTTACACTTTGTGGGTTACTACAAAAAATGGTAGCTTCAAAATGTAATGTTTAAAGTTAGATTTCCGTTAAATTGTGCTTCCTTACTGGTCTTTCAGTGTAAAAATGTCCACATGTCCACATCCTAATGCTACCTTTCAGACTTCCTGATTTGTGGTATCTTAACAGAAATAAGGCCCTAAAGTTTAATGTTTTCAGTGTGAGTGTGAATGTATTCCTCCAGCCATCTGGCAGGCATTTTGACAGAGGCCCAGTTGTGTTGCTTAATGCAACACTGGATTATTTCCAGAAATTAGGTGCTATCACCTCTAACTCAAGGATCAAGGGAGAAAACCCTAATGCCATCCAATCTATGGGAATCTTTTAAGCCTGCTCGAGATTTCAATAACAATAAAATCCATTTCATTATTACTTTATATGAGTGAAATGTAGGGTTAACTAGATGCTGCATTTTCTCTTTCTAAACTCTGCATGACCCTCATTTGCTTGACTAGCTCAATTTGCTTAGGTTAACAAATTCCAAACTAATTTAGCTTAGTAGAAATGTTTCTATCGTGACTTTTGCATGGCCTTTACATCATGTAAAGGTCCTATGATGACAAAGAAAGTTACATTCTTCTAATCTTTTTAACCACTTGACGTGCATTGGAATCTCAAAATGTGTTGAACTAATCTTAAACCTGCTTCTTTATGAATATTCTTCTAGTGTGAAGATGTGTTTGACAGGAGATGATTTATTGTGATTGCACTTAAAACTTACATGAGTGTTAATTTTTTTCAGAGACAAAGGCAACTGAGGAAATTGTTTGAGATTTAATTATGTTGAACACTTCTTCAAAATGTATCTTGTGTTTAAAACTCTTTTTGTTGAAACTTGCCATCTCGATTGAAACTGTTTCTTTATCATGATATGCTTGGTTTTGAGTGGCTGATCTAATACTTAATCTGAAGAAGATGTGAACATTTCTATATTATTGTAGTTCTTATAGAAGTGTCCCAGGGAAAGAACAATGCGAAGTCTCAGAGAAGATCTCACTCAGAGAGAACTCGCTCCCAGACTTCTCAGACTTGCTCAGTCTCTTGCTGCAGAGACTGATAATTTATGAGTCTGATAGCTTTACTTGCTAGACTGACTCTCAGATGCTTGTTCCTTTTTGCTATTTTCTAATAAATTGCTTGATACTCTTTGACTCAGATAATTTTTGATTGCTAAGCCTCAAATGCACTTTCAAGAGAAATTCTTCACTTCAATGTACTTTTTCCTGATTTAGAATTATAGAATAGCGATTAGATTTATGGGACAACATTTATGCCATGTTATGTAAACTTTGCTTGATTGATTAATAATGTAAACAAACTATGAATTAATGATTGATAAAACCTTTAAAATGTAATTACAACTCTCATTTTTGTCTCTTAAGAAATAGCTTTTGATTCATACCATTTGTATTGACGTTTTAATTATAATTTCTTATTTCCCCCAGTTACCTCCAAGGTTTCCTACTGGGTATTCTAAGAGTTGCAGAGATTTTATACATTTAGGATCATTCCATGTCCCCAAGCTTCTTGCTGGTCTACGTAAAATCCATGCGTAGAGGTGATTTTTCTGAAGAAACACTACTCTCCCCTTTTTCCCTTTTACATGAATAAAGTTAACTCCAAGGGATGAAGCAGGGAGAGATCTGCCATGTAACCCAAATGGTTAATGATCCATGGGTCATTTTGTTAACTCTCTAATTCTGCTTTATGGGGCAATCCCTCCTTTGTGTAAGGTTGCCCGTTCAGTAATGTCATTCAGTAAAAAACAAATTCTCTTCTCATTCACCTCATGTTCTCTTGAACCTCTCACTGAGCATGTCGTGAACATATGTTTTTGACTATTACTACTGTAGCATTAATCGCTAATGTCTCATTGTGCCTATAGAACTTGACTGTTCCACTGTATCTTCATTGGCATATTAAATCATTCTATTCAAACATCTGCACCTTGTACATTGTGCTATATATGTTTTATTCTTATTTAAAGTGATGCATTGCTTTTCATAGCTATGCCTGCACAATATAACTAACGCCCATAATTAAATTTTATAAAGCATTAAGAGTGGAGGGTTTTAGGAACTGGTTGGATGGAAAGGTTACATCAAAGAGGAATTAACAATTTCTATAGTAAAATGGTTGAAACAATCCAGCCATCTGGTTAGCCACTATTGCTTAAATATTCAGTAGGGATTCAGTGAAGCAAGGAACATACAACCGTGCTTAAAGCAATGATGTAATCACTAACACAATCATTGCAAAACATTAGAGAAAACACTTATGGTAAAAGAAATTATAAAAACAAGACAGTTGCCATATACATTCCGCATATGTATCACACAACAATACTAAGATTCCTCATGTACAAACCAGTAAGGGCCTGCTTAGAGTTTGACAGACGGGTACATTGTCTCAAACATGATGGATATTCCATTCACTTTATAACAAGTGCCGTTGGATATACTACATTTGTAATTAGGCACACAGGATATTTGTCACGGTTGTTATGGTCTAACCCATCCGCCAAACTTTAAATCAATCTGTAAGATACCTATTGTGAGTCACACAGGAAATGGGCTGGATTTTCACCACCACAGAATTAGAGATATGAGGGGTACTGGTAACTCCTATCACTGGCCCCATCAGACTTAAGCAGCATAATTGTTCTGTACAAACTAAACATGGAAGAGACATTTTCACAAGGAAACGCCACTAAAACCCAAAAATGCATTGAGGACACACATACCACAAGCAACAAGATGATGCATTGAAAAATCAAGCGGCTTTAAATTTACGGGTAACAGGCCATTTCAATGACCAGGTTTCATTCATGAAATAATCAGTGAATCCACTACCTGTATGGCAAATATAGCTAAAGATAGAGAAACATATCTGTATACTCATCCCAATTCTTTTTATGTTACCTGTACATCATGGATTGGCACCAGCAAGATAGCAAGGTGCATGTGTTACCTAACGTACAGGATATTGTTATGACCAGTTCCATCCATCTAAAGCATTAAGCCCAATATTCCACACAAACAATAGCGCACCACACAGATACCACTGTCTACATTCAATGTCATGTCAGGCCAAAATTGTCTAGATATTAATAGATATGAAGGACATGACACTCAGTGACACTATACAACCAGTAAAACAAATAAAAAGTGATTACCTCAATGAAAATTGACCAGGATTTAACTGATCAGTGAAGACTGAAAAAACTATTGAGAAATACAATGAGTACATCGACAACAATGCTGCTGCTATTTTATGGCAGGCATACACCTCAAAAAAAGGTTTGTGGTTATTTGCTTAAGTGCTTTCACAGTCTGTGTTTAGGTCCTTGCAACTAATAGCTTCCAAGCCAATGGTCTGCGTCATGGGGGTTCTCCCGTGCTTTATCATGTGTTTGGGCTTTTTACCATCTGGATTGTTCTGCAACATTCAAAGCCAGAACCACCTAAAATGTTTAATTGCCTCAAAAGAAGTTTATTGAGAGTGAAAATTTAAAATTTGGTACAATTACCTAAGTGAAAAATGAACTGTAGTATCTGTTTAAGTAAAAGGTGAATGCCTATTGAAAAGTGATTGGTATTTTATTTCAAAATGCTGACTATAAAAAAGAAATAAAAGATGCATTTCAAAATGCAGATTAGAAAAAGAGATAAAAGATGCAAGGACTACACCTGCAACCATACTTTGGGCTCTTAGTGAAGTCACACGTGCATGAAAAGTTCTTTGCAGCTTTGAGAGCTGCCACAATCTGTGTTTGAGAGTAATATGTGCTATTACAGAAACAGACACAAAGCTGAGTTGGAGGACTGACAAAATGATGAGTACAGAGTGGCACACAAGTTCAATGTAGTGAGATCAGACAGGAGAAGGAGAAAACGTGGGTGTTCTGACTTTATTTGTCTATAGTTCGATTATAATGGTTAAGGTGATTATATTAGAAATGTTAAAATGCAAAAAACTGTAATATTTATGCTATGCAGTGTATGTGCAGGCAAATGTAATGTCACACAGACACATTTGCATTTGTTCAATTTGTACACTGGTAATTTATGTAATTGCTCTGCTTCATCCCCATACTGCTGGGTTTCTACATGTGACCACCCAGCAGCTTAATTAAAGAAAAGTCTCAAATAAATCTTGCATAAACCTACAGTGAAATCATATATAATGCCAGCCTGCTAGTATATTGTTTTAAATAAAATAAAATTCTGCAGGGTGTCATGCAGTTCTCTGATTCTTCCATGTGTAGGGAAAGAAAAAATTGTCAGCATGTTGTAAATTTAGTAGGGACATTGAAGAGGTGCCTTGGAGTTCATGCTAGATTGCCAAGATAATAAAATAAGGGAGGCACTCTGGTTAAAAGATGATCCACCAATAGTGGAGGCAATGATTACTGAAAAAGTAGTCAAACACACTATGGCATGTGTTAAATAGTTAGAGAGATTCAGAGACACATAACCAATTAAATGTGTAATCCTCCGGGCAATAGAAACATTGGGGGAAAGAAAGAGGTGTAATTGTTTATGAGTGATAAGATATATGCCAAATTCAGATTAGATAATGTAATCATAAACATGCATAAACAAAGAAATGAGAAAGAGCTGATGTCATTATCAACCGCGAGTGAAGCTTATTCTAAATATCTGCACATGTTTGCTACTAAGACAGTGTTGATGACTTGTCCAATACAGAAAAAACAGTAAGTTTGTGTGGAGTAGGGCAATGTGATAAAGAATTTAGCATGTTGAAAAAAGATGTAATAATGCACCCTGCCTTCAAATGTTTGATCCAAACTACCTCTGCAGTAATATAATTGATTCTAACTGTAAGAGGTTCAGTTCTATTTTAAAACAAATGTTAAGAAAGAATAAAAACTCTGAAAACAGAAAATTATTCTGTTATTTAGCGAGAAACTTTGGCTTTGGTTCAGACTATAAATACATTTTAAAGTTTTGTTTTAGAGGTTTAAGTTCACAATTATAACAGATCACAAACCTCTTATAAGGATGCTACTTAGAATGTAATATATTTGATTTCCTCAACAGTTTGCAAATGGGTAAATAAACTGAACAAATGAAACCTTGATGTTCTCTACTTGCCTGATGTTCAGCGTATGAAACAGAACAGCAGACTGTTTATTAAGATTGGTGGACGATGAAGAGAATGTACACAGTCAAATGAGGCAATGGTGACAAAATGGAAATGGGACAATGCAAAAGATCATACATTGTGTGATATTGTGATATTGGAATAGAGAATGGCATGAGGAAATCGGAAAAGGATAAGGTTCTATGAGAAGTGGAATTGGTGAAGACCATTAATATCATCTCAAATATAGGATCAGGCACAAATATTGTTAAAAATAGCATGGTGACAAGAATATTGTGATTTTTAAATATAATTTTAGTATTTATCATTTCTTTTTTAGAACTTCTTCCATAGTGTTGTCTGCACCCAAGCCCTGTAGATCAACCCCCAGTGTGCACAGCCAAAGGCCTTGCACAGCATGGGGTTGGCTGTATGTGGGGGGTTTTAAGGAGGAGGGCTAAGTGCCCCCCCTAAATGAGCCTTATTAGGCTCTGGGATCTCATCCCCCAGGTTGTGCTTTTTTAAGGGAAAGAGAGCCATGTGTACACTTTTCCTAAGCCTATTCTGAGCTTGGGAACCCCATCCCCCAGGGCTAGTGTTTAATATAGGAGGGTGCCCTGGTCCCCAACCAGGGCATTCACCGTACATAATAATGGAGGCCATGGAGCGAGCCCCAGGGCCTCCGTGGCCACTGCTGTAGCCAGCATTGTCCCTGCACACAGGGAGCAGCTATTTATGCTGCTCCCTCAGGGTGGGAGCAATCCGTTTCCCTGTCTGCAGCAGTGCAGGAGAATTTCTAAAGCTCCGGCCGCTGCGACCAGGCAGCGTGGGCAGGGAAACTGCTGTGTCTCGAGGGCCGACTCCTAGGGACATAGCAAATGAGCTGGCCACGGGTGATGTGGTGACCCCTCGGCCATTGACAACACAAGGAGGGGGCCGTTTCATGCACTCTCCTGATTTCAACCATGGAGATGACGGTGAATCTCCTATCCCACCAGAAAGCAACTAATAATCAAGGAACCATAACCCTTAATTCATACACTGCTCTCAAGGGCAAGTGGGGTTGGGATGAAACAAGAAAACATAGATTTGCGCCACTGGGTCCCCTCTGAGATGATACTGCTTTGGAGGGCCAATACTCCATGGACCTTTTAATGTTGATGTGGGCGAGGTGCACTAGAAACAACAAGAAGAGTTGTTCACCAAAAGTTCTCAGCATATGGGGCCTTATGCACAAGAAATGACACATCGCTGCCGCAGTGCAGCAATCCTTCAAAATGTTTAATGCCATAGTACGACAGATCCTAACACCAAACAACAGCTTACGTCAAATTTACAAAATGGTGTACCATGGTATTAGGATCAGGGTTTCGTAAAGAAATGACACTAGGCTTTGTGCCACCATTGCTAAAAAAGTGATGCTACTGCTGCTAAAGTTGCTCTAGCCTGATTTGTGCCCAGTAATCTTACGCAGCCTGTCCTAGCATCACTTTTGCACCTAAAATTGTTGAAAAATGCTGCATTTAAAAGAAAAGCCTAAGAGGAGACACCGCAGAAGCAGATATGGATATCCCTGAAGACCAGGGACCTCAGTACAACCCTAACAACCCCACTTCCTGCCAGTTTTGTCCAGATAGAGTCCCAGGAGAAGGGGAAGAGGAAGAGCAGGTTTAGTGAGAAGGAGAACAACACCCTGATCACTTAGGTGAAAGATCACCAACAGTGCAGAATATGATAAACGAAAACAACCACAGGGTAAGTCGGAAGGCAGCCATGTCATGGAGCTAAAATGCACTGTCTGCAGGCAAGAGGGAAGTATGCTGGCACACATATGGTTAAACAGCAAAGATATGCAATGCACACTGACCTACCACAATTAACACATCCCGGGCCAGAACAATCACCTCACTTTCTTCATTGTGAGAAGTGCAGCATTATTCCACATTTACCTCACTTTGTGCCTCATGTACGCATTGCTGTACTTTCCCCAGTGATGGAGCACCAACAGCTACCTAGCTCCAGTGCAGGTACCCTTGCACCATGTAGCTACTCGGTCTCACTTGAGCCTATGCACACTAATATAGAATGCAAATCCTCAGAATGGAGTTACTGTATCACAGGACAAAAAACTAATCTGAGAGGGGGCCTGGTGTAGGCGATGGAAGGCATTCACACATAGGGACACGGCACTACACCCTGCATTAAACTAAATTGCACCCAGCTGACATGGCGGGCAGGGAGTGCACATGGGTGTCAGCTGCCATGAAAGGGACCAGGAACTCATCCCAAATAATCAATTGGAGGGTGGGTGATGTTAAAAATGCACAACACTGGACCATGGGTCTTCAAACTAATGGTTATGTGAGGGCATGGTGGGGCACTGCTACTGTTCTGCATGGTAGGTGCCGACTCTTCATGGCAAAATGACATTTGGGCCCATATTTATACTTTTTTACGCAAACCACCGCCGGAGCTGGTCTGCATCAAAAGATTTACCGCCGGCTAACGCCATTCCTACATGCCAGGAGGGCACCTTATTTAAGGATTGACGATAGCCGGCGCTATGGGCTGGTCAGAGTAAAAAAACAATGACTCTAACCAGGCAGTGCCATTATAGGGAAAAATGGGGGTTGTGCGTCAAAAAATGGTGCAAGTCAGGTTAGAGTAAAAAATCATGGCTCTAACCGGACTTGCGCCAATTTTTGACACACAACCCCTATTGAAATGACTCCTGTCTTAGCGAAAACATGAGTCATGCCCCCTGCCCAAAGGCCATGCCCAGGGGACTTCTGTCCCCAGGGCATGGCCATTGAGCACAGTGGCATGTAGGGGGGCCCAAGTTAGGCCTCCATGCCACTAATTTTTGTTCTAAAAAAATACTTACCTCAACTTAACTGTACTTACCTGGGATGGGTCCCCCCTTCCATAGGTGTCCTCCAGGGGTGGGTGGGGTTGGCAGGGGGTGTCCTTGGGGGCAGGGAAGGGCACCTGTGGACTACTTCCATGGTCAGAGACCATGGAAATTAGCCCACAGGTCCCTTAATGCCTGCCCTCACCCAGGTGTTAAAAAACGGCACACATCAGGCTGGGTGCAGTTTTTTAAGGCCCGCCCCCTCCTGTGCGTCAAAATGACACAGGAGTAAAAATAAGGCGCACAGGCCTTAAAATCATTTTTTGGACAGGAATGCCTACCTTGCATGTCATTAATGCAAGGCAGTTTCCTGCATCCAGAAAATGACTCACACAGAGGAATTTTGACGTTTTCGGGGTCGGGCGTCATAGTATAAATATGGTGCAAGGTTTGCGCCGAATGTGCGTCACACAGAGTATAAATATGCCCCTTGGTTTGAACAGGAGGTCTGCACAGACTGGATAGCTCGGACTGACATGTGTACTGAATGGTACCTACACAAATACACATGCATCACTGGGTCTGACTGTGCAATGCTTGTGGCACACCTGGGAATGGATGGCAGAGAAAAGCCCATTGGGGAACTACAACCTACATGTCATGTGGACCAGAGGACGCATATGGCACTTGCCAGGAAGGAGTAGGATGCAACAATGTCTCATGGTGCTAAATGGACAATTTGAAACAAAGATTTGGCAAGGGATACCAAGATACACCTAGCCACCATAAATGATCGTACCTATGGAGGAACTCAGGCTGAAGTGCGTGGGCCTACTGATGTGGAGTTCAGGTGTAGGGACTTGCAACCAATCACACCACCACTACCATGTGGGATGAGGCCCTAACATTTGCTGTCTATAACAAAACAACATGTAGTCCCACTGAATTAAGACATGCATGATCGACGTGTCGTAGACATTTGAGAATGAATGTATGATCTGGGTAGGATCACTGTGTGCCATTTACCTGTGTACTAGGACCCAAAAGTGGGTAGTCTGAGGAGGTCTGTACACATACAATGGCATGGGCCTTAGTTATATGATGTGTGACAATCTGCAGATAAATGACTCACCTCAGGATGTTATAGGGGAATGTCAGGGAGCTAAACTACCCTGTAGGACAGGGCCCATCCCTTCAGAGCAGGCACACAGTGCCTCTGAGAACAATACATTTGTAATGTAAATCTTGGGAAACTGTGCATCAATACCCATGCCCAACAGGTGTAATACACATCACTGTTCAACTCAGGGCCTCATAGGTGAGGAAATGATCCGATGTGGTGCAGCAAGCCAGCTTGATGTGCTGTGCTGCATCATTATGAAAGTGCAGGGATGCTTTGTATTACCGAAATTCAACACATACCTGTAGTTTCTTCAGTGATGGTGCACTAACTTCTTCCTAGTGCCAAAACCGGCACCCTTGCACCATGGTGTTGGGGGGCCTGCATTGCAGGGATGACAGCTCATGTGCTGAAAGGGACACTTTCCTGAACTTGAACAATTATGAATGTAGCCTTCCACCTTCTATGTGTGTTGCAGAGTGTAGCACACATTGAAATAGGAAAAAATGGGGACTAAATTGACAATTCTCTCCATTGCACCACTTCAATGCCACCCCTGAGGTTCTGTAGGAATCTGATGCATTTCCAGATATCTAAATCTGGAATGTGTCACATTCCTTTTGATTCCATGCGCGTTGCGGGGAACACCCACAGCGACACCCATGAACCTCAACTTTTATAGAGTGTAATGCATGATAGATGTACACATTTACAGGGCCATGACAAGCTACACAAGTTGGCATGGTGTGGCTTTGTAAATTTGGAGCCTGCACTCTGTGCCACTGGAGCATCAAATACAATGACACTCCAGTTGCTCAGTGTGCTGCTAGGGCCTTGGAAATGAGGTGCTGAAAGTGCACCCTTACAAACCTTGATTGTGAACCTGATTAATCATGTCAACATCTAGCAGAGCTCAACATTAACTTACCTCCATTTCATTACAGAGGATGACACCATACCGCCTGGCAAGCTGCCTGTCCTGGACTTCTCCAATGATGTGGATGACCAGCTGCAAACCATAAATCTGGATACCCTCCATCAAATCGTGGGTGCAATCCAGACTTCATTTCTGGTCGCAGGGAGGCTAGACAGCACTGAGGGATTTCCCCATGATCAACCCAACATCCAACATACACCACCTGCCAGCCCACCTAGAACCCTGGACTCCCAGGACTCAGGACTTACATTCCAACAAACTGCAGTAGGAGTCCTGCAGAAGCTGGCAGATATGGTGCGGGTGGGGATGGAGAGTGTGGTTGGTACCCCAGAGGCAGACCATAGGTGCCTCAGTCTGAATAAGGACCACTCAATTACATATAAGGCACCTGCTTTCTGCTTTGTGGCCTCCTGCAGTCCCTTGCTGACATTGCTGGTGTCATTAGGCAGAGGCATAAGCAAATACCCAGCCAAAGTGACACCAGCTAGGTTCCCAACAGGCTGGAGGCAATACAAATTGTCTTGGAGTCCATGGAGTGGAAGCAGGACTCCCTCATTGCCACCTTGAGTGTCCTTCACCATGACGTTGCTACAGGTTTGCAGAGCCTGCAGGTATTCCTTGCTGCTGTTATGCCTCTTGTGATGCCACAGATGAGAGCTGCTGTGGACAAGGGATCCACATCTTCAGACCCTGATGTATGTGTTCCTCCCTCTACTTCAACACCTACAACTCTCCTGTCACAGGAGGCATTACATACATCGGATGATGTGGACGGAACATCTATCACCAGGAAAACTGGCTAGTAGCATTTCTCTGTGGCCCCTTTCTCCCTTGATCTGTACTGAAGATCATGCAAGTGTCAAAATGACTACCACTGTCCTCAAGTTGACTCTCCACTGTTGACCTCTCACATATGTGGACTGGCATTGTGGTCAATCTTCCCCAATGTCAATGTGATCCTCCTCCTCACTAAAGCACTCCTCTCAAGTTACCCCCCATGGACTCTGTCAGGAGATCCAATGGCTTGATCCATCTGTTGGGGTTGTTGTCTCATGGAATGTACGTCAGTACTGCATGTACGTTAGCACATGTAAATACAATCATGTACTACAACTTTGTGTTCTATGTGTGTCTGAAGCTGGACAAGTATGAACATGTTGCATTGTGTGAAGCAAATACACTGACTACTTGCCAAAGGGATATGTGTGGATAGGAGTCAGAGACAAAGTCACACAGACTGATTGAACACAATTGATGAATATGATAGGTATGCAGATTAACAAACAGTTCCTGAGGCTCCCAGGCATGTCATACAATAGTTATCATACATTCACTGTGACAGCTAATGCAACTCACACTACAATTGACTGGCCTAAGCAAGGATCTTAGCAACAATTCTACGTTGATGTGACAACCAAATGATGCATGTGTAAGACTGTGAGGGGCAGGCCGAAGTGTGTGAACAACACATCTTAGATTTAGGGTGAGTGCAATAACAGCAACATTCCACCAATGCATGTCCCATGACTAACCAACACGGAGCAACTACATATGAATACCCGTTTTGGGATGTGTATCTATTCACATCCATATTGTCACGTACATTGCTCAACGATGTTTGTAGAAAGCTGATGTGACCCCATTGCCAATATGACAGGTACTTGTCCATAGGGAATACACCTAGTCACACATGTTTCCAAATAAGGCTTGCAAAGCCTTAGGAATGCACCTAACATAACGATTGCAGAAAAAATACCTCCTAGACAGTAAATCATGATGGAGACTTTAATGTAGGAAATAGGATTTAATAAAACTATGATATGACAGGGACACTGCTCAGTGTGGGGTCATGACAGCCCAGTATTCAGAATCCTTGCGTCATGCTTTGTCTTTGAAATTACTGTTTTGAGTTGTGGCTCATTTGAGTCCTAATATATGTCACTACTGACACAATGGGGCACAGTCACTAGCCCAAGTGTCACCCTGTACCACTGGAGCAACATGTCTGGTGAGTTTATGTGGCACTGTGTACCAGGCCATAAGCACAGGGCTGGTAATGCATCAGAGTCATATGTCACCTCAGGGGTAGCATCACAATGGCCCAATGGGAAGGACAAACCTTATTTATCCACGTGTTTCCGCTTCGTGTGTATGGTGATTTCTACAGCACACAAAGACAAAGGAAAACACCATTGATGATTGTGTATGGGCAGGAAGGTGTCCCTTCCTGCACATGAACACTTGTTCCTGGCAACCATATTCCCATGCACCATAACACAAGGGTGCCTGCATTGGTGGTCATCAGCAATTTGTGGGTAAGAACAGGGGACAAAAACAGGAATGTGTCATATGTCATATTTACGGCGCATTGCTGCACTTGTCAGGGATGCAGGATGGTTCAGCAACTTGACTTGCAGCCATGCACTGTGTCCTAACTTAGTAAAGCAGGCCCTATGTCCAGTAGACATCTAATTCCAAATGCAAAACATGAATCACCCACATAATTGTGTACTTATCAATAGTTCCACTAACCTCAATTCCAAGGTAGTCAAGGAGGTCACGTTCCCAGGAGATGATGTCTGCCCATCGATGTTTAGGTTGGTGGGTCATCTGCCCCACCTTGAAGATTCCCTGCATGTGGAAGCGGGCCTTACGAAAACCGCAGCTTGCGTGCCTTTGTCCTGTACCCCAGAATCACTCGACTGCCCATGGCCACCATATTTGGAAGGTAGTAGGTGACCAGCCAGATGAAGCCTCCCAACTCATCTGCACTCATGTGACAGGCCTTTCCCTTCCTCAACATGTCCCACCCTGAACCCATCATTGAAGAACAAAAGAAAAAACACAACCTACCCTAACTACCCCAACAAAGTCATCTACCCTAAGAGCAAACACTTGACAATACACAGTAAATTATGGCAAAATATACCAATAGACACACCAAAACAGATGTAGGGACACAACAGAGACAGCAGACATCACAAAAGACCTCAGAAACAACATGACTCAATCCATCACCAGCACCACAAAACCTCTCCCGAGCACAGACACAAAAACTGTGAGTTTAGAAGAAAGGGAAAGCAGCTTTACAGTTCCTGGTTTGCAGCATGGCTGATCCATTGCATCACTTCCTCAGCGGACACAGCAAGTTTTTTCGGATACCTCATGCCAATGCATGGATTTTTGAGGACGCACGAGGAAGCACCATGAGGAAGTTCCGACGCGTCGCATAGGATGCGTCATTTTTGGCATATGTGATAGCGCAAAAAAACATATGTTAGGACAATGTGTTGATTTTTTTGATGCAACAACTTAAATATGTGTAAATATGTATGGGTGTCATGTGGGATTCATTTTTATGGTTATATGGATTGTGTGCTGACTGTGAAAAGTTGTGTTTACCACCCTCCTCTCCTTCCTTGTGTCCAATGTATGTTTTGTAAGTGAACATAGGTGAAAGTACATGCATTACAAGGATCACACTACACATAGGGCACATTTACTATGTTTTGTTGACACTACACCATCGAAGAGTTGCCCCCTGTGACAACTATGTGTTAGCACCTGAGACCATTGCTTAGTTTAGCCCCTGGGATGCCAGGGACTACTCCTGGAAAGTGGGTCACACACCGACATCTAGGACAGTGCAGACATCTGCCAATATGTGCTGTATCCCAAAGTGCAGACAGCAGGCTTCCTGGCAATTTGAGGGGGTGGGTTACAGTCTCCAGTGCAAGCAAGTGTTATGATAGCTAGTACACACATGTGAAGGGATATATGAATGGTGCAATTTTCTCATGTTCCCCCTATCCAGGGGCCTCCCATTAGGTGACACACTGCCAGTTTGCCTCCAGAGATTGTCTCTGCACCTGGCACCATATTTTAAATACAGCGTACAGTCCACAGTGTTGCTCACAATAGCATGGGCCCACGCTCCCCTGCACAAGAGGGTGCAATCTCTGTTGCTGCCACAGCCATTATGAGTGTCTGTGCGCTACAACTTTGCTATGAATATCTGCACATACATGTGCAGCACCTTCACACATTTGCAGGGACACCAGGGGACAGCTCAGTGTATGCCAATGGCCAATGTGCATCTGCACTACTCCTTGGTGGGGATACTATTGGACTTAAGGTGCCATTTCCATATGGGTTAGTATGTGAAGGTGTCCTGACTAGTCCATTTCACATGATTTGTGGTGCACATGATTGACACTCATCCTGAGGGTACAATGTTGAAACAACATGCATGCCTTTGCGTGTCCCAAAACATTTCAATGTGTCCTGCATCATGTAACTCACATTGGCCATGTTGAACTGGGCCATAGATGGTACATGTGCATGACACTGTTGAATGAACTGTGATGCCAAATGACAGCAGATTGGGTGGAAATGTCTGTCTCTTCAACAGCCATGTGTTGACATCCACATTTTTACATTTGTTATCCAGGTGATCCCTGTGGGTTGTCCAACACTAATGCACCAGCACTGTCCCTCAAAAACGCCCATGGCAATGAGTGATACTTGTGCGCTTCTTGGAGTGCATTCTGTTACTCAATCTCTATGTGTCAATGATGTGCCACATAGCTGGACTTTGCATGGCATCATGGATGTTGTTAATAAGCTTGTGCCACCAGACAATCCATGTGAGAGGTGACACCCGCGTGATCAGCCTGTGTACCTAGGCCCATATCAACTTGTATTCCTATGGGAGCACACAAACAGCTTTGATATTGCTCACTGGACAGGAAGTCTTATCACTTCTTTCTGGTATTAGTTATCATGTATTTAACAGTGGCAGACTGTTGGATTTCCTACTGGCAATCATTGGAGTTATGTCATGACACATTTACCTCCTACCTTGCAGTATTTATTCTCAAGTCAGAACTCTTACCATGTAGGTCTAAGGTGCTAAGTTTGAACAATGTTAAAATACCTTGATTTGCAGTGTTCCTCTCCCAGGACATATCATACATCTTTTGATATGTCCCGCCTCATAGTTACATGGCACCCCTTCCCTGGGGCACCTAGGGAAAAATTGTAGATAAGAATTATGTGGTTTTATTCCTTGGAAGTACATTTTCTTCCAAAATACATTTGGAACACATTTAACTTTTACTTTACTGTCTGCAAGGCAGGGTTGACTTCTGAAATGACAGCAGGCAACACAGCAGTGTACACCCCAGTGCATGGAATCTACTGGGCCTCTAAACTCCCCTGTGCTAATATATACTAGGGACTTAAAAGTAGTTTGCCCTATTATCTGCAAGAGACTTACAGGAGTCTGTCATTGGCAACTGTACTCATACCACTTGACAGTATACCTTTTATTCAGAGTACTGGCCCTAGGCATGGTTAGCAGACCCAGGGTATAACCAGGGTCAGTCACCACCATTATCAGTCAGTACAATTTGGTTGAATATGCAAACAGGATGAATTTCTCAGAATGTGCTGGCCAGGTAAATTGGCTACACACTGGTTGTGATGATATGTGTTATCTTACATAGTTACACTTTCTTTTGTTGTAACGCTCTTCTGATATTTTGAGAATCATTCATGCATGTACCACACACATGACTAGAATTTGATACCTCAGCAATGTTACTGCTATTGATGTTACATTTTGTGCTAGCTCCTCATCTTCCCCATACTCATCGCTCTGCTCCTAATTGTCATTGGGTCATGTGATTGGGTCATGCAATATGCAGCATACTAGTATTTATTTAGTTGCTATTGGTGACGAGTAGGGTTTTTGGCCCCCAAACATATCCTGACTCCTGAACTGGTGCTTATGTACTCCGGAAGTCACCTCCACAATGTAGCTGGTCCTGTTTAGGGCATAGTTGTGACTCTGCTGGGCATACATGTGGGTGTGTTTGTGAGGAATACTCACCCACATCTAAGAACTATGGGCCAGATGTATGATCACGGCCCATTGCGATTCGGTAATAGCGATTTTTAAGAAATCACTATTTACCGACTCGCAAAAAGCCATGTATCACATTTGCGAATTGGTAATAGGGATTTCTTAAAAATCTCAAATGCTATTACGAAACCATCCCCATTCGCAGCTATGGGCCTGTTGGGCCATAGCTGCAAATTTTTTGCATTTCAAAAATTGCGATTTCTGAACCAGAAATCGCAATTTTGGAAATGCAAAAGGCCAGGGTGCTGGGGGCAAAAGGCCCCCTCTCCTGCACCCCAATTTTATTTTTTTTAACATGTAAGGCACACACACGCCAAAAGGGCATGTGTGCTTTACATGTTCAATTTAAAAATGCAGTTTTACTGCATTTTTAAATTTTGCACCAGGTTACCACCTGGTTGCAGATCATGGTATTTTGCATGTGCAAAATACCATTCTGCAAAAAATCGCAATTTGCGATTTTTTGCAGCATTGCCTTGGGACCTGGATTTTGCAAATTGCAAATTGAGATTCGCAAAATCCAGGTCGCAATGCAAAATTCAAAATTTTTGCGATTTCTTCTTTGTGGTCTGCGAATGCCTTTCATGCATTGCAGACCACTATTTTGCACTTGCAAACGGCCAATTTTACCGTTTGCCAGTGCAAAATATTTTCATACATCTGGCCCTATATCCTTTGTCAGATGCACAGTAAGTAGGGGTGGATAGGGAGAATGGTCATTACAGCTAATGGTCCCACATACCTATGCAGTCATCCCGTATCCTGATTTACTCAGAGATATTGCCAACAGTATGAGACGTGCTATGCCATTGATTTGCATCCATGCAAGATATTCACTGATTTTGTCGGACACTGTGCTACACATACAAGTGTACTGTGGCTGTGATACACTATTTGTGAAACATGTGAGTGCAAATGATGTGGATGTTGTGAGTTGTCACCAGTGTTATGAATCCTTCAGCTATTGAGTTGACACCTATCTTACACTGATCCACTGTTGCAGTTTATGGATATTATTTACAGACATTGCCATGCAGTTCTGACCTAATGCATCACATAGTGATTCATATCTATCAGTTTTCCATTTTTACTAACAGTCCAGTTCATCAGTGGATATGAGTGTTTTCAGTTCAACATGTGTGTTCGACAGACAATGAAAACATTACACACCGCACTTTTCAGAGATCAGTGCATTATGTTTTGTACTTTGAGTATGATGACAGTGTTCATATGTGATTGATCACTGTTGTGGCCTACTTATAGTTTCATGGATTTGGGTGCATTTTTTTTGTGGGACTGTGACAAACACTCTACACTGGGTCCTGCGTGCTAATATGGCTGCCACCCTTTCCAGGTTGAGGTGCTGACAGCCAGTTAGATCTAAGAGGGAAACCTGTTGGATCCTTGGAGTATCTGCATCACTATATATGCAAAGTTTATGAGCATAAATTGCTCAAAAGACTACTGAACAGATGTACAACACATCACAATGAACACTCTTTTTGGACCAAAAGCTAGTTTTCTGCCAGATTTAGTGTAAATCCATTCAGCGGTTTAGGCTGTGTTGTGTCTCATGTTTCAATGGAAAAATAAACATTTTGGGACGCCTTTTTTCCTTGGCCATCACTTGACGGATCAAAATATCAAAGTGCAAACTAGTCAAAGAGTAGCACTTTTTAAATAAAGTTTAGTGGAGATTAGCCAAACTGTGTCTAAGATATTAGCAACACAAAAAAGCATTTCCTATGGAAACACTACCTTAACTATAACTACCCAGTAGGGATATCTATAATAGACACAAGTGGGGGTAAAACAAGAAATTTGTTCTGCACTACTCTTCCTCTTCCCTAGTTACCTCCCAGGGTGAGCATATTTTCAACAATAAAATAAAAATAATTAATTTGGGACAAATCTTCATCTAAAAGGAATCATGGTTAGATATTGAAAAATAGTACATGAGGAAAGATGGGTGCTGTAATAATGCAGTTAAGTTAAAATTGACTCATTTTTATATTTATGAACTATGGAGTCCTTATGGACAATATTTTGTTTCTCTTCTTCATATTAATATTTTATGGATTTGATTTATAGACACAGGAGGTGAATACCCTCAGCACAATTAGTATTGGCAAAGTTGATGAGTGTGATTTCATATCTCTTGTGGAAGATCCTTATTATTATTGTCATGTTAACATTGTGCTACCTGCTAAAGTAAGCAGTTTAACTATCAGGTAATAATACTTAATCATTAACCAGTTGTGACTACCAGTTAGGTTATGATGTACTCTTTTTCTCTCCTCTGTTTCTTTTTATTACCTTTCTCTTTCTTTTTCTACTTTTAGCTCCAGTCGAGATTTCAATAGTTAGTAATAGTTTTGGCAATCAGTAGGCCCTCTGTATCTACTATACAATTGTAATATTATGTAACTGAATGTATCCATGTAAATATGCATCCCTTATTTCCATTCCTTTTATAAACTATATATATATATATATATACATATATATATATACATATATATATGTATATATATATATATATATATGTTAGAAATGGGGTCTTTGGTTGACAGTCAGATTACCCCCTGTTCAAGCAAGGACCCTCACTCTAGTCAGGGTAAAAGAGAATCACCTTCAGCTAACACCTGCTTACCCCCTTGGTAGCTTGGCAGAGCAGTAGGCTTAACTTCAGAGTGCTAGGTGTAAAGTATTTGTACCAACACACACAGTAACTTAATGAAAACACTACAGAATGACACAACAGCAGTTTAGAAAAATAGGAAATATTTATCTAAACAAAACAAGACCAAAACGACAAAAATCCGACATACACAAGTCAAGTTATGAATTTTTAAAGATTAAACTAAAAAATAGCACTTAGAAACACAAAATGCTTCGATGAGGTGTTAACACGGCATCGTTACGGAGTCATTCCCAACAAGCCAACACCGGCGGCGCCGGACACGGAGTCGCGTAGACCCCCAAGTACAGTACCGTTGTTGAGAAGTGAAAACAAGTCGATGCGCGAAGTCGGGGATCGCAGCGCCTGTGCGAAACATTGAATCTGCGCACTTCGAGCGGTGTCGGTCACTACGTGCTGTGGTGACTTTCACGGAGTCGCGGACTTCAGCGGGGCTGCCGCGGCATTGGGCCTGCGAAGGTCGGCGCATTCCAGCGAAGATCACGGAGTCGGTTGCAGGCGGCGTCACCGGATTCAGCAGCAGCGTCCTTTCAAGGGCCCACTTGTCAGAGCAGGAGTCTCTCCAGAGACTACAGGTGCTGGCAGAGAGAAGTATTTGCTGTCCCTGAGACTTCAAACAACAGGAGGCAAGCTCTAAATTAAGCCCTTGGAGATTTCTTCACAAGATGGAAGGCACACAAAGTCCAGTCTTTGCCCTCTTACTCTGGCAGAAGCAGCAACTGCAGATAGCTCCACAAAGCACAGTCAGAGGCAGGGAAGCACTTCTCCTCAGCTCTTCAGCTCTTCTCCAGGCAGAGGTTCCTCTTGTTTTCAGAAGTGTTCTAAAGTCTGTGGTTTTGGGTGCCCTTCTTATACCCAATTTCTCCTTTGTAGTAGGCCTACTTCAAAGTAAAGTCTCTTTTGAATGTGAAATTCTGCCTTGCCAAGGCCAGGCCCCAGACACTCACCAGGGGGTCGGAGACTGCATTGTGTGAGGATAGGCACAACCCTTTCAGGTGTAAGTGACCACTCCTCCCCTCCCTCCTAGCACAGATGGCTCATCAGGAAATGCAGACTACACCCCAGCTCCCTTTGTGTCACTGTCTAGTGTGAGGTGCAACCAGCCCAACTGTCAAACTGACCCAAACAGGGAATCCACACACAGGCAGAGTCACAGAAATGGTATAATCAAGAAAATGCTCACTTTCTAAAAGTGGCATTTTCAAACACACAATCTTAAAATCAACTTTACTAAAAGATATGTTTTTAAAGTGTGAGACCCCAAACTCCACATGTCCATCCGCTCCCAAAGGGAACCTACACTTTAATCAGATTTAAAGGTATCCCCCATATTAACCTATGAGAGGGACAGGCCTTACAACAGTGAAAAACAAATTTAGCAATATTTTACTGTCAGGACATATAAAACACATCACTATATGTCCTACCTTAACCACACACTGCACTCTGCCCTTGGGGCTACATAGGGCCTACCTTATGGGTATCTGACATGTAAGAAAAGGGAAGGTCTAGGCCTGACAAGTGGGTACACTTGCCAAGTCGAATTTACAGTTAAAAACTGCACACACAGACACTGCAGTGGCAGGTCCGAGACATGATTACAGAGCTACTTATGTGGCTGGCACAACCAGTGCTGCAGGCCCATGAGTAGCATTTAACCCCTTCGCTGCCAGGCCTTTTCCCCCTCAGGTGCCAAGCCTTTTTTTTGGCTATTTGGGGCAGTTCACGCTTAGGCCCTCATACCTTTTTGTCCACATAAGCTACCCACGCCAAATTTGCGTCCTTTTTTTCCAACATCCTAGGGATTCTAGAGGTACCCAGACTTTGTGGGTTCCCCAGAAGGAGGCCAAGAAATTAGCCAAAATACAGTGAAAATTAGTTTTTTTCAAAAAAATGGGAAAAAGGGGCTGCAGAAGAAGGCTTGTGTTTTTTTCCCTGAAAAGGGCATCAACAAAGGGTTTGCGGTGCTAAAATCATGAGCTTCCCAGCTTTCAGGAACAGGCAGACTTGAATCAGAAAACCCAATTTTTCAACACAATTTTGGCATTTTACTGGGACATACCCCATTTTTACGATTTTTTGTGCTTTCAGCCTCCTTCCAGTCAGTGACAGAAATGGGCATGAAACAAACGCTAGATCCCAGAAACCGCAACATTTCTGAATAGTAGACAAAATTCTGAATTCAGCAAGGGGTAATCTGTGCAGATCCTACAAGGGTTTCCTACAGAAAACAACAACTGAAAAAGAAAAATATTGAAATTGAGGTGAAAAAAACATCAATTGTTCTCTACGTTTTTCTCTGTAACTTTTTCCTGCAATGTCAGATTTTCGAAAGCAATATACCGTTACGTCTGCTTAACTCTTCTGGTTGCGGGGATATATAGGGCTTGTAGGTTCATAAAGAACTCTAGGTACCCAGAGCCAATAAATGACCTGCACCCTGCAGTGGGTTTTCATTCTATACCAGGTATATAGCAATTCATTTGCTGAAATATAAAGAGTAAAAAATAGCTATCAAGAAAACCTTTGTATTTACAAAATGGGCACAAGATAAGGTGTTGAGAAGCAGTGGTTATTTGCACATCTCTGAATTCCGGGGTGCCCATACTAGCATGTGAACTACAGGGCATTTCTCAAATAGATGTCTTTTTTACACACTGTCTTACATTTGGAAGGGAAAAATGTAGAGAAAGACAAGGGGCAATAACACTTGTTTTGCTATTCTATGTTCCCCCAAGTCTCCCGATAAAAATTATATCTCACTTGTGTGGTTAGACCTAGCGCCCGCGACAGGATATGCCCCAAAACACAACGTGGACACATCACAGAAAACAGAGCTGTTTTTTGCAAAGTGCCTACCTGTAGATTTTGGCCTCTAGCTCAGCCGGCACCTAGGAAAACCTACCAAACCTCTGCATTTTTTAAAACTAGAGACCTAGGGGATCCCAAGATGGGGTGACTTGTGGGGCTCTGACCAGGTTCTGTTACCCAGAATCCTTTGCAAACCTCAAAATAAGGCTAAGAAAACATATTTTCCTCACATTTCGGTTACAGAAAGTTCTGGAATCTGAGAGTAGCCACAAATTTCCTTCCCCCCAGCGTTCCCCCAAGTCTCCCGATAAAAATGGTACCTCACTTGTGTGGGTAGGCCTAGCGCCCGCGACAGGATATGCCCCAAAACACAACGTGGACACATCACAGAAAACAGAGCTGTTTTTTGCAAAGTGCCTACCTGTAGATTTTGGCTTCTAGCTCAGCCGGCACCTAGGGAAACCTACCAAACCTGGGCATTTTTTTAAACTAGAGACCTAGGGGAATCCAAGATGGGGTGACATGTGGGGTTCTGACCAGGTTCTGTTACCCAGAATCCTTTGCAAACCTCAAAACTTGGCTAAAAAAACACATGTTCCTCACATTTCTGTGACAGAAAGTTCTGGAATCTGAGAGGAGGCACAAATTTCCTTTCACCTAGCGTTCCCCCAAGTCTCCCGATAACAATTATACCTCACTTGTGTGGGTAGTCCTAGCACCCACGACAGGAAATGTCCCAAAACACAAAGTGGACACATCCCATTTTTTGACAGAAAACAGAGCTGTTTTTTGCAAAGTGCCTACCTGTAGATTTTGGCCTCTAGCTCAGCCGGCACCTAGGGAAACCTACCAAACCTGTGCATTTTTGAAAACTAGAGACCTAGGGAAATCCAAGATGGGGTGACTTGTGGGGCTCTGACCAGGTTCTGTTACCCAGAATTCTTTGCAAACCTCAAAATATGGCTAAACAAAACATATTTTCCTCACATTTCGGTGACAGAAAGTTCTGGAATCTGAGAGGAGCCACAAATTTCCTTCCACCCAGCGTTCCCCCAAGTCTCCCGATAAAAATCATACCTCACTTGTGTGGATAGGCCTAGCGCCCGCGACAGGATATGCCCCAAAACACAACGTTGACACATCACAGAAAACAGAGCTGTTTTTTGCTAAGTGACTACCTGTAGATTTTGGCCTTTACCTCAGCCTGCACCTAGGGAAACTTACTAACCTGTGAATTTTTTAAAACTAGAGACGTAGGGGAATCCAAGATGGGGTGACTTGTGGTGCTCTGACCAGGTTCTGTTACCAAGAATCCTTTGCAAACCTCAAAATTTGGCTAAAAAAATATATGTTCCTCACATTTCTGTGACAGAAAGTTCTGGAATCTGAGAGGAAGCACAAATTTCCTTCCACCTAGCGTTCCCCCAAGTCTCCCGATAAAAATTATACCTCACTTGTGTGGGTAGTCCTAGTGCCCGCGACAGGAAATGTCCCAAAACACAAAGTGGGCACATTCCATATTTTGACAGAAAACAGAGCTGTTTTTTGCAAAGTGCCTACCTGTAGATTTTGGCCTCTAGCTCAGCCGGCACCTAGGGAAACCTACCAAACCTGTGCATTTTTTAAACCTAGAGACCTAGGGGAATCCAAGATGGGGTGACTTGTGGGGCTCTGACCAGGTTCTGTTACCCAGATTTCTTTGCAAACCTCAAAATATGGCTAAACAAAACATATTTTACTCACATTTCGGTGACAGAAAGTTCTGGAATCTGAGAGGAGGCACAAATTTCCTTCCACCTAGCGTTCCCCCAAGTCTCCCGATAAAAATTATACCTCACTTGTGTGGGTAGTCCTAGTGCCCGTGACAGGAAATGTTCCAAAACACAAAGTGGGCACATCCCATTTTTTGACAGAAAACAGAGCTGTTTTTTGCAAAGTGCCTACCTGTAGATTTTGGCCTCTAGCTCAGCCGGCACCTAGGGAAACCTACCAAACCTGTGCATTTTTTAAAACTAGAGACCTAGGGGAATCCAAGATGGGGTGACTTGTGGGGCTCTGACCAGGTTCTGTTATCCAGAATCCTTTGCAAACCTCAAAATTCGGCTAAAAAAACACATGTTCCTCACATTTCTGTGACAGAAACTTCTGGAATCTGAGAGGAGGCACAAATTTCCTTCCACCTAGCGTTCCCCCAAGTCTCCCGATAAAAATTTTACCTCACTTGTGTGGGTAGTCCTAGCGCCCGCGACAGGAAATGTCCCAAAACACAAAGTGGGCACATCATATTTTTTGACAGAAAACAGAGGTGTTTTTGCAAAGTGCCTACCTGTAGATTTTGGCCTCTTCCTCAGCTGGCACCTAGGGAAACCTACCAAACCTGTGCATTTTTGAAAACTAGAGACCTAGGGGAATCCAAGATGGGGTGACTTGTGGGGCTCTCACCAGGTTCTGTTACCCAGAATCCTTTGCAAACCTCCAAATTTGGCTAAAAAAACATATTTTCCTCACATTTCGGTGACAGAAAGTTCTGGAATTTGAGAGGAGCCACAAATTTCCTTCCACCCAGCGTTCCCCCATGTCTCCCGATAAAAATGGTACCTCACTTGTGTGGGTAGGCCTAGCGCCCGCGACAGGATATGCCCCAAAACACAACGTGGACACATCACAGAAAACAGAGCTGTTTTTGGCAAAGTGCCTACCTGTAGATTTTGTCCTCTAGCTCAGCCGGCACCTAGGGAAACCTACCAAACCTGTGCATTTTTTAAAACTAGAGACCCAGGGGAATCCAAGATGGGGTGACTTGTGGGGTTCTGACCAGGTTCTGTTACCCAGAATCCTTTGCAAACCTCAAAATTTGGCTAAAAAAACACATTTTCCTCACATTTCGGTGACAGAAAGTTCTAGAACCTGAGAGGAGCCACAAATTTCCTTCCATCCAGCGTTCCCCCATGTCTCCCGATAAAAATGGTACCTCACTTGTGTGGGTAGGCCCAGCGCCCGCAACAGGAAATGGCCCAAAACACAATGTGGACACATCACATTTTTTCATAGAAAACAGTGCCTACCTGTGGATTTTGGCCTCTAGCTCAGCCGGCACCTAGGGAAACCTACCAAACCTGTGCATTGTTTAAAACTAGAGACCTAGGGGAATCCAAGATGGGGTGACTTGTGGGGTTCTGACCAGGTTCTGTTACACAGAATCCTTTGCAAACCTCAAAATTCGGCTAAACAAACACATGTTCCTCACATTTCTGTGACAGAAACTTCTGGAATCTGAGAGGAGGCACAAATTTCCGTCCACCTAGCGTTCCCCCAAGTCTCCCGATAAAAATGATACCTCACTTGTGTGGGTAGTCCTAGCGCCCGCGACAGGAAATGTCCCAAAACACAAAGTGGGCACATCCCATTTTTTGACAGAAAACAGAGCTGTTTTTTGCAAAGTGCCTACCTGTAGATTTTGGCCTCTAGCTCAGCCGGCACCTAGGGAAACCTACCTAACCTGTGCATTTTTTTAAACTAGAGACCTAGGGGAATCCAAGATGGGTTGACTTGTGGGGCTCTGAGCAGGTTCTGTTACCCAGAATCCTTTGCAAACCTCAAAAAATTTCTAAAAAAACATATTTTCCTCAAATTTCGGTGACAGAAAGTTCTCGAATCTGAGAGGAGCCACCAATTTCCTTCCACCCAGCATTCCCCCAAGTCCCCCGATAAAAATGGTACCTCACTTGTGTGGGTAGGCCTAGCGCCCACATAAGGAAATGGCCCAAAACACAACGTGGACACATCTCATTTTTTTGACAGAAAACAGAGCTGTTTTTTGCAAAGTGCCTACCTGTAGATTTTGGCCTCTAGCTCAGCCGGCACCTAGGGAAACCTACCAAACCTGTGCATTTTTTTAAACTAGAGACCTAGGGGAATCCAAGATGGAGTGACTTATGGGGCTCTGACCAGGTTCTGTTACCCAGAATCCTTTGCAAACCTCAAAATTTGGCTAGAAAAACATATTTTCCTCACATTTCGGTGACAGAAAGTTCTGGAATCTGAGAGGAGCCACAAATTTCCTTCCACCCAGCATTCCCCCAAGTCTCCCGATAAAAATGGTACCTCACTTGTGTGGGTAGGCCTAGCGCCCGCGACAGTATATGCCCCAAAATACAACGTGGACACATCACAGAAAACAGAGCTGTTTTTTTGCAAAGTGCCTACCTGTAGATTTTGGCCTCTAGCTCAGCCGGCACCTAGGGAAACCTACCAAACCTGTGCATTTTTTTAAACTAGAGACCTAGGGGAATCCAAGATGGGGTGACTTGTGGGGTTCTGACAGGGTTCTGTTACCCAGAATCCTTTGCAAACCTCAAAATTTGGCTCTCAAATTTCTGTGACAGAAAGTTCTGGAATCTGAGAGGAGCCACAAATTTCCTTCCACCTAGCGTTCCCCCAAGTCTCCTTATAAAAATTATACCTCACTTGTGTGGGTAGTCCTAGCGCCCGCGACAGAAAATGTCCCAAAACACAAAGTGGGCACATCCCATTTTTTGACAGAAAACAGAGGTGTTTTTTGCAAAGTGCCTACCTGTAGATTTTGGCCTCTACCTCAGCTGGCACCTAGGGAAACCTACCAAACCTGTGCATTTTTGAAAACTAGAGACCTAGGGGAATCCAAGATGGGGTGACTTGTGGGGCTCTCACCAGGTTCTGTTACCCAGAATCCTTTGCAAACCTCAACATTTGGCTAAAAAAACATATTTTCCTCACATTTCGGTGACAGAAAGTTCTGGAATTTGAGAGGAGCCAAGAATTTCCTTCCACCCAGCGTTCCCCCATGTCTCCCGATAAAAATGGTACCTCACTTGTGTGGGTAGGCCTAGCCCCCGCGACAGGATATGCCCCAAAACACAACGTGGACACATCACAGAAAACAGAGCTGTTTTTTGCAAAGTGCCTACCTGTAGATTTTGTCCTCTAGCTCAGCCGGCACCTAGGGAAACCTACCAAACCTGTGCATTTTTTAAAACTAGAGACCTAGGGGAATCCAAGATGGGGTGACTTGTGGGGCTCTGACCAGGTTCTGTTACCCAGAATCCTTTGCAAACCTCACATTTTGGGTAAAAAAACACATGTTCCTCACATTTCTGTGCAGAAAGTTCTGGAATCTGAGAGGAGTCACAAATTTCCTTCCACCCAGCATTCCCCCAAGTCTCCCGATAAAAATGGTACCTCACTTGTGTGGGTAGGCCTAGCGCCCGCGACCGGAAACGCCCCAAAACACAACGTGGACACATCCGATTTTTTGAAAGAAAACCGTGGTGTTTTTTGCAATGTGCCTACCTGTAGATTTTGGCTTCTAGCTCAGCCGGCACCTAGGAAACCTACCAAACCTGTGCCTTTTTGAAAACTAGAGACCCAGGGGAATCCAAGATGGGGTGACTTGTGGGGTTCTGACCAGGTTCTGTTACCCAGAATGCTGTGCAAACCTCAAAATGTGGCTAAAAAAACACATTTTCCTCACATTTCTGTGACAGAAAGTTCTGGAATCTGAGAGGAGCCACAAATTTCCTTCCACCCAGCATTCCCCCAAGTCTCCCGATAAAAATGGTACCTCACTTGTGTGGGTAGGCCTAGCGCCCACATAAGGAAATGGCCCAAAACACAACGTGGACACATCTCATTTTTTTGACAGAAAAAATAGCTGTTTTTTGCAAAGTGCCTACCTGTAGATTTTGGCCTCTAGCTCAGCCGGCACCTAGGGAAACCTACCAAACCTGTGCATTTTTTTAAACTAGAGACCTAGGGGAATCCAAGATGGAGTGACTTGTGGGGCTCTCACCAGGTTCTGTTACCCAGAATCCTTTGCAAACCTCAACATTTGGCTAAAAAAACATATTTTCCTCACATTTCGGTGACAGAAAGTTCTGGAATTTGAGAGGAGCCAAGAATTTCCTTCCACCCAGCGTTCCCCCATGTCTCCCGATAAAAATGGTACCTCACTTGTGTGGATAGGCCTAGCGCCCGCGACAGGATATGCCCCAAAACACAACGTGGACACATCACAGAAAACAGAGCTGTTTTTTGCAAAGTGCCTACCTGTAGATTTTGTCCTCTAGCTCAGCCGGCACCTAGGGAAACCTACCAAACCTGTGCATTTTTTTAAACTAGAGACCTAGGGGAATCCAAGATGGGGTGACTTGTGGGGCTCTGACCAGGTTCTGTTACCCAGAATCCTTTGCAAACCTCACATTTTGGCTAAAAAAATACATGTTCTTCACATTTCTGTGCAGAAAGTTCTGGAATCTGAGAGGAGCCACAAATTTCCTTCCACCCAGCATTCCCCCAAGTCTCCCGATAAAAATGGTACCTCACTTGTGTGGGTAGGCCTAGCGCCCGCGACCAGAAACGCCCCAAAACACAACGTGGACACATCCGATTTTTGGAAAGAAAACCGTGGTGTTTTTTGCAATGTGCCTACCTGTAGATTTTGGCTTCTAGCTCAGCCGGCACCTAGGGAAACCTACCAAACCTGTGCCTTTTTGAAAACTAGAGACCTAGGGGAATCCAAGATGGGGTGACTTGTGGGGTTCTGACCAGGTTCTGTTACCCAGAATCCTTTGCAAACCTCAAAATGTGGCTAAAAAAACACATTTTCCTCACATTTCTGTGACAGAAAGTTCTGGAATCTGAGAGGAGCCACAAATTTCCTTCCACCCAGCATTCCCCCAAGTCTCCCGATAAAAATGGTACCTCACTTGTGTGGGTAGGCCTAGCGCCCACATAAGGAAATGGCCCAAAACACAACGTGGACACATCTCATTTTTTTGACAGAAAACAGAGCTGTTTTTTGCAAAGTGCCTACCTGTAGATTTTGGCCTCTAGCTCAGCCGGCACCAAGGGAAACCTACCAAACCTGTGCATTTTTTAAAACTAGAGACCTAGGGGAATCCAAGATGGAGTGACTTGTGGGGCTCTGACCAGGTTCTGTTACCCAGAATCCTTTGCAAACCTCAAAATTTGGCTAGAGAAACATATTTTCCTCACATTTCGGTGACAGAAAGTTCTGGAATCTGAGAGGAGCCACAAATTTCCTTCCACCCAGCATTCCCCAAAGTCTCCCGATAAAAATGGTACCTCACTTGTGTGGATAGGCCTAGCGCCCGCGACCGGAAATGCCCCAAAACACAACGTGGACACATCTGATTTTTTTAAAGAAAACCGTGGTGTTTCTTGCAATGTGCCTACCTGTAGATTTTGGCTTCTAGCTCAGCCGGCACCTAGGGAAACCTACCAAACCTGTGCATTTTTTAAAACTAGAGACCCAGGGGAATCCAAGATGGGGTGACTTGTGGGGTTCTGACCAGGTTCTGTTACCCAGAATCCTTTGCAAACCTCAAAATGTGGCTAAAAAAACACATTTTCCTCACATTTCTGTGACAGAAAGTTCTGGAATCTGAGAGGAGCCACAAATTTCCTACCACCCAGCGTTCCCCCATGTCTCCCGATAAAAATGGTACCTCACTTGTGTGGGTAGGCCTAGCGCCCGCGACAGGATATGCCCCAAAACACAACGTGGACACATCACAGAAAACAGAGCTGTTTTTTGCAAAGTGCCTACCTGTAGATTTTGGCCTCTAGCTCAGCCGGCACCTAGGGAAACCTACCAAACCTGTGCATTTTTTTAAACTAGAGACCTAGGGGAATCCAAGATGGGGTGACTTGTGGGGTTCTGACCAGGTTCTGTTACCCAGAATCCTTTGCAAACCTCAAAATTTGGCTCTCAAATTTCGGTGACAGAAAGTTCTGGAATCTGAGAGGAGGCACAAATTTCCTTCCACCTAGCGTTCCCCCAAGTCTCCCGATAAAAATGATACCTCACTTGTGTGGGTAGTCCTAGCGCCCTCGACAGGAAATGTCCCAAAACACAAAGTGGGCGCCTCCCATTTTTTGTCAGAAAACAGAGGTGTTTTTTGCAAAGTGCCTACCTGTAGATTTTGGCCTCTACCTCAGCTGGCACCTAGGGAAACCTACCAAACCTGTGCATTTTTGAAAACTAGAGACCTAGGGGAATCCAAGATGGGGTGACTTGTGGGGCTCTTACCAGGTTCTGTTACCCAGAATCCTTTGCAAACCTTAAAATTTGGCTAAAAAAACATATTTTCCTCACATTTCGGTGACAGAAAGTTCTGGAATTTGAGAGGAGCCACAAATTTCCTCCCACCCACCGTTCCCCCATGTCTCCCGATAAAAATGGTACCTCACGTGTGTGGGTAGGCCTAGCGCCCACGACAGGATATGCCCCAAAACACAACGTTGACACATCACAGAAAACAGAGCTGTTTTTTGCAAAGTGCCTACCTGTAGATTTTGTCCTCTAGCTCAGCCGGCACCTAGGGAAACCTACCAAACCTGTGCATTTTTTAAAACTAGAGACCTAGGGGAATCCAAGATGGGGTTACTTGTGGGGCTCAGACCAGGTTCTGTTACCCAGAATCCTTTGCAAACCTCAAATTTTGGCTAAAAAAACACATGTTCCTCACATTTCTGTGCAGAAAGTTCTGGAATCTGAGAGGAGCCACAAATTTCCTTCCACCCAGCATTCCCCCAAGTCTCCCGATAAAAATGGTACCTCACTTGTGTGGGTAGGCCTAGCGCCCGCGACCGGAAATGCCCCAAAACACAACGTGGACACATCTGATTTTTTTAAAGAAAACCGTGGTGTTTTTTGCAATGTGCCTACCTGTAGATTTTGGCTTCTAGCTCACCCAGCACCTAGGGAAACCTACCAAACCTGTGCATTTTTTAAAACTAGAGACCCAGGGGAATCCAAGATGGGGTGACTTGTGGGGTTCTGACCAGGTTCTGTTACCCAGAATCCTTTGCAAACCTCAAAATGTGGCTAAAAAAACACATTTTCCTCACATTTCTGTGACAGAAAGTTCTGGAATCTGAGAGGAGCCACAAATTTCCTTCCACCCAGCATTCCCCCAAGTCTCCCGATAAAAATGGTACCTCACTTGTGTGGGTAGGCCTAGCGCCCACATAAGGAAATGGCCCAAAACACAACGTGGACACATCTCATTTTTTTGACAGAAAACAGAGCTGTTTTTTGCAAAGTGCCTAACTGTAGATTTTGGCCTCTAGCTCAGCCGGCACCTAGGGAAACCTACCAAACCTGTGCATTTTTTAAACCTAGAGACCTAGGGGAATCCAAGATGGAGTGACTTGTGGGGCTCTGACCAGGTTCTGTTACCCAGAATCCTTTGCAAACCTCAAAATTTGGCTAGAGAAACATATTTTCCTCACATTTCGGTGACAGAAAGTTCTGGAATCTGAGAGGTGCCACAAATTTCCTTCCACCCAGCATTCCCCCAAGTCTCCCGATAAAAATGGTACCTCACTTGTGTGGGTAGGCCTAGCGCCCGCGACAGGATATGCCCCAAAACACAACGTGGACACATCCGATTTTTTGAAAGAAAACCGTGGTGTTTTTTGCAATGTGCCTACCTGTAGATTTTGGCCTCTAGCTCAGCTGGCACCTATGGAAACCTACCAAACCTGTGCATTTTTTTAAACTAGAGACCTAGGGGAATGCAAGATGGGGTGACTTGTGGGGTTCTGACCAGGTTCTGTTTCCCAGAATCCTTTGCAAACCTCAAAATTTGGCTCTCAAATTTCTGTGACAGAAAGTTCTGGAATCTGAGAGGAGGCACAAATTTCCTTCCACCTAGCGTTCCCCCAAGTCTCCCGATAAAAATTATACCTCACTTGTGTGGGTAGGCCTAGCGCCCGCGACCGGAAACGCCCCAAAACACAACGTGGACACATCCGATTTTTTGAAAGAAAACCGTGGTGTTTTTTGCAATGTGCCTACCTGTAGATTTTGGCTTCTAGCTCAGCCGGCACCTAGGGAAACCTACCAAACCTGTGCATTTTTTAAAACTAGAGACCCAGGGGAATCCAAGATGGGGTGACTTGTGGGGTTCTGACCAGGTTCTGTTACCCAGAATCCTTTGCAAACCTCAAAATTTGGCTAAAAAAACACATTTTCCTCACATTTCGGAGACAGAAAGTTCTCGAATCTGAGAGGAGCCACAAATTTCCTTCCATCCAGCGTTCCCCCAAGTCTCCCGATAAAAATGGTACCTCACTTGTGTGGGTAGGCCCAGCGCCCGCAACAGGAAATGGCCCAAAACACAACGTGGACACATCACATTTTTTCATAGAAAACAGTGCCTACCTGTGGATTTTGGCCTCTAGCTCAGCCGGCACCTAGGGAAACCTACCAAACCAGTGCATTTTTTAAAACTAGAGACGTAGGGGAATCCAAGATGGGGTGACTTGTGGGGTTCTGAGCAGGTTCTGTTACCCAGAATCCTTTGCAAACCTCAAAATTCGGCTAAAAAAACACATGTTCCTCACATTTCTGTGACAGAAACTTCTGGAATCTAAGAGGAGGCACAAATTTCCTTCCACCTAGCGTTCCCCCAATTCTCCTGATAAAAATGATACCTCACTTGTGTGGGTAGTCCTAGCGCCCGCGACAGGAAATGTCCCAAAACACAAAGTGGGCACATCCCATTTTTTGACAGAAAACAGAGCTGTTTTTTGCAAAGTGCCTACCTGTAGATTTTGGCCTCTAGCTCAGCCGGCACCTAGGGAAACCTACCTAACCTGTGCTTTTTTTTAAACTAGAGACCTAGGGGAATCCAAGATGGGTTGACTTGTGGGGCTCTGACCAGGTTCTGTTACCCAGAATCCTTTGCAAACCTCAAAATTTGTCTTAAAAAAACATATTTTCCTCACATTTCGGTGACAGAAAGTTCTCGAATCTGAGAGGAGCCACAAATTTCCTTCCACCCAGCGTTCCCCCAAGTCTCCCTATAAAAATGGTACCTCACTTGTGTGGGTAGGCCTTGGGCCCGCGACAGGATATGCCCCAAAACACAACGTGAACACATCACAGAAAACAGAGCTGTTTTTTGCAAAGTGCCTACCTGTAGATTTTGTCCTCTAGCTCAGCCGGCACCTAGGGAAACCTACCAAACCTGTGCATTTTTTAAAACTAGAGACCTAGGGGAATCCAAGATGGGGTGACTTAAGGGGCTCTGACCAGGTGTTGTTACCCAGAATCCTTTGCAGAGCTAAAATTTTTGCTAAAAAAACAAATGTTCCTCACATTTCTGTGACAGAAAATTCTGGAATCTGAGAGGAGCCACAAATTTCCTTCCACCTAGCGTTCCCCCAAGTCTCCCGATAAAAATTATACCTCACTTGTGTGGGTAGGCCTAGCGCCCGCGACCGGAAACGCCCCAAAACACAACGTGGACACATCCGATTTTTTGAAAGAAAACCGTGGTGTTTTTTGCAATGTGCCTACCTGTAGATTTTGGCTTCTAGCTCAGCCGGCACCTAGGGAAACCTACCAAACCTGTGCATTTTTTAAAACTAGAGACCCAGGGGAATCCAAGATGGGGTGACTTGTGGGGTTCTGACCAGGTTCTGTTACCCAGAATCCTTTGCAAACCTCAAAATTTGGCTAAAAAAACACATTTTCCTCACATTTCGGAGACAGAAAGTTCTCGAATCTGAGAGGAGCCACAAATTTCCTTCCATCCAGCGTTCCCCCAAGTCTCCCGATAAAAATGGTACCTCACTTGTGTGGGTAGGCCCAGCGCCCGCAACAGGAAATGGCCCAAAACACAACGTGGACACATCACAATTTTTCATAGAAAACAGTGCCTACCTGTGGATTTTGGCCTCTAGCTCAGCCGGCACCTAGGGAAACCTACCAAACCTGTGCATTTTTTAAAACTAGAGACGTAGGGGAATCCAAGATGGGGTGACTTGTGGGGTTCTGAGCAGGTTCTGTTACCCAGAATCCTTTGCAAACCTCAAAATTCGGCTAAAAAAACACATGTTCCTCACATTTCTGTGACAGAAACTTCTGGAATCTAAGAGGAGGCACAAATTTCCTTCCACCTAGCGTTCCCCCAATTCTCCTGATAAAAATGATACCTCACTTGTGTGGGTAGTCCTAGCGCCCGCGACAGGAAATGTCCCAAAACACAAAGTGGGCACATCCCATTTTTTGACAGAAAACAGAGCTGTTTTTTGCAAAGTGCCTACCTGTAGATTTTGGCCTCTAGCTCAGCCGGCACCTAGGGAAACCTACCTAACCTGTGCTTTTTTTTAAACTAGAGACCTAGGGGAATCCAAGATGGGTTGACTTGTGGGGCTCTGACCAGGTTCTGTTACCCAGAATCCTTTGCAAACCTCAAAATTTGTCTTAAAAAAACATATTTTCCTCACATTTCGGTGACAGAAAGTTCTCGAATCTGAGAGGAGCCACAAATTTCCTTCCACCCAGCGTTCCCCCAAGTCTCCCTATAAAAATGGTACCTCACTTGTGTGGGTAGGCCTTGGGCCCGCGACAGGATATGCCCCAAAACACAACGTGAACACATCACAGAAAACAGAGCTGTTTTTTGCAAAGTGCCTACCTGTAGATTTTGTCCTCTAGCTCAGCCGGCACCTAGGGAAACCTACCAAACCTGTGCATTTTTTAAAACTAGAGACCTAGTGGAATCAAAGATGGGGTGACTTGAGGGGCTCTGACCAGGTGTTGTTACCCAGAATCCTTTGCAAACCTCAAATTTTTGCTAAAAAAACAAATGTTCCTCAAATTTCTGTGACAGAAAGTTCTGGAATCTGAGAGGAGCCACAAATTTCCTTCCACCCAGCATTCCCCCAAGTCTCCCGATAAAAATGGTACCTCACTTGTGTGGGTAGGCCTAGCGCCCACATAAGGAAATGGCCCAAAACACAACGTGGACACATCTCATTTTTTTGACAGAAAACAGAGCTGTTTTTTGCAAAGTGCCTACCTGTAGATTTTGGCCTCTAGCTCAGCCGGCACCTAGGGAATCCTACCAAACCTGTGCATTTTTTAAAACTAGAGACCTAGGGGAATCCAAGATGGAGTGACTTGTGGGGCTCTGACCAGGTTCTGTTACCCAGAATCCTTTGCAAACTCAAAATTTGGCTAGAAAAACATGTTTTCCTTACATTTCGGTGACAGAAAGTTCTGGAATCTGAGAGGAGCCACAAATTTCCTTCCACCCAGCATTCCCCCAAGTCTCCCGATAAAAATGGTACCTCACTTGTGTGGGTAGGCCTAGCGCCCGCGACAGGATATGCCCCAAAACACAACGTGGACTCATCACAGAAAACAGAGCTGTTTTTTGCAAAGTGCCTACCTGTAGATTTTGGCCTCTAGCTCAGCCGGCACCTAGGGAAACCTACCAAACCTGTGCATTTTTTTAAACTAGAGACCTAGGGGAATCCAAGATGGGGTGACTTGTGGGGTTCTGACCAGGTTCTGTTACCCAGAATCCTTTGCAAACCTCAAAATGTGGCTCTCAAATTTCTGTGACAGAAAGTTCTGGAATCTGAGAGGAGGCACAAATTTCCTTCCACCTAGCGTTCCCCCAAGTCTCCCGATAAAAATTATACCTCACTTGTGTGGGTAGTCCTAGCGTCCGCGACAGGAAATGTCCCAAAACACAAATTGGGCACATCCCATTTTTGGACAGAAAACAGAGCTGTTTTTTGCAAAGTGCCTACCTGTAGATTTTGGCCTCTAGCTCAGCCGGCACCTAGGGAAACCTACCAAACCTGTGCATTTTTGAAAACTAGAGACCTAGGGGAATCCAAGATGGGGTGACTTGTGGGGCTTTGACCAGGTTCTGTTACCCAGAATCCTTTGTAAACCTCAAAATTTGGCTAAAAAAACATATTTTCCTCACATTTCGGTGACAGAAAGTTCTGGAATTTGAGAGGAGCCACAAATTTCCTTCCACCCAGCGTTCCCCCATGTCTCCCGATAAAAATGGTACCTCACTTGTGTGGGTAGGCCTAACGCCCGCGACAGGATATGCCCCAAAACACAACGTGGACACATCACAGAAAACAGAGCTGTTTTTTGCAAAGTGCCTACCTGTAGATTTTGTCCTCTAGCTCAGCCGGCACCTAATGAAACCTACCAAACCTGTGCATTTTTTAAAACTAGAGACCTAGGGGAATCCAAGATGGGGTGACTTGTGGGGCTCTGACCAGGTTCTGTTACCCAGAATCCTTTGCAAACCTCAAATTATCGCTAAAAAAACACATGTTCCTCACATTTCTGTGACAGAAAGTTCTGGAATTTGAGAGGAGCCACACATTTCCTTCCACCCAGCATTCCCCCAAGTTTCCTGATAAAAATGGTATCTCACTTGTGTGGGTAGGCCTAGCGCCCGCGACAGGAAACGCCCCAAAACACAACGTGGACACGTCCCATTTTTTAAAAGAAAACAGAGGTGTTTTTTGCAAAGTGCCTACCTGTAGATTTTGGCCTCTAGCTCAGCCGGCACCTAGGGAATCCTACCAAACCTGTGCATTTTTTAAAACTAGAGACCTAGGGGAATCCAAGATGGAGTGACTTGTGGGGCTCTGACCAGGTTCTGTTACCCAGAATCCTTTGCAAACTCAAAATTTGGCTAGAAAAACATGTTTTCCTTACATTTCGGTGACAGAAAGTTCTGGAATCTGAGAGGAGCCACAAATTTCCTTCCACCCAGCATTCCCCCAAGTCTCCCGATAAAAATGGTACCTCACTTGTGTGGGTAGGCCTAGCGCCCGCGACAGGATATGCCCCAAAACACAACGTGGACTCATCACAGAAAACAGAGCTGTTTTTTGCAAAGTGCCTACCTGTAGATTTTGGCCTCTAGCTCAGCCGGCACCTAGGGAAACCTACCAAACCTGTGCATTTTTTTAAACTAGAGACCTAGGGGAATCCAAGATGGGGTGACTTGTGGGGTTCTGACCAGGTTCTGTTACCCAGAATCCTTTGCAAACCTCAAAATGTGGCTCTCAAATTTCTGTGACAGAAAGTTCTGGAATCTGAGAGGAGGCACAAATTTCCTTCCACCTAGCGTTCCCCCAAGTCTCCCGATAAAAATTATACCTCACTTGTGTGGGTAGTCCTAGCGTCCGCGACAGGAAATGTCCCAAAACACAAATTGGGCACATCCCATTTTTGGACAGAAAACAGAGCTGTTTTTTGCAAAGTGCCTACCTGTAGATTTTGGCCTCTAGCTCAGCCGGCACCTAGGGAAACCTACCAAACCTGTGCATTTTTGAAAACTAGAGACCTAGGGGAATCCAAGATGGGGTGACTTGTGGGGCTTTGACCAGGTTCTGTTACCCAGAATCCTTTGTAAACCTCAAAATTTGGCTAAAAAAACATATTTTCCTCACATTTCGGTGACAGAAAGTTCTGGAATTTGAGAGGAGCCACAAATTTCCTTCCACCCAGCGTTCCCCCATGTCTCCCGATAAAAATGGTACCTCACTTGTGTGGGTAGGCCTAACGCCCGCGACAGGATATGCCCCAAAACACAACGTGGACACATCACAGAAAACAGAGCTGTTTTTTGCAAAGTGCCTACCTGTAGATTTTGTCCTCTAGCTCAGCCGGCACCTAATGAAACCTACCAAACCTGTGCATTTTTTAAAACTAGAGACCTAGGGGAATCCAAGATGGGGTGACTTGTGGGGCTCTGACCAGGTTCTGTTACCCAGAATCCTTTGCAAACCTCAAATTATCGCTAAAAAAACACATGTTCCTCACATTTCTGTGACAGAAAGTTCTGGAATTTGAGAGGAGCCACACATTTCCTTCCACCCAGCATTCCCCCAAGTTTCCTGATAAAAATGGTATCTCACTTGTGTGGGTAGGCCTAGCGCCCGCGACAGGAAACGCCCCAAAACACAACGTGGACACGTCCCATTTTTTAAAAGAAAACAGAGGTGTTTTTTGCAAAGTGCCTACCTGTAGATTTTGTCCTCTAGCTCAGCCGGCACCTAATGAAACCTACCAAACCTGTGCATTTTTTAAAACTAGAGACCTAGGGGAATCCAAGATGGGGTGACTTGTGGGGTTCTGACCAGGTTCTGTTACCCAGAATCCTTTGCAAACCTCAAAATTCGGCTAAAAAAACACATGTTCCTCTCATTTCTATGACAGAAAGTTCTGCAATCTGAGAGGAGGCACAAATTTCCTTCCACCTAGCGTTCCCCCAATTTTCCTGATAAAAATGATACCTCACTTGTGTGGGTAGTCCTAGCGCCCGCGACAGGAAATGTCCCAAAACACAAAGTGGGCACATCCCATTTTTGGACAGAAAACAGAGCTGTTTTTTGCAAAGTAGCTACCTGTAGATTTTGGCCTCTAGCTCAGCCGGCACCTAGGGAAACCTACCAAACCTGTAAATTTTTGAAAACGAGAGACCTAGAGGAATCCAAGATGGGTTGACTTGTGGGGCTCTGAGCAGGTTCTGTTACCCAGAATCCTTTGCAAACCTCAAAATTTGGCTAAAAAAACACATTTTCCTCACATTTCGGTGACAGAAAGTTCTGGAATTTGAGAGGAGCCACAAATTTCCTTCCTCCCAGCGTTCCCCCATGTCTCCCGATAGAAATGGTACCTCACTTGTGTGGGTAGGCCTAGCGCCCGCGACAGGATATGCCCCAAAACACAACGTGGACACATCACTGAAAACAGAGCTGTTTTTTGCAAAGTGCCTACCTGTAGATTTTGTCCTCTAGCTCAGCCGGCACCTAGGGAAACCTACCAAACCTGTGCATTTTTTAAAACTAGAGACCTAGGGGAATCCAAGATGGGGTGACTTGTGGGGCTCTGACCAGGTTCTGTTACCCAGAATCCTTTGCAAACCTCAAATTTTGGCTAAAAAAACACATGTTCCTCAAATTTCTGTGACAGAAAGTTCTGGAATCTGAGAGGAGCCACAAATTTCCTTCCACCCAGCATTCCCCCAAGTCTCCCGATAAAAATGGTACCTCACTTGTGTGGGTAGGCCTAGCGCCCGCGACCGGAAACGCCTCAAAACACAACGTGGACACATCCCATTTTTTGAAAGAAAACAGAGGTGTTTTTTGCAAAGTGCCTACCTGTAGATTTTGGATTCTAGCTCAGCCGGCACCTAGGGAAACCTACCAAACCTGTGCATTTTTTAAATCTAGAGACCCAGTGGAATCCAAGATGGGGTGACTTGTGGGGTTCTGACCAGGTTCTGTTACCCAGAATCCTTTGCAAACCTCAAAAACTGGCTAAAAAAACACATTTTCCTCACATTTCGGTGACAGAAAGTTCTAGAATCTGAGAGGAGCCACAAATGTCCTTCCATCCAGCGTTCCCTAAAGTCTCCCGATAAAAATGGTACCTCACTTGTGTGGGTAGGCCCAGCGCCCGCAACAGGAAATGGCCCATAACACAACGTGGACACATCCCATTTTTGGACAGAAAACAGAGCTGTTTTTTGCAAAGTAGCTACATGTAGATTTTGGTCTCTAGCTCAGCCGGCACCTAGGGAAACCTACCAAACCTGTACATTTTTGAAAACGAGAGACCTAGGGGAATCCAAGATGGGTTGACTTGTGGGGCTCTGAGCAGGTTCTGATACCCAGAATCCTTTGCAAACCTCAAAATTTGGCTAAAAAAACACATTTTCCTCACATTTCGGTGACAGAAAGTTCTGGAATTTGAGAGGAGCCACAAATTTCCTTCCTCCCAGCGTTCCCCCATGTCTCCCGATAGAAATGGTACCTCACTTGTGTGGGTAGGCCTAGCGCCTGCGACAGGATATGCCCCAAAACACAACGTGGACACATCACAGAAAACAGAGCTGTTTTTTGAAAAGTGCCTACCTGTAGATTTTGGCCTCTAGCTCAGCCGGCACCTAGGGAAACCTACCAAACCTGTGTATTTTTGAAAACTAGAGACCTAGGGGAATCCAAGATGGGCTGACTTGTGGGGCTCTGACCGGGTTCTGTTACCCAGAATCCTTTGCAAACCACGAAATTTGTCTAAAAAAACATATTTTCCTCACATTTCGGTGACAGAAAGTTCTGGAATCTGAGAGGAGCCACAAATTTCCTTCCACCCAGCATTCCCCCAAGTCTCCCGATAAAAATGGAACCCCACTTGTGTGGGTAGGCCTAGCGCCCGCGACAGGATATGCCCCAAAACACAATGTGGACACATCACTGAAAACAGAGCTGTTTTTTGCAAAGTGCCTACCTGTAGATTTTGTCCTCTAGCTCAGCCGGCACCTAGGGAAACCTACCAAACTTGTGCATTTTTTAAAACTAGAGACCTAGGGGAATCCAAGATGGGGTGACTTGTGGGGTTCTGACCAGGTTCTGTTACCCAGAATCCTTTGCAAACCTCAAAATTTGGCTAAAAAAACACATGTTCCTCTCATTTCTATGACAGAAAGTTCTGCAATCTGAGAGGAGGCACAAATTTCCTTCCACCTAGCGTTCCCCCAATTCTCATGATAAAAATGATACCTCACTTGTGTGGGTAGTCCTAGCGCCCGTGACAGGAAATGTCCCAAAACACAAAGTGGGCACATCCCATTTTTGGACAGAAAACAGAGCTGTTTTTTGCAAAGTAGCTACCTGTAGATTTTGGCCTCTAGCTCAGCCGGCACCTAGGGAAACCTACCAAACCTGTAAATTTTTGAAAACGAGAGACCTAGTGGAATCCAAGATGGGTTGACTTGTGGGGCTCTGAGCAGGTTCTGTTACCCAGAATCCTTTGCAAACCTCAAAATTTGGCTAAAAAAACACATTTTCCTCACATTTCGGTGACAGAAAGTTCTGGAATTTGAGAGGAGCCACAAATTTCCTTCCTCCCAGCGTTCCCCCCAGTCTCCCGATAGAAATGGTACCTCACTTGTGTGGGTAGGCCTAGCGCCCGCGACAGGATATGCCCCAAAACACAACGTGGACACATCACAGAAAACAGAGCTGTTTTTTGAAAAGTGCCTACCTGTAGATTTTGGCCTCTAGCTCAGCCGGCACCTAGGGAAACCTACCAAACCTGTGTATTTTTGAAAACTAGAGACCTAGGGGAATCCAAGATGGGCTGACTTGTGGGGCTCTGACCAGGTTCTGTTACCCAGAATCCTTTGCAAACCACAAAATTTGTCTAAAAAAACATATTTTCCTCACATTTCGGTGACAGAAAGTTCTGGAATCTGAGAGGAGCCACAAATTTCCTTCCACCCAGCATTCCCCCAAGTCTCCTGATAAAAATGGTACCCCACTTGTGTGGGTAGGCCTAGCGCCCGCGACAGGATATGCCCCAAACCACAACGTGGACACATCAGTGAAAACAGAGCTGTTTTTTGCAAAGTGCCTACCTGTAGATTTTGTCCTCTAGCTCAGCCGGCACCTAGGGAAACCTACCAAACCTGTGCATTTTTTAAAACTAGAGACCTAGGGGAATCCAAGATGGGGTGACATGTGGGGCTCTGACCAGGTTCTGTTACCCAGAATCCTTTGCAAACCTCAAATTTTGGCTAAAAAAACACATGTTCCTCAAATTTCTGTGACAGAAAGTTCTGGAATCTGAGAGGAGCCACAAATTTCCTTCCACACAGCATTCCCCCAAGTCTCCCGATAAAAATGGTACCTCACTTGTGTGGGTAGGCCTAGCGCCCGCGACCGGAAACGCCTCAAAACACAACGTGGACACATCCCATTTTTTTAAAGAAAACAGAGGTGTTTTTTGCAAAGTGCCTACCTGTAGATTTTGGATTCTAGCTCAGCCGGCACCTAGGGAAACCTACCAAACCTGTGCATTTTTTAAATCTAGAGACCCAGGGGAATCCAAGATGGGGTGACTTGTGGGGTTCTGACCAGGTTCTGTTACCCAGAATCCTTTGCAAACCTTAAAAACTGGCTAAAAAACACATTTTCCTCACATTTCGGTGACAGAAAGTTCTAAAATCTGAGAGGAGCCACAAATGTCCTTCCATCCAGCGTTCCCTAAAGTCTCCCGATAAAAATGGTACCTCACTTGGGTGGGTTGGCTCAGCGCCCGCAACAGGAAATGGCCCATAACACAATGTGGACACATCACATTTTTTCATAGAAAACAGTGCCTACCTGTGGATTTTGGACTCTAGCTCAGCCGGTACCTAGGGAAACCTACCAACCCTGTGCATTTTTAAAAACTAGAGACCTAGGGGAATCTAAGATGGGGTGACTTGTGGGGCTCTGACCAGGTTCTGTTACCCAGAATCCTTTTCAAACCTCAAAATTTGGCTAACAAAACACATGTTCCTCACATTTCTGTGACAGAAAGTTCTGGAATCTGAGAGGAGGCACAAATTTACTTCCACCTAGCGTTCCCCCAATTCTCCTGATAAAAATGATACCTCACTTGTGTGGGTAGTCCTAGCGCCCGCGACAGGAAATGTCCCAAAACACAAAGTGGGCACATCCCATTTTTTGACAGAAAACAGAGGTGTTTTTTGCAAAGTGCCTACCTGTAGATTTTGGCCTCTAGCTCAGCCGGCACCTAGGGAAACCTACCAAACCTGTGTATTTTTGAAAACTAGAGACCTAGGGGAATCCAAGATGGGCTGACTTGTGGGGCTCTGACCAGGTTCTGTTACCCAGAATCCTTTGCAAACCACAAAATTTGTCTAAAAAAACATATTTTCCTCACATTTGGGTGACAGAAAGTTCTGGAATCTGAGAGGAGCCACAAATTTCCTTCCACCCAGCATTCCCCCAAGTCTCCCGATAAAAATGGTACCCCACTTGTGTGGGTAGGCCTAGCGCCCGCGACAGGATATGCCCCAAAACACAACGTGGACACATCACTGAAAACAGAGCTGTTTTTTGCAAAGTGCCTACCTGTAGATTTTGTCCTCTAGCTCAGCCGGCACCTAGGGAAACCTACCAAACCTGTGCATTTTTTAAAACTAGAGACCTAGGGGAATCCAAGATGGGGTGACTTGTGGGGCTCTGACCAGGTTCTGTTACCCAGAATCCTTTGCAAACCTCAAATTTTGGCTAAAAAAACACATGTTCCTCAAATTTCTGTGACAGAAAGTTCTGGAATCTGAGAGGAGCCACAAATTTCCTTCCACCCAGCATTCCCCAAAGTCTCCTGATAAAAATGGTACCTCACTTGTGTGGGTAGGCCTAGCGCCCGCGACCGGAAACGCCTCAAAACACAACGTGGACACATCCCATTTTTTGAAAGAAAACAGAGGTGTTTTTTGCAAAGTGCCTACCTGTAGATTTTGGATTCTAGCTCAGCCGGCACCTAGGGAAACCTACCAAACCTGTGCATTTTTTAAATCTAGAGACCCAGGGGAATCCAAGATGGGGTGACTTGTGGGGTTCTGACCAGGTTCTGTTACCCAGAATCCTTTGCAAACCTCAAAAACTGGCTAAAAAAACAAATTTTCCTCACATTTCGGTGACAGAAAGTTCTAGAATCTGAGAGGAGCCACAAATGTCCTTCCATCCAGCGTTCCCTAAAGTCTCCCGATAAAAATGGTACCTCACTTGTGTGGGTAGGCCCAGCGCCCGCAACAGGAAATGGCCCATAACACAACGTGGACACATCACAGAAAACAGAGCTGTTTTTTGCAAAGTGCCTACCTTTAGATTTTGTCCTCTAGCTCAGCCGGCACCTAGGGAAACCTACCAAACCTGTGCATTTTTTAAAACTAGAGACCTAGGGGAATCCAAGATGGGGTGACTTGTGGGGCTCTGACCAGGTTCTGTTACCCAGAATCCTTTGCAAACCTCACATTTTGGCTAAAAAAACACATGTTCCTCACATTTCTGTGCAGAAAGTTCTGGAATCTGAGAGGAGCCAAAAATTTCCTTCCACCTAGCGTTCCCCCAAGTCTCCCGATAAAAATTATACCTCACTTGTGTGGGCAGTCCTAGCGCCCGCGACAGGAAATGTCCCAAAACACAAAGTGGGCACATCCCATTTTTGGACAGAAAACAGAGGTGTTTTTTGCAAAGTGCTTACCTGTAGATTTTGAATTCTAGCTCAGCCGGCACCTAGGGAAACCTACCCAACCTGTGCATTTTTTAAATCTAGAGACCCAGGGGAATCCAAGATGGGGTGACTTGTGGGGTTCTGACCAGGTTCTGTTACCCAGAATCCTTTGCAAACCTCAAAAATTGGCTAAAAAAACACATTTTCCTCACATTTCGGTGACAGAAAGTTCTAGAATCTGAGAGGAGCCACGAATTTCCTTCCATCCAGCGTTCCCCCAAGTCTCCCGATAAAAATGGTACCTCACTTGTGTGGGTAGGCCCAGCGCAAGGAACAGGAAATGGCCCAAAACACAACGTGGACACATCACATTTTTTCATAGAAAACAGTGCCTACCTGTGGATTTTGGCCTCTAGCTCAGCCGGTACCTAGGGAAACCTACCAACCCTGTGCATTTTTGAAAACTAGAGACCTAGGGGAATCTAAGATGGGGTGACTTGTGGGGCTCTGACCAGGGTCTATTACCCAGAATCCTTTGCAAACCTCACATTTTGGCTAAAAAAACACATGTTCCTCACATTTCTGTGCAGAAAGTTCTGGAATCTGAGAGGAGCCAAAAATTTCCTTCCACCTAGCGTTCCCCCAAGTCTCCCGATACAAATTATACCTCACTTGTGTGGGTAGTCCTAGCGCCCGCGACAGGAAATGTCCCAAAACACAAAGTGGGCACATCCCATTTTTGGACAGAAAACAGAGGTGTTTTTTGCAAAGTGCTTACCTGTAGATTTTGAATTCTAGCTCAGCCGGCACCTAGGGAAACCTACCCAAACTGTGCATTTTTTAAATCTAGAGACCCAGGGGAATCCAAGATGGGGTGACTTGTGGGGTTCTGACCAGGTTCTGTTACCCAGAATCCTTTGCAAACCTCAAAAATTGGCTAAAAAAACACATTTTCCTCACATTTCGGTGACAGAAAGTTCTAGAATCTGAGAGGAGCCACAAATTTCCTTCCATCCAGCGTTCCCCCAAGTCTCCCGATAAAAATGGTACCTCACTTGTGTGGGTAGGCCCAGCGCAAGGAACAGGAAATGGCCCAAAACACAACGTGGACACATCACATTTTTTCATAGAAAACAGTGCCTACCTGTGGATTTTGGCCTCTAGCTCAGCCGGTACCTAGGGAAACCTACCAACCCTGTGCATTTTTGAAAACTAGAGACCTAGGGGAATCTAAGATGGGGTGACTTGTGGGGCTCTGACCAGGTTCTATTACCCAGAATCCTTTTCAAACCTCAAAATTTGGCTAACAAAACACATGTTCCTCACATTTCTGTGACAGAAAGTTCTGGAATCTGAGAGGAGGCACAAATTTCCTTCCACCTAGCGTTCCCCCAAGTCTCCCGATAAAAATGATACCTCACTTGTGTGGGTAGTCCTAGCGCCCGCGACAGGAAATGTCCCAAAACACAAAGTGGGCACATCCCATTTTTGGACAGAAAACAGAGCTGTTTTTTGCAAAGTAGCTACCTGTAGATTTTGGCCTCTAGCTCATCCGGCACCTGGGGAAACCTACCAAACCTGTGCATTTTTTAAAACGAGAGACCTACGGGAATCCAAGATGGGGTGACTTGTGGGGCTCTGACCAGGTTCTGTTACCCAGAATCCTTTGCAAACCTCAAAATTTGGCTAAAAAAACATATTTTCCTCACATTTCGGTGACAGAGAGTTCTGGAATTTGAGAGGAGCCACAAATTTCCTTCCACCCAGCATTCCCCCAAGTCTCCCGATAAAAATGGTACCTCACTTGTGTGGGTAGGCCTAGCGCCCACATAAGGAAATGGCCCAAAACACAACGTGGACACATCTCATTTTTTTGACAGAAAAAAGAGCTGTTTTTTGCTAAGTGCCTACCTGTAGATTTTGGCCTCTAGCTCAGCTGGCACCTAGGGAAACCTACCAAACCTGTGCATTTTTGAAAACTAGAGACCTAGGGGAATCCAAGATGGGGTGACTTGTGGGGCTCTCACCAGGTTCTGTTACCCAGAATCCTTTGCAAACCTCAAAATTTGGCTAAAAAAACATATTTTCCTCACATTTCGGTGACTGAAAGTTCTGGAATTTGAGAGGAGCCAAGAATTTCCTTCCACCCAGCGTTCCCCCATGTCTCCCGATAAAAATGGTACCTCACTTGTATGGGTAGGCCTAGCGCCCGCGACAGGATATGCCCCAAAACACAACGTGGACACATCACAGAAAACAGAGCTGTTTTTTGCAAAGTGCCTACCTGTAGATTTTGTCCTCTAGCTCAGCCGGCACCTAGGGAAACCTACCAAACCTGTGCATTTTTTAAAACTAGAGACCTAGGGGAATCCAAGATGGGGTGACCTGTGGGGCTCTGACCAGGTTCTGTTACCCAGAATCCTTTGCAAACCTCTCATTTTGGCTAAAAAAACACATGTTCCTCACATTTCTGTGCAGAAAGTTCTGGAATCTGAGGAGCCACAAATTTCCTTCCACCTAGCGTTCCCCCAAGTCTCCCGATAAAAATTATACCTCACTTGTGTGGGTAGTCCTAGCGCCCGCGACAGGAAATGTTCCAAAACACAAAGTGGGCACATCCCATTTTTGGACAGAAAACAGAGGTGTTTTTTGCAAAGTGCTTACCTGTAGATTTTGAATTCTAGCTCAGCCGGCACCTAGGGAAACCTACCAACCCTGTGCATTTTTGAAAACTAGAGACCTAGGGGAATCTAAGATGGGGTGACTTGTGGGGCTCTGACCAGGTTCTATTACCCAGAATCCTTTTCAAACCTCAAAATTTGGCTAACAAAACACATGTTCCTCACATTTCTGTGACAGAAAGTTCTGGAATCTGAGAGGAGGCACAAATTTCCTTCCACCTAGCGTTCCCCCAAGTCTCCCGATAAAAATGATACCTCACTTGTGTGGGTAGTCCTAGCGCCCGCGACAGGAAATGTCCCAAAACACAAAGTGGGCACATCCCATTTTTGGACAGAAAACAGAGCTGTTTTTTGCAAAGTAGCTACCTGTAGATTTTGGCCTCTAGCTCAGCCGGCACCTAGGGAAACCTACCAAACCTGTGCATTTTTGAAAACGAGAGACCTACGGGAATCCAAGATGGGGTGACTTGTGGGGCTCTGACCAGGTTCTGTTACCCAGAATCCTTTGCAAACCTCAAAATTCGGCTAAAAAAACATTTTTCCTCACATTTCGGTGACAGAAAGTTCTGGAATTTGAGAGGAGCCACAAATTTCCTTCCACCCAGCGTTCCCCCATGTCTCTCGATAAAAATGGTACCTCACTTGTGTGGGTAGGCCTAGCGCCCGCGACAGGATATGCCCCAAAACACAACGTGGACACATCACAGAAAACAGAGCTGTTTTTTGCAAAGTGCCTACCTGTAGATTTTGGCCTCTAGCTCAGCCGGCACCTAGGGAAACCTACCAAACCTGTGTATTTTTTTAAACTAGAGACCTAGGGGAATCCAAGATGGGGTGACTTGTGGGGTTCTGACCAGGTTCTGTTACCCAGAATCCTTTGCAAACCTCAAAATTTGGCTCTCAAATTTCTGTGACAGAAAGTTCTGGAATCTGAGAGGAGCCACAAATTTCCTTCCACCTAGCGTTCCCCCAAGTCTCCTGATAAAAATTATACCTCACTTGTGTGGGCAGTCCTAGCGCCCGCGACAGGAAATGTCCCAAAACACAAAGTGGGCACATCCCATTTTTTGACAGAAAACAGAGGTGTTTTTTGCAAAGTGCCTACCTGTAGATTTTGGCCTCTACCTCAGCTGGCACCTAGGGAAACCTACCAAACCTGTGCATTTTTGAAAACTAGAGACCTAGGGGAATCCAAGATGGGGTGACTTGTGGGGCTCTCACCAGGTTCTGTTACCCAGAATCCTTTGCAAACCTCAAAATTTGGCTAAAAAAACATATTTTCCTCACATTTCGGTGACAGAAAGTTCTGGAATTTGAGAGGAGCCAAAAATTTCCTTCCACCCAGCATTCCCCCAAGTCTCCCGATAAAAATGGTACCTCACCTGTGTGGGTAGGCCTAGCGCCCACATAAGGAAATGGCCCAAAACACAACGTGGACACATCTAATTTTTTTGACAGAAAACAGAGCTGTTTTTTGCAAAGTCCCTACCTGTAGATTTTGGCCTCTAGCTCAGCCGGCACCTAGGGAAACCTACCAAACCTGTGCATTTTTTAAAACTAGAGACCTAGGGGAATCCAAGATGGAGTGACTTGTGGGGCTCTGACCAGGTTCTGTTACCCAGAATCCTTTGCAAACCTCAAAATTTGGCTAGAGAAACATATTTTCCTCACATTTCGGTGACAGAAAGTTCTGGAATCTGAGAGGAGCCACAAATTTCCTTCCACCCAGCATTCCCCAAAGTCTCCCGATAAAAATGGTACCTCACTTGTGTGGGTAGGCCTAGCGCCCGCGACCGGAAACGCCTCAAAACACAACGTGGACACATCCCATTTTTTTAAAGAAAACAGAGGTGTTTTTTGCAAAGTGCCTACCTGTAGATTTTGGATTCTAGCTCAGCCGGCACCTAGGGAAACCTACCAAACCTGTGCATTTGTTAAATCTAGAGACCCAGGGGAATCCAAGATGGGGTGACTTGTGGGGTTCTGACCAGGTTCTGTTACCCAGAATCCTTTGCAAACCTCAAAAACTGGCTAAAAAAACAAATTTTCCTCACATTTCGGTGACAGAAAGTTCTAGAATCTGAGAGGAGCCACAAATGTCCTTCCATCCAGCGTTCCCTAAAGTCTCCCGATAAAAATGGTACCTCACTTGTGTGGGTAGGCCCAGCGCCCGCAACAGGAAATGGCCCATAACACAACGTGGACACATCACATTTTTTCATAGAAAACAGTGCCTACCGGTGGATTTTGGACTCTAGCTCAGCCGGTACCTAGGGAAACCTACCAACCCTGTGCATTTTTAAAAACTAGAGACCTAGGGGAATCTAAGATGGGGTGACTTGTGGGGCTCTGACCAGGTTCTGTTACCCAGAATCCTTTTCAAACCTCAAAATTTGGCTAACAAAACACATGTTCCTCACATTTCTGTGACAGAAAGTTCTGGAATCTGAGAGGAGGCACAAATTTCCTTCCACCTAGCGTTCCCCCAATTCTCCCGATAAAAATGATACCTCACTTGTGTGGGTAGTCCTAGCGCCCGCGACAGGAAATGTCCCAAAACACAAAGTGGGCACATCCCATTTTTTGACAGAAAACAGAGGTGTTTTTTGCAAAGTGCCTACCTGTAGATTTTGGCCTCTAGCTCAGCCGGCACCTAGGGAAACCTACCAAACCTGTGCATTTTTGAAAACGAGAGACCTACGGGAATCCAAGATGGGGTGACTTGTGGGGCTCTGACCAGGTTCTGTTACCCAGAATCCTTTGCAAACCTCAAAATTCGGCTAAAAAAACATATTTTCCTCACATTTCGGTGACAGAAAGTTCTGGAATTTGAGAGGAGCCACAAATTTCCTTCCACCCAGCGTTCCCCCATGTCTCTCGATAAAAATGATACCTCACTTGTGTGGGTAGGCCTAGCGCCCGCGACAGGATATGCCCCAAAACACAACGTGGACACATCACAGAAAACAGAGCTGTTTTTTGCAAAGTGCCTACCTGTAGATTTTGGCCTCTAGCTCAGCCGGCACCTAGGGAAACCTACCAAACCTGTGCATTTTTATAAACTAGAGACCTAGGGGAATCCAAGATGGGGTGACTTGTGGGGTTCTGACCAGGTTCTGTTACCCAGAATCCTTTGCAAACCTCAAAATGTGGCTCTCAAATTTCTGTGACAGAAAGTTCTGGAATCTGAGAGGAGCCACAAATTTCCTTCCACCTAGCATTCCCCCAAGTCTCCTGATAAAAATTATACCTCACTTGTGTGGGTAGTCCTAGCGCCCGCGACAGGAAATGTCCCAAAACACAAAGTGGGCACATCCCATTATTTGACAGAAAACAGAGGTGTTTTTTGCAAAGTGCCTACCTGTAGATTTTGGCCTCTACCTCAGCTGGCACCTAGGGAAACCTACCAAACCTGTGCATTTTTTGAAACTAGAGACCTAGGGGAATCCAAGATGGGGTGACTTGTGGGGCTCTCACCAGGTTCTGTTACCCAGAATCCTTTGCAAACCTCAAAATTTGGCTAAAAAAACATATTTTCCTCACATTTCGGTGACAGAAAGTTCTGGAATTTGAGAGGAGCCAAGAATTTCCTTCCACCCAGCGTTCCCCCATGTCTCCCGATAAAAATGGTACCTCACTTGTGTGGGTAGGCCTAGTGCCCGCGACAGGATATGCCCCAAAACACAACGTGGACACATCACAGAAAACAGAGCTGTTTTTTGCAAAGTGCCTACCTTTAGATTTTGTCCTCTAGCTCAGCCGGCACCTAGGGAAACCTACCAAACCTGTGCATTTTTTAAAACTAGAGACCTAGGGGAATCCAAGATGGGGTGACTTGTGGGGCTCTGACCAGGTTCTGTTACCCAGAATCCTTTGCAAACCTCACATTTTGGCTAAAAAAACACATGTTCCTCACATTTCTGTGCAGAAAGTTCTGGAATCTGAGAGGAGCCACAAATTTCCTTCCACCTAGCGTTCCCCCAAGTCTCCCGATAAAAATTATACCTCACTTGTGTGGGTAGTCCTAGCGCCCGCGACAGGAAATGTCCCAAAACACAAAGTGGGCACATCCCATTTTTGGACAGAAAACAGAGGTGTTTTTTGCAAAGTGCTTACCTGTAGATTTTGAATTCTAGCTCAGCCGGCACCTAGGGAAACCTACCAAACCTGTGCATTTTTTAAATCTAGAGACCCAGGGGAATCCAAGATGGGGTGACTTGTGGGGTTCTGACCAGGTTCTGTTACCCAGAATCCTTTGCAAACCTCAAAAATTGGCTAAAAAAACACATTTTCCTCACATTTCGGTGACAGAAAGTTCTAGAATCTGAGAGGAGCCACAAATTTCCTTCCATCCAGCGTTCCCCCAAGTCTCTCGATAAAAATGGTACCTCACTTGTGTGGGTAGGCCCAGCGCCCGCAACAGGAAATGGCACAAAACACAACGTGGACACATCACATTTTTTCATAGAAAACAGTGCCTACCTGTGGATTTTGGCCTCTAGCTCAGCCGGTACCTAGGGAAACCTACCAACCCTGTGCATTTTTGAAAACTAGAGACCTAGGGGAATCTAAGATGGGGTGACTTGTGGGGCTCTGACCAGGTTCTATTACCCAGAATCCTTTTCAAACCTCAAAATTTGGCTAACAAAACACATGTTCCTCACATTTCTGTGACAGAAAGTTCTGGAATCTGAGAGGAGGCACAAATTTCCTTCCACCTAGCGTTCCCCCAAGTCTCCCAATAGAAATGATACCTCACTTGTGTGGGTAGTCCTAGCACCCGCGACAGGAAATGTCCCAAAACACAAAGTGGGCACATCCCATTTTTGGACAGAAAACAGAGCTGTTTTTTGCAAAGTAGCTACCTGTAGATTTTGGCCTCTAGCTCATCCGGCACCTGGGGAAACCTACCAAACCTGTGCATTTTTGAAAACGAGAGACCTACGGGAATCCAAGATGGGGTGACTTGTGGGGCTCTGACCAGGTTCTGTTACCCAGAATCCTTTGCAAACCTCAAAATTCGGCTAAAAAAACATATTTTCCTCACATTTCGGTGACAGAAAGTTCTGGAATTTGAGAGGAGCCACAAATTTCCTTCCACCCAGCGTTCCCCCATGTCTCTCGATAAAAATGGTACCTCACTTGTGTGGGTAGGCCTAGCGCCCGCGACAGGATATGCCCCAAAACACAACGTGGACACATCACAGAAAACAGCTGTTTTTTGCAAAATGCCTACCTGTAGATTTTGGCCTCTAGCTCAGCCGGCACCTAGGGAAACCTACCAAACCTGTGCATTTTTTTAAACTAGAGACCTAGGGGAATCCAAGATGGGGTGACTTGTGGGGTTCTGACCAGGTTCTGTTACCCAGAATCCTTTGCAAACCTCAAAATTTGGCTCTCAAATTTCTGTGACAGAAAGTTCTGGAATCTGAGAGGAGCCACAAATTTCCTTCCACCTAGCGTTCCCCCAAGTCTCCCGATAAAAATTATACCTCACTTGTGTGGGTAGGCCTAGCGCCCACATAAGGAAATGGCCCAAAACACAACGTGGACACATCTCATTTTTTTGACAGAAAACAGAGCTGTTTTTTGCAAAGTGCCTACCTGTAGATTTTGGCCTCTAGCTCAGCTGGCACCTAGGGAAACCTACCAAACCTGTGCATTTTTGAAAACTAGAGACCTAGGGGAATCCAAGATGGGGTGACTTGTGGGGCTCTCACCAGGTTCTGTTACCCAGAATCCTTTGCAAACCTCAAAATTTGGCTAAAAAAACATATTTTCCTCACATTTCGGTGACAGAAAGTTCTGGAATTTGAGAGGAGCCAAGAATTTCCTTCCACCCAGCGTTCCCCCATGTCTCCCGATAAAAATGGTACCTCACTTGTATGGGTAGGCCTAGCGCCCGCGACAGGATATGCCCCAAAACACAACGTGGACACATCACAGAAAACAGAGCTGTTTTTTGCAAAGTGCCTACCTGTAGATTTTGTCCTCTAGCTCTGCCGGCACCTAGGAAAACCTACCAAACCTGTGCATTTTTTAAAACTAGAGACCTAGGGGAATCCAAGATGGGGTGACCTGTGGGGCTCTGACCAGGTTCTGTTACCCAGAATCCTTTGCAAACCTCACATTTTGGCTAAAAAAACACATGTTCCTCACATTTCTGTGCAGAAAGTTCTGGAATCTGAGGAGCCACAAATTTCCTTCCACCTAGCGTTCCCCCAAGTCTCCCGATAAAAATTATACCTCACTTGTGTGGGTAGTCCTAGCGCCCGCGACAGGAAATGTCCCAAAACACAAAGTGGGCACATCCCATTTTTGGACAGAAAACAGAAGTGTTTTTTGCAAAGTGCTTACCTGTAGATTTTGAATTCTAGCTCAGCCGGCACCTAGGGAAACCTACCAACCCTGTGCATTTTTGAAAACTAGAGACCTAGGGGAATCTAAGATGGGGTGACTTGTGGGGCTCTGACCAGGTTCTATTACCCAGAATCCTTTTCAAACCTCAAAATTTGGCTAACAAAACACATGTTCCTCACATTTCTGTGACAGAAAGTTCTGGAATCTGAGAGGAGGCACAAATTTCCTTCCACCTAGCGTTCCCCCAAGTCTCCCGATAAAAATGATACCTCACTTGTGTGGGTAGTCCTAGCGCCGGCGACAGGAAATGTCCCAAAACACAAAGTGGGCACATCCCATTTTTGGACAGAAAACAGAGCTGTTTTTTGCAAAGTAGCTACCTGTAGATTTTGGCCTCTAGCTCAGCCGGCACCTAGGGAAACCTACCAAACCTGTGCATTTTTTAAAACTAGAGACCTAGGGGAATCCAAGATGGGGTGACTTGTGGGGCTCTGACCAGGTTCTGTTACCCAGAATCCTTTGCAAACCTCACATTTAGGCTAAAAAAACACATGTTCCTCACATTTCTGTGCAGAAAGTTCTGGAATCTGAGAGGAGCCACAAATTTCCTTCCACCTAGCGTTCCCCCAAGTCTCCCGATAAAAATGATACCTCACTTGTGTGGGTAGTCCTAGCGCCCGCGACAGGAAATGTCCCAAAACACAAAGTGGGCACATCCCATTTTTGGACAGAAAACAGAGGTGTTTTTTGCAAAGTGCTTACCTGTAGATTTTGAATTCTAGCTCAGCCGGCACCTAGGGAAACCTACCAAACCTGTGCATTTTTTAAATCTAGAGACCCAGGGGAATCCAAGATGGGGTGACTTGTGGGGTTCTGACCAGGTTCTGTTACCCAGAATCCTTTGCAAACCTCAAAAATTGGCTAAAAAAACACATTTTCCTCACATTTCGGTGACAGAAAGTTCTAGAATCTGAGAGGAGCCACAAATTTCCTTCCATCCAGCGTTCCCCCAAATCTCTCGATAAAAATGGTACCTCACTTGTGTGGGTAGGCCCAGCGCCCGCAACAGGAAATGGCACAAAACACAACGTGGACACATCACATTTTTTCATAGAAAACAGTGCCTACCTGTGGATTTTGGCCTCTAGCTCAGCCGGTACCTAGGGAAACCTACCAACCCTGTGCATTTTTGAAAACTAGAGACCTAGGGGAATCTAAGATGGGGTGACTTGTGGGGCTCTGACCAGGTTCTATTACCCAGAATCCTTTTCAAACCTCAAAATTTGGCTAACAAAACACATGTTCCTCACATTTCTGTGACAGAAAGTTCTGGAATCTGAGAGGAGGCACAAATTTCCTTCCACCTAGCGTTCCCCCAAGTCTCCCAATAGAAATGATACCTCACTTGTGTGGGTAGTCCTAGCACCCGCGACAGGAAATGTCCCAAAACACAAAGTGGGCACATCCCATTTTTGGACAGAAAACAGAGCTGTTTTTTGCAAAGTAGCTACCTGTAGATTTTGGCCTCTAGCTCATCCGGCACCTGGGGAAACCTACCAAACCTGTGCATTTTTTAAAACGAGAGACCTACGGGAATCCAAGATGGGGTGACTTGTGGGGCTCTGACCAGGTTCTGTTACCCAGAATCCTTTGCAAACCTCAAAATTCGGCTAAAAAAACATATTTTCCTCACATTTCGGTGACAGAAAGTTCTGGAATTTGAGAGGAGCCACAAATTTCCTTCCACCCAGCGTTCCCCCATGTCTCTCGATAAAAATGGTACCTCACTTGTGTGGGTAGGCCTAGCGCCCGCGACAGGATATGCCCCAAAACACAACGTGGACACATCACAGAAAACAGCTGTTTTTTGCAAAATGCCTACCTGTAGATTTTGGCCTCTAGCTCAGCCGGCACCTAGGGAAACCTACCAAACCTGTGCATTTTTTTAAACTAGAGACCTAGGGGAATCCAAGATGGGGTGACTTGTGGGGTTCTGACCAGGTTCTGTTACCCAGAATCCTTTGCAAACCTCAAAATTTGGCTCTCAAATTTCTGTGACAGAAAGTTCTGGAATCTGAGAGGAGCCACAAATTTCCTTCCACCTAGCGTTCCCCCAAGTCTCCCGATAAAAATTATACCTCACTTGTGTGGGTAGGCCTAGCGCCCACATAAGGAAATGGCCCAAAACACAACGTGGACACATCTCATTTTTTTGACAGAAAACAGAGCTGTTTTTTGCAAAGTGCCTACCTGTAGATTTTGGCCTCTAGCTCAGCTGGCACCTAGGGAAACCTACCAAACCTGTGCATTTTTGAAAACTAGAGACCTAGGGGAATCCAAGATGGGGTGACTTGTGGGGCTCTCACCAGGTTCTGTTACCCAGAATCCTTTGCAAACCTCAAAATTTGGCTAAAAAAACATATTTTCCTCACATTTCGGTGACAGAAAGTTCTGGAATTTGAGAGGAGCCAAGAATTTCCTTCCACCCAGCGTTCCCCCATGTCTCCCGATAAAAATGGTACCTCACTTGTATGGGTAGGCCTAGCGCCCGCGACAGGATATGTCCCAAAACACAACGTGGACACATCACAGAAAACAGAGCTGTTTTTTGCAAAGTGCCTACCTGTAGATTTTGTCCTCTAGCTCTGCCGGCACCTAGGGAAACCTACCAAACCTGTGCATTTTTTAAAACTAGAGACCTAGGGGAATCCAAGATGGGGTGACCTGTGGGGCTCTGACCAGGTTCTGTTACCCAGAATCCTTTGCAAACCTCACATTTTGGCTAAAAAAACACATGTTCCTCACATTTCTGTGCAGAAAGTTCTGGAATCTGAGGAGCCACAAATTTCCTTCCACCTAGCGTTCCCCCAAGTCTCCCGATAAAAATTATACCTCACTTGTGTGGGTAGTCCTAGCGCCCGCGACAGGAAATGTCCCAAAACACAAAGTGGACACATCCCATTTTTGGACAGAAAACAGAAGTGTTTTTTGCAAAGTGCTTACCTGTAGATTTTGAATTCTAGCTCAGCCGGCACCTAGGGAAACCTACCAACCCTGTGCATTTTTGAAAACTAGAGACCTAGGGGAATCTAAGATGGGGTGACTTGTGGGGCTCTGACCAGGTTCTATTACCCAGAATCCTTTTCAAACCTCAAAATTTGGCTAACAAAACACATGTTCCTCACATTTCTGTGACAGAAAGTTCTGGAATCTGAGAGGAGGCACAAATTTCCTTCCACCTAGCGTTCCCCCAAGTCTCCCGATAAAAATGATACCTCACTTGTGTGGGTAGTCCTAGTGCCCGCGACAGGAAATGTCCCAAAACACAAAGTGGGCACATCCCATTTTTGGACAGAAAACAGAGCTGTTTTTTGCAAAGTAGCTACCTGTAGATTTTGGCCTCTAGCTCAGCCGGCACCTAGGGAAACCTACCAAACCTGTGCATTTTTTAAAACGAGAGACCTACGGGAATCCAAGATGGGGTGACTTGTGGGGCTCTGACCAGGTTCTGTTACCCAGAATCCTTTGCAAACCTCAAAATTCGGCTAAAAAAACATATTTTCCTCATATTTCGGTGACAGAAAGTTCTGGAATTTGAGAGGAGCCACAAATTTCCTTCCACCCAGTGTTCCCCCATGTCTCTCGATAAAAATGGTACCTCACTTGTGTGGGTAGGCCTAGCGCCCGCGACAGGATATGCCCCAAAACACAACGTGGACACATCACAGAAAACAGAGCTGTTTTTTGCAAAGTGCCTACCTGTAGATTTTGGCCTCTAGCTCAGCTGGCACCTAGGGAAACCTACCAAACCTGTGCATTTTTTTAAACTAGAGACCTAGGGGAATCCAAGATGGGGTGACTTGTGGGGTTCTGACCAGGTTCTGTTACCCAGAATCCTTTGCAAACCTCAAAATTTGGCTCTCAAATTTCTGTGACAGAAAGTTCTGGAATCTGAGAGGAGCCACAAATTTCCTTCCACCTAGCGTTCCCCCAAGTCTCCTGATAAAAATTATACCTCACTTGTGTGGGTAGTCCTAGCGCCCGCGACAGGAAATGTCCCAAAACACAAAGTGGGCACATCCCATTTTTGGACAGAAAACAGAGGTGTTTTTTGCAAAGTGCTTACCTGTAGATTTTGAATTCTAGCTCAGCCGGCACCTAGGGAAACCTACCAAACCTGTGCATTTTTTAAATCTAGAGACCCAGGGGAATCCAAGATGGGGTGACTTGTGGGGTTCTGACCAGGTTCTGTTACCCAGAATCCTTTGCAAACCACAAAAATTGGCTAAAAAAACACATTTTCCTCACATTTCGGTGACAGAAAGTTCTAGAATCTGAGAGGAGCCACAAATTTCCTTCCATCCAGCGTTCCCCCAAGTCTCCCGATAAAAATGGTACCTCACTTGTGTGGGTAGGCCCAGCGCCCGCAACAGGAAATAGCCCAAAACACAACGTGGACACATCACATTTTTTCATAGAAAACAGTGCCTACTTGTGGATTTTGGCCTCTAGCTCAGCCGGTACCTAGGGAAACCTACCAACCCTGTGCATTTTTGAAAACTAGAGACCTAAGGGAATCTAAGATGGGGTGACTTGTGGGGCTCTGACCAGGTTCTATTACCCAGAATCCTTTTCAAACCTCAAAATTTGGCTAACAAAACACATGTTCCTCACATTTCTGTGACAGAAAGTTCTGGAATCTGAGAGGAGGCACAAATTTCCTTCCACCTAGCGTTCCCCCAAGTCTCCCGATAAAAATGATACCTCACTTGTGTGGGTAGTCCTAGCGCCCGCGACAGGAAATGTCCCAAAACACAAAGTGGGCACATCCCATTTTTGGACAGAAAACAGAGCTGTTTTTTGCAAAGTAGCTACCTGTAGATTTTGGCCTCTAGCTCAGCCGGCACCTAGGGAAACCTACCAAACCTGTGCATTTTTGAAAACGAGAGACCTACGGGAATCCAAGATGGGGTGACTTGTGGGGCTCTGACCAGGTTCTGTTACCCAGAATCCTTTGCAAACCTCAAAATTTGGCTAAAAAAACATATTTTCCTCACATTTCGGTGACAGAAAGTTCTGGAATTTGAGAGGAGCCACAAATTTCCTTCCACCCAGCGTTCCCCCATGTCTCTCGATAAAAATGGTACCTCACTTGTGTGGGTAGGTCTAGCGCCCGCGACAGGATATGCCCCAAAACACAACGTGGACACATCACAGAAAACAGAGCTGTTTTTTGCAAAGTGCCTAGCTGTAGATTTTGGCCTCTAGCTCAGCCGGCACCTAGGGAAACCTACCAAACCTGTGCATTTTTTTAAACTAGAGACCTAGGGGAATCCAAGATGGGGTGACTTGTGGGGTTCTGACCAGGTTCTGTTACCCAGAATCCTCTGCAAACCTCAAAATTTGGCTCTCAAATTTCTGTGACAGAAAGTTCTGGAATCTGAGAGGAGCCACAAATTTCCTTCCACCTAGCGTTCCCCCAAGTCTCCTGATAAAAATGATACCTCACTTGTGTAGGTAGTCCTAGCGCCCGCGACAGGAAATGTCCCAAAACACAAAGTGGGCACATCCCATTTTTTGACAGAAAACAGAGGTGTTTTTTGCAAAGTGCCTACCTGTAGATTTTGGCCTCTACCTCAGCTGGCACCTAGGGAAACCTACCAAACCTGTGCATTTTTGAAAACTAGAGACCTAGGGGAATCCAAGATGGGGTGACTTGTGGGGCTCTCACCAGGTTCTGTTACCCAGAATCCTTTGCAAACCTCAAAATTTGGCTAAAAAAACATATTTTCCTCACATTTCGGTGACAGAGAGTTCTGGAATTTGAGAGGAGCCACAAATTTCTTTCCACCCAGCATTCCCCCAAGTCTCCTGATAAAAATGGTACCTCACTTGTGTGGGTAGGCCTAGCGCCCACATAAGGAAATGGCCCAAAACACAACGTGGACACATCTCATTTTTTTGACAGAAAACAGAGCTGTTTTTTGCAAAGTGCCTACCTGTAGATTTTGGCCTCTAGCTCAGCTGGCACCTAGGGAAACCTACCAAACCTGTGCATTTTTGAAAACTAGAGACCTAGGGGAATCCAAGATGGGGTGACTTGTGGGGCTCTCACCAGGTTCTGTTACCCAGAATCCTTTGCAAACCTCAAAATTTGGCTAAAAAAACATATTTTCCTCACATTTCGGTGACAGAAAGTTCTGGAATTTGAGAGGAGCCAAGAATTTTCTTCCACCCAGCGTTCCCCCATGTCTCCCGATAAAAATGGTACCTCACTTGTATGGGTAGGCCTAGCGCCCGCGACAGGATATGCCCCAAAACACAACGTGGACACATCACAGAAAACAGAGCTGTTTTTTGCAAAGTGCCTACCTGTAGATTTTGTCCTCTAGCTCAGCCGGCACCTAGGGAAACCTACCAAACCTGTGCATTTTTTAAAACTAGAGACTTAGGGGAATCCAAGATGGGGTGACCTGTGGGGCTCTGACCAGGTTCTGTTACCCAGAATCCTTTGCAAACCTCACATTTTGGCTAAAAAAACACATGTTCCTCACATTTCTGTGCAGAAAGTTCTGGAATCTGAGGAGCCACAAATTTCCTTCCACCTAGCGTTCCCCCAAGTCTCCCGATAAAAATTATACCTCACTTGTGTGGGTAGTCCTAGCGCCCGCGACAGGAAATGTCCCAAAACACAAAGTGGGCACATCCCATTTTTGGACAGAAAACAGAGGTGTTTTTTGCAAAGTGCTTACCTGTAGATTTTGAATTCTAGCTCAGCCGGCACCTAGGGAAACCTACCAACGCTGTGCATTTTTGAAAACTAGAGACCTAGGGGAATCTAAGATGGGGTGACTTGTGGGGCTCTGACCAGGTTCTATTACCCAGAATCCTTTTCAAACCTCAAAATTTGGCTAACAAAACACATGTTCCTCACATTTCTGTGACAGAAAGTTCTGGAATCTGAGAGGAGGCACAAATTTCCTTCCACCTAGCGTTCCCCCAAGTCTCCCGATAAAAATGATACCTCACTTGTGTGGGTAGTCCTAGCGCCCGCGACAGGAAATGTCCCAAAACACAAAGTGGGCACATCCCATTTTTGGACAGAAAACAGAGCTGTTTTTTGCAAAGTAGCTACCTGTAGATTTTGGCCTCTAGCTCAGCCGGCACCTAGGGAAACCTACCAAACCTGTGCATTTTTGAAAACGAGAGACCTACGGGAATCCAAGATGGGGTGACTTGTGGGGCTCTGACCAGGTTCTGTTACCCAGAATCCTTTGCAAACCTCAAAATTCGGCTAAAAAAACATATTTTCCTCACATTTCGGTGACAGAAAGTTCTGGAATTTGAGAGGAGCCACAAATTTCCTTCCACCCAGCGTTCCCCCATGTCTCTCGATAAAAATGGTACCTCACTTGTGTGGGTAGGCCTAGCGCCCGCGACAGGATATGCCCCAAAACACAACGTGGACACATCACAGAAAACAGAGCTGTTTTTTGCAAAGTGCCTACCTGTAGATTTTGGCCTCTAGCTCAGCCGGCACCTAGGGAAACCTACCAAACCTGTGCATTTTTTTAAACTAGAGACCTAGGGGAATCCAAGATGGGGTGACTTGTGGGGTTCTGACCAGGTTCTGTTACCCAGAATCCTTTGCAAACCTCAAAATTTGGCTCTCAAATTTCTGTGACAGAAAGTTCGGGAATCTGAGAGGAGCCACAAATTTCCTTCCACCTAGCGTTCCCCCAAGTCTCCTGATAAAAATTATACCTCACTTGTGTGGGTAGTCCTAGCGCCCGCGACAGGAAATGTCCCAAAACACAAAGTGGGCACATCCCATTTTTTGACAGAAAACAGAGGTGTTTTTTGCAAAGTGCCTACCTGTAGATTTTGGCCTCTACCTCAGCTGGCACCTAGGGAAACCTACCAAACCTGTGCATTTTTGAAAACTAGAGACCTAGGGGAATCCAAGATGGGGTGACTTGTGGGGCTCTCACCAGGTTCTGTTACCCAGAATCCTTTGCAAACCTCAAAATTTGGCTAAAAAAACACATTTTCCTCACATTTCTGTGACAGAAAGTTCTGGAATTTGAGAGGAGCCACAAATTTCCTTCCACCCAGCATTCCCCCAAGTCTCCCGATAAAAATGGTACCTCACCTGTGTGGGTAGGCCTAGCGCCCACATAAGGATATGGCCCAAAACACAACGTGGACACATCTAATTTTTTTGACAGAAAACAGAGCTGTTTTTTGCAAAGTGCCTACCTGTAGATTTTGGCCTCTAGCTCAGCCGGCACCTAGGGAAACCTACCAAACCTGTGCATTTTTTAAAACTAGAGACCTAGGGGAATCCAAGATGGAGTGACTTGTGGGGCTCTGACCAGGTTCTGTTACCCAGAATCCTTTGCAAACCTAAAAATTTGGCTAGAGAAACATATTTTCCTCACATTTCGGTGACAGAAAGTTCTGGAATCTGAGAGGAGCCACAAATTTCCTTCCACCCAGCATTCCCCAAAGTCTCCCGATAAAAATGGTACCTCACTTGTGTGGGTAGGCCTAGCGCCCGCGACAGGATATGCCCCAAAACACAACGTGGACACATCACAGAAAACAGAGCTGTTTTTTGCAAAGTGCCTACCTGTAGATTTTGGCCTCTAGCTCAGCCGGCACCTAGGGAAACCTACCAAACCTATGCATTTCTTTAAACTAGAGACCTAGGGGAATGCAAGATGGGGTGACTTGTGGGGTTCTGACCAGGTTCTGTTACCCAGAATCCTTTGCAAACCTCAAAATTTGGCTCTCAAATTTCTGTGACAGAAAGTTCTGGAATCTGAGAGGAGGCACAAATTTCCTTCCACCTAGCGTTCCCCCAAGTCTCCAGATAAAAATTATACCTCACTTGTGTGGGTAGTCCTAGCGCCCTCGACAGGAAATGTCCCAAAACACAAAGTGGGCGCATCCCATTTTTTGACAGAAAACAGAGGTGTTTTATGCAAAGTGCCTACCTGTAGATTTTGGCCTCTACCTCAGCTGGCACCTAGGGAAACCTACCAAACCTGTGCATTTTTGAAAACTAGAGACCTAGGGGAATCCAAGATGGGATGACTTGTGGGGCTCTGACCAGGTTCTGTTACCCAGAATCCTTTGCAAACCTCACATTTTGGCTAAAAAAACACATGTTCCTCACATTTCTGTGCAGAAAGTTCTGGAATCTGAGAGGAGCCAAAAATTTCCTTCCACCCAGCATTCCCCCAAGTCTCCCGATAAAAATGGTACCTCACTTGTGTGGGTAGGCCTAGCGCCCGCGACCGGAAACGCCCCAAAACACAACGTGGACACATCCGATTTTTTGAAAGAAAACCGTGGTGTTTTTTGCAATGTGCCTACCTGTAGATTTTGGCTTCTAGCTCAGCCGGCACCTAGGGAAACCTACCAAACCTGTGCCTTTTTGAAAACTAGAGACCCAGGGGAATCCAAGATGGGGTGACTTGTGGGGTTCTGACCAGGTTCTGTTACCCAGAATCCTTTGCAGACCTCAAAATGTGGCTAAAAAAACACATTTTCCTCACATTTCTGTGACAGAAAGTTCTGGAATCTGAGAGGAGACACAAATTTCCTTCCACCCAGCATTCCCCCAAGTCTCCCGATAAAAATGGTACCTCACTTGTGTGGGTAGGCCTAGCGCCCACATAAAGAAATGGCCTAAAACACAACGTGGACACATCTCATTTTTTTGACAGAAAACAGAGCTGTTTTTTGCAAAGTGCCTACCTGTAGATTTTGGCCTCTAGCTCAGCCGGCACCTAGGGAAACCTACCAAACCTGTGCATTTTTTAAAACTAGAGACCTAGGGGAATCCAAGATGGAGTGACTTGTGGGGCTCTGACCAGGTTCTGTTACCCAGAATCCTTTGCAAACCTCAAAATTTGGCTAGAGAAACATATTTTCCTCACATTTCGGTGACAGAAAGTTCTGGAATCTGAGAGGAGCCACAAATTTCCTACCACCCAGCATTCCCCAAAGTCTCCCGATAAAAATGGTACCTCACTTGTGTGGGTAGGCCTAGCGCCCGCGACAGGATATGCCCCAAAACACAACGTGGACACATCACAGAAAACAGAGCTGTTTTTTGCAAAGTGCCTCCCTGTAGATTTTGGCCTCTAGCTCAGCCGGCACCTAGGGAAACCTACCAAACCTGTGCATTTTTTTAAACTAGAGACCTAGGGGAATCCAAGATGGGGTGACTTGTGGGGTTCTGACCAGGTTCTGTTACCCAGAATCCTTTGCAAACCTCAAAATTTGGCTCTCAAATTTCTGTGACAGAAAGTTCTGGAATCTGAGAGGAGGCACAAATTTCCTTCCACCTAGCGTTCCCCCAAGTCTCCCGATAAAAATTATACCTCACTTGTGTGGGTAGTCCTAGCGCCCTCGACAGGAAATGTCCCAAAACACAAAGTGGGCGCATCCCATTTTTTGACAGAAAACAGAGGTGTTTTTTGCAAAGCGCCTACCTGTAGATTTTGGCCTCTACCTCAGCTGGCACCTAGGGAAACCTACCAAACCTGTGCATTTTTTAAAACTAGAGACCTAGGGGAATCCAAGATGGGGTGACTTGTGGGGCTCTCACCAGGTTCTGTTACCCAGAATCCTTTGCAAACCTTAAAATTTGGCTAAAAAAACATATTTTCCTCACATTTCTGTGACAGAAAGTTCTGGAATTTGAGAGGAGCCACAAATTTCCTTCCACCCAGCGTTCCCCCATGTCTCCCGATAAAAATGGTACCTCACTTGTGTGGGTAGGCCTAGCGCCCGCGACAAGATATGCCCCAAAACACAACGTTGACACATCACAGAAAACAGAGCTGTTTTTTGCAAAGTGCCTACCTGTAGATTTTGTCCTCTAGCTCAGCCGGCACCTAGGGAAACCTACCAAACCTGTGCATTTTTTAAAACTAGAGACCTAGGGGAATCCAAGATGGGGTGACTTGTGGGGCTCTGACCAGGTTCTGTTACCCAGAATCCTTTGCAAACCTCAAATTTTGGCTAAAAAAACACATGTTCCTCACATTTCTGTGCAGAAAGTTCTGGAATCTGAGAGGAGCCACGAATTTCCTTCCACCCAGCATTCCCCCAAGTCTCCCGATAAAAATGGTACCTCACTTGTGTGGGTAGGCCTAGCGCCCGCGACCGGAAATGCCCCAAAACACAACGTGGACACATCCGATTTTTTTAAAGAAAACCGTGGTGTTTTTTGCAATGTGCCTACATGTAGATTTTGGCTTCTAGCTCAGCCGGCACCTAGGGAAACCTACCAATCCTGTGCATTTTTGAAAACTAGAGACCCAGGGGAATCCAAGATGTGGTGACTTGTGGGGTTCTGACCAGGTTCTGTTACCCAGAATCCTTTGCAAACCTCACATTTTGGCTAAAAAAACACATGTTCCTCAAATTTCTGTGACAGAAAGTTCTGGAATCTGAGAGGAGCCACAAATTTCCGTCCACCCAGCATTCCCCCAAGTCTCCCGATAAAAATGGTACCTCACTTGTGTGGGTAGGCCTAGCGCCCGCGACAGGATATGCCCCAAAACACAACGTGGACACATCCCATTTTTTGAAAGAAAACAGAGGTGTTTTTTGCAAAGTGCCTACCTGTAGATTTTGGATTCTAGCTCAGCCGGCACCTAGGGAAACCTACCAAACCTGTGCATTTTTTAAATCTAGAGACCCAGGGGAATCCAAGATGGGGTGACTTTTGGGGTTCTGACCAGGTTCTGTTACCCAGAATCCTTTGCAAACCTCAAAAATTGGCTAAAAAAACACATTTTCCTCACATTTCGGTGACAGAAAGTTCTAGAATCTGAGAGGAGCCACAAATTTCCTTCCATCCAGCGTTCCCCCAAGTCTCCCGATAAAAATGGTAGCTCACTTGTGTGGGTAGGCCCAGCGCCCGCAACAGGAAATGGCCCATAACACAACGTGGACACATCATATTTTTTCATAGAAAACAGTGCCTACCTGTGGATTGTGGACTCTAGCTCAGCCGGTACCTAGGGAAACCTACCAACCCTGTGCATTTTTAAAAACTAGAGACCTAGGGGAATCTAAGATGGGGTGACTTGTGGGGCTCTGACCAGGTTCTGTTACCCAGAATCCTTTTCAAACCTCAAAATTTGGCTAACAAAACACATGTTCCTCACATTTCTGTGACAGAAAGTTCTGGAATCTGAGAGGAGGCACAAATTTCCTTCCACCTAGCGTTCCCCCAAGTCTCCCGATAAAAATTATACCTCACTTGTGTGGTTAGTCCTAGCGCCCGCGACAGGAAATGTCCCAAAACACAAAGTGGGCACATCCCATTTTTGGACAGAAAACAGAGGTGTTTTTTGCAAAGTGCTTACCTGTAGATTTTGGATTCTAGCTCAGCCGGCACCTAGGGAAACCTACCAAACCTGTGTATTTTTGAAATCTAGAGACCCAGGGGAATCGAAGATGGGGTGACTTGTGGGGTTCTGACCAGGTTCTGTTACCCAGAATCCTTTGCAAACCTCAAAAATTGGGTAAAAATACACATTTTCCTCACATTTCGGTGACAGAAAGTTCTAGAATCTGAGAGGAGCCACAAATTTCCTTCCATCCAGCGTTCCCCCAAGTCTCCCGATAAAAATGGTGCCTCACTTGTGTGGGTAGGCCCAGCGCCCGCAACAGGAAATGGCCCAAAACACAACGTGGACACATCACATTTTTTCATAGAAAACAGTGCCTACCTGTGGATTTTGGCCTCTAGCTCAGCCGGTACCTAGGGAAACCTACCAACCCTGTGCATTTTTTTAAACTAGAGACCTAGGGGAATCTAAGATGGGGTGACTTGTGGGGCTCTGACCAGGTTCTATTACCCAGAATCCTTTTCAAACCTCAAAATTTGGCTAACAAAACACATGTTCCTCACATTTCTGTGACAGAAAGTTCTGGAATCTGAGAGGAGGCACAAATTTCCTTCCACCTAGCGTTCCCCCAAGTCTCCCGATAAAAATGATACCTCACTTGTGTGGGTAGTCCTAGCGCCCGCGACAGGAAATGTCCCAAAACACAAAGTGGGCACATCCCATTTTTGGACAGAAAACAGAGCGGTTTTTTGCAAAGTAGCTACCTGTAGATTTTGGCCTCTAGCTCAGCCGGCACCTAGGGAAACCTACCAAACCTGTGCATTTTTGAAAACGAGAGACCTACGGGAATCCAAGATGGGGTGACTTGTGGGGCTCTGACCAGGTTCTGTTACCCAGAATCCTTTGCAAACCTCAAAATTCGGCTAAAAAAACATATTTTCCTCACATTTCGGTGACAGAAAGTTCTGGAATTTGAGAGGAGCCACAAATTTCCTTCCACCCAGCGTTCCCCCATGTCTCTCGATAAAAATGGTACCTCACTTGTGTGGGTAGGCCTAGCGCCCGCGACAGGATATGCCCCAAAACACAACGTGGACACATCACAGAAAACAGAGCTGTTTTTTGAGAAGTGCCTACCTGTAGATTTTGGCTTCTAGCCCAGCCGGCACCTAGGGAAACCTACCAAACCTGTGCATTTTTTAAAACTAGAGACCTAGGGGAATCCAAGATGGGGTGACTTGTGGGGCTCTGACCAGGTTCTGTTACCCAGAATCCTTTGCAAACCTCAAATTTTGGCTAAAAAAACACATGTTCCTCACATTTCTGTGACAGAAAGTTCTGGAATCTGAGAGGAGCCACAAATTTCCTTCCATCCAGCGTTCCCCCAAGTCTCCCGATAAAAATGGTACCTCACTTGTGTGGGTAGGCCTAGTGCCCGCGACCGGAAACGCCTCAAAACACAACGTGGACACATCCCATTTTTTGAAAGAAAACAGAGGTGTTTTTTGCAAAGTGCCTACCTGTAGATTTTGGATTCTAGCTCAGCCGGCACCTAGGGAAACCTACCAAACCTGTGCATTTTTTAAATCTAGAGACCCAGGGGAATTCAAGATGGTGTGACTTGTGGGGTTCTGACCAGGTTCTGTTACCCAGAATCCTTTGCAAACCTCAAAAATTGGCTAAAAAAACACATTTTCCTCACATTTCGGTGACCAAAAGTTCTAGAATCTGAGAGGAGCCACAAATTTCCTTCCATCCAGCGTTCCCCCAAGTCTCCCGATAAAAATGGTACCTCACTTGTGTGGGTAGGCCCAGCGCCCGCAACAGGAAATGGCCCAAAACACAACGTGGACACATCACATTTTTTCATAGAAAACAGTGCCTACCTGTGGATTTTGGCCTCTAGCTCAGCCGGTACCTAGGGAAACCTACCAACCCTGTGCCTTTTTGAAAACTAGAGACCTAGGGAAATCTAAGATGGGGTGACTTGTGGGGCTCTGACCAGGTTCTGTTACCCAGAATCCTTTTCAAACCTCAAAATGTGGCTAAAGAAACACGTTTTCCTCACATTTCGGTGACAGAAAGTTCTGGAATCTGAGAGCAGCCACAAACTTCCTTCCACCCAGCGTTCCCCCAAGTCTCCCGGTAAAAATTATACCTTACTTGTGTGGGTGGGCCATGTGCATGCAACAGAATAAGGCCCAGAACTTGTAGAGATAGAGGGGATAGCATAGCGAGTTTATAAGGACATATTCTTTTATACATCTTTAGACTGACTCTGCTTTGGGGACCCACATAAGTGAGGTGTCATTTTACTTGGGAGATTGAGGGGAACACTGGGGAGTAGGAATTTTGTGCTGGAGCGGTGATCGTGCAAACAAAACTCAGGAAAATATGCTTTTTTAAGCAAATTCTGCGGTTTGCAGAGGCGTCTGGGTAAGAAAATGTTGGGAGATCCACGCAAGCCACAACTCCCTGCACTCCTTGGGGTGTCTAGTTTTAAAAAATGTCTGGGTTTGGTAGGTTTCCCTAGATGAAGGCCGCTCCCAGGACCAAAAACACAGGTGGCCCCCCACCCCCAAAACACAGGTAGTTTTGTAATATATAATTTTGATGTGTCCACATACGTCTGTGATGTGCCAAACACTAAAATTGTGAAAAGAAACACAATTAGGTTATGTGAAAAAGACCCCTCACCCACCAACCAAGTTGGTGGCATGCTTCATCATCGGGGTCCCACCTGAGACACCTAGCGTGTCTCAAATATGCTGCGACGCCTGATTACAGCGGAGCAGGTTTTGTCATTTGTACCACACATACTGGTTGGATTTGGCACGAGGGTGAGTGATGGTTCAGTAGATCAAATTTTATTAACAAGAGATTTCACGAAAGTGAAATGCACTGGTAATAACTGAAAGGCCAAAAAACTGAACCAATGACTCACAGCTCGTGAGCTGTAAAGCCACGACAAGGCACCAACCGCTTTACAGTCCATTCACACACCTTTCATACATGACATGCACAAGACCATTCACGCCGCCAGCCACGGGCCCAGCACATTACAAGACTCGCATCCACAGACAGCGCCAGTGAAGGGCCCTTCACTTTCATATGCCCACATGCCTGATACAGCAATCACACCAGCTGATGAGTATGTGGACTGGCGTTTGGCTGGCACCGCCAGCCAAGCGCCAACCCACCAACACCACCAGCCAAGCGCCACCCCACCCACACTGCCAGCCAAGCGCCACCCCACCCACACCACCAGCCAAGCGCCACCCCACCCATACCGCCAGCCAAGCGCCACCCCACCCACACCGCCAGCCAAGCGCCACCCCACCCACCCACACCGCCAGCCAAGCGCCACCCACACCGCCAGCCAAGCGCCACCCCACCCACATTGCCAGCCAAACGCCACCCCACCCACCCACACCACCAGCCAAGCGCCATCCCACCCACCCACACCGCCAGCCAAGCGCCACCCCACCCACACCGCCAGCCAAGCGCCACGCTACACATACCATCCCTTTTTTTTTTTTAAACAACAAAGAAACTACTAATCATAAATAAGTCCAAAACTACAAACACAAAAGCTGTAACTGAATACATGACTAATGCCAACCGTGAAACCGAACATATAAAAATATAAAACAGCAGTTTACGCTCACGGAATTTCCCAATAATTCTTCTATGTGTGGTAGCTCCTGAAACAGCCACCCACACACAGCCCAGGCTTTGAAGGACAATCAGGGCAGTACATCCTAGTCTCCTTCCTGATATCTCTTCGAGCACAGACTCTACATCTCTTAGCAGGAAAGTTTTTTTTTGGCCGTGGGAGGAATGTGCTCAGCAAAGTGACGATCTTTCAATCTAGTCACATCCTCCACCACTGCTTCTCTAGGAACTCTTGCCTGTTCCAGCACAACAAGGCTAGCTATGTTAGACTCCTGGAATTTCACAAATGTCATCCTTGACTCTGGAGAACTATCCTTGAACACAACAAAAGTATTAAAAGTTGCCAAGTGGAACAAGTGAAACGCAAATTTCTTATTCCACACATAAGACTTACGAGCAGCAGTGTAAGGTTCTAACCTCTGATCTACTCTATCAACACCACCCATGTGCTTATTATAGTCTAAGATGCACACAGGTTTGAGCACTTCGGCAACCTGACCTCAAACAGCCACAGGTGAAGTACTCTCATCATGGATGGTGCTTAGCATGTATACATCCCTCTTGTCTATAAATTTCAGAGCTAGCAGCTCATCATTCCGCAAGGCACTGCACTGTCCCTTCTCAAGTTTTTTACAGACAAGCTCTTTTTGATAGCCTTTCCAATTAGAGAGGATTGTGCCACAAGCAACAGTGTCCACTCTGAACAACTCCTTCAACAACCGAACTCCAGTGTAGAAGTTATCTACATATAAATGGTGACTTTGGTAAACAGTCGTCTACCAAGTTCCTACACAATTTTCTCACTAACTCCAAAAGTGGGTGGACAACCAGGGGGGTCAATATTGGAATCCCTAGCAGTGTAGACCCGGAAATTATAAACATATCCTGTACTACTTTCTGACAGCATATACAATTTAATTCCATACCATGCCCTCTTGCTAGGAATGTACTGCCTAAAAACCAAACGACCCTTGAACAGGACCAAAGACTCATCTACAGATATTTCTTTCCCTGGAACATAGATCTCTGAAAACCGATCTACCAAATGATCAGGTCTAATCTTAAAAAGACGGTCAGAATCAGGATGATCTCGTGGCAAGGCTAAAGCATTATCTAAAAAATGCAACATCCGAAGAAGAAGTTCATACCGGTTACGACTCATGATGGCAGGAAATATAGCTGTTGCCATCAAGGGACTAGTAGACCAATATGAAGACAGCGATGGCTTCCTTATCAGCCCCATCAAAAAAGATAAACCCAAGAACTTATTCAACTCTTCCAGATTTGTGGGAATCCACCGGCTAGCTCTAGAGTGTGGCCTAAGTCTGGCAGCGTTGTCCCTCAAAAACTGTTCTGCATACAAATTAGTCTGCTCAACAATCTCTTCCAAAAATATATCGTCCATAAACAACTCAAAAAAGTTGACGGGCAAAAAGTTTTCCGTATTAACTCGACACCCTGGAAAACCAGTAAACGCAGGCAACTGTGGCTGCTCCATGTTTGGTGCAACCCATGTGTCAGGTTTTCCAATGGGAAGCCTTTCAGCCGCTGGCTCCTGCACCATTGGCACATCACTGTCCTCCTCTAAAACAGGCCCTTCATCAGCACTGAGAGTGGCTTCATCATCAGATGATTCATCTCTGACAGAAAATTCACTTCCAGAATCCTGCACTTCCTCCTCTGCCTCAGATGCAGAGTCAGTCTCATATTCATGGTCAGAAGATGACTCAAAAAGTACACTATCAACCTTCAGAGCGGTCATCCTACGGCTAGCCATGATCCTTCCTACAAAAATTAACTGGACAAATACACCACCAACAACCAGCACTGTGTAAGATAAGTAACAAAGTATAGCTTTATCACTAAGAGTTATAAACTCAAAAAATATACTGCTCACTTGCCTGAAAAAGCTTGACTCACCAGCAACTACTCTGCACAGCCACAGCAATCACCAACGATATCCCACTAAAAAGAGAAGAAAAAAAAGCAAATTAGACATAAGACAACACAATAATCATTGTGCATAAATCTAAGGACAATTTCACACACAATCCTGCATTCAGTACACCACCTACAAACATGTCATTCATGCATGGCAACAATACTCACTTGGAGTAAATTTATGTACTTACCTAAAACATGCAACTACGCAAACCGCAGGACAACTACTGCCAAAACTGCAACAAGCCACAGCAAAGTCAGCAAAAGCTTTGAACTAGAACAAAAAGGAGAAAAACTGTTATTATCATAAAAGCAAATACTTCGCCAGTTGACAAACACTCCGCCACCAACCATTTTTTAATTTTCCCTTGTGTCTAGTGTTCTCTGCTTGGGGGAAGATGGCCCTAAAAAAAAATAGGCCAATCTACCCCCGGGGGGGGGGGGCAGAAATCGCCCAGATTACATTGCACCCTTTGGGGGGGCCACCCTTGCCCAAGGGGCCACACCCCCACACAAAGCACACGCACACACACGTATAGTATCCCTGGCGCTATGGGGATTCTGCCCCCCTTGGGGACAGAAAGGCCTAAAAAAATAGGCATATCTGCCCCCCAGGGGGGCAGAACTGCCCAATAATACATATGGGCCCCTGGGGGCGACCTTGCCCAAGGGGCCGCCCCCCAACACAAATAAAAAAAAAACAACAATAAAATCCCTGGTGTCTAGTGGCTTTCTGCCCCCCTTGGGGGCAGATTGGCCTAAAAATAAGGCCAATCTGCCCCCAAGGGAGGCAGAAACAGCAATAAATACATTGGCCCCCCAGGGGGAGCGACCCTTGCCCAAGGGGCCACCAGCCCACACAAAGCACTCATACACACATATAATATCCCTGGCGCTATTGGGATTCTGCCCCCCTTGGGGGCAGAAAGGGCTAAAAAAAATAGGCATATCTGCCCCCAAGGGGGGCAGAACTGCCCAATAATACATATGGGCCCCTGGGGACGACCCTTCCCCAAGTGGCCGCCCCCCAACACAAATTTAAAAAAAACAACAATAAAATCCCTGGTGTCTAGTGGCTTTCTGCCCCCCTTGGGGGCAGGTGGGGGGCAGAAACGATGATAAATACATTGCCCCCCCAGGGGGAGCGACCCTTGCCCAAGGGGCCACCCCCCAACACAAAGCACACATACAAAACATAATATTTCTGGTACTATTGGGATTCTGCCCCCCTTGGGGGCAGAAAGGCTACAAATAATAGCCCCCTACATGTGGGCCCCGGGGGGCGACCCTTGTCCAAGGGGCCGCCCCCCAACACAAAAAATAAAAACCAACAATAAAATCCCTGGTGTCTAGTGGCTTTCTGCCCCCATTGGGAGCAGATCGGCCTAAAAAAAGGGCCAATCTGCCCCCAAGGGGGGCAGAAACAACGATAAATACATTGCGCCCCCAGGGGGAGCAAGCCTTGCCCAAGGGGCCACCCCCCAACACAAAGCACACATACAAACATACTATTTCAGGCGCTATTGGGATTCTACCCCCCTTGGGGGCAGAAAGGCCTAAAAAAAATAGGCCTCTCTGCCCCCAAGGAGGGCAGAACTGCCCAAAAATTCATGTGGGCCCCTGGGGGCGACCCTTGACCAAGGGGTCGTTCCCCCACAGTAATATCACACACACACACACACACATACTGAAATCCCTGGTGTCTAGTGACATTGAGGGAAAGGAAAACCCTTCCCTTTCCCTCAATGCCTCTTTCACAGCATCCCCCCCCCCCGCACGAAGGTGAAAAACTCACCTTCTCCCTTAGACGCGCTGGAAGCAAATGGCTTCCAGCGCGTCTTTCCCCCTTTCCATGAAATCAGCTGACGTCATGAGGGGGGTGGGGGGGTGTCGGTGAAAGGGGAAGGGATTCCCCTTTCAGCCCTGGCCTGGCGCTTCCCCCAACGGCCAGTCCCAGGACTTAATGGTTACATCCATGGGGACGTAACCATTACGTCCGTGGCGGGGAAGGGGTTAATTTACAGTCCCTGGCACCACTAGTGACTTATTAGTAAATCAAAAATGCCAATCATGGATAAACCAATCAACAATATAATTTACACAGAGAGCATATGCACTTTAGCACTGGTTAGCAGTGGTAAAGTGCTCAGAGTTCAAAAGCCAACAGCAACAGGTCAGAAGAAATAGGAGGCAAGAGGCAAAAAGATTGGGGATGACCCTGCATAAGCAGAAAAGTCCGACAATATATGTTTAAATATTTTAAATATATATACCTACCTACATGATCTTGATAATTACAGCCAATTTGTTGATGGCATTTTTATTGTTTGTATTGTAAGTATTTAAACCCAAGATTTAGTAAAATTATTACTATGATATTTTGATTTTTTTGGCTACAATATTATGTCATAGAATTGTAGGATTGACAATGGAGAAAAGAAACATGGGCTCAAGTCAATGAGTTGAACAGACCTTTGCTGGACTACTAATGATAAATTGTCTAAAGAAAGGCATTGGCTTTTCAGTGGGATTAATACATCTAATGAGCATCAGAAGTAGCTTAGCAGAGTTAGCTCATGGAGGCTGTGTAGGTATTGTGAAAACGAAATACAATATTATACCAGATTATTGGTGACCTAGGTTACATTTAGAGATAGAAAGATTAATGAGGGCCCAGCAGGAAGTTTGTAGTAGAGACAAGGTGAATAAAACCAGATCTTCTGTAATAGTGTGCAGAAAGGTACCTACAAAACCCTGGGAGAAGATGACTTTTGACATCACTGGTCAATGTAGTGGTGAGAGTAGAAATCCCCGCCTTTTATAGCTAGAAGTTGCCCAGAGTTCAAGGAAGTCTCAGACATACCCCAAAACAGTAATTTCATTTTTGGAACATATATTTTATAGAAATCGTTTTCCTTGTTCTATTTTGAGTAGTGGAACTGACGATAAGGCACATGAAAATGTTACTGAGCGAAAGGGGAAATATTCATGAAACTTGCTTTGTATCTTGCTGAAACAAATAGGGGGTCATTCTGACCCTGGCGGTCGGTGACCGCCAGGGTCACTGACCACGGGAGCACCGCCAACAGGCTGGCGGTGCTCCGTCGAGCATTCTGACCGCGGCGGTTCAGCCGCGGTCAGAAACGGAAAGTCGGCGGTCTCCCGCCGACTTTCCGCTGCTCGGAAGAATCCTCCATGGCGGCGGAGCGCGCTCCGCCGCCATGGGGATTCTCACACCCCCTACCGCCATCCTGTTCCTGGCGGGTCTCCCGCCAGGAACAGGATGGCGGTAGGGGGTGCCGCGGGGCCCCTGGGGGCCCCTGCAGTGCCCATGCCAACGGCATGGGCACTGCAGGGGCCCCCGTAAGAGGGCCCCACAAAGTATTTCAGTGTCTGCAAAGCAGACACTGAAATACGCGACGGGTGCAACTGCACCCGTCGCACCTTCCCACTACGCCGGCTCCATTCGGAGCCGGCGTCCTCGTGGGAAGGTAGATTTGCCCTAGGCTGGCGGGCGGCCTTTTGGCGGCCGCCCGCCAGCCCAGGGCAAACCTCAAAATACCCTCAGCGGTCTTGCGCACGCGGAGTGGTATTTTGTCGGGGGAAGACTGGCGGGCGGCCTCCGCCGCCCGCCAGTCTCAGAATCACCCCCATAGGGTCACAGAATGTTTTAGGAGAGCCATCAAGGACAGCATATAACCTGCTGGGAGTAAGGGTAAAAATTGAATGGAAGAGTTGAGAGAGATAATGATTGTGTACAGGATGACATACCATGGAACCACTGGGAGTATGCCCTTGAATTTGGTTAAGAGAGGAAACTTAGTACAAGTGTCTTCCCTGTGTGGATGAGTGGAACAAGGGTGCGGGGAATGTAAGGATAGAAGACCATTTAAGTGTTAAGGAACTACTTAACCGGAGGATGGATTGGTACAATAGAAGAAAGTCTGCAAACACCACCAAAGTGAATGTGGGGAGCATCATTTTGGACAGCTTTCCAGTCAACGGAAAAAAGGTCAAAATTCTAGCAGCCAATAAAAGTAGTGGAGTTATTGAAAATGATGCAAAACCCATGATGGGTTCTTAGGAAAATCTTGGAGGTGTCACCCAGTCTTCTATCTTAGCATCAGTTACAGGGCATAATGATACGTTTAGAAGTAGCAACATCCTTTTAGTCACTTGGCTATTCGGAACAGAAAAAAAGGAATTCTGTTTATCTAAAAGATTTTATTTTGCAATAAAGTGATCATAGGAAACATTATGTACTTTCTCTTTCTTTGAATAAACAGGTCACCGATCTGCTTCGCACAGCTTTATATTCTTGATTTGTTCTGATTAATGTAGATACTGTTGGTGAAATTGTTGATGTTGGGTTTGGGGCCCAGTCACAAGCCACATCTTGTAGTAAGTATGATTAGGGGCACTACAATAGCACTACTAACATACTACAAAATTCTCTTCACTACCCCACATGTTGAGGCCTACACCTACACCTCTCCTATCTTTTCTGTGTGAAGAGCTCGGCACCAATTTAAAGGTCGCATGAGTGCTGAAATCTGCCATCACTTTCAATACAAGAGTAGTTTGTGAAACTTAGTGGTCACATCTTCCTACTGCTTACCAGGCATCGTCATTGATTAGATTTAATATAATTATTGTAGCTTGCACACTACGCTGGATAGTAGTTTGTCACTTTGCTATTATTAGTTTTTGAGTGTGTTTCAGCGGCTTTTGGGCCCGATTTCTGCAGTAAAGACCTGCTTAGAATTTTTAAATCTAGGAGAAACATGTTGGCACAGGTAAGGTTCATGTTCCGAAGGTCATTTTGCTAATGTATGTGCTCTTTCCACCTAAGGTTCCCTTAGATTATGTTTCAGTTTTTTCTTGGTGTTGAAGTGGCTACAGTTGCTTCCTTATCTAGAATGGAATATGTGAGTAAGTTTGATCCAGGGTCTCTATATTGTTTAAAAAATACTGTAATTCAGTCCAAAACATGAGTTCTAGCCTCTCAGAGAAGTTGGATGGAAATGACTTTTCTCACATCTTACTTACGCTCATTGAACTACGACTACTACTTACGCTGACTAAATTATGTTGAACTACATTACTTAGGTTCAAAGTGAAACATTCTTTTCATAGTGTGCTATATACAAAGTTCGTGTTTCTTAGCATTCAAATTGAGACCATTGGCTGAATTACAATTCAAGATCACTCAAGAAGACATTATTCTTGTTTTGAAATTTCCTAAACAAATTGTCAAATGGGAAATATTTCGAGACACCTATGTGGATTAAATTGCTCCCCTATGTTTACTGACATATCAACTCAATTGCGGTAAGTGTGTTGAAACCTGGCTGGCTCTTACCTCACTTGATGCCAGAATTTATGTCTGCTTTATTGAAAGTACTGTTGTGGTCTCTACAACACTTCACTCGCATATCAAGCCCAGCCTAATCCATAATTTTGCTTGATTCTGCTCACGATTGCTTTAAGTGCCAGTCTCAAATAATGTACTAGTATAAAATTAAATCCCTTTAGGACATGAAGCTGAAGAGAGGTATAGTCAGAAATATGAACAAATGATATTGACTTGGTATTGATCCAAAAATCTCGTTATAGTGAGGGAACAGAAGTATAATTTGGAAATTCAGTGTATCTCTTTGTTTGAACAGCACAATTTCTATCCTCAATCCAGGCCTTTGTGCTGTGTAACTAAGAAATGTCAGAAGACCCAAAACCAAGCAGCATGGCTTTCTCCAAATCAAAGGCGACAAAGCTGACCCCTGACCTAAAAAAATTCACTGGCTTCCGCTTGAACAAATAATAATTTTCAAAGTACTTGTTCCGATCGTTCCAGGATGAGAGACTGACTTCGCAATACATTACTTTGGTGCAATATTAGATCTAGCAGCATCAGTAAAATCTCTAAACTAGTAAGAGTTCAGGGTAACGTTCTGTGGAAAGATTTGGACCTTTCATCCCCAGCACTGCGTAGCGTACAGCCCCTCAAAAAAAGCCGTTTATGGGAAAGATTTTAAAAACATGTTCGATCCTTAAGCTGTACTTTCTGTCTATGCTCTCTTTTTTTAGACATGGTTCAGATAATCTTCTCAACTCTAGACTTCCAGTGTCCCAAGCAGTGCCTTCTCCTCACCTAGATCTGAATACACAGAACCTGCGCCCAAGGCAACCTCAATACCATCAAATGGATTCTATTAGCCTGCAACATGTAGCAATAACTATCTCACATCTGAACCAATTACATGTACTTGGATAGAGCCAAACCCCTACTTTTGACCAAGCCACTTGATTTGACCCTTGACACCAGCCTCACTCTCAAGGAACACATGTCAAAAAAACACGATGGCATAGAAACAGCTCATGCTTCTAAGGAAAGTGAAACTCTTTCTCCCAGAAAGTTACTGTTAAGCTGACAAGCTCACTACTTCTTGTTCCTGTCTGAGGAAGCACGGTTGGCCAAACATGAATGAAACCTATGTAATTATCAGTGGATGAGATAAATTTAAGCAGTTCACATAACATTTTTTTCGTTTTGCCCAGCCCTATCCAGCACACCTATCCAGAACCCCATCAAACTAGATGAACAAGTACAGTGAATGACAAAACATGGCACACCTTCTCTATCTACATGCCAAGGTTTGGAACAACATTCTCATCTTCAGGACTATGCTCATACTTCTTTAATTTAAGAAATAGTAGTAGATCCACCTCTTTGAGGAACACTGCATCATTATTCAGTAAATAATCTATTCCATTACCAGAATCCAGCAGCCCCTGCCTAATTATATCTCTGTATTGGTCCTGTACAGCACTCAGCTGCATTTCAGGTAGGTTTATGCTATACATGTCTAAAGTACATCTTCCATGAGGGTATCCAAGTGCCTAGGCGGGCGTGTTGGTTTGTGGTCCCCAAGATGCTTAAACAAAGAGCCAGGTCTTCGGCTTCTTGCTGAACTCAAGAAGTGAGGAGGAGGGTCTGATGTGGTGAGGGAGGTTGTTCCATGTCTTGGGTGCGATGTAAGAGAATGAGCCACCTCCAGTTTTGTTTTTGTGGATGTAGGAAAATGTGTGTGAGTGAGAGTAAGGGACAGTGTATCTGTCTGGTTGGTTGGTGAAAGTACATGCAGCTGTTTAGTTTGGCTGGTCCTGTGTTGTGTAGGGCTTTGTATGTGTGTTTGAGAGGTTTGAGTTGGCTGTACTTGTAAACGGGGAACCAGTGAAGCTTTCTGAGGTGTGGTGTGATGTGGGTGCAGTGTGGGAGGTTGAGTATGAGTCTTCCAGTGGTGTTGTGGATTGTCTGGAGTCTGTGTAAGAGTTGTTTGGAGATTCCGGCATAGAGAGTGTGCTGTAGTACAGTCTACTGGTGATAAGTGCTTGTGTGATGATTTGTCTGGTGTTGTGAGGCAACCATTTGAAGATTTTTCGCACTATTCATAGGATGTGGAAGCAGGCGGTGCACACTGTGTTGACGTGAGCTGTGATGTTCAGCTTGTCATCTAGGATGATCCCTAGATTTCTTGCATTGTCTGTGGGTATAAGTGTTGGACCTAGCTCCGACAGCCCCCATGTGGAGTCCCATGGGAGGTTTTGTTGCCGAAGATCACTACCTCTGTCTTGTTGAAGTTGAGCTGCAAGCAGTTGGTTTGCATCCAGTGTGCTACCATAGTCATGCAGTTAGTGAAGTTGGTGCTGACGGGGTTTGTTTTTTCACCAGGGAGAGGATGATGTGGGTGTCATTGGAGTAGGGGATGACAGTGATGCCTTGTGATTTGATGATGTTAGTGAGTGGTGTCATGTATATGTTGAAAAGTTTGAGGCTGAGGTACGATCCCTTTGAGACTTCACATATCAATTTCTTGGTCTTTGAAGTGAAAGGTGGCAGCCTTAGCCTTTAGGTTCCTCTTGTGAGGAAGGAACAGTTTCATTGGCAAACGCTTTCTTGTATGCCAATCTCATGGAGTCTTCTGATGAATATGTTATGGGAGACAGTGTTGAAGACTACAGCGAGGTCAAGCAGGATGAGGACTGCTGTGCTTCCTCGGCCCACAATGATTTGAATGTCATCAGTGGCAGTGATGAGTGCTGTTTTGGTGCTGCAATTCTTTTGATTCTTTTTTAATCCTGATTGAGTTTTTTCTAGAAGATGGTGAAGTTTGAGGTGGGTTGTGAGTTGCTTGTTGATGGCCTTCTCAATCACTTTGGCTGGATAGGGAAGCAGGGAGATGGGTCAGAAGTTTCTCAGTTGCTTTAGGTCGGCTGTGGGTTCTTGAGGAGGGAGATGATTTCTGCAAGTTTCCATTCATCTGGGAAAGTGGGAAACATGATGGAGGTGTTGATGATGTGGGTCAAGGTGGTGCTGAATTGTGGTGTTCTCAGGTTGAAGATGTAATGCAGACCCTGATTGGATGGTTGCATGACTGCCACTGTGTCGGTTCTGATGAGGGTTGTCCATTCGGTCAGGTGGCCATCTTGGATGGTGGTGGGTAGGTGAGCAATAAGTTCTCAGGGGTTTGGATGGTGTGTGAAGTTGCTGTACATGTTTGCAATTTTACTGTGGATGGAGTTGGGTAGTTTGTTGCAGAGTTGCTGGGAGACAACCATGTGGGTGACAGTGACTGAGGGTGAGGGGAAATTCTTGATGATTGAGAAGATCTCCTTGAGGTTTTGGAGCGTTCTTCAACTAGTCCACTAGCACAATTTTCTTTGTGTCTCTTATTTGCTTCTGATAGTGTCCGAGTGAAGCCTTGTAGGTAGTTCTCTCAGTGGTGTTGTGGCTGGCTCTCCATTTCCGTTCTAGCAGTTTACAGTGTTGTTTGTTCTCTCAAAGGTTTATGTGTACCAGCTGGTCTGTTTATATGACCTACTATGCTTGTTGGGTTTGATAGGTGTGAGGGAGTCTGCACAATTTCATTACCAGACCAGAGGCTACCATTATGCATTTATCATTTCATGTTACTCCATGCAGCACTTGAAATAACATTACATCATAAGGAAATTCAATCTAGAATAGAAAAGTTGCAACACATAAATAGTACATGCACATAGGGAGCTGCCTCTTTCAAAAGCTGCTCCTCAGATAAGAAGCACTTGCTCTTACTGCCTTTATTGTTTGTTAATTATTCTGTTTCATTTATAGAATTAATTGTGTTAGTCTTTGAACTGACTGTTTATATTAACAGTGTTAGGCTTTCTAATCTATAGAAACTATTGAAACTTTTCTTACTGTTTTATGTCTTTTGTTTGTCATTTAATTTCAGCGTGCCCAATTTTCCAGCAGAGTAAAAGCTGCTGCCTACACAGAACCTTTCTTTGTCAAAAGTGGGCCCCCATGTACGTGTTTCGCTGACTCATGGCAACTTGCTTGAATTTGATGGCATCAAATTGTTGTCCTCATTTTCTCCCGACTGACTAACTACATCTATTCATTCGAGAGGTTCTGGTCTGCATTTTCAAGAAAGGGTGACCTGCTCTTCATTTTAGGAGCTGCCACCCAAATTGTTGAATGGACGCATAAAAAGGGCAGCCTGTTCTTCGTTTTAGGAGCAGCCATCTGAAGTACTAAACAGAAGAGTACTAGCACACACTGGCTCATCTGGCCCGTTAGAGAAAAGCGTTGGGCAATGGTGTTACTGTCCCAACGAGATAGTCCCCACACCTTTTTGGATTGACCTACAAAACTTGTTGTCTGCCTATTTCATGCAGCTGGGCAGAGATGCTGTAACTGTAAAGAGATTGCAGTCGACGGTTACAGTATCGCTGGGAATATCTGTGCACCTGGTAAGAGCTCTTTCTGCTTCTCTGTGAAAGTCTGTTCCTGAGATAAGCTATAAAAACCTACACATTTTCATTTATTTAACCAAATGTAATTATTAATGAATACTTTATCAATATCTTTAGCATTTTATTAGTACAATGCCCATGGAAAATGACAACAAGTCTATTATGATCTCCAAAAGGAAACTTAATGAGGATATTGTTAGGAAATTAATTCATCTAGAAATGCGTAATTGTGTATGCAAAACAATTGATCATGTCCTATCTAGGAAAAGAGATAGTAGGGCCTCAGAGGTAGAAGGTTCACATACAGTGGACGATGCCCCGGGTATTTGGGTCAAGGGTGGCAAGAAAAAGAGAAAGGCAAAACACATTGAAGAAGGGTCAGTTCCTTCTAAGTCACTGGGAGGTATAAGCACCTCACACAGCATGTGAGGCCGAAGAATCTTAAATGGTTAGGGAGGTCTAAAGACCTCAAGAGGATGGGTGCCTGATGTGGTACAAATGAGAGAGGTCTCTGATACAACACCGTAGATTTGGGATGCCATAGCACCTCTGAGGCCTTGGATACCCGAGAATTTGACTTTATGGAAGACAATGATGATGATATGGGCTTGTTTGATGAATATGTTCTGGATCCTGATGAAGGCTTTTTTGTTGATAATGACCTCCTTTCTGAAGTTGCGCATCCCTCTTCATCTAAGGATATTATTAAGAATCTCTTGGGGATGAGATGTTTTTTCCACATAACATTTAACATCCCAGAAATGACAAATGGTGGCTGCTTGAGCACATTGGTAATTTTATTAGAAATTGGATTAGCTATCCTCTTGAGAAGAAAGTGAGAAATGTTCTCAAGGCAGAATGTTCAAGGCCAGTGATACATGATAAAGTGGGACTCACTCCAAACTTAGATCCCCAACTCATTACCTTTTTCTACAAAATGGGAAGAGTCCCAAGCAAGGGACTTGAGAAGTACCTCAAACTTTTTCAAAATCGCCTACTGGATATTCTTGGTCCTCTTCCTAGAATCATCAACATATCAGAAGAAGCATTTTTCAAAGGACTTCCTATAGATTTAGACCACGGCTGGAAACAAAGAGCTGTGGTGTTCCTGGGTATTGCGAATGCCACATTCATCTCAGAGAGATGCAATGTAGTCCTTATGAGGATAAACCCAAATTGGGGGGGTCTGTCAGAAAAGGAGCACTCAGAAAATTTGAACGGTCTTATCTTCGGGGAAGACATGGTTAAAACCTTGGGAAAATATGTTGCATCATATATTTCCTTGGACAAGGCCCAATCAAATATGCACAACATTTTCAAATGAAGTGCTTTTGGTCAGTCTGGCAGAACGGGACTTTCGGCCAGCCACAGCTTTCAAGGGCTCCAATATAGTACATAAAAACCCAGAGGCAGAGGATATCAATCAACTTCAGCTCTGATATTCTGTCCTTAAAGTGGGTGCTACCAAAGTGCCAGAGGGAACAGGACTAGAGGACAAACTTCCTCAGGTTACCAGGGGGAGTACAAATACTTCTCTTTCTTCTTTTTCCTGGGAGGCTGTCTCAAACATTTTACACACATATGTTAAAGCATAGCTCAGGACCCTTGGGTTTTAGAAACTGTCAGAGATTTTACAGAAATACCTCATCAAAATGGTCCTCCAAGAGAATTAACATTGTACGTAAAATAATGGAAAATTGTAGCCGAGGAGGTAATGTTGAAAAAAGAGGTGATTATAGAAGTGAACATTCAAAACAAGGTCTTTGTCAGTACTCTCTTCCTGGTGGAGAAGAGGGACAAAGTGTGGAGGCATTTCATAAATCTGAGAAACTTCACAGACATTTCAAGATGGAAGGGATGCATCTTTTGAGGGAGAGTTTTATTAAAAGACAATTGGTGGATGAAATTGTATTTTAAAGATGTGTATTTTACAATTCCCATGGCCAGAGATTACCGACCTTACCTTCACTTCACCTGATGGAATCCTCTATACCAGTTTTGTTCACTCCCTTTCAGTTTCTCTTCAGCACCATGGTGCTTCATCAAAATGATGAGAGTGATGAGAGTAACATCCTTCCTAAGAACAAGAGGTATCCTTATGATCATTTACTTAGACAATATCCTTATTATGTCTGTTAGAAATGGGGTTTTTGGTTGGCAGTCAGGTTACCCTCTGTCCAAGCAAGAGCCCTCACTCTAGTCAGGGTAAGTCACACACAATCCAAATCATCCTGTGCCCACCCTCTGGTAGCTTGGTACTGAGCAGTCTGGCTTAACTTAGAAGACAATGTGTAAGGTATTTGTGCAATAAATCATACAATAACACAATATAGCACCACAAAAAATACATCACACAGTGTTTAGAAAAATATATCATATTTATCTGGATATCTGTAGGTCAAAACGATAAAAGATGCAATATGAAATTGTAGAGATATCACTGAAAGTGATATAAAGTGTCTTAAGTCTTTAAAAAGCAAACAAAGGCCCTCATTCTGACCTTGGCGGGCGGCGGAGGCCGACCGCCAAAGTCCCGCCGTCAAGTTACCGTTCCGCGGTCGAAAGACCGCGGCGGTAATTCTGACTTTCCCGCTGGGCTGGCTGGCGGTCGCCTTCAGACCGCCAGCCAGCCCAGCGGGAAAGAGGCTTCCACGATGAAGCCGGCTCGGAATCGAGCCGGCGGAGTGGAAGCTGTGCGACGGGTGCAGTTGCACCCGTCGCGTATTTCACTGTCTGCGCAGCAGACAGTGAAATACATTTAGGGGCCCTCTTACGGGGGCCCCTGCAATGCCCATGCCAGTGGCATGGGCACTGCAGGGGCCCCCAGGGGCCCCGCGACCCCCCCTACCGCCATCCGGATCTCGGCGGTCCGACCGCCGGGATCTGGATGGCGGTAGGGGGGGTCAGAATCCCCGCGGCGGTGCAGCAAGCTGCGCCGCCGCGGAGGATTCAATGGGGCCGCGGTACACTGGCGGGACCCCGCCAGTGGTGCCGGTCCGACCGCGGCTTTACCGCCGCGGTCGGAATCCCCATTGAAGCACCGCCGGCTTGTCGGCGGTGCTCCCGCGGTCCTCCGCCCTGGCGGTCAAAGACCGCCAGGGTCAGAATGAGGGCCAAAGTCTCTTTCAAGCACAAAGTACCTGGTTTAAAGTGGAAAATCTCCGCAAAGGGCCGCAGAGGAGGAGATAAGTGGAAAAATGGTGTGTGCGTCGGTTTCGCCCCTTCACACACGGACTTGCGTCGTTATTTTTCACGCGGGGAAGTCGTGAGTCGTTTTCCGGCGCGCGGACAGTCTCCTTCTGTGGTTCGCGGGATTACCAGATGTCCCGGGGTCTGTGCGTGGAATCCTAGGCTTGTTTTCCTGCTGCGCGTCGTTCCGGTGGGCTGTGCGTGGAATCTTCTCCCTCACGGCAGGCGTTGCGTCGATTTCCTCTCTGAAGTCGGGCGGCGTTGTCCAGGCGAGGCCGTGCGTCGAAGTTCCGGTCACACCGCAGGCGTTGAGTCGAGCGGCGTCTTTCTGGATCAGCGTGCAGTGAATTTTTCACCACTGAGCAAGCTGTGCGTAAAATTTTTCGCCGCACAAGGCATCCAAATGAAAAAGAGAAGTCTTTTTGGTCCTGAGACTTCAGGGAACAGGAGGTAAGCTCTATCCAAGCCCTTGGAGAGCACTTCAGCAGCAAGGCAAGAGTTCAGCAAGACAGCAGGGCAACAGCAAGGCAGCAGTCCTTTGTAGAAAGCAGTCAGGTGAGTCCTTTAGGCAGCCAGGCAGTTCTTCTTGGCAGGATGCAGGTTCTGGATCAGGTTTCCTCTCCAGCAAGTGTCTGATGAGGTAGGGCAGGGGCCCTGTTTTATACCCAAATGTGTCTTTGAAGTGGGGGAGACTTCAAAGAGTGGCTTAGAAGTGCACCATGTCCCGTTTCAGTTCGATCCTGTCTGCCAGGGTCCCAGTAGGGGGTGTGGCAGTCCTTTGTGTGAGAGCAGACCCTCCACCCTCCCAGCCCAGGAAGACCCATTCAAAATGCAGATGTATGCAAGTGAGGCTGAGTACCCTGTGTTTGGGGTGTGTCTGAGTGAATGCACAAGGAGCTCTCAACTAAACCCAGCCAGACGTGGATTGTAAGGTACAGAAAGATTTAAGTGCAAAGAAATGCTCACTTTCTAAAAGTGGCATTTCTAGAATAGTAATATTAAATCCAACTTCACCAGTCAGCAGGATTTTGTATTACCATTCTGGCCATATTAAATATGACCTTCCTACTCCTTTCAGATCAGCAGCTACCACTTCAATAATGTATGAGGGCAGCCCCAATGTTAGCCTATGAAGGGAGCAGGCCTCACAGTAGTGTAAAAACGAATTAAGGAGTTGTACACTACCAGGACATGTAAACTACACAGGTACATGTCCTGCCTTTCACCCACACAACACCCTGCTCTAGGGGTTAAGTAGGGCACACATTAGAGGTAATTTATATGTGGAGAAAGGGGAGATTTAGGCTTGGCAAGTACTTTTAAATGCCAAGTCGAGGTGACAGTGAAACTGCACAACCAGGCCTTGCAATGGCAGGCCTGAGACCAGGGAAAAGGGGCTACTTAAGTGGGTGGCACAATCAGTGCTGCAGGCCCACTAGTAGCATTTAATCTACAGGCCCTAGGCACATATAGTGCACATTACTAGGGACTTATAAGTAAATTAAATAGTCCAATCAGGTATAATCCAAGGTTACCATGTTTAAAGGGAGAGAGCATATGCACTTTAGCACTGGTTAGCAGTGGTAAAGTGCGCAGAGTCTAAAAGCCAGCAAAAACAGTGTCCAAAAAGTGGAGGGAGGCAGGCAAAAAGTTAGGGGTGACCACCCTAAGGCTGTCAGGTCTAACATGTGTCCCCCCCAGCTGAAAGTGGGGAGAGCTACCCAACCTCCTGGGAGCTCTCATCGCTAAGGCGGAAGTATCTGGAGAGACCATCAGCATTAGCGTGGTCAACCCCTGGGCGATGCTCCACCGTAAAGTCCATCCCCTGTAGGGAAATGGACCACCTCAAGAGTTTTGGGTTTTCACCCCTCATCTGCATGAGCCATCTGAGGGGCCTGTGGTCTGTCTGAACCTGGAAGTGAGTCCCAAACAGGTATGGCCTCAGCTTGTTCAGTGACCAGACCACAGCAAAAGCTTCTCTCTCAATAGCACTCCACCTCTGTTCCCGTGGTAATAGCCTTCTGCTAATAAAGACTACTGATTGGTCTAGGCCCTCCTCATTTAGCTGTGCTAGGACTGCCCCTATGCCATGCTCTGAAGCGTCTGTCTGCACAATAAATTCCTGGGAGTAGTCAGGGGCCTTGAGCACGGGCCGTGCACATGGCTTCCTTCAGAGAATCAAAGGCTTTCTGACAAGCCTCTGTCCAATTCACCAACCTAGGTTGTTTCTTGGAAGTGAGTTCTGTCAATGGCGACACAATGGTACCATAGCCCTTCACGAATCTGCGGTAGTATCCAGTGAGGCCTAAAAAGGCTCTGACCTCAGTCTGTGTTCTAGGTGGTTGCCAGGCCTTGATAGTTTCAATCTTGGCCTGGAGTGGCTGCACCTTGCCACCACCTACTAGGTGTCCCAAGTACACCTCGGAACCCTGCCCAATCTGGCACTTACTAGCCTTGATGGTCAGTCCTGCCTGTTGCAGGGACTAAAGCACCTCCTTGAGGTGGAGCAGGTGTTCCTCCTAGCTGGAACTGTAGACAGCTATTTCATCCAGGTAGGCTGCACAGAAGGCATCCTTGCCAGCTAGGACCCCGTTAACCAACCGTTGGAAGGTAGCGGGGTCATTTTTCAACCCAAATGGCATCACCCGGAACTGGTAATGGCCATCAGGTGTGGAAAATGCTAATCTCTCTTTAGCCCCCTCAGTCAGGGCGATCTGTCAGTACCCTGAAGTAAGATCAAATGTACTCAGGAACTTGGCAGCGCCTAGTCTGTCAACAAGGTCATCAGCTCGGGGGATGGGGTGCGCATCAGTCTGTGTGACTGAGTTGAGACCCCAGTAGTCCACACGGAACCTGAGTTCTGGCTTCACGCCTGGGGCAGAAGCCTTAGGGACCAACACCACAGGGCTGGCCCAGGGACTACTGGATTTCTCAATAACCCTTGAAGCTAACATCTTGGAGACCTCCTCCTTGATGCTGGCCTTCACCTTATCCGATATCCTGTAAATTTTGTTCTTCAAGGCAGACTGTCACCTGTGTAAATGTCATGAACACAGAGGTGGGTCAGTCCAGGAGTAAGGGAGAACAGGGGGGAGAACTGCTCCAACAGCTCATAGCAGTCTCCTCTCTGGTTTAGAGTCAGGGAGTCAGAGAGAATGACACCTCTCACTGACGCATCACCTTCTTGGGCACAGAGGAGGTCAGGGAGAGGTTCACTCTCCTCTTCCATTCCTTCATCTGTGACCAGAAGCATGTTGACTTCAGACCTCTCAAAATGAGGCTTCAGTCGGTTGACATGGAGCACCCTTAGGGGGTTACTAGGGGATTGGAGGTCCACTAGGTAAGTGGCCTCCCCTTTCCGCTCCTTTACTTCAAATGGGCCAGACCAGCGGTCCAGGAGAGCTCTGGGCTCTACTGGCTCCATTACCCACACTTTGTCTCCAGGTTGAAACTCCACCAGGGTGGCCTTCTGGTCATACCAGTGTTTCATTACCTCTTGACTGGCCTCAAGGTTACTTTTGGCCTCTTTCCAGAAGCGGTTCATCTGGTTGCGGAGGGCCAACATTAAGCTGACCACATCCTGTGGGGGTGCCTTTGGAGCTTTCTCCAACCCCTCCCTGACAATGCTTAGGGTCCCCTGACAGGGTACCCATAGAGAAGCTCAAAGGGACTGAACCCCACCCCCTTCTGGGGTACATCTCTGTAAGCAAAGAGAAGGCATGGTAGGAGGACGTCCCACTTACGCCTCAGGGCCTCAGGGAGAATCTCTCCAGAAGACCATTAGATTGGGGGTGATAGGGTGTGGTGAACTTGTAGGTTACACCACACAAATCCCACATAGACTTCATGTATGCAGACATGAAGTTAGTGCCTCTGTCAGACACTATCTCCTTTGGGAATCCCACACAGGTAAATATCCCCATCAGAGTTCTGGTCACCACCGGTGCAGTTACGGTCCTCAGAGGGATTGCCTCTGAGTAACGGGTGGCATGGTCCACCAAAACCAGGATGAACCTGTTGCCTAGGGCAGTTTTGGGGTCCAATGGACCAACAATGTCGATGCCCACCCTTTCAAAGGGGGTGCCAACGACAGGAAGTGGAATCAGGGGGGCCTTAACCCTTTTTCCTGTTTTACCACTGACCTGGCAGGTAGGACAAGATCCACAGATCGTATCTGAGTTTGTCCTTATTCTGGGCCAATAAATGTGGGTGACAAGCCTGTCAAAGGTCTTGTCTTGCCCCACATGTCCTGCCAAGGGAATGTCGTGAGCCAGACCCAGTAGGAAGTTTCGGTAACACTGGGGGACCACCAGCGCACGGGCTGCCCCAATGGCCGGAACCTTAGGCTCACTGTAGAGGAGATCATTCTCCCAATATATGTGGTGATCGCCAGAGGCTTCACCTGTTGCCTGGGCTGAGGCTTGCTTCCTCATACGCTCTAGAGTGGGACATTCTTTCTGCGCCTTACAGAATTCCTCCCTGGTGGGTCCACCCTCAACTTGCCAGCCAACAAGCTCAGGTAGATCACCGAGGGTGGCAATGTCTTCCCCAGTTGGCTCGGGGCCTCCTCCTCAGGAACCGCGTCAACCACTGCGGGAACTTCTGGGACCGGTCTCCCTTGCCCCTTGCCCCTCCTCTTGGCAGTTGCCTGGGCCATTGTTCCAGGCTCCAGACGCCCTTGACTTCCCTCTCGGTCAGCCATGGACCTTGTGGTCATGCAGACCCATTCAGGCAATCCAAACATTTCCAAGTGTGACCTTAGCTCTACCTCCTTCCAGGTAGTGTGCTCAAGGTCGTTGTCTAACAGACAATCTACAGGCATGCCAGGACTCACAGCTACTTTCAGAGTACCAGAGACCCCCCCCCACTCAAAGGGAACCAGAGCTACCAGTAGATGGCTCTCACGATTGTCAGCGACTATGACCTGGTGAAATGTATTTGGGATGACCTGCTCTGCTGACACCAGCTGACCCTTGACAGTAGTCATGCTGGCTCCTGTGTCACGCAGAGCCTCCACCCTTTGCCCATTGATGGTGACCCACTGTCTATACTTGGAAGTATTGGCAGGCATGTGGGTTTTTGGCACCATCTCTGCATCCCCCAGGGACACTAGGGTTACCTCTGTCTACACCCCAAAACTGTCTGGGACCATCTCCTCCCCGAGCGCTATGCTAGCCAACCTAGGTGTCTGTCCTCCTTTGGGGGGCTGTGCCCTCTTGGGACACTTGGAGTTGCCCTCAGAGTGCCCATACTTATTGCACTCTGAACAGTGGGGTACAAACCTCCCTGTCTTATGGTCAGTGAAACCTTTCTTTTGAGAATCAGACCGGGACTGGTTACCATTACTCCCTTGGGAACTATTTTGAGGGCCTTTTGAGAACTCCTTGTTTTTAAGTTTTTCTACCCCCTCTTTCTTCTGATGGGAACCCTGACCACCTTTGTGGGTGTCCCCCCCAGATACCTTCTTTGACACTCTGGTACTAGTCCAGAGGTCCGCCTCCTCCGCAAGCTTCCTGGGATCACTCAACTTACTGTCAACTAGGTGTTGGCGCAACTCTGTGAAACAAATATTGAGCATATGCTCTCTCAGAATCAGATTATACAATCCTGTGTAGTCATCTACTTTGCAGCCCCACACCCATGCATTCAGTGCCTTACTGGAAAAGTCAAAGAAATCTACCCATGTTTATGTGGATAGTTTGGTGCTGTCCCTAAACCTCTGAGGGTATTTCTCAGGGGTCAGCCCAAACTTGGCAAGTAAAATGGCTTTCTGAAGTGGGTATGTGTTTTGATCCAGTTTGTCCAATGTGAGAAGTGTGTCCCTCCCCAAAGGTGGCACATAACTCCACATAGCTGTACCCCATTGCCCTTCAGGAACCTCATGAGCCCACAGTGCAACGTCATAAGCAGCTAACCATTTATCTATGTCATCTCCCACCACAAAACTGGGCACCACATTTTTGAGTATACAAACCTTCTTTTTTCCAGCAGGTCCTGTCTGTATGCTGCCACCATTACTGCTGGATTCAGACTGCTTTGCCTTGAGATCCAGCTCCTTGAGACTCAGTTCATTAGCCAACAAAAGTTTCTTTTCAGCCAAGGCTCTCTCAGCTGCTTGGGCTTCTCTCTCTGCCCTTCTTTCCTCCTGTTGAGCCTCAATTTTCAACTTTGCCATTTGCAATTGGAACTCCCTCTCTTCACTCCTTTCCTCTGCGGTCAAGCCTTGCTCAGAGACACTGCTCCCTGGTCTGGAAGGGGGCACAATTTCAGTGGTAACATCACCCACTGATGGCAACAAATCCTCTGAGGGGCCATTTTCTGGCTCCTCTTCCTCATCATCCTCTTCTAAATGGGCTTCTGCCCAGGTCCTCAGCGACACTTGAAAGTCCTCCTTTCTGGAGGCTCCTTGGGTGGGTACTCTCATCACCTTGCAGAACCCTCTTAGCTGTTTGACAGTATATGTCTCCAACAGGGCTAGGTCCAAATCTCCTGCTTGAGACCCAGCCAGAGACATGTTGAGTGAGGATTTAGATTTAGAAAATTGTCTGGAAAAAACGAATTTGCAAAAGAGATAAAAATCAAATTGACCTTCAACTGTGGATAGGTAGTGAAATACTTAGCTACTGTATGTCACTGCACAAATACAAGTCCTATCCTCACCGCTGATCACCAATGTTAGAAATGGGGTTTTTGGTTGGCAGTCAGGTTACCCTCTGTCCAAGCAAGAGCCCTCACTCTAGTCAGGGTAAGTCACACACAATCCAAATTATCCTGTGCCCACCCTCTGGTAGCTTGGCACTGAGCAGTCAGGCTTAACTTAGAAGGCAATGTGTAAAGTATTTGTGCAATAAATCATACAATAACACAATATAGCACCACAAAAAATACACCACACAGTGTTTAGAAAAATATAATATTTATCTGGATATCTGTAGGTCAAAACGATAAAAGATGCAATATGAAATTGTAGAGATATCACTGAAAGTGATATAAAGTGTCTTAAGTCTTTAAAAAGCAAACAAAGTCTCTTTCAAGCACAAAGTACCTGGTTTAAAGTGGAAAATCTCCACAGAGGGCTGCAGAGGAGGTGATACGTGGAAAAATGGTGTGTGCGTCGGTTTCGCCCCATCACACACGGACTTGCGGCGTTATTTTTCACGTGGGGTAGTCGTGAGTCGTTTTCCGGGACGCGGACAGTCTCCTTCTGTGGTTCGCAGGATTACCAGATGTCCCGGGGTCTGTGCGTGGAATCCTAAGCTTGTTTTCCGGCTGTGCGTCGTTCTGGTGGGCTGTGCGTGGAATCTTCTCCCTCACGGCAGGCGTTGTGTCGATTTCCTCTCTGAAGTCGGCCGACGTTGTCCAGGCGAGGCCGTGCGTCAAGTCGAGCGGCGTCTTTCCAGATCGGCATGCAGTGAATTTTTCACCGCAGAGCATGCTGTGCGTCGAATTTATTGGCGCACAAGGCGTCCAAATGAAAAAGAGAAGTCTTTTTGGTCCTGAGACTTCAGGGAACAGGAGGCAAGCTCTATCCAAGCCCTTGGAGAGCACTTCATCAGCAAGGCAAGAGTTCAGCAAGGCAGCAGGGCAACAGCAAGGCAGCAGTCCTTTGTAGAAAGCAGTCAGGTGAGTCCTTTAGGCAGCCAGGCAATTCTTCTTGGCAGGATGCAGGTTCTGGTTCTGGTTTCTTCTCCAGCAAGTGTCAGATGAGGTAGGGCAGAGGCCCTGTTTTATACCCAAATGTGCCTTTGAAGTGGGAGAGACTTAAAAGAGTGGCTTAGAAGTGCACCATGTCCCCTTTCAGTTCAATCTTGTCTGCCAGGGTCCCAGTAGGGGGTGTGGCAGTCCTTTGTGTCAGAGCAGGCCCTCCACCCTCCCAGCCCAGGAAGACCCATTCAAAATGCAGATGTGTGCAAGTGAGGCTGAGTACCCTGTGTTTGGGGTGTATCTGAGTGAATGCACAAGGAGCTCTCAACTAAACCCAGCCAGACGTGGATTGTAAGGCACAGAAAGATTTAAGAGCAAGAAATGCTCTCTTTCTAAAAGTGGCATTTCTAGAATAGTAATATTAAATCCAACTTCACCAGTCAGCAGGATTTTAGATTATCATTCTGGCCATACTAAATATGACCTTCCTACTCCTTTCAGATCAGCAGCTACCACTTCAATAATGTATGAGGGCAGCCCCAATGTTAGCCTATGAAGGGAGCACGCCTCACAGTAGTGTAAAAACAAATTAAGGAGTTGTACACTACCAGGACATGTAAACTACACAGGTATGTCCTGCCTTTCACCCACACAGCACCCTGCTCTAGGGGTTACCTAGGGCACACATTAGAGGTGACTTATATGTGGAGAAAGGGGAGGTTTAGGCTTGGCAAGTACTTTTAAATGCCAAGTCGAGGTGACAGTGAAACTGTACAACCAGGCCTTGCAATGGCAGACCTGAGACAAGTGAAAAGGGGCTACTTAAGTGGGTGGCACAACCACTGCTGCAAGCCCACTAGTATCATTTAATCTACAGGCCCTAGGCACATATAGTGCACATTACTAGGGACTTATAAGTAAATTAAATAGTCCAATCAGGTATAATCCAAGGTTACCATGTTTAAAGGGAGAGAGCATATGGACTTTAGCACTGGTTAGCAGTGGTAAAGTGCGCAGAGTCTAAAAGCCAGCAAAAACAGTGTCCAAAAAGTGGAAGGAGGCAGGCAAAAAGTTAGGGGTGACCACCCAAAGGCTGTCAGGTCTAACAATGTCCCAGTGTCAAACTCAACTTTCGAGAGATTCAGACATGGTTATGTCACTTCTGGTAAATTTGTGCTTCATTGTAAGAAAAGAAAAGTATATTCTTATCCCTTCTCAGTCTCTAGAGTTTTTGGGGTTCACAATAGATACAGCCAATTTGGTTTTACTCCTTCCATTAAAAAAGATTTGCCAGATACGAAAGGAGATAAGGTATGTCCTCAGACAGGAGTCATTTACCCTGAGAGGACTGGCGAGACTATTATGTCTTCTTCCTTTTTCTATTTAAGCAATCTTTCCAGGCCTCTTACAGTATTGTGCTCTACAGAGAATGAAGGTAAAAGCCCTTCAGAGAGGCCTATTGTATGGAGAAAAGATATCTTTGGATCCAGCAACAAGGATAGATCTGACTTGATGGTAAGAGAATTTAGAAGCCTGGAATGGTTGGGCAAGCTTTTGCTTCTTAACAGATTTTGGGGGTCATTACAACATTGGCGGTAAATGCCACTTACCGCCGTGCAGAAGACTGCCAACACACAGCCGAGGCCATGGAATTCCACCACAGCTATTATGACCCACAGCTCGGAATCCGCCAAAATTTTGACAGCCACACAAGTCCGTCACACCAAAGGTCAGTGATAAACTGGCGATAACAAAACCTCCACCGTCACGCCAACAGGAATACGCCCACACTATCACGACCTACGAATCCACGTGGCGGTCTTTCAACTGCGGTATTCCATTGGTGGCACACACCACCGCGCTCAAAATACACACACTCTTACAAAACACATCCACATTGGACAAATTGAAATACACACACCTGACACACAGACACACACCACTCCCATGCACTCAATACAATATAAAACACACGCCCACATCACCCACAAACCCCTACAACACAAATTGAGAAAGAAGGCCGGAGAGAGACACCACCAGAAACAACACTAGCATCCACAGGCACTCAACACCATCACTCACACAACATCCACGCACCTCACACAACACACCCCTAAATATCACCCCACAGATCACAACACACACCACCCCACACATCACCCACACCTCCCCATGGCACCGCAAAGACACCCCAGGTTTTCTGAGGAGGAGCTCAGGGTCATGGTGGAGGAAATCATATGGGTAGAGCCACAGCTATTCGGATCACAGGTGCAGCACACCACCATAACTAGGAAGATGGCGCTATGGCAAAGAATCGTGGACAGGGTCAACGCAGTGGGACAGCACCCAAGAACACAGGATGACATCAGGAAGAGGTGGACCGTCCTACGGGGGAAGGTGCGTTCCGTGTTCTCAAGACACCAGATTGCAGTTCAGAGGACTGGCGGCAGACCCCCACCACCTCCCCCAGAACTAACAACATGGGAGGAGCAAGTCTTGGCTATAGTGCATCCTGAGGGCGTCGCAGGAGTAGCTGGAGGAATGGACTCTGGTAAGTCAAATCTGAATTACTTCATCCCCCACCCTACCTGCATGCTATCACATACCCTCACCCTCGCCCTCACCCCCATCACTCCAACTCCTCTCACATGTCCCACTATCACAAATCACACATCCCAAACCCAAGCTCTGCATGCAACACCAAAGCATGGACACCCATCACCAAGGCATGGCCACTGCACATACCCATACACCCCCCTAAACCATTATCACACAAGGTCCCACACAAGAATGCAAGCACTGGGGTATAGGGTCACCCAACCATTACACACCATGGGACATACAGATGCAATAATCATGCCTTTACACCCCTGCAGGACCCCTACCCAATGTTACCGGACAGGAGGGTCCAGACATGTCCACTCCACCCACAGAAGAGGCCCACAGTGATGACATCTGCTCTGTCCAACTGGATCTAGATGACCAGCCCAGCCCATCTGGGACCTCGGGACAGTCGGTTCCCCTCACACTGGCACAGGCCACTACAGAGCTTCCCCCCTCTGGAAACACCAGCACAGCACCCACCCAGTGGGCCCACACCTCTGTCCCCAGGACACGTCAAGTAGCAGTGTGTTCTCCACAACAGGGAACCCAGGCTAATCCACCACCCCAACAACACCAGGGACCTGGGGGCAGTGGTAGTGGGCACACGGTTCAGGGGACAGAGGACCAGGAACACAGGGGAACTGGGAGGTCTGCTGTGCGACCGGGGGAGGACAGGCCCAGGGAACGCACTCTCCACGAGGCCCTTTCCAACATCATGGGAGCCTACCACCATTCCCAGGAGACTATAGCAACGGTACTGACCAAGTTTCTGGAGACCCAGCGTCTGCAGGAGGAACAGTATTTGGGGTTCAGGGAGGAACTCAAATCCATCAACACCACCCTGGGCACCATTGTAGGGGTGCTGAAGGAACTCGTCAACACCAGGAGGGACACTGTGGCACAACAAGGGGCCCCTGACACTAGCCTGGACGATGAACTGCCCACCACCTCCACCGGCGCTAGTGGACAGGAGGCACCACCACAGGACTACGACACTAGCACCCCACCCCCTGCAGATGGAGAACCACCCCGCAAACGGTCCCTGAGATCCAGGACAAAGACAGAGAACAATGCCAAGACCCCCGCCAAGAAATGAGACCACCCTGAATGTCATCCTTTGTCCCACTTTGTCACCCTGTCCATACTCAAACTACCCTAGCTCCACTTCCTATGCCCCTTTGGACAATGCACCTGTGAGACTAATAGACTGGACTCTGCCATGGATATTCCTCTACCATCACCCCTGACCAATTTACAACCCCCTTCACTATTTTGCACTTGAATAAACACCATTAAATCACAAACAATCTGGAGTCAGTCTGTGCTTTCGAAAATGTGTATTTGCAGTAACTGTGGAAAAATGCCATATCCAATGTATTGTCAACATACCTATGTCACACAGCTCTAGTCCATGCGGAAACAAAGCAGATGTCACACAGTGGGACCCACTCTGTGAAATTGAAAGGGAAAGTGACAAATCAAGGTCCATACACTGGGTGAAAGTGACAGACAGATGAGAGGTAGAAGAATTAAATCAGATGTAGCGGGCAGTGTTGTCTTCTTACCTGTGTCTCACTGGAAGTATTGATGAATCACTGTGTTCCTGTTGTCTATGTTCTCTTCTTCTGCTTCCTCGTCTTCACTGTCCACAGGCTCCACAGCTGCCACAACACCTCCATCTGGACCATCCTCCTGCAGAAATGGCATATGTCGTCTCAAAGCCAAGTTGTGAAGCATGCAGCAGGCCACGATGATCTGGCACACCTTCTTTGGTGAGTAGAATAGGGAACCACTTGTCAGATGGAGGCACCTGAACCTGGCCTTCAGGTTCCTCCTAGTTCGCCCATGGGCCTCCTTGTAGCATTCCACTGCCCTTGTCCTGGGATTCCGCACTGGGGTCAGTAGCCATGACAGGTTGGGGTAGCCAGGGTCACCTGCAAATGTCGAGGGACAACTGTTAGACACACACTAACTCTTAGGGACATTCCCAGACCCAGACACCTAGTCACATTGTATTGGGTCCATATCCTCACCTAATAGCCACACACAGTGCCTCTGGAGTTGCCCCATCACAAAAGGGATGCTGCTATTCCGCAGAACATAAGCGTCATACACTGAGCCAGGAAACTTGGCGTTCACATGGGAGATGTACTGGTCTGCCAAACACACCATCTGCACATTCATAGAATGGTAACTCTTTCAGTTTCTGTAAACCTGTTCACTCCTGCGGGGGGAGGACCAATGACACATGTGTCCCATCAATGGCACCTATGATGTTGGGTATATGTCCCAGGGCATAGAAGTCACCTTTCACTATGGGTAAATCCTCCATCTGAGGGAAAACGATGTAGCCGCGCATGTTTTTCAGCAGGGCAGACAAAACTCTGGACAATACGTTGGAGAACATAGGCTGGGACATCCCTGATGCAATGGCCACTGTTGTTTGAAAAGACCCACTTTCCAGGAAATGGAGTACTGACAGGACCTGCACTAGAGGGGGGATTCCTGTGGGATGGCAGATAGCTGACATCAGGTCTGGCTCCAGCTGGGCACACAGTTCCAGGATTGTGGTATGATCAAGTCAGTAGGTGACAATTACATGTCGCTACTCCATTGTCGACAGGTCCACCAGCAGTCTGTACACCGGAGGATGCCACCATCTCCTCACCTGCCCCAGCGGATGTGCTCTGTGGAGGAGAACAGCGAGCAGAGAGTCAACCAACACTGAGGTACGTAAACACAACTTTATTCCATAATTTTTGTAAATCAATATATGCCTGTATAAGTGTTTATGCAAGGCCGAGATATGTGTGACGCAGTCAAAATTAATGCCATGTGGCCCCCTGAAATGGCGGCTGCCTGACCTGTAAGGTGGGTCAAGGGAATATTGTGTGAGAAAACAAGGCTGATTGCAGAGGCCCCCTAACTATTTGCCCCCATTTTTCACTTTTTGCTGGTGTTTTCCTGACTCTGATGGTGCCCTGGGTACTGCTAACCAGTCCCGGGCCTGTGCTCGGTGTAAAATCAATATGCAAATTAGGCTAATTATAATTGGCTAAGTTAACCTATCTATAAGTCCCTAGTACATGGTAGGGCATGTAGGTTTAGGGACCACAGCATAGGTAGTGCACCCTCAGGTGAACTGCTGAGGTGCCCAGTGTCATTTTAAAGGCAGGCCTGCCTTACTGGCTGCTTTTAAATTAAAGTTACATGCAAATTCAACTTTGGAATTAAAAGTAGTTCCAAAGTCTTAAACTACCTTATTTTTACATATAAGTCACCCCTAAGGTGTTCCCTATGTGCCCCTAGGGCTGGGTGCCATGTAACTATAAGCAAGAATCTTATAAAAATAGTTTTATAAGCCCTGGTGAGGTAAAAACAGGCACATTTGTTTTTCCCTCATTGGAGTAAATGGCCTTCATAGGCTAGAATGGGTAGCCTTTATTTTAATTTTTAAAGTCCCCTTAAATGATGGATACCAAGAGTTTGGTATCAAATTAATTGTTATAATAAACCCCACAACTTCCAGTTGTTGGATTTAATATAACTTGTTCTGGTAAAGAGTTTTAAACTTTACCTGAAAAGTTGCCAATTTAAGCCCTGCATTGTTTTTGCTGCTGTGCTCTGATTGGCAAGCCTCTAGCAGCCTGGCCAGGCTGCCTTGATGAGGTGTGAAGTGGCCTGGCTTCACACAAAGGAATGTGCCTGTGGGAGGGAATCTCCCCTCAGCAGATGGTGAGGCAGGAAGGGGGAGGGCTGCCAAACTGGTCTTCAAAGGCAGAGAAGGACATTTGGAGCAACCAGCAACACCCCCACATCCTGCAACCCCAGACAACTAGGTGTCCCCTTGATTATATTAGGAGAGGGCAGGAGAGGGGTGTGTTTATGATTTTTAACCACACCAGTGGGTGTGCTCAGCCAGATGTAACCTCCAAAAATCAGATTCAGCCATGATTGATTTTTGAAGAATGTTGCCTCCTGGGATTGATTTTTGCCACACTTCCCAGGAAGTGGTCCTCACAGGGGGAATGACCCTGCACCTGATTGGAGAACCAGGATCCCCCTGCTTTTCACCCAGGAGCAAGGATAAAACTGGCAGACCTGCACCCACACCTCAGTTCCCTATCACATCCAACAAGGAAGAACTACAGAAGAAGGACTGCCCTGCTGGACCCCGGGCCTGCACCTGGAACCTGCACTCAGAAGGAATGAACCAGCTGCACACCTGGGCTTCACCACATGAAGGACTTTGCCTGGCTTCAACTGGTTCAAGGAGGGACTCCCTGTTTGCTACAGGTGAAAAATTGCTAACCAGAGTCCCCTGCACCAACTCCTGAAGAAATCGACCAGCTGTTCAGTGGCCAAAAAGGAGTTTGCGCCAGGTGCATTCTGGGAGTTGTAGTCCACACCCCCAAAGACCATCTCAGAACTTCTGGACCCTTGGGGTGAGCTGTGGCCCTCAAAAGAACCTTAAAAGGACATCTGGGAGAAGCCCCAGAAGTTTGGAGAAGTTTGGAGAACTTTTGTAAAAAAGCTCCATAGAGGGACCGACCCGCCGTGGCAACTCTAGCCGGCTTGCTTCAACCGCGACCCGGCCTGATTTGCTGGTTCGTCCCGGTAAAGAAAATCTCTGAAAAAGAGACTAAGGGGGTCATTCCTACCCTGGCGGTCCGAGACCGCCAGGGTAGGGGACCGCGGATGCACCGCCAACAGGCTGGCGGTGCATCCAGGGAAATTCTGACCGCGGCGGTACAGCCGCGGTCAGAAACGGGAAACCGGCGGTGTCCCGCCGGTTTCCCGCTGCCCTAGGGAATCCTCCATGGCGCCATGGGGATTCCAACCCCCTTACCGCCAGCCTGTTCCTGGCGGTTTTCACCGCCAGGAAGAGGCTGGCAGTAACGGGCGTCGTGGGGCCCCTGGGGGCCCCACTAAGATTTTCAGTGTCTTCCAAGCAGACACTGAAAATCGCGACGGGTGCTACTGCACCCGTCGCACGCTTTCAACTCCCCGGCTCCAGTCGGAGCCGGCTTCCTCGTTGAAGGCGCTTTCCCGCTGGGCTGGCGGGCGGCCTTCTGGCGGTCGCCCGCCAGCCCAGCGGGAAAGCCAGAATCACCGCAGCGGTCTTCTGACCGCGCAGCGGTGTTCTGGCTGGGATACTTTGGCGGGCACCCTCCGCCGCCCGCCAAAGTAGGAATCACCCCCTAAGTCCGAAGGTAAAAAGTTGACTGGGACCTCCCAGCCAGCGTATCCGAGGAGGGCTCCAGGGATGTCGGATCAAGATCCAGGTTTACCCCGGTCGAAGGAATTTCACCTCGAAAAACGACTAAGTCCGAAGGTAAAATTCTCCACCGAGGATTCCACCGACGTGTATCCGGAGAAGGGCTCAGGAGGTCAGATTGGACTGGCAGGTTCGTCCCGCTGAAGAAACTCTTCGAAAAAGGTAAACTTTTAACGAGGGCTCCCGCGGCCCGTAGCTGAGCAGGGCTCCATCGCGGTCAGCCTTAAACTTTGACTTTGCCCCGGTCAAGGTGCAACCAGATGACCCGATTAGCGCTTTTTGTTTCTAGGTGCTAAAAAACAATAATTCTTTAAAAATTCATATCTCCGGTTCCACTTATCCGATTTTATTCGTTTTTGTGTCATTTTAAAGATAAAAATATAATATATGTTTATAAATTGGTTTTGGATTTTGAAACTGTTTCCTGTGTTTTATTTAATGACTGTTTTGTGATATTTGAATGCTTTACACTCTGTCTCCTAAGTTAAGCCTTGATGCTCTTTGCCAAGCTACCAAGGGTTGAGCTGGGTTTAATTTACTGAGACCTAACGGGACCTTAGTGGAGGTTAGTGGCCTATTGCTAAGTGTAGGTACCTACCTGCCCTTACCAATAACCCATTTTCCAACAGATATGATGTAACTGCGCGTTGCGTTGTATACCGTCGCGGTAGGCGGTCAAAGACCATGGCGCAATCCTGCATTGGTTAACATTGGACCCTATGGTTTCCAGGAGCCAATGACGATGTTCGCCGGCGGATCCTGGCGGGGGCGTATCTGGAGTTGGATAGGCGCTTGAGGGCATCACAGCAGCCACAAGGGGGTGAGTACACTCTCATTCTGCTGATTCAGCGCGCATTGTAGGTGTCTGGGTGGGGGAGGTGGGCTGTGGGTTCCCCTAGGCAAGGGCGAGTTTAGTAGGCAAGGTACCTTCTTAATGCAGGCCATGTGGCACCCAACCCCACCTGTGTTCAGAGCCAACTACACCTAGTCAGGCTCCTGTGACTTCCATGTGTGCAGCAATCAGGCATAGGCCTTTGGACCCATGTCCCTGTGATTAATTAGGGAACTCAAAGTGCACAGCGTAGTGTAGGGGGCTTCTGTGCCTGTAGTGTCCGCCAATGGTAGCAGTATTGCATGCACTCAACATGTCTTTCTTCTGTCTCCCCCCCCTTTTTGTGGTCTCCCTGTTCTTATGTGCATTAGCATCATCAGATGGAGGAGCAGTGGCACCGGAGCAGGAGGGAGCTGCATCCCACATGGCCCTGGAGGGTGAAACAACAGAGTCAAAAGCCACCAGTATGACAGAGGGTGAGGGGAGCTCCACGGCGGGGACAGGAGCTGAAACCAGCGACACGGACTCCTCCTCTGATGGGAGCTCCCTTTGCGGTGGTGGGCCCCTCTGTGCCTCCTGCATCTACAAGTACAGCTGCCACCCCCCCTACCAGCACCACCCTCCCAGCAGCCCTTCAGCGTGTGCCCCATGGCCGCTCACCCAGGAGGGTGGGCATCTCCTTCACCCCAGGCACCTCAGCCCCTGCCCCTGTCAGATCTGCTGCCCTCAGTGAGGAGGCCATTGACCTCCTCAGGTCCCTCACTGTTGGCCAGTCTACCATTTCGAATGCCATCCAGGGTGTAGAGAGGCAGTTGCAACAGACAAATGCATACCTGGAGGGCATTCATTCTGGTTCGGCAGCCCAACAGCAAGCTTTTCAGACTCTGGCCTCAGCACTGATGGCAGCCATTGTCCGTGTGTCCAGCCTCCCCCCTCCAACTTCCTCCACCCAGACCCAAACACCTGTACCTCAGCCTATCCTAAGCACACCATCAGACCAGCATGCACACACCTTAACACACAAGGGAAGCTCAGGCAAACATAATCACCACATATCCCACAGGCACTCACGCAAGCATCATACCCATGCAGACATACCAACATCCACTACCTCCACTGTGTCCCCCTCCTCCTCATCTCCCTCCTCCCTCCCAGTCTCGTATCAACTCACACCTGTATGCACTTCATCTTTAGCCACTACCTCCATCACCCGCACACCCACCACCACACCCCGCTCACTTGCACTCATCACCCCCACTACCATTCACACATCCCCTGTGTCCTCTCCCAGTGTGTCTGTGAGCCCACCTCCCAAGGTACACAAACGCAGCCACACACCCACCCAACAGCCATCCACCTCACGACAGCCTCCAGCCCATGCACCTTCACCCAAAGTCAGCAAACGTTCACCTCCTACAACCACTTCCTCTTCATCCACTTCCAAACCTCCTCCATCTACCTGTCCCAGTGTGTCCAAAAAACTTTTCCTGTCCAACATTGACCTCTTCCCCTCACCTCCCCCACCCCTTCAGTCCTCTAGGGCCCGCCTTTCCAGGTCCCAACCCAGCACCTCAGCCACAACATCTGCGGGAACAGTGGTGCCAGTAGTAACCGGCTTCTGGAGTGCACCAGGCAGCAGGGCAGCAAGTGTGCCAAGGAGCCAGACCACGGACAGTCCCCCACCTCAAAAGCACAAAAAATTGCCCACTGCCTGGTGGGAGAGAGGCAAAACATCTGCCACCAAAGCCTTTCCCAGGAGTACAGTTGGGAGTGGGAAGACAGCTGCGCCACCATCCAAGGTGGGGAAGGGGCACAGAAAAACAGGCAAGTCGCCGAAAACCTGCACGCCGGACAAGACCTCCACCAGCACCGCTGAACAGGACACCGCCGACACAAGCACCGCTGCCAAGGACACCGCCGCCACCAGCACCGCTGCAAAGGAAACAGCCACCACCAGCACTGCTGAACAGGACACCGCCACCACAAGCACCGCTGCCAAGGACACCACCACCACAAGCACCGCTGCCAAGGACACCGCCGCCACCAGCACCGCTGCCAAGGACACCGCCGCCACCAGCACTGCTGAACAGCACACCGCCGCCACCAGCACCACAGGCCGATGAGCGCCAAAAGCTCCAACGCTACTGAGGCCGCCACAAGCAAGATGAAGCACTCTGGGCACCAAGCCCCCTCCAGAACCAGTGGAGATTGACATCCACTACCTCAGTCATTGGCAGGATGAAGCACTCTGGGCACCAAGCCCCCTCCAGAACCAGTGGAGATTGACTTCCACTACCCCAGTCCTGGGCAGGATGGCAAAGGAGCCAGACCATGGACAGTCCCCCACCTCAAAAGCACAAAAAGTTGCCCACTGCCCGACGGGAGAGAGGCAAAACATATACCACCAAAGCCTCTCCCAGAGTACAGTTGGGAGTGGAAAGACAGCTGCGCCACAATCCAAGGTGGGGAAGGGGCACAGAAAAACAGGCAAGTCGCCAAAAACCTGCACGGCGGACAAGACTGCCACCAGCACCGCTGAACAGGACACCGCCGGCACAAGCACCGCTGGCAAGGACACCGCTGACACAAGCACCGCTGCCAAGGACACCGCCGCCACCAGCACCGCTGCCAAGGACACCGCCGCCACCAGCACCGCTGAACAGGACACCGCCGGCACAAGCACCGCTGCCAAGGACACCGTCGCCACAAGCACCGCTGCCAAGGACACCGCCACGACCAGCACCGCTGAACAGGACACTGCTGCCACCAGCACCACAGGCCAATGAGCGCCAAAAGCTCCGACGCTACTGAGGCCGCCACGAGCAAGATGAAGCACTCTGGGCACCAAGCCCCCTCCAGAACCAGTGGAGATTGACATCCAATACCACAGTCCTTTGCAGGATGAAGCACTCTGGACACCAAGCCCCCTCCGGAACCAGTGGAGATTGACATCCACTACCTCAGTCCTTGGCAGGATGAAGCACTCTGGGCACCAAGCCCCCTCCAGAACCAGTGGAGACTGTTATCCACTTGTGAGACTGTGGCTTTGCACTCCCCAGGAAGCAGCAATGGGCAAACCGCCCACTGTAAAGACTTGTGAGACTTTGGCTTTGCACTCTCCAGGATGCAGCAGTGGGCAAACCACCTACTGTAAAGACTTGTGCGACTGTGGCTTTGCACTCCCCAGGATGCAGCAGTGGGCAACCCACCCACTGGAGAGACTTGTGAGACTGTGGCTTTGCACTCCCCAGGATACATCAATGGGCATGGAGCCCCCTCGTGGATCTGGCGTCGTGCACTCATCTGGCTGAGGTGCCCCCCTTTCCCTTCTCCCTGAGGTGGCTGTTGTATTTCTATCTGATGCCTCTGCAGTGTTCTCTCCGTTTTGATCGGGTATCTTGTGTGGGCCTCGCCCATGCATTTTGGGCCCAGTGGTCCACGGACTTTAATGTTGGAATACCTTGGACTTGTATTCTTGGTGTATATATTTGTTTATAGTGTGTATATATATTTTTGATCACTGTATTTTAATAGATTACAAACGTTCAACTAATTTCCTTTTGTACTTGCATTCTTCCAGGGGGGTTTGTAAATGTGATGTATCAACATGCACTTGTGTGTGTGTTGTAGTGAGTGAGGGTGGGGGTAGGAGTGCTGCGTGTGTGTGTCACTCTTTTTTCCCTCCCCCGTCCCCTTTTTCGTAGGTGCAGTACTCACCGTGGTCTTCGCCGCCGTCTTTGATGTTCCTGGTAGAGGAGCAGGAAGACAAAGGCTGGGAGTATCTGGAGCTCGGGTTCCATGGCGTCCTGATTCCTCATGGGGTGTGTAGAGGTGAGCGTTTTCCCTTCCAAGTCCTGTTTCCGCCGTGTTTTTGTTCACGGGGAATCCGCCCCAGAAAAGGTGGCGGATTGGACTATTGTAATACAGTGGGCGGAACCTTGTCTTCCGCCTGTCTGTTGGCGGTTACCGCCGCTGTGTTTGTTTGTACCGCTGTGGCGGTCGGAGTGTTAAAGTGACTTTCTATGTTGGCGGTTTCCGCCACGGTCGTAATTGCATTTTTGTTACCGCCGGCCTGTTGGCGGCTTTACCACTGCTTTAACACCGACCGCCAGGAATGTAATGACCACCTTTATTCTACAATTGGATGTGAGCATGCTCGGGTGTACATGCCACTGGTGGATCATGGTCAAAAACAGAGAGGTTACACCACATAAATTATTTGGAATAACTGCTGGTGTTGACCTCATTGATGTACAATGTTTCTGCTGTAGCTTGTGCAAATCACCTCGGGGTACAAAATCTTTGGATCTGGCAGTTTTAGCCAAGAAGCTTTGGATATTTTGTTTAGAACACAAAATCAGTTTACAGGTGGAGTACTTGCCTGGGAAGGCAAATGTTTTTTTCTGATTGGAACTCAAGGTTTTTAAAGGATTAAAGCGATTTGGAGCTCAACAAGACAGAGCTCTTTGCTAGCAGTCTTATGTTTCAACTGAAGAAATATTACATTTGGATGCCAGATCAAGGATCTCTAGCTGTGAATGCTTTCCTTCAGAACTGGAATGGGGCAGACATTTAAGCTCCCCCCCTTTGCAATGAATCAGAGGGTAGAGGCAAGAAAGATGCTTGCTTGATCTAGAAACTCTGTTTTGGGTCTCACAGGTGTTGTCCCTATGATTTTGGAACTCACTTGAGACATTCCATTTTTTCTTTCTGCAGTGGAGAGTCTTCTGAAAGACTTAGACGGAGAGGGACATCCTCTGGCACATTCAAGGGCTTTGAGCCTTCTTGCAAGGAAAATATCAGGAGATCTTTGTGGAAGGGCTGAAGTGCTCCTTGAGTAATGCTGGGTGTTAGAAATCAGGGTAAGTCACACACAACTCAAATTATCCTGTGCCCACCCTCTGGTAGCTTGGCACTGAGCAGTCAGGCTTAACTTAGAAGGCAATGTGTAAAGTATTTGTGCAATACATCATGCAATAACACAGTATAACACCACATAAATACACCACACAGTGTTTAGAAAAATATATAATATTTATCTGGTTAAATGCAGGTCAAAAACGATCAAGTTTTGATAAGTACACGTTAAAATTTCACTTTAGAGAATGATAAAAGTAGTCTTTAGTCTTTAAAAAGCAACAAGTGTCTCTTGCAAGCACAAAGTACCTGGTTTGCTTTCAAATTCTCTGCAAGGGACCGCAGAGGAGGAGATGCATGGAAAACAGGGAGGTGTTTCTAGGTTTCTCTGGGCGCACACAGACCATGCGTTGATAATTTTCCCCGCAAGTAATGCTTTGCATCAATTTCCGTCGTACTGACTTGGATCCTCTTCGGGTTATGGGTTTGTCAACACCCCAGGGACAATGCGGAGAAATCCTGGCTGTGCAGGACGAAGTCACAGGAGCTGCATTGATCCAGTGAGCAATGCGGGGACATTTCTGTCACACAGCAGGTGCTGTGTCGATTCTTCTTGCAGGAAGTCGGGCTGCGTTGTTCTGGCTCAGCTATGCGTCGATCCAGGGGGCCGTGCGTCAATGTTCCAGTAGCAATGCTGGTTCTGCGTTGGTCTCCTCTCGGGGAGCCGGGCTGCGTCGTTCTGGTTCAGCGTGCAGTGATTTTCTCACCGCCATGAGGCTGTGCATCATTTCTGGCAGGCTGTGCGTTGAATTTTCGCAGCACAAGGAGTTCTTGGCAGGAGGAAGTCTTTTTGGTCCTGAGACTTCAAGGAACAGGAGGCAAGTTCTATTCAAGCCCTTGAAGAACACTTCTCAGCAGAGCCAAAGGGCAGCAAAGCAGCAGGGCAACAGCAGGACAGCAGTCCTTTGTAGAAAAGCAGTCAAGGGAGTCCTTTGGGCAGCCAAGCAGTTCCTCTTGGCAGGTTGCAGGTCCTCGGTCAGAGTTTCTTCACACAGTGGTATCTTGTCCAGAAGTGTTCGAGTTGGTAGGGTCAGAGGCCCTGTTTAAATACCCAAATGTGCCTTTCAAGTGGGGGAGACTTCAAAGAGTGGCTTAGAAGTGAAACAGGTCCCATTTCAGTTCCATCCTGTCTGCCAGGGTCCCAGTAGGGGATTTGGCAGTCCATTGTGTGAGGGCAGGCCACTGTCCTTTCAAATGTAAGTGTCAGGCCCTCCACCCTCCCAACCCAGGAAGACCCATTCAGTATGCAGATGGGTGCAGGTATGACTGAGCATCCTGTGTTTGGGGTTCTCTGAGTGAAATTCACAAGGGAGCTGTCAAGTAGCCTAGACAGACGTGGATTGTAAGGCACAGAAGGATTTAAGTGCAGAGAAATGCTCACTTTCTAAAAGTGGCATTTCTAAATTAGTAATATTAAATCCAGCTTTACCAGTCAGAAGGATTTTGTATTACCATTCTGGCCATACTAAATATGACCTTGTTACTCCTTTCGTTCAGAATCTACCACTCAAACAGTATATGAGGGTAGCCCTAATGTTAGCCTATGACAGGAACAGGCCTCGCAGCAGTGTAAAATGAATTTAGGAGTTCTAGACTACCAGTACATATACACTACACAGGTATATGTCCTGCCTTTTACCTACATAGCACCCTGCCCTATGGGTTACCAAGGGCCTACCTTAGGGGTGACTTATATGCAGAAAAAGAGGAGTTTAAGGCTTGGCAAGTACCTTTAAATACCAAGTCGAAGTCGAAATGAAACTGCACACACAGGCCTTGCAATGGCAGGCCTGAGGCATGGTTAAGGGGCTACTCATGTGGGTGGCACAATAGGGCTGCAGGCCCACTAGTAGCATTTAATCTACAGGCCCTGGGCACATGTAGTGCACTTTACTGGGGACTTACAAGTAGATTAAACAAGCCAATAGGGTATGAACCAATGTCACCATGTTTTAAGGGACAGAGCATATGCACTTTAGCACTGGTAAGCAGTGGTAAAATGAGCAGAGTCCTAAAACTAGCAAAAACAGTGTCCAAAAAGTGGAGGGAGGCAGGCAATAAGTTAGGGGTGACCACCCTAAGACTATCAGGTCTAACACTGGGCTTCTGAAACAGGGTAGAGGTATGAACGAATCTGGAAGAACTAGGTATGTTGGTGCATGGAAAGGAACTTGAATCCTGTGGAGGCTCCTATAGTAGAGGTGGCAATCTTCCTGGTGGAATAATTTGATAAGGGTCTCAGTTATAGAACCATTAACTGATATTGATCTTCTATTTCAGCAGGTCACAGTATGATTAATGGCAAGAGTACAGAGAAGAATGTTTTGTTATTTAGAGTGCCTAAAAGCATAAGACTGAGAAGACCACCAAAATTGAGATATCAAACTTTATAGGATGTTAAATTGGTACTGAGCATATTTTCTTCATGGCCAGGGAATATAATTTTGAAGTTAAAGAACTCCCTATGAAACTAGCTACATTACTTTGTTTGATGTCTTGCAGACGAGTTTCAGATGTTGAGGCTTTAGAGGTAAGTAACTGCCTTTATGACCCTTTCGGGGTGATCTTTGCTATAACTAGAAGAACTAAAACCATGGTGGATACAATCTTTTACCCAAGTTATGATTCAAATAAGATTTTGTGTGCAGTGGATTGCATGAAGGAATATGATTTCCATATGGGTGAATTTCATCCAGATGGAAATAATCAATTATTCCTTTGTCAAACAATTTAAAAAAGTCCTACTGCTGCCATCGCTAGGTGGGTGAAATGCATTATGAAAGAAGCTGGCATTGATTTGTTGAGGTTTTGTGCTCATTCTATAAGAGGTGCAATGGCTAGTCAAACATTTTGGAAAGGAGGAAGATTAGAAGACATCAGGAAAGTTCGATTGATCTAATGCAACTATGTTCGCTAAACTAATAGTTTATTGTAAACTAATTGAGTATATGTCTGATGTGGTTTTAGAGGGCTACCAACATGCATAATGGTAGCCTCCGGTCTTGTAATGAAATAGCGATTCTCCAAATTAAATGCCAAGAGAATCTGGATTTCATTAAATACACAGAGGCTAACATTATCTCACCCTGCCACACCAGCTGGTTTGTTTTAAGCATAAACATTTTTTTTTTTAAAGTTTTCTTTGCTGTGTTATAGTTTGATATTTAGGGAGCTTGATTGTAATTACATTATTGTTGCTGAAAATGTTCATTTTGCGCTTTTTAATTATATCTATCTTTTCAGATAATAACTAATACATCGAACCTCACAGAAGTGTTTGCCTGAAGTATTGAATTCGTTTTTTTGGATGTTTCTTTAAACCCCTATAAGGACCATGGGACCAACTTTGGATCTACAACTTGTGCATTTAAAAAAGGCATATCTCTATGTTCATGGACAATCTATGTGTTGACAATGTTCTGTTTTAGATTGAAATTGTTTATGATGTAATGTTCTTTCAAGAGCTGTATGGAGTACCATACAAGGATAAATGCACGCTGTTAGCCTCCGTGCCTTTAATGAAATATGTTAGAAATGGGGTGTCTGGTTGGTACTCAGTTTGCCCTCTGTCCAAGCAGGGACACTCACTCTAGTAAGAGCAAGGAAGCTACTCAAGATAACACCTGCTCACTCCCTTGGTAGCTTAGCACAAGCAGTCAGGCTTATCTCAAAGGCAATGTGTAAAGTATTTGTACAATCACACACAGTAACACAGTGAAAACACCAAAAAAGTGCTCAACACCAGGGTAGAAAAATAGCCAATATTTATCTGAGTAAAACAAGACCAAAACGGCAAGCATACACAAGCAAAGTTGTGAGTTTTTGAATATTAAACTTCAATATATTAGAAACACAAATGATTTGGTTTGGTGATATTACGGCGTTGTGACGGAGTTGTTCCCAACAATTAGCTGCCAATGGTGCTGGTCACAGAGTCTCACGGACCCCCAGGTACAGTACCTTGTGAAAATGAGAAAACAAGCAGGTGCATGGAGTTGGGGATCAAGGCGTCACTAGATCCGGTGCAACATCGGTTCCAGTGCTGCAGCGCAAAAGAGCGGAGGCATCGGTGCAAGGCAGTGGGTCCTTGCTGAGGAGGTGAGGCAGCATCTGTGTGAAGCATTGGATCCTTGCACTTACAGTGGAGTCGGGTGTCATAGACGTTGGTGACATGGCACTTCGAGACTCACGGAGTCCAGGACTTCAGTGAGGCTGTGGTGGCACCAAGCCTGTTTTGTCACTGGATCCGGCAGTGGCGTCAGTCTGGGAGTCGTCCGTGGCTGGTGCACTTGGCTCTTCCTGTTTTTTTCACCAGCTTCTCCTTTCAAGGGCCCTGGGACTACATTAGGCACCACTTGACAGGTTAGGAGTCTCAGCAAAAGATTACAGATAGTGGTAGAGGAAGCCTTTGATGGTCCGGAGACTTCAGAACAGGGGGCAAGCTCAGTCCAAGCCCTTGGAGAGGGAAACACCCGGAAGAATGAGTCCGGAACCATGAGGTTGTAAAAAATGAAAGCAAAACAATGCTTTCATTTTCCACGAGTCCCTGGTTTTGGTACCTTGACCACGCATGTCTGTACAACATACATGCGTGGTTAAGGTACAGAAGGGAGTCGGAGTGGACGCGGTGAAGGAGTAGATAAGTTGGGCTGGGACTGGGGCTGTTTTGGGGGCAGGGGAGGTAGGGGGTTAAGGGGGCTGGGGGTGATTAGGGTTTAGGGGGGGCAGGGTTTAGGTTTTAGAGGTGGGGTGGGGACTAGGGGTATTTTTAGTTTATGAGGTGGGGTGGGAGGCTGGGGGTGATTAGAGTTTAGGGGGTGGGGTCAGGGTTTAGGTTTAGGGGTGGGTTGGGGGGCTGGGATGGAAGCGTGCTGGGTCGTGCATGCTGATTGGTAATGCCTTTACCAGGAATGCGTGTACAACAGTAAAATCGCTGTAAACGCATTTGTGGTAAAGGCATTAGTGGTTAGAACGAGGTCATTGTTCCGACCTCATTGTTGATCCTTGGTGGTATAGGCACCCATGGTTCCGACATATAACACTTGGAGAATCTTCTCAAGCACGATACACAGAAATTCCAGTCTTTACCCTCTCCAAGGCAGAGCAGCAACTGCAGGCCAACCCAGCAAAGCACACACATCAAAGAGGCAATACTCCTCTTCCATCTCTTCAGCTCTTCTCCTTGGCAGAGGTTCGTCTTCATCCAGATGTGTTCTAAAAATCTGGGGTTTTGGGTCCACTACTTATATCCCTTTCTGCCTTTGAAGTAGGCAAACTTCAAAGGAACATCTTTGTTGTTGACAAGATACTGTCTTGCCCAGGCCTGGCCCCAGACACACACCAGGGGATTTGAGACTGCAATGTGTGAGGGCAGACACAGTCCTTTCAGGTGTAAGTGACCACTCCTCCCTCCATTCTAGCCAAGATGGCCCATCATGATATGCAGGTTACACTCCAGCTCCCTCTGTGTCACTGTCTAGTGGAGATTCACAAACATCCCAACTGTCAATCTGACCCACACAGGGAATACACAAGCAGGCAGAGTCACAGAATGGTTTAAGCAAGAAAACACCCACTTTCTAAAAGTGGCATTTTCAAACTGACAATTTCAATACCAACCATACTAAAGATGTATTTTTAAATTGTGGGTTCAGAGACTCCAAATACCAAATCTCGATCTGCTCTCAAAGGTAAACTACACTTAAAAGTTATTTAAAGGCAGCTCCCATGTTAACCTAGCGGCCCATCCCGTCTCCTGCCGGAGGACCCCTAAACACAGGTAAGTGGGTGTTCCGACAGGGGAGGCAGTTAGGGGGCGTGTTTTGCATCTGTGTGGGGGCAGGGGGGGTGTGAATCTTTGTTTCATGTGTGTATGCAGGTGTGTGTTCCATGTCAAATGTGTGTGCATGTATGGATGTGTGAGTGCGTGTATGTTGTGTTGTGTGAATGCGTGTCTGCATGTATGAATGAAGGTGTGTGCGGATGTGGTTGTGAATGGATGTATGCATGCGTGGATGAATGTGGGTATGGGTGTGTGAATGCGAAGTGCGTGTGTGAAGGGAGGGGCTTGAATGAAGCGTGGTTTGGAGAGGAAGTAGGTGGTGGGGGAATCTGGGGAGGGGTGTGGGGTTGGGAGAGAACTCTATCAGTGACAGGGAAGGGATTCCCTGTCACTGATAGTGCCTACTGTCAGGGTTTTCGTGGCTGTAAGGAAGCCACGAAAACCATGGCAGTAGGCGGGGTCATTATCCCGCAGGCGGTACAGTGACGGCCGCAGGGCTGGAGATTGATACCTCCAGCCCAGCAGCTGTTACCGCTGTGGCGGTCGGTGTGGTACATTGGCGGTTTGGCTTCAGCCAAACCGCCAATATCGCAATATGGTGGAAAGTACCGCCAGCCTGTTGGCAGTACTTTCCACCACATTACCACTGACCTCCAGGATCATAATGAGGGCCATAATGTGGCCCAAGGGTGTACATAGTGGCGCAATGCACACATTGCAACACTTTGTAAATATGGCTTATGTAAAAAGCCACTTTAGTGCCGCCTTAGAGTCAGACGCTATGACGGTGCTAAGGTGACTGCTAGGGCCTCTTAGATCAGGCCCTTAGACTTTTGGTCTAAGTTCACCTTTGTGAAACAGGCCCTATATGTCCCAACCTTAAATAAGTATGAAACATTGTCACTTGATTCTGGCTATGTACTTTATTAATGTGAAGTTTTTCTTCTTGAATAAGTTTTTATTTTTACTTTTTCTAATGATGTAGGAGATTCCATGAGTCAACTGAGAGAGCTCTTTACTATAAACTGCTTGAGTGGTATTTTCTTTTTATCCATGCTAATTTTCAAAAAGGTGCTTTTAAGAACAAGAGTACAATATTATTAATTAAAGTCTGTTCTCTGCTCAGTCTACTTTTATGCCATCAGTGATGTTTGCAGTAGGGAAAATAAATTTTCTAATTTAAACAAAATGGAAATGTCGATATTTTCTGGTGCATACAGGATAGGCCATCATCAAAGGAGTTAAGCAAAATAACACCATTTATAAATATATATCGAATGGTCCGAAGAGGAACATTAGTACAACTTACTACAGACCTAAAGAAGCATTTGTAATGCCAGGGGTCTGACATTTGCTAGAATTAGAACTATTAGCGTTGTAAAGTCCTAACCGGACTTTTCTTGCCACATAAAATAAAAATGAAAAGTAATACAGTTTTACATAAGCGGCCTGATTTAAAGCACCACATCATGAGCATGAAGGAGCACACACAATGAGACAGAAGTTTGCTCACAGTCAAACATATCGGCAAATATGCAGTGAGATCACGTTGCGTAGGAAATAAAAATAAAAAGCAGTCCAGAAGCCATGTGAAAACATGGAGCCTCGTATATTTTCAGTAGTTGGCCGGTGCACTCGAGGAGGACTAAACACCAGAAAAGGCATGACGTATGCATTGCCTTTCATAAATAGAATCAGGTGATTTTTAAAAGGCAAGCCCTAGAACCAACAAAAATGATGGACGTTCAGTGGGTGTGGTTAAAAGCCCACAGAGAGATTACAGCAGGCTAGAGCGCTTGTGCGCTTGACCCAAAAAAGGACAAGCTAGTCAGTTTAAACAACCCAGGTTATTGCCTTAGCATGAAACCTTTACTGTCCCAAGGAGTCTTCAGAAGAAATATAATTCAGAAAACTTTACTTTGTGACACTTATTTTAAATTTGTAATGGAAATGATCTGCTTAGCAACAGCATACTAATTTTAAGTTTCCTACTTTCAGTTTCACCACGCTTTCCAAGGAAAGCTCAGGAGTTAACTGCTGAAATACTTAGAGGCAGGTTTAGGAGGCCATCTAACAACACATTAGCTCCATTGTTTTACGCTAATGTGGCATTAGATGGCCAAATAGTCTGTGCCAGCTTTACAAAGCATGCACCACTTTGTAACCCTTTGCGCTACATCATGCATGTGCCATGCATAATGCATGCAAAGGGGGGGTTCCCCCATTAAGGGGAGCTGAGAAAATGGTGCAAAGAAATCTAAGACATTTCTTTGCTTCATTTTTTTGGTACTTTTAACACCTGCTCAAAGCAGGCATTAAAAGGAGGCACATCATTATTCATAATGGACCGCAATGGGTTTGCAGGATTAGAGTGAAAACTTTTGATGCTAATCCTGCAAAGCTTCGAACTAACGTCAAAACTTTTGATGCCAGTTCCCTAACTACCACCATCTTAAATATGATTGTTTGTACCGCTGTGGCGGTCGGAGTGTTAAAGTGACTTTCTATGTTGGCGGTTTCCGCCACGGTCGTAATTGCATTTTTGTTACCGCCGGCCTGTTGGCGGCTTTACCACTGCTTTAACACCGACCGCCAGGAATGTAATGACCACCTTTATTCTACAATTGAATGTGAGCATGCTCGGGTGTACATGCCACTGGTGGATCATGGTCAAAAACAGAGAGGTTACACCACATAAATTATTTGGAATAACTGCTGGTGTTGACCTCATTGATGTACAATGTTTCTGCTGTAGCTTGTGCAAATCACCTCGGGGTACAAAATCTTTGGATCTGGCAGTTTTAGCCAAGAAGCTTTGGATATTTTTTTTAGAACACAAAATCAGTTTACAGGTGGAGTACTTGCCTGGGAAGGCAAATGTTTTTTTCTGATTGGAACTCAAGGTTTTTAAAGGATTAAAGCGATTTGGAGCTCAACAAGACAGAGCTCTTTGCTAGCAGTCTTATGTTTCAACTGAAGAAATATTACATTTGGATGCCAGATCAAGGATCTCTAGCTGTGAATGCTTTCCTTCAGAACTGGAATGGGGCAGACATTTAAGCTCCCCCCCTTTGCAATGAATCAGAGGGTAGAGGCAAGAAAGATGCTTGCTTGATCTAGAAACTCTGTTTTGGGTCTCACAGGTGTTGTCCCTATGATTTTGGAACTCACTTGAGACATTCCATTTTTTCTTTCTGCAGTGGAGAGTCTTCTGAAAGACTTAGACGGAGAGGGACATCCTCTGGCACATTCAAGGGCTTTGAGCCTTCTTGCAAGGAAAATATCAGGAGATCTTTGTGGAAGGGCTGAAGTGCTCCTTGAGTAATGCTGGGTGTTAGAAATCAGGGTAAGTCACACACAACTCAAATTATCCTGTGCCCACCCTCTGGTAGCTTGGCACTGAGCAGTCAGGCTTAACTTAGAAGGCAATGTGTAAAGTATTTGTGCAATACATCATGCAATAACACAGTATAACACCACATAAATACACCACACAGTGTTTAGAAAAATATATAATATTTATCTGGTTAAATGCAGGTCAAAAACGATCAAGTTTTGATAAGTACACGTTAAAATTTCACTTTAGAGAATGATAAAAGTAGTCTTTAGTCTTTAAAAAGCAACAAGTGTCTCTTGCAAGCACAAAGTACCTGGTTTGCTTTCAAATTCTCTGCAAGGGACCGCAGAGGAGGAGATGCATGGAAAACAGGGAGGTGTTTCTAGGTTTCTCTGGGCGCACACAGACCATGCGTTGATAATTTTCCCGGCAAGTAATGCTTTGCATCAATTTCCGTCGTACTGACTTGGATCCTCTTCGGGTTATGGGTTTGTCAACACCCCAGGGACAATGCAGAGAAATCCTGGCTGTGCAGGACGAAGTCACAGGAGCTGCATTGATCCAGTGAGCAATGCGGGGACATTTCTGTCACACAGCAGGTGCTGTGTCGATTCTTCTTGCAGGAAGTCGGGCTGCGTTGTTCTGGCTCAGCTATGCGTCGATCCAGGGGGCCGTGCGTCAATGTTCCAGTAGCAATGCTGGTTCTGCGTTGGTCTCCTCTCGGGGAGCCGGGCTGCGTCGTTCTGGTTCAGCGTGCAGTGATTTTCTCACCGCCATGAGGCTGTGCATCATTTCTGGCAGGCTGTGCGTTGAATTTTCGCAGCACAAGGAGTTCTTGGCAGGAGGAAGTCTTTTTGGTCCTGAGACTTCAAGGAACAGGAGGCAAGTTCTATTCAAGCCCTTGAAGAACACTTCTCAGCAGAGCCAAAGGGCAGCAAAGCAGCAGGGCAACAGCAGGACAGCAGTCCTTTGTAGAAAAGCAGTCAAGGGAGTCCTTTGGGCAGCCAAGCAGTTCCTCTTGGCAGGTTGCAGGTCCTCGGTCAGAGTTTCTTCACACAGTGGTATCTTGTCCAGAAGTGTTCGAGTTGGTAGGGTCAGAGGCCCTGTTTAAATACCCAAATGTGCCTTTCAAGTGGGGGAGACTTCAAAGAGTGGCTTAGAAGTGAAACAGGTCCCATTTCAGTTCCATCCTGTCTGCCAGGGTCCCAGTAGGGGATTTGGCAGTCCATTGTGTGAGGGCAGGCCACTGTCCTTTCAAATGTAAGTGTCAGGCCCTCCACCCTCCCAACCCAGGAAGACCCATTCAGTATGCAGATGGGTGCAGGTATGACTGAGCATCCTGTGTTTGGGGTTCTCTGAGTGAAATTCACAAGGGAGCTGTCAAGTAGCCTAGACAGACGTGGATTGTAAGGCACAGAAGGATTTAAGTGCAGAGAAATGCTCACTTTCTAAAAGTGGCATTTCTAAATTAGTAATATTAAATCCAGCTTTACCAGTCAGAAGGATTTTGTATTACCATTCTGGCCATACTAAATATGACCTTGTTACTCCTTTCGTTCAGAATCTACCACTCAAACAGTATATGAGGGTAGCCCTAATGTTAGCCTATGACAGGAACAGGCCTCGCAGCAGTGTAAAATGAATTTAGGAGTTCTAGACTACCAGTACATATACACTACACAGGTATATGTCCTGCCTTTTACCTACATAGCACCCTGCCCTATGGGTTACCAAGGGCCTACCTTAGGGGTGACTTATATGCAGAAAAAGGGGAGTTTAAGGCTTGGCAAGTACCTTTAAATACCAAGTCGAAGTCGAAATGAAACTGCACACACAGGCCTTGCAATGGCAGGCCTGAGGCATGGTTAAGGGGCTACTTATGTGGGTGGCACAATAGGGCTGCAGGCCCACTAGTAGCATTTAATCTACAGGCCCTGGGCACATGTAGTGCACTTTACTGGGGACTTACAAGTAGATTAAACAAGCCAATAGGGTATGAACCAATGTCACCATGTTTTAAGGGACAGAGCATATGCACTTTAGCACTGGTAAGCAGTGGTAAAATGAGCAGAGTCCTAAAACTAGCAAAAACAGTGTCCAAAAAGTGGAGGGAGGCAGGCAATAAGTTAGGGGGGACCACCCTAAGACTATCAGGTCTAACACTGGGCTTCTGAAACAGGGTAGAGGTATGAACGAATCTGGAAGAACTAGGTATGTTGGTGCATGGAAAGGAACTTGAATCCTGTGGAGGCTCCTATAGTAGAGGTGGCAATCTTCCTGGTGGAATAATTTGATAAGGGTCTCAGTTATAGAACCATTAACTGATATTGATCTTCTATTTCAGCAGGTCACAGTATGATTAATGGCAAGAGTACAGAGAAGAATGTTTTGTTATTTAGAGTGCCTAAAAGCATAAGACTGAGAAGACCACCAAAATTGAGATATCAAACTTTATAGGATGTTAAATTGGTACTGAGCATATTTTCTTCATGGCCAGGGAATATAATTTTGAAGTTAAAGAACTCCCTATGAAACTAGCTACATTACTTTGTTTGATGTCTTGCAGACGAGTTTCAGATGTTGAGGCTTTAGAGGTAAGTAACTGCCTTTATGACCCTTTCGGGGTGATCTTTGCTATAACTAGAAGAACTAAAACCATGGTGGATACAATCTTTTACCCAAGTTATGATTCAAATAAGATTTTGTGTGCAGTGGATTGCATGAAGGAATATGATTTCCATATGGGTGAATTTCATCCAGATGGAAATAATCAATTATTCCTTTGTCAAACAATTTAAAAAAGTCCTACTGCTGCCATCGCTAGGTGGGTGAAATGCATTATGAAAGAAGCTGGCATTGATTTGTTGAGGTTTTGTGCTCATTCTATAAGAGGTGCAATGGCTAGTCAAACATTTTGGAAAGGAGGAAGATTAGAAGACATCAGGAAAGTTCGATTGATCTAATGCAACTATGTTCGCTAAACTAATAGTTTATTGTAAACTAATTGAGTATATGTCTGATGTGGTTTTAGAGGGCTACCAACATGCATAATGGTAGCCTCCGGTCTTGTAATGAAATAGCGATTCTCCAAATTAAATGCCAAGAGAATCTGGATTTCATTAAATACACAGAGGCTAACATTATCTCACCCTGCCACACCAGCTGGTTTGTTTTAAGCATAAACATTTTTTTTTTTAAAGTTTTCTTTGCTGTGTTATAGTTTGATATTTAGGGAGCTTGATTGTAATTACATTATTGTTGCTGAAAATGTTCATTTTGCGCTTTTTAATTATATCTATCTTTTCAGATAATAACTAATACATCGAACCTCACAGAAGTGTTTGCCTGAAGTATTGAATTCGTTTTTTTGGATGTTTCTTTAAACCCCTATAAGGACCATGGGACCAACTTTGGATCTACAACTTGTGCATTTAAAAAAGGCATATCTCTATGTTCATGGACAATCTATGTGTTGACAATGTTCTGTTTTAGATTGAAATTGTTTATGATGTAATGTTCTTTCAAGAGCTGTATGGAGTACCATACAAGGATAAATGCACGCTGTTAGCCTCCGTGCCTTTAATGAAATATGTTAGAAATGGGGTGTCTGGTTGGTACTCAGTTTGCCCTCTGTCCAAGCAGGGACACTCACTCTAGTAAGAGCAAGGAAGCTACTCAAGATAACACCTGCTCACTCCCTTGGTAGCTTAGCACAAGCAGTCAGGCTTATCTCAAAGGCAATGTGTAAAGTATTTGTACAATCACACACAGTAACACAGTGAAAACACCAAAAAAGTGCTCAACACCAGGGTAGAAAAATAGCCAATATTTATCTGAGTAAAACAAGACCAAAACGGCAAGCATACACAAGCAAAGTTGTGAGTTTTTGAATATTAAACTTCAATATATTAGAAACACAAATGATTTGGTTTGGTGATATTACGGCGTTGTGACGGAGTTGTTCCCAACAATTAGCTGCCAATGGTGCTGGTCACAGAGTCTCACGGACCCCCAGGTACAGTACCTTGTGAAAATGAGAAAACAAGCAGGTGCATGGAGTTGGGGATCAAGGCGTCACTAGATCCGGTGCAACATCGGTTCCAGTGCTGCAGCGCAAAAGAGCGGAGGCATCGGTGCAAGGCAGTGGGTCCTTGCTGAGGAGGTGAGGCAGCATCTGTGTGAAGCATTGGATCCTTGCACTTACAGTGGAGTCGGGTGTCATAGACGTTGGTGACATGGCACTTCGAGACTCACGGAGTCCAGGACTTCAGTGAGGCTGTGGTGGCACCAAGCCTGTTTTGTCACTGGATCCGGCAGTGGCGTCAGTCTGGGAGTCGTCCGTGGCTGGTGCACTTGGCTCTTCCTGTTTTTTTCACCAGCTTCTCCTTTCAAGGGCCCTGGGACTACATTAGGCACCACTTGACAGGTTAGGAGTCTCAGCAAAAGATTACAGATAGTGGTAGAGGAAGCCTTTGATGGTCCGGAGACTTCAGAACAGGGGGCAAGCTCAGTCCAAGCCCTTGGAGAGGGAAACACCCGGAAGAATGAGTCCGGAACCATGAGGTTGTAAAAAATGAAAGCAAAACAATGCTTTCATTTTCCACGAGTCCCTGGTTTTGGTACCTTGACCACGCATGTCTGTACAACATACATGCGTGGTTAAGGTACAGAAGGGAGTCGGAGTGGACGCGGTGAAGGAGTAGATAAGTTGGGCTGGGACTGGGGCTGTTTTGGGGGCAGGGGAGGTAGGGGGTTAAGGGGGCTGGGGGTGATTAGGGTTTAGGGGGGGCAGGGTTTAGGTTTTAGAGGTGGGGTGGGGACTAGGGGTATTTTTAGTTTATGAGGTGGGGTGGGAGGCTGGGGGTGATTAGAGTTTAGGGGGTGGGGTCAGGGTTTAGGTTTAGGGGTGGGTTGGGGGGCTGGGATGGAAGCGTGCTGGGTCGTGCATGCTGATTGGTAATGCCTTTACCAGGAATGCGTGTACAACAGTAAAATCGCTGTAAACGCATTTGTGGTAAAGGCATTAGTGGTTAGAACGAGGTCATTGTTCCGACCTCATTGTTGATCCTTGGTGGTATAGGCACCCATGGTTCCGACATATAACACTTGGAGAATCTTCTCAAGCACGATACACAGAAATTCCAGTCTTTACCCTCTCCAAGGCAGAGCAGCAACTGCAGGCCAACCCAGCAAAGCACACACATCAAAGAGGCAATACTCCTCTTCCATCTCTTCAGCTCTTCTCCTTGGCAGAGGTTCGTCTTCATCCAGATGTGTTCTAAAAATCTGGGGTTTTGGGTCCACTACTTATATCCCTTTCTGCCTTTGAAGTAGGCAAACTTCAAAGGAACATCTTTGTTGTTGACAAGATACTGTCTTGCCCAGGCCTGGCCCCAGACACACACCAGGGGATTTGAGACTGCAATGTGTGAGGGCAGACACAGTCCTTTCAGGTGTAAGTGACCACTCCTCCCTCCATTCTAGCCAAGATGGCCCATCATGATATGCAGGTTACACTCCAGCTCCCTCTGTGTCACTGTCTAGTGGAGATTCACAAACATCCCAACTGTCAATCTGACCCACACAGGGAATACACAAGCAGGCAGAGTCACAGAATGGTTTAAGCAAGAAAACACCCACTTTCTAAAAGTGGCATTTTCAAACTGACAATTTCAATACCAACCATACTAAAGATGTATTTTTAAATTGTGGGTTCAGAGACTCCAAATACCAAATCTCGATCTGCTCTCAAAGGTAAACTACACTTAAAAGTTATTTAAAGGCAGCTCCCATGTTAACCTAGCGGCCCATCCCGTCTCCTGCCGGAGGACCCCTAAACACAGGTAAGTGGGTGTTCCGACAGGGGAGGCAGTTAGGGGGCGTGTTTTGCATCTGTGTGGGGGCAGGGGGGGTGTGAATCTTTGTTTCATGTGTGTATGCAGGTGTGTGTTCCATGTCAAATGTGTGTGCATGTATGGATGTGTGAGTGCGTGTATGTTGTGTTGTGTGAATGCGTGTCTGCATGTATGAATGAAGGTGTGTGCGGATGTGGTTGTGAATGGATGTATGCATGCGTGGATGAATGTGGGTATGGGTGTGTGAATGCGAAGTGCGTGTGTGAAGGGAGGGGCTTGAATGAAGCGTGGTTTGGAGAGGAAGTAGGTGGTGGGGGAATCTGGGGAGGGGTGTGGGGTTGGGAGAGAACTCTATCAGTGACAGGGAAGGGATTCCCTGTCACTGATAGTGCCTACTGTCAGGGTTTTCGTGGCTGTAAGGAAGCCACGAAAACCATGGCAGTAGGCGGGGTCATTATCCCGCAGGCGGTACAGTGACGGCCGCAGGGCTGGAGATTGATACCTCCAGCCCAGCAGCTGTTACCGCTGTGGCGGTCGGTGTGGTACATTGGCGGTTTGGCTTCAGCCAAACCGCCAATATCGCAATATGGTGGAAAGTACCGCCAGCCTGTTGGCAGTACTTTCCACCACATTACCACTGACCTCCAGGATCATAATGAGGGCCATAATGTGGCCCAAGGGTGTACATAGTGGCGCAATGCACACATTGCAACACTTTGTAAATATGGCTTATGTAAAAAGCCACTTTAGTGCCGCCTTAGAGTCAGACGCTATGACGGTGCTAAGGTGACTGCTAGGGCCTCTTAGATCAGGCCCTTAGACTTTTGGTCTAAGTTCACCTTTGTGAAACAGGCCCTATATGTCCCAACCTTAAATAAGTATGAAACATTGTCACTTGATTCTGGCTATGTACTTTATTAATGTGAAGTTTTTCTTCTTGAATAAGTTTTTATTTTTACTTTTTCTAATGATGTAGGAGATTCCATGAGTCAACTGAGAGAGCTCTTTACTATAAACTGCTTGAGTGGTATTTTCTTTTTATCCATGCTAATTTTCAAAAAGGTGCTTTTAAGAACAAGAGTACAATATTATTAATTAAAGTCTGTTCTCTGCTCAGTCTACTTTTATGCCATCAGTGATGTTTGCAGTAGGGAAAATAAATTTTCTAATTTAAACAAAATGGAAATGTCGATATTTTCTGGTGCATACAGGATAGGCCATCATCAAAGGAGTTAAGCAAAATAACACCATTTATAAATATATATCGAATGGTCCGAAGAGGAACATTAGTACAACTTACTACAGACCTAAAGAAGCATTTGTAATGCCAGGGGTCTGACATTTGCTAGAATTAGAACTATTAGCGTTGTAAAGTCCTAACCGGACTTTTCTTGCCACATAAAATAAAAATGAAAAGTAATACAGTTTTACATAAGCGGCCTGATTTAAAGCACCACATCATGAGCATGAAGGAGCACACACAATGAGACAGAAGTTTGCTCACAGTCAAACATATCGGCACAATATGCAGTGAGATCACGTTGCGTAGGAAATAAAAATAAAAAGCAGTCCAGAAGCCATGTGAAAACATGGAGCCTCGTATATTTTCAGTAGTTGGCCGGTGCACTCGAGGAGGACTAAACACCAGAAAAGCATGACGTATGCATTGCCTTTCATAAATAGAATCAGGTGATTTTTAAAAGGCAAGCCCTAGAACCAACAAAAATGATGGACGTTCAGTGGGTGTGGTTAAAAGCCCACAGAGAGATTACAGCAGGCTAGAGCGCTTGTGCGCTTGACCCAAAAAAGGACAAGCTAGTCAGTTTAAACAACCCAGGTTATTGCCTTAGCATGAAACCTTTACTGTCCCAAGAGTCTTCAGAAGAAATATAATTCAGAAAACTTTACTTTGTGACACTTATTTTAAATTTGTAATGGAAATGATCTGCTTAGCAACAGCATACTAATTTTAAGTTTCCTACTTTCAGTTTTCACCACGCTTTCCAAGGAAAGGCTCAGGAGTTAACTCTGCTGAAATACTTAGAGGCAGGTTTAGGAGGCCATCTAACAACACATTAGCTCCATTGTTTTACGCTAATGTGGCATTAGATGGCCAAATAGTCTGTGCCAGCTTTACAAAGCATGCACCACTTTGTAACCCTTTGCGCTACATCATGCATGTGCCATGCATAATGCATGCAAAGGGGGGGTTCCCCCATTAAGGGAGCTGAGAAAATGGTGCAAAGAAATCTAAGACATTTCTTTGCTTCATTTTTTTTGGTACTTTTAACACCTGCTCAAAGCAGGCATTAAAAGGAGGCACATCATTATTCATAATGGACCGCAATGGGGTTTGCAGGATTAGAGTGAAAACTTTTGATGCTAATCCTGCAAAGCTTCGAACTAACGTCAAAACTTTTGATGCCAGTTCCCTAACTACCACCATCCTTAAATATGATTGTTTGTACCGCTGTGGCGGTCGGAGTGTTAAAGTGACTTTCTATGTTGGCGGTTTCCGCCACGGTCGTAATTGGCATTTTTGTTACCGCCGGCCTGTTGGCGGCTTTACCACTGCTTTAACACCGACCGCCAGGAATGTAATGACCACCTTTATTCTACAATTGAATGTGAGCATGCTCGGGTGTACATGCCACTGGTGGATCATGGTCAAAAACAGAGAGGTTACACCACATAAATTATTTGGAATAACTGCTGGTGTTGACCTCATTGATGTACAATGTTTCTGCTGTAGCTTGTGCAAATCACCTCGGGGTACAAAATCTTTGGATCTGGCAGTTTTAGCCAAGAAGCTTTGGATATTTTTTTTAGAACACAAAATCAGTTTACAGGTGGAGTACTTGCCTGGGAAGGCAAATGTTTTTTTCTGATTGGAACTCAAGGTTTTTAAGGATTAAAGCGATTTGGAGCTCAACAAGACAGAGCTCTTTGCTAGCAGTCTTATGTTTCAACTGAAGAAATATTACATTTGGATGCCAGATCAAGGATCTCTAGCTGTGAATGCTTTCCTTCAGAACTGGAATGGGGCAGACATTTAAGCTCCCCCCCTTTGCAATGAATCAGAGGGTAGAGGCAAGAAAGATGCTTGCTTGATCTAGAAACTCTGTTTTGGGTCTCACAGGTGTTGTCCCTATGATTTTGGAACTCACTTGAGACATTCCATTTTTTCTTTCTGCAGTGGAGAGTCTTCTGAAAGACTTAGACGGAGAGGGACATCCTCTGGCACATTCAAGGGCTTTGAGCCTTCTTGCAAGGAAAATATCAGGAGATCTTTGTGGAAGGGCTGAAGTGCTCCTTGAGTAATGCTGGGTGTTAGAAATCAGGGTAAGTCACACACAACTCAAATTATCCTGTGCCCACCCTCTGGTAGCTTGGCACTGAGCAGTCAGGCTTAACTTAGAAGGCAATGTGTAAAGTATTTGTGCAATACATCATGCAATAACACAGTATAACACCACATAAATACACCACACAGTGTTTAGAAAAATATATAATATTTATCTGGTTAAATGCAGGTCAAAACGATCAAGTTTTGATAAGTACACGTTAAAATTTCACTTTAGAGAATGATAAAAGTAGTCTTTAGTCTTTAAAAAGCAACAAGTGTCTCTTGCAAGCACAAAGTACCTGGTTTGCTTTCAAATTCTCTGCAAGGGACCGCAGAGGAGGAGATGCATGGAAAACAGGGAGGTGTTTCTAGGTTTCTCTGGGCGCACACAGACCATGCGTTGATAATTTTCCCGGCAAGTAATGCTTTGCATCAATTTCCGTCGTACTGACTTGGATCCTCTTCGGGTTATGGGTTTGTCAACACCCCAGGGACAATGCAGAGAAATCCTGGCTGTGCAGGACGAAGTCACAGGAGCTGCATTGATCCAGTGAGCAATGCGGGGACATTTCTGTCACACAGCAGGTGCTGTGTCGATTCTTCTTGCAGGAAGTCGGGCTGCGTTGTTCTGGCTCAGCTATGCGTCGATCCAGGGGGCCGTGCGTCAATGTTCCAGTAGCAATGCTGGTTCTGCGTTGGTCTCCTCTCGGGGAGCCGGGCTGCGTCGTTCTGGTTCAGCGTGCAGTGATTTCTCACCGCCATGAGGCTGTGCATCATTTCTGGCAGGCTGTGCGTTGAATTTTCGCAGCACAAGGAGTTCTTGGCAGGAGGAAGTCTTTTTGGTCCTGAGACTTCAAGGAACAGGAGGCAAGTTCTATTCAAGCCTTGAAGAACACTTCTCAGCAGAGCCAAAGGGCAGCAAAAGCAGCAGGGCAACAGCAGGACAGCAGTCCTTTGTAGAAAAGCAGTCAAGGGAGTCCTTTGGGCAGCCAAGCAGTTCCTCTTGGCAGGTTGCAGGTCCTCGGTCAGAGTTTCTTCACACAGTGGTATCTTGTCCAGAAGTGTTCGAGTTGGTAGGGTCAGAGGCCCTGTTTAAATACCCAAATGTGCCTTTCAAGTGGGGGAGACTTCAAAGAGTGGCTTAGAAGTGAAACAGGTCCCATTTCAGTTCCATCCTGTCTGCCAGGGTCCCAGTAGGGGATTTGGCAGTCCATTGTGTGAGGGCAGGCCACTGTCCTTTCAAATGTAAGTGTCAGGCCCTCCACCCTCCCAACCCAGGAAGACCCATTCAGTATGCAGATGGGTGCAGGTATGACTGACTGAGCATCCTGTGTTTGGGGTTCTCTGAGTGAAATTCACAAGGGAGCTGTCAAGTAGCCTAGACAGACGTGGATTGTAAGGCACAGAAGGATTTAAGTGCAGAGAAATGCTCACTTTCTAAAAGTGGCATTTCTAAATTAGTAATATTAAATCCAGCTTTACCAGTCAGAAGGATTTTGTATTACCATTCTGGCCATACTAAATATTGTTACTCCTTTCGTTCAGAATCTACCACTCAAACAGTATATGAGGGTAGCCCTAATGTTAGCCTATGACAGGAACAGGCCTCGCAGCAGTGTAAAATGAATTTAGGAGTTCTAGACTACCAGTACATATACACTACACAGGTATATGTCCTGCCTTTTACCTACATAGCACCCTGCCCTATGGGTTACCAAGGGCCTACCTTAGGGGTGACTTATATGCAGAAAAAGGGGAGTTTAAGGCTTGGCAAGTACCTTTAAATACCAAGTCGAAGTCGAAATGAAACTGCACACACAGGCCTTGCAATGGCAGGCCTGAGGCATGGTTAAGGGGCTACTTATGTGGGTGGCACAATAGGGCTGCAGGCCCACTAGTAGCATTTAATCTACAGGCCCTGGGCACATGTAGTGTACTTTACTGGGGACTTACAAGTAGATTAAACAAGCCAATAGGGTATGAACCAATGTCACCATGTTTTAAGGGACAGAGCATATGCACTTTAGCACTGGTAAGCAGTGGTAAAAATGAGCAGAGTCCTAAAACTAGCAAAAACAGTGTCCATAAAGTGGAGGGAGGCAGGCAATAAGTTAGGGGTGACCACCCTAAGACTATCAGGTCTAACACTGGGCTTCTGAAACAGGGTAGAGGTATGAACGAATCTGGAAGAACTAGGTATGTTGGGTGCATGGAAAGGAACTTGAATCCTGTGGAGGCTCCTATAGTAGAGGTGGCAATCTTCCTGGTGGAATAATTTGATAAGGGTCTCAGTTATAGAACCATTAACTGATATTGATCTTCTATTTCAGCAGGTCACAGTATGATTAATGGCAAGAGTACAGAGAAGAATGTTTTGTTATTTAGAGTGCCTAAAAGCATAAGACTGAGAAGACCACCAAAATTGAGATATCAAACTTTATAGGATGTTAAATTGGTACTGAGCATATTTTCTTCATGGCCAGGGAATATAATTTTGAAGTTAAAGAACTCCCTATGAAACTAGCTACATTACTTTGTTTGATGTCTTGCAGACGAGTTTCAGATGTTGAGGCTTTAGAGGTAAGTAACTGCCTTTATGACCCTTTCGGGGTGATCTTTGCTATAACTAGAAGAACTAAAACCATGGTGGATACAATCTTTTACCCAAGTTATGATTCAAATAAGATTTTGTGTGCAGTGGATTGCATGAAGGAATATGATTTCCATATGGGTGAATTTCATCCAGATGGAAATA